>NC_135659.1:47394252-48121008 GCF_964188315.1 Podarcis muralis
TTGTTCAATTTCTGGAATTGCCCTCAATCTGAGGTTATTCTCACGATTTTTCAGTTCCACCATAGAGAGATAGGCTTGCTGTTCACCAATTTGTTTGTGCAGAGGCTTGACTTCTCCTTTAACTTCCTCGACCTCTTTTTTAGCTGCCGTTGCTATTTGAATAGCTTCCCCAGCTAAATTACGGTTTTCTTCTGTTGCTCCTTGCAATTTTTCAATTGCTTGTGTATGCTGGGAAACCTGGTCAGTCAGTTTCTGGATCGAAGATGTGGCTTGGTCAATTTTTAGTGATTGGTTGTCAACCTTTTGATTTAAAGCTGCCAGTTGCTCCAAGATTTGTTTCAGAACTCCCTCAGATCCACCTGCTGCCATATCTTCCTCTGCAGGATTTTTGGGCTTTTCGGCTTCTGCCTTTTGTGCGCCCAGCACAGCTGGAACCGAAGATCTGCGTCCCTGAGTCAAAGTTGTTTGTACAAGCTGTGCCTGCTTTTTTTCTTTTTCCTTCTCCTTAGCTTCCTTAGCTTTGGCTGCTCTTGTCTTTCCTGTACCACTCATCAGTCAATGTTCAAGGTCAAATTATTGTTGTCCCATGGGAAAGACAGATCCAGTTTAAAAACAATCCAGTGAGAGAGAATAAACATAAAAGCTGTTCCCAGGCCTTTATATTCCCAAAATCCTCTAGGGGGAGTGCCACCAAAGTTCAGAAAGAAGAAGGCAACTTTTCCGCCATTAAAGTCCCTGTTATGTTAAAAAAAACACAATAGTCCCAGAACAGTAATAAAAAAAGTCCTGCAGAGTATTTTTAACTTTTAACAAAGTTTCAGAAAGGTGCCTGTAACTTGTATCCAATCCAACTTGTTTAAGCTCAAAAGTATCACTTACATCTCTAAGAGTTTGTAACAGTTCCGCAGTTAAACAGTTTCCCCTCCGGCAGCCCGACGATTTGGAATTTAACTTTCAATAGCCCCTAACCGAGGGGGGGTCACCCCAGTTTTTCTTTTAAAAGTTTACTCACAAGAAAGTCTGTCTTTCCTCTTTAGCAGTCACTTCTGAAAGTGCCTGAAAGTCCCTCTTTAGCGCTTCCCTTTTCAGCTGCTTTCCGCTTCTCAAGTCCTTTGCTTTGATCTTATAAGCAGTACCGGAAGGCGGACTTCCTTTTTATCGTCTCCCGGTTTCAGCCAATTTAAAGAAAAATTTGTTCCCCGAATTTAACGTCCTTACTCACGGGTTTGTTGTTTCAGCCAGATCTTTTATTTATTTTTTTTTTTTTTTATAAATTTTTATTAGTTTTCCATAAATAAAGAATAAACAAAACAAAAACATAGACATAAACAAACAAAAACATGACTTCCCCATACCTCCCCTTTCCTGCATTCTTGTTTCAAGATTTTTCAGCAACCCTCTGATCATAACTTAAGTATATTTCATGTATTTAACTTCAGTTAATTATTAATACAACTGTAGTTCTTTATCTCTTATAACTCTGAGCCCCTAATTTTCCAAATTACAACAGTTTTTAAGATAAACTTTGAATTTGTTCCAGTCTTCATCCACCGCCTCTTTCCCCCGGTCTCGAATTCTGCCAGTCATCTCTGCCAGTCCCATATAGTCGATCACCTTCGTCTGCCATTCTTCCAACGTGGGTAAATCTTGCGTCTTCCAATACTTTGCTAGAAGAATTCTTGCTGCTGTGGTGGCGTACATAAAAAATGTCCTATCCTTCTTTGGCACCATTTGGCCCACCATACCCAAGAGAAAGGCCTCTGGTTTTTTAACAAACGTTCTCTTCAGAACTTTTTTTATTTCATTATAGATCATTTCCCAGAAAGCCTTAATCTTCGGGCAGGTCCACCAAAGGTGATAGAAGGTTCCCTCCGTTTCACTGCACTTCCAACACTTGTTATTGGGCAAATGATAGATCTTTGCTAACTTAGCAGGAGTCATGTACCACCTGTAGATCATTTTCATAATGTTTTCTTTTAAGGCATTGCATGCCGTAAATTTAACACCAGTGGTCCATAACTGCTCCCAATCTGCAAATTCAATGTCATGCCCAATGTCCTGTGCCCATTTAATCATATTAGATTTCACCATTTCATCTTGAGTATTCCATTTCAACAGCAAGTTGTACATTCTTGACAAATTTTTAGTATTGGGTTCTAACAGTTCTGTTTCTAATTTTGACTTCTCCACCTGGAAGCCTTTCTTTCTGTCCTGTTTAAATACTTCATTTATCTGTCGATAATGTAACCAATCTCTCACCTTAAATTTCAGTTTCTCAAAACTCTGCAATTTTACATTTTCACCATCTTGTTCTATAATTTCACAATATTTAGGCCAATTAGAACCCATATTCAATTTTTTCACCTCTTTTGCTTCCATTGGTGACAACCACCTGGGGGTTTTACTTTCAAACAGGTCTTTATACTTAATCCAAACATTATACAGAGCTTTCCTCACCATATGGTTCTTAAAACCTTTATGCAATTTTACCTTGTCATACCATATATATGCATGCCAACCAAATCTGTTGTCAAATCCTTCAAGGTCCAAAATGTCTGTATTCTCGAGGAGCAGCCAATCTTTCAACCAGCAAAACGCTGCTGATTCATAGTAGAGTCTTAAGTCCGGCAGGGCAAAACCCCCTCTATCTTTCGCATCTGTTAATGTCTTAAATTTTATTCTTGGCTTTTTGCCCTGCCAAACAAATTTCGATATGTCTTTCTGCCACCTCTTGAAACAGTCCATCTTGTCTATTATTTGTAATGTCTGAAACAGAAATAACATTCTAGGCAATACATTCATTTTGATAACAGCAATTCTGCCTAACAAGGAAAGTTTCAGCCTTGACCATATGTCTAAATCTTTCTTAACTTCTGTCCAACATTTATCATAATTGTCTTTAAAAAGATTCACATTTTTCGATGTCAAATTCACCCCCAGGTACTTCACTTTTTTTGCTATCTCCAAACCTGTTTCATTCTGGAATGTCTCTTTTTCTTCATTTGTTAGGTTTTTTTTCCAAAACTTTAGTTTTTTGTTTGTTCAGCTTAAATCCTGCAACTTGACCAAATATCTCTATCAGTTCTAAAACTCTTTTTGTGCTAGTGATTGGCTGTTGCAAAGTCAAAACTAGGTCATCTGCAAATGCCCTTAATTTATACTCTTTCACTCCGACCTGAATTCCTTTAACCAACTGGTCCTTTCTAATCATATTTAACAAAACCTCCAGAACCAGTATAAAAAGTAGGGGGGAAATAGGACATCCCTGTCGTGTTCCTTTCTCTATGGCTATCTCTTCTGTTACCCCATTGTTCACAATTAGCTTTGCCTTCTGCTTAGAATAGATTGCACCTATACCATTTTCAAAACCTTGGCCTACCCCCATCCCTTGGAGATTCTTTTTCATAAAACTCCAACAAATATTGTCAAAGGCTTTCTCCGCGTCCACAAAAATCAAAGCCGCTTTTCTGTTAATGTTCATTTCCAACAATTCCACAATGTCTATTATGTTCCTCACATTGTCAGACATGTGTCTACCCGGGAGAAAGCCAGATTGATCCTTATGAATCTCACCTGTCAATACTTTCTTCAGTCTTTTTGCTAAAATGTCTGCAAAAATTTTGTAATCCACATTTAATAATGATATCGGGCGGTAGTTCTTAACCTGGTTCTTTTCAGTCTCGGTCTTTGGTATAAGTGAGATAAAAGCCTCTTTCCACGTTTCAGGTGCCTTTTTCCCCTCCAATATTTCATTGCAAACTTCTTTTAGTGGTTGCACTAAACCTTCTCTCAAAGCTTTATAATATCTAGCCGTCAGTCCGTCTGGTCCTGGAGACTTTCCCAGTTGTGCCTTTTGAATGGCCTCCTCTATTTCCTGTTCTGTTATTTTCTCATTCAAAATCAACTTGCCCTGTTCTGGAATTTTCGGTAGTCCATAATTTTTAAGAAATTCTTCTATTTCTTGTTCATTTACTGGCCCTTGTGTGTATAATTTCCTAAAAAAACTTTGGAAACAGTTACTTATCTCATTTGGCTTATGAACATTCTTTCCCTCTATCTCCAAACAAGTAACTGTGTTCAATTTTTGTCTCTTTTTCAATTGCCATGCAAGGAGCTTCCCACACTTATCTGCAGACTCAAAAGTCCTTTGTCTCATTTGTTTAATTTTCCATTCTATCTCTTGATTTGTCAGTTCCATATATTGCGTCTGATAATATTTTATTTCTCTCAAAATTTCTTGAGACTTTGGTTTTGACCTCAGTTTCTTTTCTCCTTCCTTCATTTTTTCTAAAATTCTTTCTTTCCTTTCATTTTGCTTTTTCCTCTTGATTGAATTCTGTTGTATCAGGAAGCCTCTCATCACGGCTTTACTTGCGTCCCAAATTGTTCTTTTTTCCACATCTGTTCTCAAATTTATCTCGAAGTAATCTTTCAATGTCTTTAGGGCCTTTATACAGAATTGTTCATCTCTAAATAGGGAGTCATTCATTCTCCATCTAAAGGATCCAGTTGTTGTCATTTTCATTTCCATCTTTACGGCATTATGGTCGGAGCAGGTTTTTGGGCAGATTTCTACTTTTTTAATCTTTGTAGCCATCACACTAGATACCCAGATTTGGTCGATTCTCGTCCATGTCATTTTAGATTCCGAGAAAAAAGTTCCCTCTCTCTCGAGAGGATTCTTTGTTCTCCAGATATCAATCAAGTCCATATTTTCCGTCATCTCGAAGAAAGTCTTTGGTAATCTTCCTTCTTTAGATATTGTCTGTCTTTGTGCCTTGTCCATATTTGTAGAAACCACTCCATTCATGTCCCCCATCATTATTATTTTGCAATCGAGATAATCTAGTAAGGTCTCATGCAACTTCTTAAAAAATTCTGCCTTCCCATCATTTGGTGCATATACTCCAATTATCAAATATTTTTCCCCCTGGATCTGTACTTCAATTGCCAGGTATCTTCCTTCTTCATCCTTAAATTTTAGCTTTGGGTCCAATTTTTCCTTTGCATAAATCACTACTCCTCTCTTTTTTACTTTATCGGAAGATATAAATTCTTGTCCCAGTCTTTTGTTCACCAACAATTTCCTGTGTGCTCTAGTTATGTGAGTTTCCTGTAGACATATCAGATCCAGTTGTTCCCTTTTCAAAATGTGGAAAACCTGTCGTTTTTTTCTGGGATGGTTCAAACCGTTGCAATTCCAGCTTAGAAGTTGCAGAGACATTTTGTTTGTTAGATGTTTGATCCTCCGACTGCTCCAAGTTTTTCTTCCTCTTCAGTTGGCAGTTGTGGTAGTCCAAATGATAGATTTGCAATGTCCGTTAGCCCTCCTCCTTCTGGTGTTAATCCTTGTCCTTCTCTTGCCGGATCCACCGTACCTTTCTGTAGGTCCTCTAGGTTTCTCTCCAAAAAGTACTCTTTCTCCTGTACTGTTCTTATTCTTACTTTCCTCCCTTTGTAGTTAAAGGACAACCCCTGTGGGAATTCCCACCTGAAGGGTATGAAGTTCTTCCTCAGCAAATTGGCAAGATCTCTATAAAAAGTCCTCACTTCCAAGATGTATTTAGGGATGTCCTTAAAGATTTGGACTTGAATGTTTCCAATCACCAAAGCTTTTTGATAATGAAGGTTCAGTATCTTGTCTCTTTCCTCTTTGGTTCTAAAGGTGATCAGACAATCCCTTGACTTCTTGCTTTGCTTTCTACCAAGTCTGAAAGCAGTTGTTATCCCCACTTCATCTTCCTCCAGATCTCCTTGCCAATTTTCCAGAATTGCCTCTGTGAGAAATTCCGCCAGATTGTCCTCTTCTTTCTCTGGAACCTGTCTAAATTTCAGATTTCGTTCTTTCCGTTGTAATTCCAGTAAGGAGAGGGCCGCTTCATGCTCATTCACCTTTTTCTCAATCGGCACAAGTCTTTCCTGTGTCTCACCTGCGACAGATTTTGCACTCTCTGCAATTTTCCTTGTTTCTGAAGATTCCTGAATCAGTCTATTTATAGATTCTGTATTTGTTGCCACTGATGTGGTATTCAAATCCAATCTTGCTGTAAGTTCTGTCAATTTCTTTGAATTTTCTGCTGATTGCTTTGTTAAGGCCTCAAGGGATTGATTTATTTTAAGCAGTGCCTGTGTCATAGGTTCCATTGATGCTGCTGTCACACTGTCTGGTGCAGGCACTGTGTTGCCAGAGATTGAGCCTCTTTTCTTTTGTGTTAGTTTAGCTTTAGATCTGGTTCTTATCTCCTCTGCCGTGCCACTCATATCCCAAGGCCGTTCTCACAGGAAAAGCTTGCAATGGAAAATCCCAGTATTAGTCAGTTACTTTACAATTTTTCCCTCTTAGCCCTCAAGAGGGAGCAGTTAAAAGTTTCCAAGTTAGAAACAACAAAGAGACAGAAAGCCGGATGTAGAAAGTCTCAAGTCCGCCATTAAAGTTGTAAAACTTCTTCTCCAATTTAAATTTGGTTAGTCCAATATCAGTAACAAAGTCCCATTTGAATCTTAAATGTCTTAAAATTTTTCCACCATTTAAGGTATAGTCTATATCCACTTCAAAGTTGTTTTAAAGAACAGTTTTCCCGGTGTTAAGTCCTGGCAGGTCGTCCCGGGGATCAGAGCAGTGAAAAACTTTGTTTCCCTTTAAATTAAAAGTATCTTCACAAGACTGTCTTTTTCCCCCCTTCTCCTGCCAATCTGGAGGGGAGAGATACTTTTGACAGCTCAGGTTTGACAGTTCGCAACTAAGTTTCTAATAACTGCAGCGAGGTCTTTCGTTGCTTTAAATTCCTGCAGTCCGGGGGGGGCAGACTTCCTTATTTTTTGCCCTCCCGTTTTCAGCCAAATTTTCAATTTTTTAAAGGTTCCTAATTTTTTTCCCTTCTTACTCACGGGAATCCAGTCCAGATTTTCTTTTCAGGAAGGAATCGGCGCTCTCCGCTAATGGCGACGCGGCTTCACTCCGCAGGCTGGGTAGCGACTCTCAGCACCGCGCTCACTCCCGATGCCGCTCCGGAGCCTTTAAAAAGGCTCTTTCACAGTACCGGGGGGCGCAAAGGTGCCCACCGAGTCTCCTTGCTCTCAGGCTTCCGCGCCTGAGATTTTAGGGGTCCCCCACTCGCCGTAGCGGGTAAGACCCGAACTTGCGGAGCAGTCCTTCTCCGGAGCTCGGAGGTAGGACCGCCATTAAGCGCTGGCACCGACCGGAAGTCCGTTTCAGCCAGATCTTTTAAGGAAGAAAGGTCGACGCTCATCTGTGACAGCCACGCGGCTTCGCTTCCGCAGAAAGAGCGATGAACTCACAGCACCCTACCCCTCCTTCACTCCGGAGCCCCTTACGGGGTTCCTTCCGCGATTTCGGGGTCGCTCCAGGTGCCCGCCGAGTCCCACGGCCACGGGCTCACTCTGCCCGTGGTTTTTCTTAGTGGGTCGTCGCTGTGCCGTAGCGAAACGACCCTTTCCTGCGGAGCCCCTCTTCAGAGATCGAAGAGGACCGCCATCACAGTTTCGCGCCGCCTCCGGAAGTCCGAACTGGCTCTTATTTCTTGTCACAGTTCCCATCTAGGCTCCTTGGACTATCCATAAAACACAGTTGGCTGCCAGCTGACCAAATACCCAGAGCACCAGATAAAGAGCCTTGACTCTTGGATTCAAGTCCCAGCTAAAAAAAAGACTTAATTGGTCTGACGGCCAGTTTCTTTTTACAGCCTTAGTTCTTTATCATGGGGATTTTGATGTTTGAGGATGAAAAGATAAAAGATATCCTTAATTCCTGCATTCAAAGACCTGTATAAATAATCCACAATAACTGTAGGTGAATAAACCCATAATCAAATCTGCAAACTGGTACTAGTTCCTAGAGTTCTTCACATTTATCAGTAAAATATCACAACTCGCAACTAGGTAAACATAAGAGCAATAGGTGGAACACATATCAGTCACTTTGAACCAGGGTTCAGCTTTCGAAATATTTATTTGCACTGCAACAAAATATTTTGAAAACTACACCCTATGTGTTCTCCCTATTGTTATTATGTCAGAATACAAGCTAGCTATCTGCACTCTTTTTGTTGCTTCAGGCTCCCTTCTTGCAAGCAAAGAAGGTGGTACAATGATGCCTGCAATAGTATTGACACATTTCCAGCCTTGTAACATGACTGTGCCCTTCAGATATCTGGAAGTGCAGCATTCCATAAAGGGAAGTGGAAGAAAATTAATGCTGTGACTGCTCCCTGTTTTATAGTGGCTAAGAAGGATGACAAGGCACATACCTTTTTGCAACTAGCAAGTACAGTGTTTGTTCAGAATCAGAAGAGCTCCATATAATAACTGTGCAAGGGGTTTAGCTTTAAACACAGTTTGTTTATTTTCTCAACCATACTCATGAAGATGCTATCAACATGCCAGAGTGTTCAAAACCTTTAATTTATTGTCTCCATGGATCTGCTTGGGGCTTTATTATTCTCTCTGACTGAACTGATGTAAGTTACATAGCGGTGTGTTGCAGCAAGTTCCTATTGGGCATATAAACTACTGGATTTGTCTCCTGATTCCCAAATATCCAAGCTCTTATTTCCATTAACTATTTATTCATATAATTTAAAAACTTAATGTCCAGATGAGAAAGATATCCCCTCAGAGCAAGTTAATTCATGCAAGATTAAATCCTCCATTTCTAGTATCTAAGATACATTTCTTTGCAAAATTTAGCAGGTATTGCTATGGGAGCAAGAAGTTGAGCTACTGCAGTAATTCAGCACAGCCAAATTTTGGATTTTAGTCTTCTTGACATTTGAGTGGAAAAGTCCCCCCACACCCCTTCTTTGCCTACCGAACTCTGTAGCTTTGGAGGGCAGACACAGATGTGAGTTTTGCTAGAGAACCATTGAGGTATGTATATATATAGCTCACAATATTTTTTTCCTTAGTAGCGTGATTCTGAATACTTTTTGTTGCTTTGCATGAGGCTGTCTTTTTGCAAGGATTTGTACCAAAATTGTAACAGTTCTCTCACAATTATATTTCCGTGTTAGCTGGTACCTTGTATAGGATTGAAGCTTTTGGAGTTCATGTCTAAACAAATGAATACTGGATTGCATCGCTCACATGGAAATGTATGAAATGATTGTGTTGCCACATACTTATGGACTGTTCAGTAAACTCTTGGATTCATATTTTAAACCTCAAATGATAATATTAAGAAGTTTCAATTACAAGGGGAACACTGCATCAGACCTTCTACTAGGGCCATTTCACTGAGCAGATTTTGTAATTAAGAACCAGATTCTAAGTTCAGAATGCATGTGGCATGGCAACATTAGTTGTTAAGGCTGCTCCTGTATAAAGGAAGTGCTGGAGTACATGCTTTGGATGAAGAAGGTATAAGTTCCAGTCTGCGGCATCTCCATTTAAGAGGATCTCAGGTAGCCAGCCTGGGAAAGACCTGCTACCTGAGTCCTTAGACAAAGGCCACAGTTAAGTGATAGAACACATGGTTTGCATGCAGGAGGTCTCAAGCTTAATCCCTGGCATCTCCTGGTAGGACTGGTGGCCGAAACCCTGGAAACCTACTGCCAGTCAGTGGGTTGCTGTCTTGCAGATGGAAAGACTCTTTAAAGTCATGGTAGGTAATGACATCCAGTAGACATTCCCCACTGCAGAAAAGGGGTGTCCTTTTTTGTTGATCCCCTGCTTTTTCCTGTTAGCCCCTACACCACCTCTCTAGTTGCTCCCAACATGGGGGTCTTCCAAAGCATATTTGCAGTGGCCACAGGGTTGTAGGGGAATGATGAATTGGTAAAATTTGGTGGAAGTCACCCTCAACCTACCACTTCCTCCAGCGTGAGCAGAGGACAGGTTCATCATTCTTTTATTTCATTCCAGATTTGGGAAAAAGCAGTCTCTTCTTGTTAGTTCTACCATTCTTTGAGACTTTCAATAGCAGATTCTAAGCACTGTGGTTTTCTTAAGAGCAAGCTCAAAACAATGTCCTTGTTGATTAGCACAGTATGCATCATGACATTTAATTGGGTAATGATCTCTGCTCAGTGAATGTTCCAAATAGCAGACCGCTTTGAAAAGAGGTAGAGCAGTAATCATGTTTCCATTGATATTGTCAACTGAAAATCACAAGTGATAAACATTAGATCCCAATATGTAAGCTATTTTCTCCCCATGGAGTTTGGTCTCAGACCAATCACTTGTCTCTTTTAATATGATTTATCCTGACTATTCAAAAGAAGAGCTCCTCCCTCTCTCCATATCTCTGCTAATGTAATTAGCATCTAGTCAATAATGTTCAGCATTTCATTTTACCACTTTAATTAACAAATTCAATTTGTTCAAACCGCTGTGAAAACAAATTAAAAGCCCACTGAAAAAAACAAACAAACCTCCAGTGCTTTTGAACTATCAAAAATGTTCACCCAATCTACTCTTTTCTTT
Source organism: Podarcis muralis (assembly GCF_964188315.1). NCBI lineage: Eukaryota > Metazoa > Chordata > Lepidosauria > Squamata > Lacertidae > Podarcis > Podarcis muralis. Next base: position 47,404,693 of record NC_135659.1, read on the forward strand.
TTGATAAAAAAAATTCGCATTTTGAACCATTGAGTACATCTCTGTACTCTGGACTCAAACCTAGAGAAATACTGTAAAATGTATATTGTTTGTGTTCATGATTATCTTACTCAGGTGAATGGGCAGGGAATACCAAATCCTATAGCACAGAAAAAGAATTATGGACCTCATCAATACCTCAATGGGAGACTTTTGGGAACCACATATTAGCAGCTCTGAGCTTTCAGAAAGAAGAGAAGTATAATAAAGAATTGGAAAGAAGAATATAATATTTTCACTTTGGTGTTTCTACTGATAAAGTATGTTTTTAATTATGATCTCTGGCCTGCAGAAATAAAAACATTTAGCATCCATTTTCAAACAAATTCTCATATTTAGGATATGCTTACTGAATTCCTTTTTGAAAAAGACTTTTTCCAAGAAATGGTTGCCACTGCAGCCTCTCCCCACCCACAAATTGGAGCCATAAAACTGTTAGCTCAGCACTGATCATGGACATCACCAGTGATATCACAATCTAGGGTGGAAATAGCAACTGGGAATAAAACTTCCCCTGGATGTTATTTTCTGTTCACTGGGGATCATCTCCCTTTAGCTATTTGTGCTATATCTGATATAATAATTAACTGCTTAAATTATCATAATTCCTGAGGTTTTCCCTCAGGATTTTAGTGATTTTGTCTAATTACAGATTTTTTTCCTGTGATTTTCTTCTCTTCCCCGAAAGCCTTTCAATCGCTTATCAAAATAATAATAATTAATAATGATGGGCGGGATTTGCCTCATGACTCAATTTGCAGTTTAAGAATCCTTCATTTCCCTTTTTGTCTTATGTCTCTTTTGAACATCTATGCCTCACATATTCCCTAGCCTCTCTGTTCATGAGTTGTCATCTGAGAATCAAATGCTAATTGAAACGGAATCTGTTTGTCAGTGCCTCACAACTGTGGCACCCTCTGGTCTCATTAGCTGGCTGGTTCCTAAGAGGGAAACTTTAGTATTTACTTTAGGAGCTCAAAGGTATATGTACCGGCCCTGCAGCAGCATATTCTTTTTTTATTCTGAGCTGCTGGATAGCCACGGACCAATGGGAACCAACCAAAACAACATGGATGTTCAGCTGCACTTTCCCAAGTGTCTTCTCCTTTCATTGGTACATACAAATGCTGCTTCAGAGGTAGTTGTTTTTAACACAGATTTCAGGGCTAGTGCCCTAGATCAGTGCCAATGGGTGGTTAAACAGTTAGATTTGTGCCAGTTTCTGCTGTCCTTTTATCTGGTAACGGTCAGTGGGGCAGGGTGGCAGCGCTCACCTGACCTCCTGTTGCCCATGTTGCTGGGTGGGGTCAATGATCTCTGTGCGCCCATCCTAACTTTGTCAGTTTATTGAAGAACTGATAGGTAAGTCTATGAAATGCATAAAGCATACAGGTTCACATTGTGCTAAGAAAAATATATATGGGATACTCATAGCTGTAACATTAGTTCAGTTTGCATAGAATTATAGAGTTGCGACACTGAGGGTCATCTAGTCCAACACTCAACCAGATCGTACATGACAGGTGGTCATCCAACATGTGCTAAAAAACCTCTAAGGAAGGACAGTTCACCACCTCCCAAGGGAGTCTGTTCCACTGTCAAATAGCTTTTACTGTGATAAAGTTCTTCCTGATGTTTTTTAACGATATCTTTATTGTCATTGTCCCATGCGGAACAATGAAATTGAAAAGATTGTCCCATGCGGAACAATGAAATTTTAGATTTAGGGGAGCTAGTCTCAAACATTTGTTGGGGGAGACCTAGGTTTTTTTGGGAGGGATTTATTTGTCCTGTCTCCACACTTTTTATGATAGAGGACCACTGTAGTCACCCCCAACGACACGTTCCCAAGATGGAGGGTGAGGGAACAGCTGCAGTCGCCTGTGGTTCCTGCGCAATGTTTGCCATCTTGCCAAAGGTTGCAGGCAGCTTTACCTGCAGCAATTGCATGTTGATTGCCCTCTTAAAAGACAAAGTCCAGCAACTGGAGGAACGTGTAGCTACGCTCCAAAGAATTAGAGAGCTGGAACTCTTCTTGGAAGCAACAGAGCACACCGTCTCCACCAAGGAAGAGACAGGGGACTCCCCTGAGAAGGTGGCTAGTTCACCAACACAGGAGCCAGATATATGGAGAAACGTGACTCAAAGAAGTAGGAGGCCCAGGGTTCGCTCTGATTGTTTAGAAATACGCAATCGCTTTGAGGTCCTTTCCCCTAGCATGGAAGACGAAGAGCAGACTCCATTTGAGGATCTCTCCCTCATTACAGTCGATCAGGTATATGAAGACGAGGAGCAAAGGCAGTCCTCTGGGAATGTCCAGGCGACCTTGGAACCGACAGCTCACAGAAGAACCCCGACCAGACCTAAGAGGAGGCGTGTAGTGGTGATAGGGGATTCCCTACTGAGGGGAACAGAAGCAGTGATCTGTGGGCCTGACAAGATGTCTCGGGAAGTGTGCTGTCTCCCCGGGGCTAAGATCCAAGATGTAACTGAACGACTGCAAGGAATCATAAAACCCACTGACAAATACCCCTTCCTCTTGGTTCATGTGGGAACCAATGACACTGCAAGCAATAGCCTCCAGAAGATCAAAAGAGATTACGAGGCTCTGGGCAGGAAATTGAAGCAATTAAATGCACAAATTGTCATCTCATCTGTCCTCCCAGTTGAACGACGTGGCCCAGGGAGAGAGGGAAAAATAGTGGAAGTGAACAACTGGCTTCGCAAATGGTGCAAACAGGAACGGTTTGGATTCTTAGATCACGGAATGCAGTTTCTTGAAGATGGACTTCTGGCAAGCGATGGGCTGCACCTCACAACGGTTGGGAGGAATGTTTTTGCAAAAAATCTCAGAAACCTCATCAGGAGGGCTTTAAACTGACTAATGTGGGGGAGGGAGGCAGTGCTCCTGAAGGTAGGAGTCTATCAATTGATGAAGATGATCATCCAAATGTCATAGACCGAATGGAGCAAAGAGCATGCAGACCTAGTGGTGGGAGGAGAAAATCCTTAAATAAGAGACACAGGGGAATGATTAATGGACTTCAATGTCTGTACACTAATGCGCAAAGCATGGGAAATAAACAAGATGAGCTTGAGCTCCTGGTACAGCAAACTAAATATGACATAATAGGAATCACTGAAACCTGGTGGGATAAATCCCACGTTTGGAATGTAATAATGGAGGGATACAATCTATTTCAAAGAAACAGACCAGACAAGAAAGGAGGAGGAGTGGCGTTATATGTCAGGGATGTGTATACCTGTGAAGAGATCCAAGATTTAGAACCTCAAAGCCAAAGTGAGAGCATTTGGGTCAAAATTAAGGGAGAGAAGAATAACAGTGACCTCATTGTGGGAGTTTACTATAGATCCCCAAGCCAAACGGAGGACATAGATGATGCCTTCCTGGAACAGATGGCCAAGCATGCAAAAGGAAGGGAGATAGTAGTAATGGGGGACTTCAATTACCCGGATATTTGTTGGATGTCAAACTCAGTCAAGAGCATAAGGTCAAACAGATTCCTCACTGCCCTTGCAGACAACTTCATTGTCCAGAAAGTGGGAGAAGCAACAAGAGGAACAGCCATTTTAGATCTGGTCCTAACCAATGTTGATGACCTGGTTAGTGGGGTAGAAGTGGAAGGATCATTAGGCGCGAGTGATCATGCTCTTCTGAAGTTTACTATACAGCGGAAAGGAGCAGCCAAGCATACTAGGACTCAATTTCTCGACTTTAAGAAAGCCGACTTCATAAAGCTTAGGGAAGTGCTGGGTGAGATCCCATGGACAGTAATACTAAAAGGAAAGGGAGTTCAAGATGGCTGGGAGTTTGTTAAGAGGGAGATAGTAAAAGCACAACTTCAGGCAATACCAATGAGACGGAAACATGGAAGGTGCCTAAAGAAGCCAGGGTGGCTATCTAAAGAACTTTTAACTGAGTTAAGATTAAAAAAGGATGTGTACAAAAAATGGAAAAGGGGGGAAACCACCAAAGAGGAATTCAAACAAATAGCCAGCACGTGTAGACACAAAGTCAGAAAAGCTAAAGCACAAAATGAACTCAGGCTTGCTAGAGAGGTTAAAAGCAACAAAAAAGGCTTTTATGGGTATGTTCGTAGCAAAAGGAAGAACAAAGAAACCGTGGGGTCACTCAGAGGAGAAGATGGTGAAATGCAAACAGGGGACACAGCAAGGGCTGAACTCCTCAATGCCTTCTTTGCCTCAGTCTTCTCCAATAAAGAAAACAATGCCCGACCTGAAGAATTTGGAGCAAATGATTCAGCAGAGGAAACACAGCCCAGAATAACTAAGGAGATAGTACAAGAATACTTGGCTAGTCTAGATGTATTCAAGTCTCCAGGGCCAGATGAACTGCATCCAAGAGTATTAAAAGAACTGGCAGATGTGATTTCAGAACCACTGGCAGTCATCTTTGAGAATTCCTGGAGAACAGGCGAAGTCCCGGCAGACTGGAGGAGGGCAAATGTTGTCCCTATTTTCAAAAAGGGGAAAAGAGAGGAGCCAAATAATTACCGCCCAGTCAGTCTGACATCAATACCAGGGAAGATTCTGGAGCAGATCATTAAGCAAACAGTCTGTGAGCACCTAGAAAGGAATGCTGTGATCACCAATAGTCAGCATGGATTTCTGAAAAATAAGTCATGTCAGACTAACCTGATCTCGTTTTTTGACAGAATTACAAGCCTGGTAGATGAAGGGAACGCAGTGGATGTAGTCTACCTTGATTTCAGCAAGGCATTTGACAAGGTGCCCCATGATATTCTTGTAAAGAAGCTGGTAAAATGCGGTCTTGACTATGCTACCACTCAGTGGATTTGTAACTGGCTGACTGACCGAACCCAAAGGGTGCTCATCAATGGTTCCTCTTCATCCTGGAGAAGAGTGACTAGTGGGGTGCCACAGGGTTCTGTCTTGGGCCCGGTCTTATTCAACATCTTTATCAACGACTTGGATGATGGACTCAAGGGCATCCTGATCAAATTTGCAGATGACACCAAACTGGGAGGGGTGGCTAACACCCCAGAGGACAGGATCACACTTCAAAATGACCTTGACAGATTAGAGAACTGGGCCAAAACAAACAAGATGAATTTTAACAGGGAGAAATGTAAAGTATTGCACTTGGGCAAAAAAAATGAGAGGCACAAATACAAGATGGGTGACACCTGGCTTGAGAGCAGTACATGTGAAAAGGATCTAGGAGTCTTGGTTGACCACAAACTTGACATGAGCCAACAGTGTGACGCGGCAGCTAAAAAAGCCAATGCAATTCTGGGCCTCATCAATAGGAGTATAGCATCTAGATCAAGGGAAGTAATAGTGCCACTGTATTCTGCTCTGGTCAGACCTCACCTGGAGTACTGTGTCCAGTTCTGGGCACCACAGTTCAAGAAGGACACTGACAAACTGGAACGTGTCCAGAGGAGGGCAACCAAAATGGTCAAAGGCCTGGAAATGATGCCTTATGAGGAACGGCTAAGGGAGCTGGGCATGTTTAGCCTGGAGAAGAGGAGGTTAAGGGGTGATATGATAGCCATGTTCAAATATATAAAAGGATGTCACATAGAGGAGGGAGAAAGGTTGTTTTCTGCTGCTCCAGAGAAGCGGACACGGAGCAATGGATCCAAACTACAAGAAAGAAGATTCCACCTAAACATTAGGAAGAACTTCCTGACAGTAAGAGCTGTTCGACAGTGGAATTTGCTGCCAAGGAGTGTGGTGGAGTCTCCTTCTTTGGAGGTCTTTAAGCAGAGGCTTGACAACCATATGTCAGGAGTGCTCTGATGGTGTTTCCTGCTTGGCAGGGGGTTGGACTCGATGGCCCTTGTGGTCTCTTCCAACTCTATGATTCTATGATTCTATGAAAAGTTAAGTCAAAATCTCCTTTCTTGAAGCCATAGAAACCATAATCATGGAAATGTGGTATTCACACTTTGGAAACTTAAGTTTCTTTTATATTTATTGCAGAAATTGTAGGAGAAAGCTCACCTTTCAGTTGAAGAATTCTGTTCCATTAAGGTCACTATGTTTTCCTATGGATGATCTCTATTCTGAATCGCTTTTGATGCCAATTTAAGAATTCACTTTTAGCACATGTACCTACATTAACTTTGGTACTTGGTTGTCCTGGCAACAATGCAATTGCATGAAACAATAGCTTTCTCCTGTGTAACATTTATGTCAAGTTTAAAAACACACACACACCAAACAAAAAACACATGCAAAAACCCTTTTCTGTCATCAAAGCAGAATATGTACTCTTTTGACAGCTGAGGGAATGTTTGGGGCCATTATTCATTTCCATTTCCCCTTGTAATTTTAATAGGTTACCATCACCTTTCATTTTATTGGCATTCTTTCCCCCCTCCCCTCCTTCTATAATACCAGCTGTTTTACATGAAAATTCTAGAGTAGGCAGGGAAAGCTGGGGTATTTTTTTGAAAAAAATAATAGCTGAAGGAAAATGCTCCAAGCCCCATTCTTCCCGCTTGTAGTCTGTGAAATTGCCAGCATTTAATTGATCTTCTATAAGCTTATCTTTCCAGTGAGATGTACCATTATTGTACATTAATCAGTGCCTCCAGACATTATCACTGTGGTAACCAAGAGCTAATCAAGCAAGAATGGAGCTGGCAGGCGCCAAGATGTCACGGATGCCTTGCTGTGTGCAAAGTCTGTCAGAGCCTGTGCTTCCAAAGGATCCTGTTCTTGCAGGGCAGCAGACTTTGTATAACCTTGTGATGACAATCGAATAGGGAGAGGCCTCCTGAACGCCATGTTGGTGGGCCACACAGGGAGCTCACAGTCCAAGAGCAAATGATAGCAGCAACAATATATATTATAATATAATAACAATATAATAAAATGTGACCAATATTGTTGACAAGTTATGCCATTTTTACTAAATAGCCCTTTTCCACACAGAGGTACTAAGAAATAGGTGGAAACCATTTTAACTGGCCACAGTAATCGCTTCCAAAGATGGTTGTGGAATTATTTTTTCCATGCAGCAGGTGTTGTGCATTTTCTTCACTCCCTGCTGACCAGGAACCCTTTAATGATATATGATCTGCATGTTCAATAAACATGCATGGGCAGCAGGATATATATGCTTTAATCAAACTCCTGAATGGGGCTCCCACAAGTATCCAGATCACATGCCTCCTGGAGTCCCAATTTCTCATCCCCCAACCCACTAGGACCTCCTCCCCAAGTCTCTGAGCTCCTCCCAACCATCATCATCTGACCACCCTCTCCACAATATCTCCATGGGATATCACTTAATGTGATTACATGATCCAAGTTTTCTTTTGCAAGTCACCTTTTTTTGACTGCACGAACTAGAAAACCCTTTGTCCATTTGGCCATTGGCTACCTTAACCTTCTCCCTATACTTAGGAGTGAATAACAAAGCCTCAGACCAACGTTTTCCCAAACAACCCATGCTTTCACTTGTGAGATTTAGTAAAGCAACAAGCCAAACATTTTTTGAGAACATTATTATAGACAAAATATATAATTTTACAGTTTTGGTCATCACCTGTAAGAGCAAACAAAGACATACAGCTATACCTATTCTGGATAGTTTACATAATCAAGCCAATACTTATACATTTGCATTCCTCAGTTCAGCTTCTGGGATCCTTTGGAGCTTTCTCTTAGTCCTTTTCTGTATACTTTAACCTTCCTGAAAACTTTTACCCTCCTTTGTAAAAAAAAAAAAAAAAAGCCTCTAAAACAAATAGCAATCATTGCAAAATACAAGATGGTGGAATATTTTCATTCCTTCACAATTTTCAAAGAGAATCTTGATATAATCATATCATGATAACTATTTGTGATGTTTTATCAATGTGCTTATTTGTGTAAGTAAGAAAGAGCACGGTGAAATGTGACAGAATTGAAAGCTGTGGCAAACCACATGATTGGCACTCTATATGAGATTCAGAAAGTAGAACAATGGAGGATTTCTAATGCATAATTTTCACTTAGGAATTTAGAATTCCAACGTCCATGTATAAATTTAGATGAAGAGAATTTTGGCAGCATTTCTACAATAACTGAATCCAGGGTATCACAAATGCATTTAGCTTAAGCTTTTGCATATCTGAATCCAACAGGTATTCCCAAGGATATTGAGGCAGTATGTAAAAAGCCCGTCAGTTTTTCTGAACTGAATGCCCAAATGATTTTCATTCCACAGTGGCCAATCTACTATATTAATATGTATGCTAGTGAACACTGAGTTTCTCCTTTATTTCAACCATAATTTAGTATAAAAGAAAAAGGCAAAAACAAGTCTGCTAAATGAGAAACATCTCTGCTAAAAATGTAAACAACAACAAACATGACACACAGCAAACAGATGAAAGAAATTTAAAACAAAAATACCGCTATTAGAAAAAACCAAAACATTTTCCCATTTGGAACATCTTGGCAACACCTCACTATTTACTTTCACAAACCACGTAAGTTTTGCTTCTGCATTTATCTCACAGCAGGAGTTCATTATCCTGTGACAAAGTTCTATTCCACTGATATATCTCTTAATTAGAATCCATTCTTTTCTGGTGTTACATTGCCGTGCTATAAATCTCTACAGTCTCATAAACCAATGTACATTTTCAAAGAAGAGGTGATGGGTGAGGGGGGGTTACTAAAGCATATAGAGATCAGTCTAATTAATTATTTCTCTTGTATCTCCCTCCCCTTTTAGCCTTTAAACCTTTCTTTTTTTGTTTACTTTCTCTTCAGGCTTTTCTCCATTGTTTTTCCCTGTTTGTTGGAATAGGATCAGTAGTTTAGACACAATATAAAGGTTGAGTTTTGCTAAAGAGAAGATAAATTGGGATAACCATCCCATTTTGAGAAGGCTGGGTTTTGCTAAATAAAAATATGGAATTGGGATAACAGTTTTACGTGGGAGTTACATGGGAGCCGGTTGAAGTTAAATCCTTCGAAGACAGAGGTCCTCTGGCTGGGACGGGACGATATGGGATTGAGGGGGCAACTCCCATCTCTTGCGGGGGTGCAATTAGTGCCAGCACCGTCCGTTAAGAGTTTGGGTGTAATCTTCGATACATCCCTCTCTATGAAGGCGCAGACTACAGCTATAACAAAGGCGGCATTTTTTCATCTCCGCCAAGCTAAGCAGTTGGCTCCTTATCTCTCTCGCCCTGACCTAGCCACTGTGTTCCACGCGACGGTCACCTCCAGACTGGATTATTGTAACTCGCTCTACGTGGGGCTGCCCTTGAGACTGACCCAGAAACTCCAGCGGGTGCAGAATGCCGCGGCGAGACTCCTTATGGGGTCTTTGCTGCGAGATCACATTCACCCGGTGCTATACCAGCTGCACTGGCTCCCGGTGGAGTACAGGATCAGGTTTAAGGTGCTGGTTTTAACCTTTAAAGCCCTATACGGCCTAGGACCCTCGTACCTACGGGACCGCCTCTCCTGGTATGTCCCACAGAGGAACTTACGGTCTGCAAATAAAAACATCTTGAAGGTCCCAGGCCTCAGAGAGGTTAGGCTGGCCTCAACTAGAGCCAGGGCTTTCTCGGCTGCGGCTCCAGTCTGGTGGAACGCTCTGTCACAAGAGACTAGGGCGCTGCAGGACCTGTCATCTTTCTGCAGGGCCTGCAAGACAGAGCTGTTCCACCAGGCCTTTGGTCAGGGCGCAGCCTGACTCCCTCCTCTGGCAATCTGCACAGAATTTTGTTTAACAGTTGTCATCAATTTGATTTTAATTAATTTTCAGAATGAGATGTTTTTAGAATGTTGGATTATTTTATTGTTCTTAGCCGCCCTGAGCCCGGCTTCGGCTGGGGAGGGCGGGATATAAATAAAAATTATTATTATTATTATTATTATTATTATTATTATTATTATTATTATTCACATTCTCTCCCTCTCTCATGTATGCATTTCTCTCATGTATGTATTTACGTATTACTGCATTCATATTCACATTCCACCTTTTTTGTGCAAGGAACTCAAGGTTCTCCCTATCTCATTCAATCTCCACAACAACCAGGTGAGATAGGTTAGGCTGAGAGGCAGTGAGTAGAGAAAAAGATGGGATTCGGTTGCTCTTTCTCACATTGTCTCTCTCTTCTGAGTATTGCTCACTTCACACAGAAGGCTTTTCTGTTGGGTGAGCAGATTTGCTTCGTTGTGGCCTTTGCTAAAGGCTACACTAGTATATTTTGTGTTTGTGTGTTTTATTACATAAACATTATCTCAATAGGCCTAAAGGTGAATCCAAAGGAACATTCTTATAATTGGAGGGAAATCTGAACAAAATATTGAAGACTGCATACTGATCATGGAACTTACCACATATGACAACCTTGCACAACCTATAACTTATCTGGTTGAATGCAGCCCCATCAGCCATCCGATCCAAGCAACTAGGCATTTGATAAACCTTCTGCTTGGGATTGCAAGCCACAATACTTGGTTGGCTAAAGGGCTGGTGGTGTTGTGTCACAGCTATACAGAAACTACTGATTTGTTTTTAGTATTTTTTCTTGCTCTTTGGCAAATCAGTAGGACTTTGTTATTAGGGAGATTAAATTATCTGACAGGCTTTACATGAGGAAAAACCTGAGTTCCTGATTTATTATGATAGTTGTACCCACTTGAGAAGTACAAAGAAATTGGTCTTGTAGGCCACAGAAGTGTTGGCCAAGGCTTGCGTTCTGCTATACAAAGTCTTCCAGTAATGGTAATTTAACCAGATAATCTAGATGTACATTTGAGGATCACAATTCTGTTTGTAATGAAATGACCCCATGGTCCTCTATACCATACCTATTTATATGTTCATATCTGTTACACCAAGAGAACAAGACTATTTTTAAATGACTTGCAAGCAGTGAGGTTGTGTTGACCTGGAGAAACAAATGGGAACTTCAGCTTTGCCATTCATATATTCTTGTCAATCCTTCTTCCATACTGAGCTAGGAAACCTCAGTAGGTAGTAAGCAATGGTTTCATAGGCTCCCATTACTTCAAATAAGATTGCAAAGATTCCTCAATGTGCCAGCTGTGAGTTAATAAAGTTCACAGTTTTAATTGCATCACCAAGGACACTCCTGAGTTTCTGGAGAATCTTCTTGGCAGCCATACCTGTCTCTGTAGCATGTAATGACTCCACCACAATGCTCTGGATGGCACAGGCTTGTTGCTATGTTGTTGTGTCCCAGCCTTCATCACAACAAATTCCAAAGCAATGTGGCCAATCAAATCTCCCACTTTTAATATAATTATTTTATAATATGAAAACAACTCTTTTCCAGTTGTTTGCACTGGCAGCAAAGATAGATAAATGTACTTGTTTTCTCTCTCTCTCTCTCTCTGTTTCTCTCCAACTACAACCGTTACCAGTAAATAAAATAGAAAATTAAAAATGCACCAATACATGTGCAGCACACCAACACCTACTTAGGGTATTTGCACACTAGATGTTTTAATGTGGAATTTACAGTCTTTGCCCCGTAGCTTATTTAACAAGATAGGGGGAAGGTATATTGTTGAAGGATGAAAAGTTATGTAGCTTACAATAGTAGAACAATGAGTGGGTGGTGCTAAATATTCTCAGCCTGGAAGCACCTTTGGATATTTTCTTTTCAGCTAAATGAAATACGGTAGCTTGGCCCTGACGATCTTATATGAAATTAAGATTTTTTCATGCTTGGGTAGATCAAAGGGCATGGACTTATTATCCAGGTTCACCAGGCCCCTTCTCTTTCACTACCAGGTAAGGAGGATATGTATTTTTATTTCATAGTTTTTAACTACTGAGACATGATGTGAATGGGGTTTAGGCAGCTGTGGCTCTTGTAGTTACAGTGTTTTTTATAATTCTAGTTTATTTATTTTTTTGTCTCTTTTCATTTTAGATTTATGTGTGATCACATGGTCTGAAATCCTCCCCTACTCTGACCTCTCTATACACAACATACCTCTCACAACTCCAGGTACAGCCTCTACATCCCCCCAGTGTTTCATACAAATTGGAGACAGGCCTATCTGTTTCTAGGGACACGGGTGGCGCTGTGGGTAAAACCTCAGCGCCTAGGACTTGCCGATCATCAGGTCGGCGGTTCGAATCCCCGCGGCGGGGTGCGCTCCCGTTGCTCGGTCCCAGCGCCTGCCAACCTAGCAGTTCGAAAGCACATCAAAGTGCAAGTAGATAAATAGGGACCGCTTACTAGCGGGAAGGTAAACAGCGTTCCGTGTGCTGCGCTGGCTCGCCAGATGCAGCTTGTCACGCTGGCCACGTAACCTGGAAGTGTCTGCGGACAGTGCTGGCTCCCGGCCTATAGAGTGAGATGGGCGCACAACCCTAGAGTCTGTCAAGACTGGCCCGTACGGGCAGGGGTACCTTTACCTTTACCTATCTGTTTCAGACATCCCAGTCCAATGTCCATGACCCTTAAATGTTCTCTCTCTCTCTCTTGGTAAAGTGCACATGTTTTGTTTAAAAATATCCAAAGCAGCTATTAGCTATATAAAGTGGTCTCTAATTGAAAAGTTGGTCAGGTTTACATTATAAAATGCAGCTATTAGAGCTGTTAAAACTTTATTGTACTGAATTATGCAACATTGTCCTCCATTGCAGAATGATTCCTTGGCTCTCATTAAGTGCTTGATTCATTTTACCATTACATCATTTAGACAGGATCCTCAAACATTATTTTATTTGCTAATTTATAGAGTGTAGCTTCAGTGTAATATGACACTTCACTATACTAAAGCAATATAACGTATTAAGCAATCTAAACAAACACTGATATATAAGGAGATCTTATAGATAATATAAATGAAGTAAATGTGCTAGCACTGATTAGGGTTGTGCTGAACTTTTATGAGGCTCTATTTTTTGAACAACAAAAACTTGCTTTTGAATGATGTAAAATGTTGCTCAAAGCCTCTTCTTCTTCTTCTTTAGATGATCTTTATTGAATTTTTAGTTACATACTATACATACACAAACATTATATTGCAGTAGGCTTTCAGTCCTCTTCACAAGCCAAGTAGGGTGCTGCTTCAGTGCTATTTTTAATTTTTTGTTTCTTCTGTGCTGTACAGTCCCAACCAATAAGGGACCACTTAAGCGTTATGACATCATGATGCCATGTAACCAATCAGATATGATTATTTGATACAGTGGTGCTGTAAGGGCAAGTCTTTGGGACAGGGCCTACTCAACAGAATGAGGAAGAAGACCCCCAAGTGCAGCAGGGCTAGCTTGCTGTAATTTGAGGCAAGTGAAGTAATACACATTACCATCTAAAGAGTTCCCAAGTCTGAAATTACCTAATCACATCACTGCATTGATGCTGTTAACATGGACAAATTACATAACTATCATGTGATTGTGTGAAGCTGTCATAAAAGGATCTCATCTTGCAAATGGTTGAGCTATCCTAAAAGGATCTGATCTTGCAAATGGTTACATGAATGTCACTGATAAAAGTGTGGTGCACAGAGCATCCAACTGATTATATGACAAAATATATTTTACTTTATCACGAGACTGCATGTTAATAATAATAATAATAATATAATAATAATAATAATATAATAATAATAATAATAATAATAATAATAATAATAATAATAATAATAATAATAATTTATTATTTGTACCCCGCCCATCTGGCTGGGTTTCCCCAGCCACTCTGGGCGGCTTCCAACAAAGATAAAAAATACACTAAAATGTCACATATTAAAAACTTCCCTGAACAGGGCTGCCTTCAGATGTCTTCTGAATGTCAGGTAGTTGTTTATCGCTTTGACATCTGATGGGAGGGCGTTCCACATTAAGTTTAGGCTTAATGGTGGGAATGTACATAGTGCAGAAAGCAGTACCTCTTCTGATGTGTCTTTGATTGCATGTGGTTTCATGCATTTTAGACTAAAAATCACATAAGGTAGTACAGGTGATTGTATAATGAAAAATATTACTCCTATATATCCAAAGCACTGTTCAATTTCCTCTGAAATCTAAGCATCTCCTGTATTTAAAATTTCATGAAAATCCTCCTATTATCTGGATGCTTGCTGGCTTTTTTTCAGATCTCTTTCAGATTTTAGGAAGGACTAACAGGACTAGCCATTCAAAACCCCAGAGTTTTTCCACTGTTCTCAGGTTCTCCATTAGTGGTCATTATTTTCTTGCCTTTGTCCTTTTTTCTCCCTCTTACAATTCTGCTGTGTGAGTGATTCTCTCTGTCATCTTGCTATAAATTGATTAATACTGCCCACTGATGCAGTGCACCACATGGCTAATATATCAGTTAAATGGAAACAGCAAACACCACCTGCTCCTTCAGGCAAATGGCACTTTGGAAATGGAATGTGTAATCAATAGAATTAAACCTTAAGCAAAGCGCTGCAAACAAATCCAGGGGCAAGGTCTTCCAAGCTGGTACAGTAAATTAGATTTCTCTTTTCTTTTAAAGCAAATCTCTTTGACTGTGTACCAACAAAGTGTCTATTCCGTATATAATATTGGGTATTCACACTGTTCTTCTCTGTGCAACTTTTGTTTAGTATTAAAAGTTGCATCGATAATACGGACTTACAGAATTGGATAAATGCCACATATGGATGACTCAGTTTTTAAATTTTTGCTTTTCAACTGCGTTAGAAAGTCGTGAGCATTCAGAAATTTGCCTGGTTAAACATTTTAACAGATTTATGCTTTACTCCAGTGTACAGTTATGTACATTTAAATAACACGAAAACAAACAAGTCTTATTGAGCAGTGCACCAAACTGTAGCCAGGGTAAGCAATTCTATAAACCAATTATGCTGGGAGTAAAATATGCTGTAGCTATGGGAACCAGGAGCTGAAATTTCTAAATGCACCAGGGGCAAGTGAGTGGGAACAGCCACACTCACTGGTCTGGCCAACAGCAATCAGGCCCAGGAGAGTTTTCTCTGCAAATACCACAATGCAGTTTAGCCACAGCAACTGATAGGCAGCCAGTGGCGTAGCGTGGGTTGTCAGCACACAGGGCAAGGCAAGTAATTTGCGCCCCCTAACCCGTGGATTTGCGCCCCCTAACCCGTGGATTTGCGCCCCCTAACCTGTGGATTTGCCCTAACCCCAGATGTTGCACCCGGTGCGGCCGGCCCCCCCTGCACCCCCCACGCTACGCCACTGTAGGCAGCACACACATCATGGGGCATTTGCCTTCCCACCCACAACCCACTCCCTCCCTCAAGATCCAATTCTATATTCCTGGATCATGTGGGCAACAATAGGAGCACTAGCTTGGTGGAACACCCAATGTTGCTCATGCTGGGGAGACCACATTTTCCATTCCGCTAGCATGTTTTCTCTGGTGTAGCAGGAACACTGGTGGAGTGTTCCGCAGCTGTATCCAAGAAGTTGGGCCAGCATATCTAGCATTGCACTGGCTTATAACAATTTCCACTGTTGCCCCTCAGCTAGCATATCTTCATAAAATGGTTGCTTCCATAGGTTCTTAAGAAAGTATGACTGGTAACAAAATATTTATGGTTGTTAAATGATATTGGGCCAATCTGTTGGGAGTTGTGTTGGTAATTAAATGAAATGCGTTGGATAGCTCACATGTCTTGACCTCAGACCAGCCCAGCAGTGTCCAGGACACCAGTATTCAGGATGTTGTTCGTTTAAAAATATGCAGACTTTGGTAAAAACAAACCAACCAAAAACCCATTTGTCATATGGATGCTCTAAAAAGATAATGAAAAGAATCTCTCTCTCTCTCCCCCCCCCCCCCATCTTTCTGGAACATCAAAGATAACTACACACACTGTGTGTGTGTGTGTGTGTGGTTTGATGTTCTAAAAAGATAAAAAGACACTATGCACACACATGTAAATATATATTGGACAGAGTTTAATGTATATATAGTGTAATATGTCCAGTGTTTCAGAAGCATCATTTTTCAGACTGGGTGCTGCTTTAAAACTTGGCTGGTGGCTCCGAATTCATCATAAATCTATACATAAGGATACATTTGTTAAAAAATAATATCCTGGCCATAAATAGTTACAAGTGCTATCTCTGGCAGATCTGTGAGGTTTGTTTGGAAGTACATTTTGCACCTGATAAACCTTGTTAAAAATGAATGAGCTTCATCATTAATATCTACCAACCAACAAGTAACTGGCCGGCTACAGTTACAGGAAAATAGAAAGGGTCTCTCTTCATTTCTGTTTCTAACAACTCACAGCAGACTCCGTCCCCTGTTTGCAGCGTACTAGTAATTATGGTCTTGCTGGCAGGATTTAGAGTTTGGTTGCCAGGGCTCAAGCGCTATGTAGCAAGTGTTTTGGTAATGAATAAAGACGGCAATCAGCAGCAACCTGAGAGTTAGCTGAATGAGACAGTCTGGCGGGCACTGGGGGGGGGGGGTCCTGCTGGCTTGCTCAGATGGGCAGCAGGCAGAGATGAGATAATTGACAGGAAAGGGTAAAGAAAGGAAAAGAATAGCGGTGTAGGGAGTAGCAACAGAAAAGTGAAAATGATACTGATCTTCTAGGTAATATGCTACTTAGGCTAATACCTTCTAACGATCAGAATAGCAATAGAATGTCAGAATAAAACTAAACCTATATGATTGTAGAAAATCCCCATGTGCAGATTTAGATTTGTTCTGAGACAATGGCTTGTAATAATGGAAAAATCTCTCTCCTTCAAAGGCTTCATCGCACCACTTAGAGAAACGGGCTGCAATCCTAAGCGCACTTACCAAGGAGTCAGGCCCATCCAATTCTGTGGGACTTAATTTTGAGTGACTATATTTTGGATTGCAATGATGGTGATCTCTCTGTCTGTTGGTCTCTGTCTTCAGGATGCAAGCAATCATGCACAGAAACACATCTACATATAAGCCCTATTCAGGCACTCAATCTCATGCGTAAATAGACACATAAGAATTAGGGTGTGCTGCTATGTCCCACCTTCTCCAGGGAATAATCTCTGCACATTTAGAATATGAGGGTGAAGATCCAAAGTAGGGAGCTTCCTCTATTCACTGAGACTCCCAGCATCTAGTGCAGAGCTTTAAATCACACAGAAAGGCTCCGGCAGTGGAGGAGGTTTCCCACTTCAGCCCTTCACCTTCAAACTCATGGAGGGTTCTAAATTGTGTAGAGATGACACCCCGGCTTGGTAGCACACTTCCATTCTTCCTCTTGTGTTTGTTTGCCCACCAAAAGCCCAAATGGAGCTGTAGATATATGTGAATGAGTGCTAGACAAAAAAGAAGCTTAAAATTGCTTCGTTGAACATTCAGCAGTGACATATTTGCATTTCAAACATGTTACAGTCATACCTCGGGTTACAAACGCTGTGGGTTGCGCGTTTTCTGGTTGCAGACCGCGCCGAACCCAGAAGTACTGGAACAGGTTACTTCTGGGTTTCAGCGCTCGTGCGTGTGCAGAAGCACAAAATGACATCACTTGCATGCACAGAAGCGCTGAATCGCAGCACGCGTGTGCACAGATGCGGCGCTGCGGGTTGCGAACACTGCGGGTTGCAAACGTGCCTCCCGCACGGATCACGTTCGCAACCCAAGGTATGACAGTACTGAGAGAGCAGTTGACCATTCTAAGAAAGCTGAGGAAGTATTCCTCCCCCCCCCCACAGCCCAAAGGGGCCACGTGGTTGGGGGGGGGGAGGCCAAAGGCCCCAGGCCTACCTTATCCAGGAAGGTAGTCCAGCGATGTCCTCTCTGTAGAAGCTCTGGAGCCAACTGATGCTTCGCAGGTAAGATTCACCTTCTGTTGTGTGGGCAGGTGTTTGGGGATATGTACAATTTGCTTTGTATATCCTTGTATATCCTGAAGTTTTCTCTTGCTTCTTATACCCCAAAATTGGATCCCTCCCCTTACTGGAAATCATTCCAAATTGGAAGGATGGTGGCTATTTAAATAAAATGTATTGAACAGGCATGTGGGCACTGATATGTCTTTGGTGGCTTTCTGGCAGCAATTGGTTCATATTTTTGTTGGGTTTTATTACTGATGTTTGTTGACTACCTTTTAACATACTTGTTTTTATGTTTGGTTCTTGTTTTGGATTTTTACTGTTGTTAGTCACTTTGCGAATTTTCCATCTGAAGCAACATAAGTAAACAAAACAAGCAAACAAATAATGTGCTTTTAAAAAGTTTTTTCATTCATTCCAGCAGGGGTAGCCTTGACACCAAACGGTACAGAACATCATTTTTTCACTAACTTAAGGGGGTGTGGGATCTGAATGATCATATGACAATTCATACCTCTTTTCATCTGTGGTCTACCTGGAACAAGAAATTGTAGGAGAGTGAAACAAGTTTTGTGATTGTGTGTATATGGGGAATGTCTTTCCCTAACCCGAAAAAGAACTGATGCTCAGTGGTAAATTGAGGGAAGTAATAATTATTCTTACTTATATTCATTTTATCTATTCAAAATATTTATTTATCACTTTTCTGTTTAAAATATCCAAAGTAGTTTATAACTTCAACATGAAAAAATGGGAAATGCAGCACTATAACAACACACACAGGGCAGAACAAACAAGCAACAAGTATCAGAAGCAGATAAAAAAGCTGAATTAAAGTAGGTTGCTCAAAACACAGAAGAATAAAAAAAAACAAAACCTTACAATTAGCCAATAGAGCAATTTGATTCTAAAATAAATAATAAATATATTAAATAATAAATAAAATAAAATAAATAATAAAAAGCCTATCAGCATTTGCAACCCCACCATCAAGGGGTCCAAACTCACAAATTACATTACATTCAAACCCAGGTGCAAGATGTCTTCTAACACCAGAGAGATAATGTCTAAGATAAGAGTTTCCTTTCTGTACAAAAGCCAGAACTGGATTTAGATAAAATATTACTTTGTTTCCACAGAATTTTCTGTGGAAATATTTCATAATTCTGGTTTGGGTGGTTAGCGTGAACTTTGAATGTTTTTTGACATCCAAAGGCATGGGAAATCCTACATATCAGTTGGGTAATTTGCCTTTTCCAGCACTGCACATACCGGAGGACGCTTGGAGTTTGGGGGCTGTAGGGGCACCCCAGGGCGTTTTACAACATCCCTGACTGTGAGGATCGTAGGACTATCTCAAATATTTACTGTTCACCATCTTGATGAAATATTTTGGCTTCTCACAAAGTTGGTGGATATTTGTATAATGTCTTGGGTTCTGACTTCACCAACATAGTGGTTTTCTTCCCTTAACTTTGCTGTGAATCGCCTTGCATTTTATCAACTTCTCAGGATGTTCATATGCAATGCTCATTTTGTATCTATTTATGGTTTGGAGCAGAGAGGGAAGCAGACCAAGTTCATGCTTGATGTTTGACTTTTTATTTGCTTCTCTTTGAGTTTGTTCTCTTAATGGACTTCCATAGTGCACTGACGTCTTCTTTACCATTAGTTTATCGGGTAATTTTAGAAATGAATTTGAAGGCTTGTCTGTGGATAGCCTTTTAGAAAACAGTGATTCCATCTTCCCTAAATCATTGGGGTGACTCATGCTAAGCACTGAGTCATTTTTATTGAAGTACTAGATGATTATTAATTGTCTATTCGGAAGAAGTCATGTTCTGATCGTCAATCTTGGAATGTCATTTTTAGTGATTGAATCATCTGTATTAGATAGAAATTTGAACATACAGGTGATATTATAAATTCACGGAAACACGTCTTCTTTGCAGAGCTTCTAGCTAACAACTAAAAAGCAAAATATTCAATCAAATGACATTTAGTGCTTGTTTGGGTCACTGTGACTCTTCATAGAAAATAACAAATGTGGAGTGGCAATAGTGCACAGAGTGCTTTGCCATGATGTCAATAGATGTGCCTTCTGAAATCCTCCATATACCTCAGATCCATCCTGTTATGATACATGTGCACTGTAGCCCTTTTCTACCATTTATTTCCTTTCGGGGTGTGTGTGTGCGTGGTTAGGTTGCTGCCAAAATCACAGTCAGCCATGCTGTGCATTTCTTTAGATTGTTGCTGGATTGTCTGGGAAATGTTGATGTTTTCTATTTAGATGAGTTAGACATGGCCTTGAAAGAAAATCTGATAGAATTCAGATTAATAAATGAGAAGGACAAATAATAATAATAATAATAATAATAATAATAATAATAATAATAATAATAATTTATTATTTATACCCCGCCCATCTGGCTGGGTTTCCCCAGCCACTCTGGGCGGCTTCCAACTGAATATTAAAAACAGTACAGCATCAAACATTAAAAACTTCCCTAAAGAGGGCTGCCTTCAGATGACTTTTAAAAGTAAAATAGTTGTTTATTGCTTTGACATCTGCTGGGAGGGCGTTCCACAGGGCAGGAGCCACTACCGAGAAGGCCCTCTGCCTGGTTCCCTGTAACCTTACTTCTCGCAATGAGGGAACCGCCAGAAGGCCCTCGGCGCTGGATCTCAGTGTCCGGGCTGAACGATGGGGGTGGAGACGCTCCTTCAGGTATACTGGACCGAGGCACAGTTGAAAGTGTTTGGTGTACCAGACCACACTAGAAAGAATCCTCCTGGCCTATTCTGAAATTCTCGTTAGCAGGGTTTGTAGGCCTCTGTGGGATTTTCAGCCCTTTAGATACTGCTCTGAAAGTCTTAGCGGTGCTATGCTCAAAGAAGCAAAGTCTCCCTCCTTTCCTGATCACAGTCATTTTCTCCACTGAAGAACACCATAGAGGGAATCCTTGGGAGAAAGTCTGTGGCAGTCTGTTGTCAAGTGTGGAGAGGGCTGGGCAGTTTCCACCATAGTCTCTCTATTAAGCATTGTAGTACAGCATTTTGAAAGTGATATTGATTAGGGTAGTTAAAAGACAGGAGACTGAAGGCCTCGATTAGCCTCCTTATTCTCCAATTTGATTCCCTCGGATTTTGAGACCTGGGCAACAGGAATAAACATTTAAAAATATGTATGTCACTTTGACTGTTATCTTAGAGAACACCTTTTCCACATGTTCCTTGTGATTTAAAATAATCTGATGAAACAGCTCTTCAGGTGCCACTCTTATCAGTTGTGAGGCTCTCTGAACTATGAACATGGCTTTTTCCAACAGTGGCACTCTTTTCAACTGAGATCTGTCCAACCCAATCATAACTTTTAAATGACACAGGGGACCTGCAACAAATGTTGCTGTGTGAAGTGCTCTATTTCAGTTTACTAAACAGCAAGGAAACTTGTCTCCTGTTATCCCTACACCAAGAATACTCAATTCCAGTCTCCACTGAGCTGATTTGGAGGGTCTCCACCCCCGCCAAAAAAATGAGTTGTTCTTCTTCAAACCTGGGGGTTCTTTAAGCTTACTGATACCTCCCTTGTTTGTGCATGCCACCATTTTGGCTACATTAACATTAGTGCTTGGTGAATGAGCTCACTACAGTGGTACCGCAGGTTAAGTACTTAATTCATTCCAGATGTCCGTACTTAACCTGAAACTGTTCTTAACCTGAAGCACCACTTTAGCTAATGGGGCCTCCTGCTGCTGCCGCGCGACCGGAGCCTGATTTCTGTTCTCATCCTGAAGCAAAGTTCTTAACCTGAAGCACTATTTCTGGGTTAGCGGAGTCTTTAACCTGAAGCGTATGTAACCTGAAGTGTATGTAACCTGAGGTACCACTGTATTTGTGAACCTGGAGCTGGTCTAGAAAGACGAGGTGAGGAATCTCACCAGACAGTTTCCCAGTCAGCTGCAGTGATAACGTAAAAGAGCAGTTGCCCAGCAGCACCAGAGGATACAATTTAGAAGCATAAAGAGGAAGAGGTGATATAATCATTCCTGAAGAAAATGCCTGGGTAGCAAAACTGTGTGTGTGTGGCCTGCTAGGATCTGACAACATAAAGATGGGATGATGGGATTCTGGTGATAGATGTCTTATTAATTTATTAATTAATGCACTGCATTTATAGTCCAAGGAGCTCAAGGTGTACATGGTCTTCCCCTTTCCTCATTCAGTCTCCAAAACCGCCCTGTGAGGCTGGTTAGCCTGAGAGACAGTGGCTGGCCCAAGGTCACCCAGCGAGCTTCATGGCTGAATGAGAATTTGAATCCTGGTCTCCCAAGGTGGTCCCCCAGTTCCCCATTGTGTCAGAGGTCACCCTGAATAGTTCAAACCTGTATGATATGGATGACAGTTAGACATCACTCTGTCTAAGCCTGTGTCAAAGAAACCCAGAGCCAGCTTTTTATAGATAAAAAAAAAAAAGCAGTGCAATATAATGCTTACAAAGAATCTGACTCACCGGGGTACTCTTTTGGCAACCATAAATGGCCCAGTGAAACTGTTGCAGCTACCACTTCCTTCTGTAGTGGCTTTTTATCCAGCTGCTAAAACAAACAAACAAACAAACAAACAAACAAACAAACAAACAAAATTGTTGGGCTGAGTGAGGAGGCCCAAGGTACAGAGACCCCTTGTATGCCCCCTTGGCAAGTGTCACAGTGGCCTCTAGCGGCTGCAAGGAACAACTGCAAGTTGAGAACAGAGTGCTTTGTAAGTGCTACTCTGCCATATAAAATCAGAATTATGAGCAGGCTTGATTTGCCCAGTTTCAGAATGTCATTTGGAAGCATGTTTTGGCTTAAAGAGAAAATAAAATTTGAAAATACACATGAGAAAATATTAAGATGAAAATTTGTTTTTACAAAAGTTATTCAAGTTTTTCAAACAGGTCCGAGTGTGGGTAGCATCTAGCATATACAAATATAATTTTAATCTGATTTGCTGTAGATCAGGGGTACTAGCACAAAACTCTCATAGTGGCCACTAAAACTGCACAAAGAGCTAGTCAAAAGCAGCCAATACTCATATTTTACAGGAAAGGTACACTGAGGTTAAAGACATAAGTGATTAGGACGGGGCCAGCCGTGGCAGAGATTTTTCTATTTTACTTGCTATAGTTAAACTATTGGGAGTAGGAGAACCCTGCCAATCTACTGCAAACCACTCAGAGATTATTTTTTATTTATTTTAAAAACTTATACCCTGCTTCCCCCCCCCCCCCCCCCACATTTGAGATCTGCCAGTAGCACCGAATCTGCCGTCCCTGGATATACTTAATAAGGATAACATTTTTTTAGTAATGTGAATTTTTAATGTACAAGTATTTTTTTTTAAAAAAAGATCACAGTGTGCTATCAAAAGATAGTAAGAATTAAAAACTATATAAATGAGCACCTGTGTTTTGTAGAGTACTGGAAGAAATCCACAGGAATTCACTATATAACAGAACAATCCATGGACTTAATGATTAGCCACTGACTGCTCAGATAAGACGTCTTTGTGATCATGGGCACCCACTTCACAGTTTTTGAGGTGTGTTGTGGAAGGGACTGGCACCCATGCCCATTATAAAACAATAGCTGCTGCCTCCCACTTGAGCTCATATAGGTGAAACATTGCCAGGAGAGAGACAGACAGAGACAGAGAGGGTCAGGGATGTGAGGGTGAGACCCCAAATAAGAGCAGATTGTGTATACTGGAATGTACCAGCCTTAACATTGCTGCAGGCTTCTGGTATTTGTGTTGTTCCATATTCCTTGTGGTTCAATTGCTTTGCCTCTCGGTATGTTGTGCATCAGTTCTAATAGGACACGATGAAGGCAGATGCTAGTTTTTAAAAATTCAAATCCTTCCATGCGTCCACGTGCTTCTGTGTTGAGATATTATCTCCTGTTTTCCTTAGGATGCAAGTATTGTTGTAAATTGTATTTTCTTCAGTCTTTCCTAGATGGTTATATCTGTGGCCAAAATAGATGGACATTTCTATTAGTGTCTATTGTTAGAAAGTCACAAGGCCTCCACATGACAATGATTGTGTCTGAGCTGTCCTTGAAGGTTGATTGGATTTTGAAATTAAATTCATTCATGTGGCTTCCAAACAAAAGAGTAGCCTTCTCTTTTTGTTGGGTGGGGGGCAAAACAAAGTAGGAAAGCACTGCATGTGTGTGCACATATACAGAATATATAGTGTATACAGGGATGTGAGAATATCTTTATTTTTTTCTTTATCTGTAATATACGGCTAATAGGTTTCCCTCAATGTAAACATCAGCATATATATTTGCAACTCAACAGAGTATTCTATCTGAGTTATAATTTTAAAATTAGTGGTTGGAGGGAGAGATAAGCACCATCAATAAATTAAACTGTAACCCAGCAGTTTAGTCATGAAAGGTTAAAATAAACTTGCTTGATTGATTATGAATTTTAAACAGTTTTTCTTCATGGTAATCAGTGCTCCACCAATGTCATTTCTCATTAAAGAAAAGATTTTCATTCCAACATTTGATTGAGGATGTTATTTCTCATTTGCATTTTGCTTTCTACCGAGTAAGCATCTTGCCTTCAGAATTATTAGGTCCCCCCCCCCCCCCGCTCCGCTTTCCTTCATCTGGCTATAAAAACCATACACTAGGAGAGAGAGCAGTGATTTAGAGGGACAGTACATAAAGATTAAATGAAGATATTGACTGCTGGGTCCTAATGCAAATAGTTGCTGCCTGATGGACTGCCTTTGACAGGATGATGGAAAGGGGCCTTGTGGCCTACTTAGCTGCCCTTCTAATTGGCCTTTATGAATATTTAATGAAATCAAGATGAAATTCAATCAGAGCTTTTACCTGCTGGATCTTCGCGTAAAAGCAGCCTATTATTAGATTCACCCCCCCCCCACCGCAAGCCTTTCCACTTCCATACAATAAAACTGTTCTGAAATGTCTTTGTGTTAGTGAGCTGGCTGAGAAGGGCTTCTGATGCAGAGACTTGGTTTCTTACGATGGAATTTTGCCTTTGTTTATCAGGGGGAAGGAGTGTACCTACCGCTGCCACATCCACACACATTTGCATGTATTGGTGGCACGTTATGAACAACATAATAGAGATGGTTATGTGGCCTTAGCCTGGCTTAATGTCATTTAAGAAAGCTGTCTTTACCAAACAGTAAGTCTGGTGTGATTGTGAAGATTTTTTCAGCACCCACAGCCACCTAAGCGTGCTTCAGGCGAACCTTATAATATTTCGTGTTTTCAATCATGTTGGTTGGCTTATGATGAGATCTATTCAAGAATTTGTGTCCCCCCCCCAATATAATCTGGGTTGTATCCATGCCCTTATGCTTTCACAACAACAGGGCCTGATATACAGTAGTAGCCTTTTACATCCATTTAAATATAGATGGGGTGGGGGTCTACTTACTCCCTGGCAGAATGCTGCAAAAGGTTTCCATTGAAGGATAATGGACAGATTAATCTATAAGTGGCAAATTCAGCAGCAAAGGTTTCTCCTTCCTTAATGTTGTCCATTTTATCTTTCTCTCCCAAGATAAGCTGTTTATTTACACTATATTCCTTTTATGTTTGCCTGGTATTCTTTTTTGGTCTACAAAGGGGTTTGGAATTTAGAGATAAATTGCAGCATGTTATTATTAAGCAGTGCATGAGTAAAACCTTCACATTACTGCCTGAACCAGGAGAATTCTGTGCCATTTTAAAGGTTTGATTTATTTCCTTTTAAATTTTTCTGTGTAGTTGTCAGTAAGTATCCCATAGGTCTTTAGCACTACATCTAAAGCAGTTTGGATCAGGTCTCATCTGATCATTGTAGCCACCCTTGGTTATGGGCAGTTTATGATTATCCACAAAATGCCAGCGTAGAACTGATGGCTCCTTTCAAACATACAATACTTGTATGTATGTACCTGGGAACATGTGTTTGGGAACCTTGGCCCAGTTGGCTTCTCCAAATTCATGCATAATTGTACTTGGGTATTTAAAAGTATACACACATGCACCACATAAGATGTATTTCCTGCAGAAATCATGGCTCACTAAGCTGGTTGCTCATTAGTTCTTCAAGAATTTTCTTTTTTAATTTCAAGGGAGACACTGTATAGCCAATTTTTAAAAGAGGGTGGCACATGGGTTTTGGTTCCTCTCGCTTTCTTGTTTTCCCAATCTTAAATTCAGTTTGTCACTTTTCCACATCAGTTTGTGATTTTTCTTAAGTCCTCATGAAAAATAATCACATTTCTCCTAATTCACACATTTTATATGCAATTTTGCCTAATCTACAGAAGTTTGTAAGCTGGGAGGGAGAAGTCAGTAGAAGATTGGTGGGGAGGGGCATGCTGTTAATTTTGCAGGGAGACATTCCAAAAGCATTTTCAGCAAATTGACTGTTGTGATACACAAAAACCCAAAGCAGCTGTGCTTTGATGAGCATCAGACTAATTCTTCCACCGGTGCTGCTGCCCCATAAGCCCAGAGTTCATTTCCTACTACCAATATGTTTTATGATTCTCAAGTGGAACACAAGTATCATTCTTCTTTCTCCCAGAGCACATAAATAGGCCAAGACCAATACTAACACAAGCTTGTTGCTGCCCTTGCTCTGCACTAGATTTATTGGCGTCATATCTTTCAAAATAATGGAAGGTGGCACAAAGCTGCCCTTTCTATCTGCTGCTGTATGAAACTTCTTTCCTGCGTTTGCCTTCCTATTTTTAATCCCTTATCAGCTCAATTGGGAGGAAGAACACTGAAGAAAATAGAGAATCCCATAGACAGCACTGGGATGGAGAGCCGATTAAATGCCCTTCATCTATAGTCGATACTATTGACATTTTGTCTAAAGCTATCACAACTCCAATTCTCTGCCTCCTTCCCAAGCTAAATCCTCATTTAATTTTTCAAATGCACCCGTGGATCCAGCACTATAACACATTCTGATATTCTGTCCCAAAGGATTCATATTGTGAGTGAGTGAGAGTGCTGCCATTAATTGTCTTGGAGAATTATAATCCTGTTTTCAGAGTGCTATTCCAGGTGAATGGAAAAGACTCCTTTGGAGGTCTGACTTCAATGTATTTAAAGTATTAATTATAGTACTATATACCAGCCGGGCAAAAGGAAGTGTGGAGGAGCCCTCAGTTTGGCGCCACATTAACATCACCCACTACTGTAAGACTGCTACACATACTTATGTGAGAGTAAGTCTCACTGAACTCAGCAGGGCTTATTTCTGGGTAGGAATTTGTTTATCTTTAAACTATTTGCTATTGATATTTCTGTATCATAAATTTTCTCAATGTCCTCAGCTAACTAGATTTTTGCCATTTTTCACATCTCTACTATATTAGGATTATACACCTCCACCCCAAATCACACTATCATCCACATAATAGTTGGGATAATTATATTGTTATGGAGTTCTCATCAGTAATATCAAATGTACAGGTATTTGAATTACTGGTGTTTAAGATATATATTTTTTTGAATTCTACTCTAAATAGTGGGGTGGAATAAAAGAAAAATAATAATTATATGAACTTCCATTGAATGCAATTTTTCTGTATGGCAGTCTTCCCTTTTCCTTTATACATCCTTAACTGGTTTGTTTGCTTATTTTTTAGCTTTCCCCGTAACACTTGTTTTCTTAGGGTGGGGCAAGTGAAAAATGAATGGCATCCTCTTTATTGCTCAAGAGATTCACATG
Source organism: Podarcis muralis (assembly GCF_964188315.1). Lineage (NCBI taxonomy): Eukaryota > Metazoa > Chordata > Lepidosauria > Squamata > Lacertidae > Podarcis > Podarcis muralis. Next base: position 47,432,303 of record NC_135659.1, read on the forward strand.
TCTGATCTTTTCAAGAATTCAATAGCATCTTCTCCAGCCAAATAAGACCTATGAAGGAAGCAGAAGAAAACCGTCAAATCCTATTTCTTCACATAGAGCTTCAAAGTTGCCCTGACAAATCCATAACTACATCTTGGTATCCAAAGGACACAACATCAGACAGGATATGTTGTTTTTATCTGTTCAGGCAGTATCCGATTAGAGCCTGGTGGATGACTTCATTAAATAGATGGAACTTTCCCCCCTCAAAAATAGCTCGAGCAACATGAAAGGTTTGGCTTAAGCCTATAAAGGCAAAGAAATTTGGGCATAAATGTGATAGGCTGTCCTTGACAAACGGAACTTTGATTCTAGGGGCTTCTGCTTGTAGCTATTATCTAATGACCAAGCTAGGCATCAACCAAATACGTGGTTAGAATCCCATGCAGTTAGAAAATAACTGATCAGTAGGGAAGGGGACAATTGAATCAAGTCTATTGTTCCCTTAGATGGCAAATAGTAGGAAGAGCCTACTGAATGGTTCACCTAGGCCAGCATCCTGTTTTCTCATTGGCCAACCAGGTGCCTATGGAAAGCATGCAAGAAGGACCTGAATTCATCTGTACTCTTCCCTCCTGTGGTTTCCAGCAACTGGTACTCAGATGCATAAAGCCTAGCAGAAGATACTGAACCATTAACAACAAACTTATTCTCTGTGAATGTATCCCAACCCCTAAGCTCCTTTAGCAAATGTCTGGCTCTTGGATCCATGGATTTGATTAATTGTGTCCAGTTTACTCTCTGTATTTCAGTAAACATACAGGAGTTCAGAGCAGAATATTTCTGTTCTGATCATTGGATTTCATTTTGACAGTCAATCATAAACAGAATTGTTTTGCTGCCTGGAGATAGAGAGTGAAAAATGAAGCGACGCCCACAGAAAATCAAAGATTGATGAACTGGACCCTAATAGTCACAACTATTATTGTCAGATTAATTTAAGGAGAGCTTTTCTCTTGTCTGAAAGGTGTGCACATCAAGGACTAATTTGTTAAAATGTATAGGTGACAAGCTCTGAGGCTTGTAACTGAATTTAACTTTTGATAAATATTTTGCAATTGTTACTAAGGCAACTTTTCATCAGCTCTAACACTGTTAGTCTGAGATTCTCTGCTCAACAACACAGAGACACCAGTCAATGTATGTGCCATTCTTGAGATTTATTTGAGATTTATTGAATGCATAATTCTCAGACATATTAGGAATGTAGTTCAGGCAGAGGGCAGTTTGCAATCAAATGCCACAGTGTTGGCAGGTAATAAACATTCAAGGAAGGATAAGAAGTATGCCTGAAGGCACTTATTGTTTCTTTTTAATGCTCTTTTTAGATTATTAGGATGCATGTACACTGTTGCCTATCACTAAAAATGTTAATTTACGCTGAAAATGAAGAGTGAAAAGATTTCCCAAGATACTGTCCGGTTGGCAATATATTTTCATTTTGTTCCAAGGAAAATAAGGATGGTATGTTTTCTGAGGGAAGGGGTGGGGAATGTGTAACCCTCCAGATGTTGGACTACAACTCCCATCATCCCTGACCTTTGGTCATGCTGATTGGGGTTGATGAGAGTTGGAGTCCAGGAACACCTGGAGTTCATAGGTTCTTTAAATTTGTCTTAGAGTAAGCATGTCTTCTGGAGGCTTTTCAACCAAATGCCAGGCTCAGTGATTCAGTAATATTGACTTGGAGCACAAGGACAGGACAAACAACAGAATGCTGAAGTTTGATTTAAATGTGCTGACCTAGTTATAACATGCCCTCCCCAGGGAAGCTCACCTGGTGCTGGCACTATCCCCTTTTCAGTGCCAAGTGAAGACACATTTATTTCCAAGGCATTTGGACAGCACTAGCAGCCTGGTTTGGGGTGGTTCTTCTGGTCTTCTTTCCTGTGCTTGGTGGGGATGGATCTTATTCCATATTGTAATCTGGTATTTTTAGTGATGTATGGAAGTGAGAGCTGGACCATAAAGAAGGCTGATCGCCAAAGAATTGATGCTTTTGAATTATGATGCTGGAGGAGACTCTTGAGAGTCCCATGGACTGCAAGAAGATCAAACCTATCCACTCTGAAGGAAATCAGCCCTGAGTGCTCACTGGAAGGACAGATCCTGAAGCTGAGGCTCCAATACTTTGGCCACCTCATGAGAAGGGAAGACTCCCTGGAAAAGACCCTGATGTTGGGAAAGATGGAGGGCACAAGGAGAAGGGGACGACAGAGGACGAGATGGTTGGATAGTGTTTTCGAGGTTACCAGCATGAGTTTGACCAAACTGCGGGAGGCAGTGGAAGACAGGAGTGCCTGGCGTGCTCTGGTCCATGGGGTCACAAAGAGTCGGACACGACTAGACAACAACAACTATCTGGTATTTTTATTCTCTTGTGAAGCACTTTGGGGCTACCTTTGGTTGTGGGAACCCTTCCGCAAATTTAATATACTCAACTAACTAACCAAAGAGAAGTCTTGTAGTTAGTGTGGAACAAAGGCTGTTTGTGAGCTTCAATTAAATTTCCATTGCTTTTTAATGGTTACTCATACTGTTTTACAGGGTCATTTCTTATGACTAAACTTCCCTTCATTATCCATGCTGTCATGTGTCAGAGCCCACACATCCTTCAGAAACAAAATAAAAAGAACGGAGTAAGGTCAGTTTAAATTGAATGGGTACATATAACAACTTCTTCACCTAGTCAATACATTTCTCTATATAAAGTCTCTTTCTCATCTCCTTGTGAATTGTATTTTCCCTCTTCTTTGTTGTTTCTCTTTATATCTTTTTTATTTTTTGAGCACTCTACATAGGGTACTTTGTGCTATGCTGAATGTGTGTGCATGGCTATATTTGTTTTGCCAATTTAGGCCTTATATCTGAGCTGAAATAAAGGAATCAGTACCATCTTCCTTATTAACCAACTAAGAAACATCCAATAAAAAATGTTTTAGCTGGGAAAACTTGTTACCTTTTTATTTAAGAGCTGTTACCAAATTGCACTCATTTGGATACTAAGCTTTCTTTGTTTCTCCAAAGTTTACTCCAAAATAGCTGTATAAAACAGTTGGAAATCTAGCTTCATCTTGTTACTTGTTTCTACACAAACTATGTGTCAAAGTTGAGAATTCAAGGGAAAAGTTGATCATTTCATCAGGGCAAGCATCTCAGCATGGCTCTCCTCCCTCTGTGCTTTGTTCTCCTGGTTCTCCCCTGTCCCCATAGCTGTCAACCTTCCCCTTTTTGCGGGAAATTCCCTTATTCCAGTGCTGTTTCCCGCTGCTTCTCACTGCTATCCCCGATTGTTAAAAGGTAAAGGTACCCCTGCCCGTACGGGCCAGTCTTGACAGACTCTAGGGTTGTGCGCCCATCTCACTCAAGAGGCCGGGGGCCAGCGCTGTCCGGAGACACTTCCGGGTCACGTGGCCAGCGTGACATCGCTGCTCTGGCGAGCCAGAGCCGCACACGGAAACGCCGTTTACCTTCCCGCTAGTAAGCGGTCCCTATTTATCTACTTGCACCCGGGGGTGCTTTCGAACTGCTAGGTTGGCAGGCGCTGGGACCGAACAACAGGAGCGCACCCCGCCGCGGGGATTCGAACCGCCGACCTTTCGATCGGCAAGTCCTAGGCGCTGAGGCTTTTACCCACAGCGCCACCCGATTGTTAGATATCCCATAGACTGTCCCCGGGACAGGTGAGGCTACTGATCCCTTGTTTTCAAATCTGAAAGTTGACAGCTATGCCTGTCCCTATAAGCCAGTTTTGGAGGGCGTGGGCGCACATGGGGGAAGGAGAGGAGGGAAAGCCTCATTGATCAAGCAGAAGTGCTTACATAGTCTCCTACTGATGGGACTCATTCGTTGACGCTCACCCTCAGTTTATTCATCCTGTTCTATTCATCCTTTAGAAAATATCTGAAGGCAGCCCTGTACAATGAAGTGTTTAAAGGTTGCTGTTCTGTTGTATTTTTATTATTTTATTGGGAGCTGCCCAGAGTGGCTGGGGCAACCCAGTCAGATGTGTGGCTGCTGCTTCTGCTGCTGCTGCTGCTTCTTCTTCTTCTTCTTCTTCTTCTTCTTCTTCTTCTTCTTCTTCTTCTTCTTCTTAGACTAGGTTTTCTGTTTCACCTCAATCTCTTCAGATCAGCTTCTCTTTTTATTCTTTCTTAGCTCTTGGATAGCTCAATTGGAAAAGCATGATATTATTAATCTTAGCGTCGTGAGTTTGAGCCCCACATTGAGCAAAAGATTGCCGGGGGTTGGACTAGATGACCCCAGTAGCAGTGGCAGAGCATATGCCCGTGCTGCCCAGGACGGGCATGCTTCCAAGGGGGGCATGGCATGGAGGGTGCCCTCCCAGGTCTGGGATAGCCGCTCAGGTGCCCGTGACTCCCAAGCCTCCCCCAAGCTGTCAAAACGAAGGGCGAAGGGGGGAATGCCACCAGCAAAGCGGCGCAACGCCCCCCCTTATCCCGATGGCTTGGGGTAGGCTTGGGAGTCGTGGGTGGGCAGCGCGCTGAATGTCACTATCCTCAGTGAGGGCACTTGGGGCGGTCTGCCCCCACCGCACCCCCTTCCTCCACCCCTGTCTAGTAGTCCCTTCCAACTCTACGGTTCTATGGTTCTATGATTTTACATACATTAACATTCCTGAGACATCTTTAAGTCAGAAAGAATGAAATGCTGTAGTGAGGGATATAATAAAAGTCCCGCTAGCTCAGGGAACAGTCCATCCAGTTCAATCTGCTATTTTCCATGGTAGCCAGCCAGATGTTTCTGTGAAGTCCACAGCAGGGCATGAAGTCAGCGGCCCGCTGAGCGGCCTTTGCATTGCATTATCATGGCTAATATTACGGCAATACCTTCCAAATATTGTTTAGCTGTCTTCTACATGAGTTTGACCAAACTGCAGGAGGCAGTGGAAGACAGGAGTGCCTGGCATGCTCTGGTCCATGGGGTCACGAAGAGTCGGACACGACTAAATGACTAAACAACAACAACAACATCCCTCCAAGCCAGTGCCAATTGCCACAGCTTGTGGCACAAGTTTATACATTAATTACTAGATTTTTCCAATTGGGCCCAGTCTGAGGATATCTAGTTTTCTGCCTCTTAGACACCCCCCCCCCCACTCACTCCTTTCTAATACAAGTGCTTTAGCAGCCAAGGTCTTGTGTGAGGGAAGGTTCAGCTGTTGAAAGGTTGTAGTGGCTAATGACTAAACAATAAAAAACAACTGAACTGAAGAGCTATTTTGGAAGTGCTGACAGAGAACGCACCAGTGATTTCTGCTTCTTCTTTTGGGCTGCTTGTGTAACATGCAGCACAATAACCTGTAAGGTGCTTGGCCAATTCAGATATGTGGAGTTCACATGCCTCATTGCTGAGGAAATGTGCCTACCATGTAAATTACAACAGAAGGGGGGAGGGGGAGTTTGTCGTGCTTCTTTCAGTGTTCAGACCTGCATCAGCTGCAGTGAAAAAAGGGCCATATTCACACTATACATTTAAAGACACCACTTTAAACTTCCCAGAGTTCCCTGGGGAGACGGAATGAGTGTTAAATGACTCTGGGAATTGTAGTTCTGTGAGGAGAAGATAGGTATCTCCTAACAACACTCGGCACCCTTAGCAAACTACAACTCCCAGAATTCTTTGGGGGAAGCCACAATAGTTTAAAGGGTAATCATGGTGCTTTAAATGTGTGATGTGAATGTGACAATAAGGCAGCTTCCTGTGTTCTCATGTGGAACAGAGGCACAGAGGAATTCTGTACACTGCTTTCATCAGCTTCCAGAAAAAGATTAGTGTGATTTCTACGATCAGCGCCTTTTCCTTTCTCTGCAAAGATTTTCTTTAATATCTGAGGTTCAGAAATCAGGGAAGTGGTGCCAGAATTTCTGAAGAAAGAAAGGGAGAACCATATGCAATCCTACTGGCTTTTTCTACAAGCTTCATCAAAACTGATGGTCTCTGCTGTATTTATTCCACAAGATCAAAAAGAACCCCTGATTAGCTTCAGTTAAGATTGTGAAACATTTTTTGTTGTTGTCAAAATGGGGAGTCTTAATAGAATTCTGTATATTCAGTTGAATACTTCTCTGGTAATTATTTCTCCATAAGACAAACAAAAGAGTTTAACTGAACATGCTGTCATTCCTTTATTTACAGTAGTGCCTTAATAGCTTTTTTAGGGCGCAAAACATTTGAGATGCAAAATTGCTTGAGAAGAGAGTATTGTGATATGATTCTCAGAAATGTTAATTGGGGTGAAGCTTAGTGCCAAAAGCAATACTGATGATAGCAAGGCAGCCAGACATATCTATGGATCCCCTTAACTAGGAAGGGATATAGACAGGGCTGTCTCTGAGGGAATAGGGGCAGCATTGCTTCTTGTTGATGCCAATTCAGTATATTTTGTCATACTTTTTTTATCGCAGGTGCTAGAGCTTGTGGCTGGATCCACAGCATGGATAAGCATGTGGCGGGCAACACATACAGGGCTGGCCGGGGACATTTTGTACTTCAGGCAAAACAGAAAATGCCGGCCACCCCACAGCAGCTGCTGCCTCTGTGCCTGACCACCTTCTCTGCCACTGCCCTCTGCCACCACACCCTCCTGCCACTGTGCCTTCCCAGTGCCATGGCTAAGTGAAGATTAGGTGGCCAGGTGGGTGTGGCGGCCAGATACAGAGGAAGCTGGATCTGCCACCTAAAGTTACTGCCTCACCTTCCCTCATGGGCCCTGATACCATTTCACATTTGGGGGTGTTGTTTCAAGGTCTCAGCCTCAGCTTGGGGGACTGGCATGGCCACCACACTCCCAAGTTGCTTGATATGTATCAGGTTTTTTTCATGGTGGGCCTGAGGTTTATGCAACTCCGAGAAACCCAGGTTGGCTGGTGTATTGGGAAAAGTCAAGTAGTCCAAGGAGCAGATCTCTGTCCTATGCCAAGCCAAACTCTGTGAGATATAACTAATAAAAGCTGTGGACATTTTAACTCCTCCTCAGCCTATGCATAATGATTTGCTCCTTTACCCAACGCCACCACTCTGTGCTGCAGACACAATGTCCTCTTCTAGAAAGTCTGGCCAAGTTATATTGGAGTGGATGAGTTGAATGATGCTTATATACATATAGCTGACAAAGGAAGAATTGGAAGTGACTTGGTTTCTTAACTTTCTTTTCTCTCACTTTGAAACCTCCTATCTCTCCCTCTCTTTCTCTCTTCTTTTTTCTTCCTTGCTTTCTTTTTCTTTCTCCTCCCCCCTTATTTTTCTCTTCTTTTCCTTGGGATCAATATTTTTATTTTATCTAGATTGGCATTTTAGTTTGGACAAAAAAGAATATTAATCTTTGTAACTCTTTATTAATATCTAATAAAATTTATTTTATAAAAAAATAGAAAGTTTTGCCAAGGCTGAGGTGACTCAGCCTTGGAGGGTAAACATAAGTCCTGTTTTGATAGTCTTCCCTTCCTCAGTGAGCAACAAGGAGCAGTGCTTTGCTGAGTAGCCCTAACCCTGGTGTCCATGTGTACAAAGTAAAAACCTGCAGCAAGGGGGCATTTGCACATATAAGCTTTGCAGATGAAAGTTTCCCCAGAATTTGCAATCATAAAGAAGGCCACTTGGCAAAATTTTCTCTTGAGTATTTGCTATCAGTTTGTTTGTTTGTTTGTTTTGTGGTGCCCATGATTTAACACACAATGTATCAGAAAGATGCTAGATCTGGGGCAAAGTGAAGAATACAAAATGTTCCAGTCTGCACCCATTTGTGGGCCTGCCTCCACTTGGAGCAGTGAAAAAGGGGGGGACCATGGGGGGGGAGATGTGCTATTCCTGATGGTGAGTCCCACTCCTATACATCCTGAATGGTTTTCCCTCCCCAATTTCTCTCCTTAAATAAGGTGGCAAATTTTGAGAGTCCATTTGCACAAACCTTTAGTGTGCAATTATTTTGTTGAAGACAAACACATATGCAACACACCCCAACGCAACACATAATAAATCTATATCTGTTTGCCAGCCTGAGAGGTGTATGCATTTGACACTCGTGGCTTCCTGGAAATTATACCCACATAAAAAAAATGTCATGTGTCAATCAGCCTGTAGGTTGACTTCAATTAAACTGGCTCATGCTGCTTATGCTGGAGTGGGTGATAAGGAGAAGGCAGAGCTCCCCTCAGTGGACACTAGGGTCCTTGCAGTTGCCCGACCAAACATCTGCCATGGGAAATGTCTTCCATGTCATTTACCTCTGGGAGAGTAGCCAGAGAAACTATGAATAGCTCGGCACTTTGCTCTTGAATATTTTTAGCTAATAACAAATGTATATATAAGTAGTCATCATTCTTTCCTGAATGATATTCATCAAAAAGCAGTTCCCATGTTGACCATTCTGCAAACTAGATAACTGGATGGTGCTTCATGGTTATGGACTCATAAATCATTGCTGGTTTCGCGTGGCCACAAAGTTTCTATGTTTGGACTCATAACTACTCAGCAGCATTCTGTATAAAACCACCCTGGTGAAAGTCGCTTGCTGGAGTCCAGTCATAATTGTGTGAAGATATCCATATATTTTAGAAAGTTTCTAATTCTTCATGGTTATCATTTGTGGTGATATTACTGTACTACTGCTGTGACATTGTCAATAGAAGGGGCAGACTTTCCAGTAATCTCTGAAACACAGCCTAGTGATTTTGATGTTCTTGTTCCTTTAGTCTATGACATTAATGCATTGACCCCTGTTTCCAGCACCCAGAATTTATAGCCTAAAGTAGTACGCTGGAGCTACATTTCACAAGAAAATCAATCTTTCTCCTTAGTACCCAGAAGAGCAATTCAAGCTTGATGGGGAGACAAAGAAATCTGATACTTATTTTGATCCTATAAATTGAAACATTTACATTTGTGTTCCTGTGTTCTTATGTTCTACTTCTCCCTCCCTTCCATAAAACCCCAAATATAGCTGTCTGGTATAATGGAATTCACGATCAGAATGAGGATAAATTTTCCTTGCTCATTCACGTATGGAAACTTTGTTCACCTTTCCTGCAACTGTGAAATTGGTTTGAAACAATGGACTGATATTTCTTCATGAGGTACTCTTTACATACCAGAGCCATTCAAATGACTACAAAATGTGTTATCCGCAGGGAAACAAAGACAAGCATTTCCTGTATAAAATTGTGAATGTTGGTGTTGCTGGATATGCAAGGAGAGCAGAATTATGTGCTGAGAATTTACAGGATCCTAGCTTAGCGCTTAGAAACATAAACAATTATGAACAGAGATGTTTTGGTTTTGAACCATTTTAGCCTAAGATGCTAGACTTTCGTAGCAGGACACATTTAATTTTGTGATTAAATGCATCTTGACTTGCCCACTTCAATGATTGGCTTGGAAACATAAAAATCTATTAAGGGTAAATATTTTATGTTTTCTATCTCCTTTGAGATCTGGTACTGACAAAGCAAGATGCCTTTAGACCTTAGGGAAACACTTCCCTTAGAACTTGATTGTCCATAGTATATATTTACATAAAGACTACTGTCTGACATGGTTTCCTGTAAATATGAACCATGAGACATTTGTGAGAATCTGAAAGGCTAGATGTTTCTTATTTTCAAGTGGGACTACAGGGTGTACTGCTTTAATTATCAACATTCAGTGCAGCAAAATGTTTTGAATATGACCAGTTTGCTGATGCAAACATTTAAACTCTGAACCAGATTTTTCTTTTCTTTTTGGCTTTCCTTTGACTCATGTTGTAGATAGAGCTGTTGTGTTTCTGGCTTATTTTGTCCCAACCATCCTATGAATAATGTACTAAGCTGTGACGCATTTCCCCCAGAATGAATTCTGTGGGAGCATTTAAGTATGAACATGAGAAATCTAACCCAGCTTTAAGAACAATATGTTCTGTCTAATTTGGGTATAACTTCCAGAGCGCAGCTGCTGGGATTATTTAATTATGTTGATATTTAATAAAAGAATTGAATATTAGAATTTGAAAGGTTAGAGTGTGCTTTAAAAACAACTGGAATACAATGATATAACACATCTAGGGCAACAATTGGGGCTAATGCAACTGATCTCCAGGCAACATTTTCAGCATGTAAAGGAGCTGGGGTGTGTGATCAAGTATTTATTCAGGCTCCTCATGGTGTATATTTCCACCTGCTGGTTCATTGCCCCAACCCAGTCATCTGGAACATGGGCAATTTTTTGTTAGATGAAGAAAAAATGCATTTCTAGCAGCAATGATATCCTCATGCAGCTACCCAGATTTAACTTCATGGTGATGTACATCGCTAAGAACAAACGAAGCTAGTGTTGAGCAAAGGCATTGCTCTCACTTTGAATTTGCTTTATTTGCCCCGTGGTTTTATCTTGAAGGTTTTATCTTGTTTGACGGCATGTTGATGCCACTGCTATTCAAGAAGAGGACCTGTTTTGAACAAAACAAAAATAGCCCTGAAGCTGCCAAAAATAAAATGGAGCACTACGGTGGGAGTGGGGTTGGTTGCCTCAGAGCATGTTTTGGATGCACCGTTCCTCTGTAGTGGCTTTTGTGAAAAATCTTGCCTTAAAGTTCCCGTTAAAGGAGGAGCTGAATTTTATGGGGAAGACTGTTTACAAAAGCCACCTAATCCCAAATTCATTGTCTCATAGTTTTGGAAGTATCCTCATGGTATCATAATCAGTTACAGTAATTTCAGGATTATGAACCATTTACTGAGTGTGAAACCATAATAATGCAATTTCTGCTAGGATCTTAGCTGTTACAACTATGATTTCCAAATGGCATTTTTAGAACAGAAACTTCAAGTTGAAATTAGTATTAGCTAAGATCGTAGAAAATAATAAAGCATAGAAAGCTACCTTATACCAATACAGACCATTGGTTCAACACAGTATTGTTGACACTGACTTGACAGTGACTCTCCAGGGTTTCAGGCAGGGAATATTTCCCAGCCCTGCCTGTGATCAAACCTAGGACTTTGTACATCACTGACCTGCAGCACTTTCCCAGTGTCATACATTTGTCCATAAACCTTGATTTGTATCATAAGAACCACAAGTGGGTTTTTACTCATTGACTAGTGCTTTTTTGCCTTCTCCCTACTGCAACTCACTGAGCTCCCAAAAAGCAACTCCTGTGGGTCAAAGCAGGCTGCAGCTACAGGAGGAATAAAAATATATATCAGAGACTCACTCCGCAAGTACCTTCTATCTCTGGGCTCTGTTGGATCAAAACCATTAGATTTTCTTTTGTGGTTATTTTGAGCACGTCATCATCCACACAGATTAGAAGCTACGCATGGAGTGAATAAATGTCATGACAAAATGGTACAAGGAAAGATTGCTCAATAGATTAATCCCTCAAAATTAAAAAGCAGGAACACTATGTAGCTGTGTTCCCTTTGAGGCATCCTGATTAACTGGATACATTGTTACCTTTTAGAGCAAATTACTGAAAGGAGGCTTGGAGAGATTGAACTAGCTGCCCCCTTTCTGTCAAGACACAAATGTTTGCTTCCTCCTTTTTCATTAAGCAGTATCTACTGGGATCTGTTATTTTCCCATCTGTTTATTCCGTTTTGAATAATTTAAATAGAATGGAGATTTCTGTTGACACATGCATATGATTTTCAGAAAGTTAAATGGTGACATCAAGATAGGTCAAATTAAAACCTGTCAGAAACCAAATGTACCAAATTCATGATGCAATTATTGAAGCGTGGAATATACACAGCCTTGTCAGTAGGCACTGGACACACAAACAGACCCCTTGAGACAAATGTTTTGATGGCCTTCATCTCAACAATGATGCCATTAAAATGGAAACACCAGGTAAGAAAGCAGGCTGGTACTGCACAGGATGGAGCAAAACCTGATTTCGATGAAGATTTTGAATTTATTATAGGTACGCAAAGGAGAAGTTGGCTGAATAGCACCCCAAAATTACAAAGAAAATTTGGGATGGGGAAAATAGGTATTACAGCTTTTTGTAAAAAAAATATGGTTCAACAGACTGATTTTATAGCATGAGGCTCTTAATCTCACATAAGGCAAAAGATTTCTGCATTGCAGGGGTTGGACTAGATGTGGTCACTTCCAACTCTACAATTCTATGAAACTTGGCAGTGTATGAGAGGTTAGGATGAGTATGGTCCATACCGCATTTGAGGTGGAAAGGATAATAAATGGTGTCTTATGAATGAGTTAAATGTGTGGTGATCAGGTTTGAGAAGTATGCTGATTTCTTACACAAACTTTGCTGGAGTAGTTTTGAAGGAAAAATTCTCTATTTATACTGTGTCCTTTTGGAAATCGTGCTAGGTCAAGGGGAACATCTAGTATGTGTCATTGCCCATGAATTGTGTAACATGTTTGCAGTTTTAAAGGCATTTTTTGTGGCCACTGTTATTAAATGGGGGTTTATAAGAAAAGACCCTGCAAGTGCCTGTTGTGACAGAAGGTTATGTTCAGGGGAGAGGGATGAATGAAATGTTGAGTGAACGACAAGCAGAGAGGGTTGGTTGGAATATGACCATTAGTGTAGCTTTTTGAAGGACAGAAAAAACACTGGTGGGGAGAGGGACAGATGAGAGAGAGAGAGAGATGGAAATATTCACAGACTAGGCCTATCAGCCTTGAAGTGTTTACAGCTCAGGTAGTCAAGAGGTTAGAAATTACAGGTCTGAAAATATACTGGGTGAAGAAACCACAGGTGATAAGTAAAAAATAGTTTGTAAGGCAAGAGGGGAGTGGGAAATATAACTGAGATGCACTACAGCTCCATTCCTGACAGCAGCTTTTGAAGGCAAAGAAAAGCCTTCAAACTAAAATGGAGGGAAGGGAGATTTAGGGGTCAACTGTGTGGCTCTGTATGTGTACCTGCTGAATATCCTCTTTTTCGAGTGCAACCTGTAAGGTTAGGTATGACAATTGACCTAAACAAGAACAACAACCACCTAGCCACCATGCTCCTGGACCTTTCACATTCATAGACGGTGCAGAAATCTGCCTGGATGATTGCAAGGCACATGAACCTGCACGACCCCTTGCCCAGTGAACTAATTGTTACAGGTAGAGAAGTAGCGGCCTGTAAAAGTTGGCAACCCCAATAAGGACATAGGAGCCTAGTTAAGAAAAAATATTGGCAACCCTTATTTATAACCTCTTCTTAAAAAAAATGAGCAGAAAGGCAGCCGGAGTCATTAGCGGTTTGCAGGCCATTAAACATAGGAGGCTGGTGGGGATGGGGGAAGTTGGCAACCCGTATTTCCAACCTTTCCCCCTTGTTTAAAAAAGGAGGCAGCTGTTATAGGTGGAGAAGCAGTGGCAACCAGTAAAAGCTGAAACACTTTTAAAGAACTAATCGCATGATGTGATACCATACAGTACCATATCAGTATTGCCTAAATAATATGTCTGTTAACAGCTGTCTTTTCACAGCATTTTGGGGAGTGAACACGAAAAGCCCTTAATACGACGTGTTAAACTGAAAGGTTTTTTGTTAATTGAATTTATCCATTGCCTCCGCTGTTCTTTCTGACAGCAGCAAAGTAAGAGATTAACAGAGTCATTCTAAACTTGAATTCTGCCAGCTGAATGGTTGTAGGTTTCAGCAGAAGTCCTGCTATAGAGGCTGAGGAGCAGATAAACTGTCTCCACAGAAAAAATGTGGTGATACGCTGCTGGCATGGTTGTTCTGCAAGCAAAGATAAAGTGAAACAGGATGGATTTGAGGGCAGGATGTGGACAGCACAGGGTAGGAGCACACTCACACTGCATCAATGGTACCAGGAAATGGTGGGGGAACTGAGTGAAATTGAGCTAGAAATCTCCTGCTCTACATTGTGTCCGCTTTGAAGACTATACTACAGAGCTCTCTTGCTGCTGCTTTTGCCTAGTTTGAAGCTGGCTTATTGTAAAGTTTATTTGAGCTTGTTTGAAACCATAACCTCTGATTCATATATAATGATAAGCCAGGTTTTGTTAAAAGTGTAACTAAATTTGCTAAAGCCCTCTTTCTGGCCATTTGGGAGAAGAGTTGGGCAGAGGAAGATGTGAGCCTAAGACTTTCAGCAGCCCTTTGCTGTTTGTGTTTATAGCACTACTAAACCATGGTTTCATAGCTCCTTTATGGACAGGGAATTGTTCTAGGAATGTAATTTGATGGTTATTGTAGGCCTGAGGTTAGACATCTGAGCCAAGGCACTTCAGTTGGTTCTTCCAGGTCCTTAGTTATGCTGTGTTTCTTCACAGGGTCCCAAGCCTCTTCCTCAGAGGAAGTCTTCTCAAAGTCTGGGTCAGGTGGGAACCGGACTGTTGGAAGCCATTTGGAATCCTACAACATTTGGAAGGCCATAGGTTCCCCTTTCCTGCCTTAGAGTAGGAATGTCCCATTTGACACAATTTCAAAAAAAAGTTATTTGCATGGCTTGACACTAATTTCCAACACAAGAAAAGGATTGCCCTACCCTGGCTTGAAGAAAACACCCAATTGGTATTAGATAAATTGATTTGTGTTTTTGGTTTGAAAATTGTGTAAACCTTATTTCTGCTATCAATAATACTCCCATAAACAAACAGTGGTTGATCAATATCCTATTACTGCTATAGGCAGATGCACTTTGTTTCTAATTAGAAATTCATTGAATTGCAAAGCCCACCTTCCCAACAAATCGCAGGCCCTAAATGTTAATAATTGCTTTCCCTAATCTATACTTTTTTCTGTCCGAATGCTTTTCCTGTTATTTAGTATTACTTAATATTACACAGAGGCTAAGTCTGACAACGAAGAATCAGTTCTTCCAGGCTGAAGTTGTAATCCATATCCTATATAGATTCTTTTTCTAATGTTAATAGCACCACATGTGGCCCTTATTGTTTTTATTCTGTTTATTCTTTCTTTGAAATAAATAGCTGTTTAACATAGATTTTATTAGCTCCTGCTGCTTATTTCTCACATTCAGGCCTAATTCTCAGTTTGTGGCACTAGGGTGATCTGTATTGGTATTATAGTAATTGATGTTACAAACACAGCAATAAGGCTACGACTTTGTAATTTTACCAAATAAAAACTCCAGGCCACAGGAAAATCTCCATGTTATATGTGCACCAAAACAAAGCTTTTAACATTTTTAAAGCAACTTCAGGAGGAGTAGAACTTCAATTTGCACAGGCCTGCCAGATGGTTAAAGGTTGTTCCTAAATGGATGGCCTTGATTGTAACTGGTTCACACCATTTTTAAAAAGATGATAGTAACTCAGTTCAGTTAATATTTGAGCTCTCTTAAGTGAAGTAACATTTTTTTATTGATCAAGTAGTATAGAGAGGAAGATACGGAAGCCATTGTACACATATTGAGTCCAGTTGGGGAACTGAAATTCAATTTAGTTCATATTTAAAGGCAAACCTACCCAATTTTCACTTTTCAAAACAAGATGAGGGCTGAAACCTATCCATCCTTCAAAATTCACATTTATCCAAATTTAGCAATACCATTCTCTAGGGAAATAATGTGTATGAAATGCATATACTAGGGCAAACTGTACATAAGCTGCATATGCTAGTAAAAAAATAGCATACAAAAATGGGCAATGTAGAATAATTTGTTCTGCAGGATAGATAAAATTGCATACAAACATGTGTTAGGAGAAAATCACATTAAAATGCTGGTGAATTTTCAAGTCTTCAATTTTTATTTTCATTTACAAACTGATGAGGTAGTGTGGAGAGCTGAACTTTAGACTGGAAAAATGAGAAACAGAGAGACAGAAACTGACACATTTGCCCATGCCCAGTGCTTTTTTCCAGGGGTACTAAGGGTACGCAGTACTGGCACCTCTTTTTTGTTGTTGTTAAAAAGTGTGGCACTTACTGTAACAGTTTCATGGTGACTACTGGCACCTATTTTTTTTCTAGAAAAAAAGCACTACCTGTGCCTAGGTCCAATCTCATGACAGGAGTGTGCTTAGTCCTCTTGAAAACATCCATGCTTAGGGCTGCAGTTCTATACCTATGGCATATACCTGGGAGTAAACTCTGTTGTAATCAATGAAGCTTGCTTCTGAATAGATATACATAGGATTGTATTGTAACAGTGTCTTTCCCCCTGATATCAGTGGGAGTTCGTTAGCCATCTCCAGACTGTGCCAACTCTGTAATGCAAGAGATGTAGAAACCTTATCTTCTACATTACCATCAGCATGAAATAGTCTTTCCCAAGATAATGCATCAGTTTAAATGCAATTACAACCCCAGTTTTAATATTTTCAAATATTGAATGATGCAATTAATCATACTCACCAGTTTTCCAAACATTTTGATTTCTGAATAACTGGACCACTCTCCTACTCTAAATGAATAAAATGAGAGTCAGGATTACTAAACCACAGAGGTTACAGGGTATAGTCAGGTTTTCTTTCCCTTGATAAAGCAGGAATGGCCTCACAGTACATATTTAATCATGTAGCAAGAATCATTAAAAGAAGTGTGGCTTTCAAAGCCTTAAGAGCACAGTTTCTTGCTCTGTACTGCCTGGCTGAGAAAGAAAGTGTTGAATTTGATAGTGATATTTCTTTTCATTTAAGCTCCATCCATTATTCCTGGTAGCGGACTTGTAGGACTGTGCATTTATGTTTGAACTAAAAAAACCCCACCAGTCTTCCTTGGGGGAGTAAGTACCATTCAGATTTGAGAAGTCTGCTTTTATGATTTCCTATTCCCTTAATCATTTCTTTGCCAACCTGTACTTCCTCAGCTATTTTAATCTTTCTTCTTGAATTGATCTTGTAGCACCTGATACCTTTCAACACTTTTCACTGAACTGATTTCTAATTTGTCATATTGGAATCGATTTAAGTGTTTTCCTGTGCTCTTAACAAGTAGTAAGATTCACCATATTCCTCCCGTTCAGGGTATCACAGCAGAGGAAGCCTTTAAACATTTGCTACTGCTCTCAAGAGAAAAAACACTGAAGAGTTTTCTCTTAATGTGCTTATGAGATAAAGCAGATTATCACAGCTCCACATTCCACAATATGTCCAAAATTACTATTATTGCTTGAAAAAGATGCCTTGTGAATATTCAGGGCCTCCACCATGGTAATCATTCCCAGTTTGACCTCACTTCAGATATGCTGTCCCAGCCAAGGGGTTTCATAAATTGGATTACTTCCATGTTGTTTATTTTTATCTTGACCTTACTGTTGGGTTGACCAGAAAAGAAAGTAGTCATATCCAACGGATACATGGATGGTGAGTCTATGGCCCTTCAGATGTGGGACCAACTCACTTCAGTCAGGAATGATGCAAGTTGTGTGATAAGAGTGATAAATTACTTTTCAACATTCCACCCTGAGCAAGTGGATGAAATTTTGAGCATGGGGAGACATCACTGGTTTTGCTGTTTGGCTGTTCTGAAAAACAAGATCTTATTCTTCAAATGGAAGCTGTTGTGTCACAAATTAGAATGCCTTTAAAAAAACAACAACCCTTTATTAGGGGGGGATGAGTCGTTGCATGGGCATGCTAGCACATCCACTGGTTCAACCCTGGTTTTGACCCTGAATACTAAAACATCTAAGACTACAGCCATGTGCAAATAGCATTTTGAAATGTTCTATTGTATTTGTGGGCAGAAAAAGTAGGAGAGGGCATTTCTCTTGTAGGGGAGTAATCCAACAATTTCTTGTGGGTTTGGGTGCCCACCAGTATCAGCAGCACAGCTTCTTATTCGTTCCTGAGTTTTTTTAGTTGCTACTCTTTTTGCTGCCATTGTAAATGGCAGGAGGAGCACCAACTATGTTGGCAGCCAAACCACAACGTTGCATCTGCTGCAATGCCCTAGGTCTAGCATCCTTCTGGGGTATTGTGGGGTGGTGGTGGTGGTGGCTACCACCACCCCCCCAATGTTGGCGAATTTTCAGAGAAAATTCTGCAAAGTGTTTTGGGGGGGGGGTGAGCAAAAGGAAAATGACTGAGAAATTTCAGCTCAACTCTAAGAGCAACCTTCTGGTGTGCAAAATTTGCAAGGGTGAGCAGGGATGGAGGCAGAGTAAAGAGTAAAGAATGGGAGAAAGAGGAGATCATTTCATTTTTATGTGCTTCCTAAACTCAGTCATTGCCCAATTATTGCTTTCTACCTTGCTAATGGATATTATACACTGAGGAATTGGTGATAAGAATATTTATAATCAGGATTAATCCTATCATCGGCCACACTGAGCCACATGGCTCAGATGGTGGGCTGTGCACCTCTTACCTGCTGCCTGCAGGGACAAATACTACCCTGGCTGGACAACTAGCCACTGGCACTACTGCCACCAATGATTCTTCCTTCCTCCCAGCTGCCACTCTTTCCTCCTACCTACCCACTGTTGCTGCTGCCCACAACCCAATTCTCTCTGGGGAGTCTATCTTATGCATTTCTCTGAGTGCACAGCCCTTCCTCAGAGTGATGCATTGTTGATGAGGTCACACCAGAGACTGCTATGCTGCCGCCATATTGCAACGATGCTAAAAAGTGTCTGTTCGTTCATATCTGATTTTAACATTTTTGTATGGTTTTTGTTGTATGGCTTTATGTATGATTGCTTCAAACCACTCTGATATATTTTATGGATAGTGCTATATAAATACTTTAATAAATAAATAAATAAATAAATAAATCATACTGCTTTATGTATCTTTGCATTTTAAACTTAAAGTAACTTTAAACAGTATTTGCTGCCATCATGGCAAAGTGACAGTGGTGAAGGCACACTCTGGAGTGACTTCACCCATAATGCCTTGCCTTGAGGAAAGACATCTTTCCCAAGCGAGGCATTGAGTGCACCCTGTACTCCAATTCCTTATGCATCAGCAAAAGGGAAGCAATAAGAAAGAGCTGGGATTCTGCCACATGTAGAGTTTGACTTTTATATTGCATGTTTGTGTGAGCTTTGCCATTATACTATGGAAATAGCAGGAATGTATAGGGATAGTTTTGTTTCCATGCATGATACTCCCCCCCCCCATACCTTTGCAATAGTCATTAAACTGCCCATATGTGTTCTTTTGTATTATTCATATTGGCCTCTGCTTTTGAACCACAACTGGAAATACAAAGATATAGGAAGTGTATAGGAAGATGACTGACCAGATGCTTCTGGAAATTCACAAATCTCCTACAGAGAGTGTTCACATTTTATTGGAGTCCACCTACACACCGGCATTATTGATAATAAAATCCACACAAAGTAATAGGCATGGGTAGCTGAGTTTTACTAAGATCCCTGCCAAGTGTCAACAAGATGAGTGGCACATTTTATCATGATCCAATGATACATTTGCAACTAATAATAGAGGGCAAAGGAAGTATAAGATTGTGCTATATTACATGAATAAAGATCTGTTGGAGGGGTTAGTTGAAAGAATTTATTATTTAGTGCTTGAGTGTGATAACATTTTATGTTTTTAATTATCAGATTATCTGCTTTAAAAGGAACAGAAATAGCATTTTTGTCTTGATCAGAGGGTATATCTAAATTGTACTGCAGGGTGTGGTGGCACTCCAACTAAGGAATATCCAATCAGAGAAAAAATGTAGAAACTTCATCAAGAGAACTTAATTTCTCCGAGTTTGATAGCTTAACATTTTGGGGAAAACATGCCACACTTCCTTGTCTGGCTCAAGAACTGATTGCAGTCAGATGTAATTTGATGATGGTGTTAATGAGGAAACAGTTCTAGGTGTCAGTATCACTAGGTATCTTTGCACAAAATGTATGATAAAGGAAAGAACTGAACGATCTGTGGTACCTTTACACGTGGATAGTGAGAGTTGGGTAATGTACCATGAAGAAATAAGAGTGGTGCAGGAGAACATCTTGCAGATAATCTAGCCTTAAATGAATTAGTTAATTTACACAAAAAATAATTCCTTCTTTGCACTCTTCCAACTCACCCAGAGTTAATTAAGGTTAGAATTAAATAGAAAAAAGTCAGCAAATATCTCCAAGGGCATCAATACTAGGGAAAAGAAGTAAGTGCTGAGAGAGAGAGAGAGAGAGAGAGAGAGAGAGAGAGAGGGAATATATGCCAGTATAAAAGGTTAAAAGAACGCTGAAAGTTTAAAGTCTTAAGTCAGGAAAAGTTAGTGAAGAAGTAAGCAATGAAGAAATTTTAAGGTCAGGTTAGAATTGCAATTTAGAACTATTCAGCGACAAATCTAATAAAGACAGTTTTAGAGCCTAATAAAAGTTTGGCTACCATACTGAAATGAACAGTGCTCGATGGCATGCGTTGGTGGGTTGTGTCTGTATAATGGGTTCAACTCATATATTCTGAGGGGTTAGAACAGCTCAACATTCTGGCTCACTTGGAGAAAGGTGGCTCCCATGGTAGTAGAAAGATAAATTGAAGTGTTGAGGAGATTTGTTTTAGTTTTTGTTCTAAATGCTGGTTCATATCGAATGAGGATAAAAAGAAGTACATGATACAACATGAATTATTTTGGTTCTAAAAATGTCCCTTTGTTAAAGGCAACCACCTAATTTCCCACTTGATAAGAGTCAGGAGGTGTCATATCGTAGCCCATATAACTCATTATGATTAAAAAATAGTACAGTTCTTTCTTAATAGGTATGTTTTGGTTTAGGAATGTATTTGTAAGATGAAGTCAGATAGCTTGGCATCTTATGAATTTGGCCTCCCACCCCAAGGTATCTTGGGTTTAAATATTGTTGTACCCTGAAACCTGCAGTGGGATGGGACCTGTTGGAAGACATAGAAAAAGGCTGACCTAAGTAAACCAATGCTCAGAGTTGTCTACTGTTATGTACTGAAGTTCTCACCCTGGGCCAGCAGGGGGATACTGTAGATAGTTATGCAAATAAGGGATTGAAAGTGACGTTCAGTGATTGGATAGTTTTAGAAAATTGTTACAGTTACATTGTACTGGAGCTCTATATAAGCAGGCTGACTGAACCCTTCAGTTCAGTTCTGTCCTGGTCTGTGAATAAACAAGAGCTGTTTGAAGAATCACTGTGTCGTCTGATATGTTCACCCACAACTTAACATCCACAATGCTCTTCTTCTTGTACAATAACACTCCCAAGGAAACAGGAGGTGGCCAAACTTGCACCATTAGTGCCCTTTCATGGACATGAATTATATCTTATGTTCAGTTGCAAGTAGGAACTAAACACACTTGACTGTCAGTAAGGTTCGTATACCATTGAATGAATTTCATTCAGCATTTCGACTGCACAGACATAAGTTTCAATCTTTTAGATGAGGCCTTGAAAGAGCAAGATTTTGGGAAAGGCAAACTTTTCAGTTTAGTGTTCATGCAGGCGTGCTTCCATTTTCAAGGACTTCCAAGTGTCACCAAAAGAATAGAGACAGCGTAATGATGAGAATTAGATTAGAAGTGGATCAATAGGCCTGACAATAAATGAAAGCAACACAGACATTATTGAGCAGATTAGGAGAGATAAATTAAAGTGGACAGTATATTCTGCAATGCCAGTGCTACACAAATGTTGGACGAAGAGAGTTTAGAAGAATAACAACTATTAGGAAGTGTAAGGAAAAAGAAGTAAATGGCTGTAACATTTGAATGATGAAGGGGGGGGGGACTCTCTATGCTGTAGTGAATGTCAAACGAATGCTGGATGCACCAAAATAAATGAATTGTCAATGTGAATAGCACTAGTACTTTCTTAGAATTTAGTTACCTACCATTGATGGGTGACGAGTGCACAGTGACATGCTTAAAGATTAAAATAATTATAAGATAACTTGTTCAGAACATACTTAGTCTAAACACCTTTGTTAGTGATTCTGCGAACCAGAAATATGAGGATTTCCAAAACTTTTTAAACAAAAAACTATATGTATGTGAAATCTGCAGAAATAAGGCTTATCTTTTCAGAGCTCATTAGTTGTTCTATGAGTTCCAGATCCAGACTGCTCATTTTTCAAATTCATTGTACTGTTTTTATAATGTTTCGCCTGAGCCAACCTATTCTGAACAAATTCTGTAAATGGTTTTGGACAGGTAAGCTCACCTTTCAGATGTGTGGGTAGATCATCACATCACAGTGACATGTGCACTCTTAAGTACACAATTATACAAATATGCTTGGAATTCATATCAAATATATGCAGTCAAAGCCAATATTGTAGCTTCTTAACCAAGATATCAAAACTGTATTTTGGTCAGTATTTTAGTGGAAGAGGATAAAATATTGTAGGAATTTCTACTTTCCCTAATCACAGTACAGCTCCAATGCCAATGATCACAAAGAAATGATCACATTCTTTTACTTATACAGATGAAGTTACAGGTAGGTAGTTGTGTTGGTCTGCTGTAGTCAAAACAAAATAAAAAAAATTCCTTCCAGTAGCACCTTAGAGACCAAGTCTCTAAGGTGCTACTAGAAGGAATTTTTTTTATTCTACAGATGAAGACAGTGGAAAGTTTACAAGTAATAATAATAATAATAATAATAATTTATTATTTATACCCCGCCCATCTGGCTGGGTTTCCCCAGCCACTCTGGGCGGCTTCCAACTGAATATTAAAAACAGTACAGCATCAAACATTAAAAACTTCCCTAAAGAGGGCTGCCTTCAGATGACTTCTAAAAGTAAAATAGTTGTTTATTGCTTTGACATCTGCTGGGAGGGCGTTCCATAGGGCAGGAGCCACTACCGAGAAGGCCCTCTGCCTGGTTCCCTGTAACCTTACTTCTCGCAATGAGGGAACCGCCAGAAGGCCCTCGGCGCTGGATCTCAGTGTCCGGGCTGAACGATGGGGGTGGAGACGCTCCTTCAGATATACTGGACCGAGGCCGTTTAGGGCTTTAAAGGTCAGCACCAACACTTTGAATTGTGCTCGGAAACGTACTGGGAGCCAATGCAGATCTCTCAGAACTGGTGTTAAGTGATTTGACTAGAGAGCAGTGGACTTTAAAGTGTGTTCCTACAACCCTGGGCGGCTTGCAAACTATTACTTATTTCTCCCTGATCTGACATTTGCACCAGCAAGGGGGAGTAGGGGACATTTTAGGGCAGTTTGTCAATTTGCTAGGGATGTCAAACTTTCCTGAATCCAAGGGCTGACATTTTTTCAGAGGTGATATGAGAACAGCTTCCATGTGGTTGGATTCCACACCTCTCTAGAACCATGTGACTTAATTCCTGCCCTCTTTTCTCCTCCAAGCTTTCCCAGTTGGATGAATAGGTCTCTGCTATTTGGTGTCCGTTTTTTATTGTTTCTTAACACTAAACACTATTGTTTTAGTTTATTATGTACATTGCCTTGAGATATATATGTGAAAGGTGACTGATTGATTGATTGATTGATTGATTGATATATGTTGCCAGAATGGTAATGGGAGCCATGCAAAGGTAACTTCAATGCTGTTCTGGTCATGAAGTGGGCCTCAATGTTTATAGTTCTGCTTCCTTGTTCTCTGTATTGTTTTCCTGCAAGTGCTGGTATTGTGTCCAATGGCATCAAGCTTCTGGAAGGATAGTTACAGGATCAGTTATTTGTGGTAACAACAAAGCCCTTGATTATCCAAGGCCTCTTTCTCTCACTTTTAATTAACTTCTATCTCATTTACTCCTCCACTGTGAAAATAAGGTGTTGTTTTATTTTTTATAAAAAAGCAAGGATGCTAATTTATTCCACAGAATCCTGCACATCAGTACCACACTTTAAATCATATAATAGCCTTTGCCGATGTGTTAAATGCTTCCTTGGTTTGACAAAGGTTGTTAAATCTAAGCAGACATGCATATGTGTATTTTTACCACTAAATTAATTACCAACACTCTAAAAGAGTGCAAGAGAGAAGGCATTCAAAGGGCTGGGCACAGTGCACATGGCTTCCATCCATTGAGCCATGTAAGTCATAATTAATTCTATTGCAAATGTCAGAACACTTGCTTGGCATGTCTAAGCTGACCTACGAAAATTAGTCATCTTTCAGCAACTCCTTTTATCATTTGTTTTTCAGCAACAGCGGCAACTTGACCTCTTGACTATAACCAACCCTGGTGAGTAAGCCAAAAGGCTCAGCTCTTTTTATGTTTTCTTAAAGAGATGGTTGTCTGAATGTGTCTCTTTCTCCCCTCCCTGACATGCAAAATGAAAAACACTGTTCACCAGAAAATCTTTAACATAATAACAACTGACAGCTATATTGTGCTTGGTAAAGCCGCGGGCAGTTATCCGTTCACAGAGCTGCCTCTTCAGACCTTTACTCTGTGAATTTGAGTGCTGATATTTCTTTAAGCCTCCTGGGGTTACTGTTAGTGGTATGTCTGCAGGGTAGATATGCTATAATTCACAATGTATGTTCAAGTATCACAGAAGCATTCCATTTAACTCTCTGCAGTGGTAAACTTAGATATTTACTAAAGAACAGAGGAAGCCGATATTATCATTGCTCACTGCTGGAGAGAGAGAATGTGTTTGTCATCTTGAAAAAATATTATTAAAAAATACTACATTAAAATAAAATGTTTCTGAAAACCGCTTTCTGAAGAACATACTAGCATGGCTATTATTAAGTGCTACTTGTCTGTTTAGTACGGTGGTGATTAATCATGCCAATAATGTTCATACTAGTTTTGTTTGTTTCCTGCTAAGTGCTCAAAACAACAGAATTGGCCGTGTGGGGTGAAGGCTGGATGACTCTGCTTAGCAGACACGGGATATTGCAGTAGCTGCATGGCACACCCCGTTCTGTGTCGTCGTAGCTAAGCATTGGAGTAAGTCTGAGTTGTGGGTAATAAATAGAAAAAAAAACTGAAAGCTGATACCATGTAGCATTAATGGAAAGGATCCAAATCCAAAGCATTTGGCTTCTTCTGATCTCCTCTGAGAGCATGGTGATCATGGTGCATTGGAGGATTGGAGCTGAAGGGGGCTAATGTAGCCCAAGGGAGATCCCTTGAGACCTTGTATTGTCTTGTGCAAAGCTTCTGACATATATTGCTGCCACCTCATCAAAAAGAAAACTCCAGCATAGAACACAGAGGCAGTGTGATGTTACCAAGCCTACACATGTCTCAGGTTACGCCTTATGTTTTAACACATCGCTATATAGGTGTAATATTTTGAGATCTTGGGTCTAGAGAGATAGTGTGTCATGAAGAAGTTGTACTGTAGTCCTATTACTAGGAGGAATTAGCAAGGACCACTGAATACCAATTCAGCTTTTTTAAAAAGTTTATTATAACAAGTACCAAAAGAATCAGAAGGTAAAATGCTGATGCTGCTTGAGACTCCAAAATGGGATAATCACAAAACTTAAAATGGTAACAGGGCTATATACAGACTGAACAACTCCCATGTGGGCTGGGTCAACAGCTTCTTTGCTGCTATAAATGAGATAGATGGAGGCAGGGAGCGTGATGGTTGACGTGTGAGAGTGGAGAGTGGTACTAAGGGTCTTGTAAACTGCATGGGAGCC
The DNA here is from genome assembly GCF_964188315.1 of Podarcis muralis. Taxonomy (NCBI): domain Eukaryota; kingdom Metazoa; phylum Chordata; class Lepidosauria; order Squamata; family Lacertidae; genus Podarcis; species Podarcis muralis. Next base: position 47,457,826 of record NC_135659.1, read on the forward strand.
CTAGATGTACCAGACTGAACAAAAATGATGCGGGTTTGGGCCTCGTGAGGGAAGAATAATCAGTGTCATTTGTGAAATAGAAGAGAGAGAAGTAAACAAGAGTTACAGATACGACTACATACCCAAGCCTGTATGTCGGGGGGAGGGATAGCTCATTGCACTCAAAAACTTGAACATACAAAATTGCCTTGGTATATCCAATACTCTATGCTCTCTCTTTAAAAACTCATTTAAACATGAAAATGTAAGATTATCTCCATTTCATTAATTTGTGACTCACACATGGATAATTTTCAGGTGGCTTTCATTTCTGCTAGAGCTGTTTTATTGTGTCAAATTATAGATGCAGTTCTGCATTGCTCAGTTAATTTTTCACTGGTTAGAAAATAATATGTTAACCTTCCTAGAGTTAAATGGGATGATATGTGAGATTTACTGTATTTCTCCTTTGATTGAGGCTTGCTTTCCTCCATACCACTGCCTAGGAAACTGCCGTGCAAAATTAGATGAAAAGAAAAGCTTCAAGACGTGTTTTTTGGGGAAAGTTGCTTAAGAACAAATTCCACTATTAAAACTCTCTGAAAAGCCATTCCTATTACAGTCCTGAACATTCTGGACGCTTCTGACTAATTGAAGCATGAAAATAATATGAACTCAAAGTCATGAAGCTATAATACACCTATTAGTAAAAATGATACAGGGTAATAAAATGTGACAGAAAGTTGTTCACCACTGAAACTCATGCTCCAACTATTCTTAATAGGCCATGCTAATTATTACTACATTGATTCTGATCAAAGTACACGTCAAGGGATCCTGGCTGAGTTTTCAAACAACCACACATAATTACTCTTCATGTTTGTTGGTGAGAGCTTCATAGGCTGCTGTATTTTAAAATGAATTCTTACATATCTTCCTATTAATGACAGTCTGCGCCGAAGAAAATATAATAATGCTCAGAAGAAGAGGGCAAATAAATTAGCAGATGTGGAAGTATGTTAATCTGTTTGCGAGGTTAAATAGTAATTCTGGAGATAATGTTTACACAACTCTATGGAAGCTGGGAAGAGGGATTAGTTTTCAAGGCTAGTAGATGAGACCTTGGTCTTATGCATATTTTCTCGGACGTATGTTCTCCAATATCAAGGGGATTGCAGCCTTAAGCCATTATTGCTCATGTAATCATTACATCTTAGTTTTCCTGTTTTTAATCAGCAATGGTCTGCTTTGCACAAACTGCTGCTGGGGTGGTAGACCTGTGTTTGGACTATATCAATTCAGACTGCTGGTGAGGAGCTGAATGCTTCTTTACTGGGGGGCGGGGGGATAATCCCTACACTTAGAAAGTTAGGGAAAAATCTAGCCTTCTCCCTGACATTCTACATTTCTTTGGGTAGTGTGTGTGTGTATGAGTGAATATGAGAGCATTTTATAAAATGAGCTCCCACTTACAGTCTGAAGTGGTATTGTCCAGCTATAGATTTACAATGGGTTCTCCCAGCTTTGTATTCTACAGTTACTACAGTACTGACGTGTTGGATTTGCACATCCAGTGCACTCAATTGCAACATTCTCTAATCTGGCACCCTCCATATGTTGTTTGACTACAGCTCCCCTCATTCCCAGCCAGCATGGCCAATGGGCAGGAAGATTATGGGAATTGTAATCCAAAACATCTTGAGGGCATCAGTTTTGGGAGGGCTGCTCCATTGGTTCTTGGTCTGTGCAGGTCTCATATAGCACAAATGGCACAGCTGGAGCAGCTGGGATAATGCCATCATGGAGTTTTCTAATATCATATAATTTCTGAGATAGCAAAAGTATACTGTGCCTCATCCGATTTACCTAATTCCATGACCAGATAAAGTAATAGCAGTGGGACATGGAGAAGTATCCTAATAAATCCCAACAGACTACAAAAATAGCATCTCAGTAACTTAGTTCAGCAAAATACTTAAACCTGCTCTGAAATATTGATTCTGGCATTTTTATCATCCACGGGATACGAAAAGATTCTGGGCCTTTTCAAGGGAAACCTCAAGCATGTAAGAGAATTCACAATAGTATTTATTTATTTATTTATTTATTTATTTATTTCATTAATATCCTGCCTTTCCTCCACAGAGCCCAAGGCAGCATACATGAGTCCTCCACACACACCCTCCCATTCATTCTCATAACAACCTTGTGATATATGCTAGGCTTAGAGATAGCAACTGGTTCAGAGACATGGCTGAGGAACAAGATTCAGCAATCCCAGTTGTTCTTTTTCCAAGCTTGCCTCCTATCATGATCCAATATTTGTGTGTCCTTCAAATGAATCCTGGCTCCCTGCAGAAGAATATTTCCACAGTAGAAAATCATCAGGCAGGTGTACAGAGGGGGTGGAACAGCAATACCTGGGGAGCAGAGGTTAGGCCTCTTTTTTAAAGCCATAAATGGAATGATTTATTGTGTGACAGCTTCCCAGTTTCAGGTGCAGAAATGGCCTTTTCAATCCTTGTAGCCTCTGTTCCTCATAGCTTTGCATCACTTTGTATATGTCCACCTAAACTGCTAAAACTGCTGCCAAATTATAAGTGTACTCTGTTTACACAGCAGAGAAATATCCCATGCGAAAAGAGCTGTGGGGGGGCTATTGTCAGGTTCTCCTATGCCATTGCTTGTTTGTCCCCTCATGCAGGATATTCATATAAATTCTCCTCCTAGCAGCCATTCCGTTCTGTCACAATCAATAGAGCAAAATGGAGATCCAACAGCTATGGACTCCCACCCTATTCTTCCATCTTGTTTGTTCTCTACTGCATTATCGTGCTTCATTGCCTCTGTTCTTCAGACCAGCTTTTGCATCTTCCAAATCATGATTCCAGAATAAGTCTTTGCTGTTTACATAAGCTCCCTTCACTGGACTCATATTCGAAACAGGAGTTTTATTTTATTTGGGGTCTGAGGCTGAAACCTGACATTATGTTGTATGAATATTCACATCTTGAAGTACTTGACCTTCATCTACTTTTGTCTATCCAGCCTAAATTATCTTTTCTCTTGTATCATCAGTCTTTCTCCAAAATAATTTGTATGCTTAGATGACTGGATGATACTTACAATTTTGCAGCAGTTTTAAAAACTAGATGGTCATATACATAGTGATGCAAGCCTTGCTAACGATACAATCCAATATTTTGCTGTGGTAGGCAGACAAATCAGCTACTCCGGAAAGGAGCTTCTATGCATCTCCACAGAATATATAGGGATATTATATAGGGATATATAATATCCCTATATATCCCACAGAATATATAGGGATATTATATATAGGAATATATAGGGATATTATATTTTCTCCTCAGCCCCCCCCCCATCTCTTGTTTTGTGACTAAATATGGGACTCTTCTTTAACCCAATTTCTAGCATAGCGACTTTCGTTGCTAGGTGTTATTTTAAAAATAGGAATTATAGCAGAGCTGCTTGTAACACTGTAAGATTGGTCTTTTTGCTTGCTTAACATTTAGTTTTGGTGCACACACACACACACACACACACACACACACACACACACACACACACAGTATATAGGAAACCTGAATATTAAGTGTGTGTGAGTGTGTGTTTTTCTGTCGGGAAATGGTTTTTCATCAAGTTAAATAAAAACCATAGAGAAGGCATTTGAAAAGCTAACACCATTACTTTTGAAATCTTTCTGCAACACCTTATTATTATTCTAGGTCACTGTGATGTTTCCATGCACCTTGGCATGTCCCTTTAATTGGATCCTTGCCTACGAAGGTCCAGCATAGTTGCATTGAAAGCTGACATTTCCAACTAACTGACCTTTTCAGGCCCAGTGATACTTCTATAATGATTATCCCCTTGCATTGTTTGGACACAATACCACATACTTCACAGCACATAAAGAATATGGTCTTTGAAAACTATTCAAAATTTCCAATCTCAAGTTAGCAAAATGAGAAAATTGGGTACAAACATTCATCAGAAGTGTTATTGTGCAGGTATCGATTTGAATGCCCTTTCATTTCTCTGGGAAAAAGTGTTGTAGTATAGAGTTCTAAATTAACTTTTGTTCTGTTTTTTTTCTTCCCACTAACTATAAAAAGGTCAAATTCATTCATAAGCCTGAATAGATTTGCTGGATATAAGCAATAAGATAACAATCAACCTTCAAATAACCTTTAAAGAGACAGTATCTTCCTCTATGAACAATAATTGATCTACTCATTAAGCAGGAGGGAATTCTTTCAGGCTCACCTAAGCAAAAAAAAATGTATAGGAAAAGGACACTATCTAAAACAACAAGGAAATGAAGTTTTAATATCAGAAATGGTTTAATTCTGCACATGTCAGTGACGTCAAAGGCCTGTTCAGACCTTTACATATTAGAAATGAAAGCCTATATTGCTAGGTCATAGATGGAGATATTACATGTTGAGAAAATATAGAATCTCTTAGTATATAGATAGTTGTTACTGTCTACACACATCATGAAAGACCAAAGGTGTGTATAAGCCCCTGACTCGTTTCCTGATCTGAATATGCATCCAGGGGAAGAAATGGTATCTGAAGAAGCCACTAAACAACAAAAGGTCATGGTTGTTGTGGTGCACATATTGCCTTTTCAATAGGACAACAAAATAATGAGAATCCTCTGACTATCGAGTGTTTTGGAGAAGGACATGGGCTCATTTCTCCTTTCATTCAGGTCTGCGGTGGCAGGAAGGTGCTAGGATAGTGAGTGGCACATTGTCACTTTCTTTTCACACTTAACGGCTAACTTTTAAAAGTGACCACTCCTTTCTTCTGATAGTACTTACCTTTGTCTAGTCATGGTAGATCAAAACTCCTTAAGATTTGTAGACATCAAATCAGTGATACCATGATAGGATCTCATGAAGCTTCCTTGATAGAATACATTGTGTTCATCTAGTCCAGTATTGCCTCCACTGTCAGTGACTCTTCAGGGTCGTGGGTCTCTAATGTCTTTTTACTGAAGCACTGTAACAGCCCACAGACATAATTTCAGGATTTCTGTTTTAATGTTCGGCTTAACGTTTTACTGTATTTTTATCGCATTTGGATGCTATGTACTGACCTTTTGCTTGCGTTTCTATTGTTATAATTTGTGTGAACCACTTAGAGATTTTGTTATATTAAGCAGTATATGAATTATTAAAATGAATGCAGATAAGCTGGTAATGGAACAAATGAGGGACTGTGTTTTGTGGGGCAAAGGCAGCTAAAGGTAGCTGAGATGGATAGATTAATGTGGACAGCTGTGGCTCTGCTACATTATCATTTCCAAACATACGGTATGACAAGTTCTGATCACTGTTCTGATCACTAGGCCCATGAAAGCTACTCTTCTTACTACAGTGGTGCCTCTCAAGACGAAATTAATCCGTTCCGCGAGTCTCTTCGTCTTGCGGTTTTTTCCTCTTGCGAAGCACGGCTATTAGCGGCTTAGCGGCTATTAGTGGCTTAGCGGCTATTAGCGGCTTAGCGGCTATTAACGGCTTAGCGGCTTAGCAGCTATTAACGGCTTAGCGGCTTAGCGGCTTTAAGAAAACGGAAACAAACTCGCAAGAACTCGCAAGACGTTTCGTCTTGCGAAGCAAGCCCATAGGGAAATTCGTCTTGCGGAACGACTCAAAAACCGGAAAACCCTTTTGTCTAGCGAGTTTTTCTTCTTGCGAGGTACTCGTCTTGCGGGGCACCACTGTATTTTGTATCCTTCATAAGTAAAAGGACCATTTTTAACCTCATAAAGGAATAAGATGACTAAAGGAATAAGATGACTAAAATGTTCCCGTTCCTTGATGAAGTATATTTATGCATTTGCAAGGCTCTCTAGAAAGTACCAATAATTAATATAAAAGCTTTAGTGTCCACTTATAAATTTTGCCAGGAAATTTTAAGAATTATGCTCTATCAGCCTTTTCTTCACAAAATGAATACTTAGCATTACCATATTCCATCTTCGACAAATAAGTGTGACATTTTTAATGATTCATTTAAGTTGCCGGCGGGGGTGGGGTGGAGAGAAAATGAAACCTTTGAGGTACCAAGAGATGTAAATGTTGTTTTTCCACATTTTATGATTCCCAGATGCCTCCTCTAATTGCTTTGCTAACCCCAAGTTTATGAAGTTATTTTCCAGAGTCAAACTCATTTGTATACATGTCAGAATATAAGCTGAATTTTAAAAATAAGACCTCTGGATTAGAATTCAGGAATGATAAACAAATTCATTTTGAATGTATTTGCATGCAATTTACATGTGACAAAATGTACCAATATGCGCCTTTCACATACAGGTCCAGCATCCGTTTAACATGATGGAATAGCATGAGGGGATTTTGTGTTGCTTTATAAAATAAAATAAAATGATGGATGCTAAAATTCAATGAGTAAAAAAGACTGGTGGGGGTAGATAAGAGTGTAGGGAATCTATGAATACTAGTTGCATCATCTGCAGCTTTCAGAAGAGAGATTTTTGTACCAGTTCTATACCTCTCTATTGCCATAGAATCACAAGGAACTTATTATTTATTTCCTAGAAGTAAATAATACTTCTCATGCCTCATGCACTTCTAAAAATGGGCCTCTTTTTCCCTTTGAAATAATATATGTGAAAAGATGAAATGATGGCTTCTGTTTGAAATAGCTCTAGAAATCTACAAACTTAGGGATGGATGGATGGATGGATGGATGGATGGATGGATGGATGGATGGATGGATAGACAGAATTTACTCTTTTCAAAATAGGATTAAAATGCATCATGTGCTTAAAGTAGGGTTGCCATATTTCAAAAAGTGAAAATCCATACAGAGAAGTTTTTTGGGGTTTTTTTTGGGGGGGAGAGCTTTTTTTTAGTTTTGCGTTAGCTTCACTTAATTTTTAAATACCACTGTGTGTATTTGAAATGTTTAGATAGTGCAGATCCAAAAGCAATTTGATATTATTTTCTCCTTACTGAAACTCTACAAGGCCCAAATGTAAATTGATGGTACTTTAAGAAATAAAGAATTATAAAGAATTAATAATCACAAGTGACAGTGGGGATTTGGATACAGATTTTGTAGGCCTATAGAATTTATATGCCTAGAAACTAGTCTGCTAAAGCAGACTTCGCATAACCGAAGTTTAAAAATAATTATTTCCTATTCCCCCCACCAAATATGTCTCTTGCTCAATTCAGGTCTGGTGACATACATACAGCTACATAGTTTTCTTCAAAGCTGTATTTAACCAGTTGATTGGTCACATAATATCAGTAAGTTACCAGGTTGTGAAGAGATTCACAGGTTCTAACCCCAAAGGCTGAGGCAGTTTATGCTTCATGTTTCATTCAGTGCCACACCAACACAGTTTGAAGCCTGCATAGTGCCTTCCCTTCCTGCTAGGGCCATCACTTTAAAATAAAAATAATAATTAGTAATTATTTTATTATTTTTTCAATTTATTTATTTTTTGCTTTTCTGATAAGATTCCATATCAACAAAATATGAACAAAAATAATACAATAAAGAAAAATATATGAAATAAAGAAAAGAGATCTTTCTTTTTTAAAAGATTTCTAAGAATAGACAAAAAATCAGAAAACATTCCTTGACCGATCAGCTTCCTAACCTCTCCTTCCATGGTTCTGTTTATCCCCTCTTTTCCCTGTGTTTTCTTAGTTCATCCTATCGCAACAACTTTTATATACTTTATTATTTCTTACTCTGCTGAAAATCTTACCATCCTGCTAGGTAAATTGTTTGCTTATAGTGCTTCCATAAACAATATCCAGTCCTCTTTATATCTTTCGTCATTTTGGTTTCTTCTTCTAGTAGTCATCCCTGCTAGGTCCACATATTCTAACAGTTTTATATGCCATTCTTCTTTTGTTGGTACTTTAGCGGTTTTCCATTTTTGGACTAATAGTACACTGGCAGCTGTTGTTGTGTATAGGAACAAATTTCTCTCTCTCTTTTTGAGACTTCTGTTGTTATTAATTCCAGGAACAATGCTTCTGGATTTTTAGAAAATGATTTTTTAAACATTTCTTTTAGTTCAGTATAAAATCATTTTCCAATAATTTTTGATTGTGCCACATCACCGCCACATGCGGTAGAAGGTTCCTTCTGCTATTTTACATTTCCAACAGTTACCCTTTATTGATTTTGACATTTTTGCTAATCTGTTAAGTGTCAAATGCCACCTATGTTGCATCTTCATAAAATTTTAAAACGTGTAGTATGCTGTAAATCTTATATTTACTCTCCAAAGTTGTTCCCATAATATAAAATCAATATTGTGTCCAATGTCTCTAGCCCAATTTATCACTGAATACTTTACTGTTTCCTCCGTTGCCTCCCACTCAAGAAATAAGTTGCATATTTTTGATAATTTTTTTACCTTGGATCCTAACAGCTCCTTTTCAAACTGAGTTTTTTTCAGCAAATCCATATTTTTTGTCTAACTTAAATGTCCCCCTCAACTGGTAGTAATGAAACCAGTCTGTCACTTGGTATTTTATCTTTTCATACTCTTTCTATTTACATTCCTCCCCAGTGATATTTAGAAGGTCTTTGTATGTACTCCAGTTTGTCTCTATGTTGATATTTTTTTTCATGCCAGGGCTTCTGTTGGTGATAACCACATTTGTGTTTTTCTTTACAGTAGTTTTCTATATTTCCTCCATACCCTATAAAGATTTTTTTCTTCTGATTATATGGTTTGAAAAGCTCTCATATACCTTTGTCTTTCTGTACCGCAGGCACGCATGCCATCAAAATTTTAAATCATGCCCTTCCTGGTCTAACAGATGGCTGTTCTTTAGTAAAATCCAGTCTTTCAACCAACGTAAGCATGATGCTTCAAAATATAATTGTAGGTCAGGGAGAACAAAACGACCTCTTTCTTGGGTATCATTCATAATTTTATGTTTTATCCTGGGTTTTCTCCCCTGCCAAATAGACTTAGAAAGATCTTTCTGCAATGGTGCTTTTGATGGATAGGAAAGCTAGTGATGTGAGCCTGTCATGGTAGACTGCAAGTGTGTTTTGATGAGCTTCAGTTTTGAAAAGATAGGCTCACCAATGGCAACTGTCAATTGAAGTATCAGGGGAATTTGTAGCGCTATCCAGACATTTTGGAAGCCACATGGATGTACTGCAGGGTGTCTTGTGGTGAGCCTTTTCCATGAGCTAAAATGTGAAAGAGGTGGCTTCCCTGAACACAAAGATCTGTACCACCAATGTCAGAGTGGTGGCCATTGGTGATGGCTATGGATAGATCAATACCTTGGGTGTTAAGCATCTGTTGTGGAAGGTTTTCAAGGCTGTGTGAAAATCCTCATATATTCCTGTGAGATTCAAGCTGCTCAAATAACACTGCTACACTGTTAATCTGTAATCCAATGTTGTTTACTTGGAAACAAGTCTATATAATGTTTACTCCCAATTAAATTTGGGGTAGGGTTGTTAGACTTCAATCTACAATCACTTGCTGTAGAAAAGCCTAATAGATCAGTAAGGCGATGCTAAAATAAGTTGGCTGTAAATTTCTGCTGTATTTAAGTTAATTTTAAACAATACTGTTTTGCATAAAATAAAGTTATGCCCTTTGTCAGGCACACTTATTGTTCTAGCTCCATAACATTCACACATTTAGGGTAAATGAACCACCTTGAGATTTTTGGCCTTCTGGAGTGTGTCAGATTAGTTCATGCTTATTGAACAGTGTCTTTGACTCTTGTGAATTGCAGTAATACCATTGGATGTAGTCCATTAATAACAACACAAGTGAGACTGCAATTTACATTAAAAGCATAAGAAGTAAAGGTAAAAGTCAGTTATATTTAGAGATGGGATAAAATTACTATATATGTACGGAATCCAGAGTTGATTATCTATCTTTGGGGTAACTTGTTACAAAACACATTTTCCATAAAATATTTAGCCGGCTAGCCCTCAATTTCTGTTGCAATTGGCTTTCCTTCATAACATACAGTGGTACCTCGGGTTACATATGCTTCAGGTTACATACGCTTCAGGTTACAGACTCTGCTAACCCAGAAATAGTGCTTCAGGTTAAGAATTTTGCTTCAGGGTAAGAACAGAAATCTTGCTCCGGCGGTGCGGCAGCAGCAGGAGGCCCCATTAGCTAAAGTGGTGCTTCAGGTTAAGAACAGCTTCAGGTTAAGAACGAACATCCGGAACGAATTAAGTACTTAACCCGAGGTACCACTGTATATGCCTACATATATAATTGCTCTTGCCTGGCAATAAATGCTACTTCCAGTTATCTGTTTTTAGATACTTGGGTTATAGTCTTATACACACTATATAGTCCCATACACATTTAGTTGAGAAGAAGCTTTTAGGCCATAGTGGGACAAAAGTCTGAGCAGGCTCAAGGTGAAGTGTGTGGATAACCAAAATAAATTGTTCCCAATTAAGCACAAGAGTGTCTTAGAAAGTTCTGTGCTTCTCAAAATGCAAAAAACATTCATATGGTTTTCTCTGGAAGCAATTTGTTGCCAGACCCATTATACCTCACTTCTTCCTAGTTTCCTTTCTATCTTTACTTCTTCCAAATAATATTGCTGTAACTAGAGTTAGTGACACTGCCTAGTTCCAGGTATGAGGCCAAGGCATTTAAGCACCTTTGAGAGTGAATGCTAAGGCTTGAACCTGAAACATTTGAAATAAAAGGGAAAGACTGCATATCCTTACCTGGTGTCAAATGAACTTTGCTCACCTGTCACCACAATGGATGAGTTTAGAGCAAATGATCCCACTTGCCCATGATGTCCCACTTTGGTGATCTCCCTCCCTCTGTAGCTCTCCTGTGCCCCAGAAACAAGAAAATGATCATTGCTACGAGCAAGTGAAAACTTGGGTCTAAATCATGGTTTGCTTGTTAGTTTGTTACATTTCTATCCTACCTTTCTCCAGGGAGCTCAAGGTGATGTGCATAGTTCTCTGTCTCCCCATTTTATCCTCAAAGCAACCCTGTGAAATAGGTTAGGCTAAGATAGTGACTGGTCAGCCAGTGGGCTTCATGGTTGAGTAGGGACTAGAATCCCCATCTCCCACATCTTAGTCCAACACTCTAACCACTACAACACACTGGCTCACACTGTATTAGAGGAAAGGAGTTGTGATGAGAGGGTGTATAATGAGTAATTCCAAATTTACAAGTTTATACATCTTATCATTCCCTTTTTCTGCTTGTTGTTGTTTTAAATACAAATCCTGATCAGAATGAAGTTCACTTATCCCTCTAACAAGACAAGAAGCCATTATTAAGCTCTGTATTGTTTTAGATATAAGCTGTTTGAGTGCCTTTAGTCTTACTTGATGAGAAAAGTGACATCTTGAGGAAATATACAACAAATTAAAAACAAAAGTCTTATTAGTCTTGGCAGTTACCTATGTAGCACAATTGATTTAGAATCCCCTGGATGGGCAGCATTCTCCTCAAGCAGCTAACTTGACAAAGGGAATGCATTTTTATTTATTTTTTTAGAATTAATGTTTGGATTTCTTTGGTGGTAATAGCATTTTGCTCTTGAATGCAAAACAATTAAATCAAGACACTCTCACTACACTGAGATTTAAAGTGCTTCACTCAGGCTGCAATCTTCAGTGCCACAAAGTCACTGGCCAAAATCCAACACAGAGTTAAGTGTATCTAAGCCCTTTAAAATGAGAAGCAAACCACACATTATATTAAAAGTGTATTCATCACATTTGCATGTTTATGCATTTTTAGTAGCAGCCAAGGGAGCACAGTAGCAGTTCCCCTCCTGGGCCAATAACAGATTTAGAGGTAGTGATTTTTGCTGCAGTTGTGATATGGAAGAAGTGGGTTAAACTACCCTCCACCTGTTCTATAGTACTGATTCTGTACGAAACCTCCACAGCTGCTATTTTAAAATACACACACTCACCTGAATGTGAATGTGGTTTTACCATAATATGTGGTTTGACATTAAATGGACTTAAATATGCTGGATTGAGGCCAAGGTATTACTTACATCTTGGTTTTAATCCAGCAGCCTGCATACATTTTCCTCTAGGTATGTATGCTACAATTATTGGGCTTGCATCTGGGAAGCACACTTGTGGAGATACCATTTGTATGAACTGCAGCTGTAAATAATTCACACAATTGTCATAGCGGCTGCATGGACAGCCCCCATTTGCAGGTTCATAAAAACTTGCCTCCATATTAATAGGCTCATCCGTCAAAGCCTATAAATATACAAAGCAACTCTATGCATATCTTGAAGTAAAATGAATTACAGACAATGCTGTGTAGCTAGAGATGCTAAGAGTCACACTCTCTTCTTAAGAGTTGGTGAATTGCATGCTCTTGTGTATACCACCCTGATTTTACAATCCATGCATTTCAGAATCCATGAGGTAAAACTCTCCCATTAAAAATATATCTGATGATGGGATGTGTCAGCACAATGTTACAAGCCAGGGTGTCAGGTTGTTCTGGTATCACAATGTGTGTTTTTCATTGTAGTACCATACTATGTTGCTAGATCTGTATCTAAAGCAGCCACCACCGTATCACAATCAGGATCTAATTAGACAGAGGTAGGATGAGTCTGCTGCTAGGCACAATCTCAAGATGATTTCAGCCACTAAAGGTTACATCACTTCTGCATCATTGTACGGCTTTAGGCCTGGCACAGAATTGTAAGCCTGAGAGTGACCCTTGCTAGAGCCTTCCCTCAAAGCAAAGAACGAGTGGGAACAACTTTTTAAAATCCTTGTTTTTCTGAACACTTGCTTATAATGAACAAAAACAAGGTTCATCTGTCTTCCCCCATTTGTTGTGGAAAATATGGTATGCATATATACCCATGTTGTTGTTTTTCACCTCTGGTGTCATGCTCTGGTGTCATGCGCAGCCTGGGAGTCATTTTGGACTCACAGCTGTCCATGGAGGCACCAGTCAATTATGTGTCCAGAGTGGCTGTCTACCAGCTCCATCTGGTATGCAGGCTGAGACCCTACCTGCCCGCAGACTGTCTTGCCAGAGTGGTGCATGCTGTAGTTATCTCCCACTTGGACTACTGCAACACTCTCTATGTGGGGCTACCTTTGAAGGTGACCCAGAAATTACAACTAATCCAGAATGTGGCAGCTAGACTGGTGACTGGGAGCTGCCGCTGACACAACATATCACCGGTCTTGAAAGACCTACATTGGCTCCCAGTACCTTTCCAAGCACAATTCAAAGTGTTGGTGCTGACCTTTAAAGCCCTAAACAGCCTCAGCTCGGTATTCCTAAAGGCTCATCTCCACCCCCATCATTCAACCCGGACACTGAGGTCCAGCGCCGAGAGCCTTCTGGCAGTTTCCTCACTGCGAGAAGCGAAGTTACAGGGAACCAGGCAGAGGGTCTTCTTGGTAGTGGCGCCAACTCTGTGGAATGCCCTCCCATCAGATGTCAAAGAAATAAACAACTATATGACATTTAGAAGACATCTGAAGGCAGCCCTGTTTAGGGAAGTTTTAATGTATTTTTAATCTTTTGTTGTAAGCCGCCCAGAGTGGCTGGGGAAACCCAGCCAGATGGGCAGGGTAGAAATATGTTGTTGTTGTTTGGCTGAACAGTGTAAGAGATTCACAGTTCCATGTCTGGAGAAGTTGATCAACTATAACTTGCAGCTGAGTAGGCACAACTCTCAAATTTTAACCTTAAGGCTCTGCATCTTGATGAAGAAAGCAAAATGTCAGCCCATTAGTCATACTTGGAGTGCCATTTCCCTACTTTATGTGTACAAAACATGGTTTACTTTCATCTCAAGGAGTGGAAGTTGAGGTCTGCAGCTCTTTAGAAATCTCTTATTTTGGCACACTGAAGGTCTCTAGTTACATGGAGGGCAGGTGTGGCCCTGGGGCAGTTCATCGCATCAACCTGACAGTGTGTCTCAACTCTCATTTGGGCAAAATGAACAAGTAGGTAATTTAATCTCATCAATGGCATTTCACAGATCAACTAACAGTTGTAGCAGTTCAGTTTGCAAAGGAAAAAGAAATGAAATATTGCACATAGTTGATAACAATGGCCCTATTTTAAGCTTCTAGAGGACAATGGCGTGCTTAAGCCTTACTTACATTTGACCTGTGGGTAAAAGAAAGTGCAGTGCCCATTTTCTTCTCATGCTGGTGTGTTGAGTTAGTGTACCTATGTGAAATCAAATTATTAATTCATAAGCATCAAAGGAACTATTTATATAACAGAGGCAAACATCAAAGTGAGATGCTCTAAGGGCAACTTGTGTGCATCCACTCAGCCTTTCATTCTCTTCACAAATGCACTTGATAGAGCTGAATTCCTCACACTTGTGTAAGGGTCAAGAGACACTGTATCTAGAAGGCAAACAGACTAACCTCGGCAAAGCAAAACTGACCCAGACAAAACAGGCAGCTCTGCCGAGAACCTTTAGACTCAGACCTCAAAATGCCTCTGCTGGAAAACAGGAGGGAGAAAGCTTTGCATCTGTCTAGTTCAGTTGCCAAATGCACCTCAAGAGCAAGAGAGGAAAACAATGAGAAGGGATGCCAAGGGTAGAGGATATATTTCTGCCATAGAAAGATGCTCAGGCTGGCATATCTGCATCTTTGAAAACGGGAGGGTTGCTTATGAAAGTTCTGGACTGCAGAAAAGGAGTCCTTGGCTGAGCATCAGTTTTTACAACTTGCCAGACATAGATTCAAAGTGACTGGAGAGATGCAGAGATGCAGAGGTAAGCTCTGCCCCTGCCAGCTCATCAAATGGAGTCAAGTCAAATTTGCAGTAGAGCCAGTGAGGGTCCAAGTTTCATAACAATGTGGCATGGCTCATCACTTGCGATCGACGGTTGCCATTTAAACAGGTGGCAAATGGAGTAATCAGAATCCACAGAGCCATCTAAATTGGAAGCCAAAGAGTTTTGGGGTGATTATGACATGGGGAAAGATGTGTGGACAATCAAAAGCTGGGAGAGAGCATAAAAATTTGAAATGCTTGGGGATTTGGCTCATATAATAGGCAGTTATATTTGGAGGAATCTCCTTGTGAAAAATCAGTGTGATTTTAACTTACCTACAACTGAGATGTTATGGCTATAACTTCTTTGAGGCATGTGACATGGTGTACAACTGAGCTTCAACAATAAGTGACAATTTAGAAGGTGTATCTAAAACAAAGAGCCAGTGGCATTTCTGTGACAGGAGTTGGCCCATAACTTGAAACTGAATCCTGATTGGACAGAGGTTTTAGTTTTCTGAAGTCTTGGGCCCAAGAGATGGTAGAAGCTACCTATTCTGGAAGGGGCTACACTTCCCTGGAAGGAGCAGGTCTGTAACTTGGGGGTATTCCCAGATCCAGCATTGCCACTGAGAGCTCTGGAGACCTTCTGGCTAGGAGTGACACTTCTAGTTCCAGCTGGTTTGCCAGCTATGGACCCTTTTGGAAAGAGATGACTTGGCCACAGTATTCCATGTGCTGGTAACTACCAGACTGGATTACTGCAATATGCCATACAGAGACTGCCCTAGAAGCACAACTTAGAAGCTTCAATGGTCCAAAACTGAGCAGTCCTATTATGGGCTGGAGTTTCATTTATAATGCATGTAACCCCCGTTTTGAACCAGCTGCATTGGTTGCCAGTTCATTTCTGGACCCAGTTCAAAGTGCTCACATTAGTGTTCAAAGCCCTAAATGACTTAGGTCCCAAATCCATGACTCCCTCTGCCTCTACAGACCCTCAGTGTTGAGATGAGCAAAAGGGCCCCCCTTGAGAGTTCTACCACCATCAGAATTATGGAGTGTGTAGCCCTGAAGAGAGCATTCTCTGTGGCAGCACCCTAACTGTGGAATTTCTTCCCCACAGAGGTGTGTCTGGCACCTTCATTGTATACCTTTTATCACACACTGAAGATGCACTTCTTTACACTGTCTTTTGACACCTGGATGTGGGTGGCACTGTGGTATAAACCACAGAGCCTGGGGCTTGCTGATCAAAAGGTCGGCGGTTCGCATCCCTATGACGGGGTGAGCTCCCATTGTTCGGTCCCAGCTCCTGCCCACCTAGCAGTTCGAAAGCATGTCAAAGTGCAAGTAGATAAATAGGTACCGCTCCAGCAAGAAGGTAAATAGCGTTTCCGTGCTCTGCTCTGGTTCACCAGAAGCGGCTTAATCATGCTGCCCACATAACCTGGAAGCTGTCTGTGGACAAACACTGGCTCCCTCGGCCTATAGAGCGAGATGAGCGTGTAACCCCAGAGTCGTCCACGACTTAACAGTCAGGGGCCCCTTTACCTTTATATATGTTTTAGAACACCCTCCTTCCACCTCTTGATTGTAGATTGCTTCAACTGAGTTTAATGTTGTATTTTTACATTGCTGTAACCCACCCTGGGACATTATGGTGAAGAGCGGGTAAGAAATAATAAATCATAATGCAATATACTAGGCAAATGGGAATAGAAATGCTCTTTTCTTTGTGTGCCAAACTTGATATGTGATCAAACATTACTCACTGTTTTCCATATACTTCAAATGTTGTTGTTGTTGTTTAGTCGTTTAGTCGTGTCCGACTCTTCGTGACCCCATGGACCAGAGCACGCCAGGCACTCCTGTCTTCCACCGCCTCCCGCAGTTTGGTCAGGCTCATGTTTGTAGCTTCGAGAACACTATCCAACCATCTCATCCTCTGTCGTCCCCTTCTCCTTGTGCCCTCCATCTTTCCCAACATCAGGGTCTTTTCCAGGGAGTCTTCTCTTCTCATGAGGTGGCCAAAGTATTGGAGCCTCAACTTCACGATCTGTCCTTCCAGTGAGCACTCAGGTCTGATTTCCTTAAGAATGGATGTGTTTGATCTTCTTGCAGTCCATGGGACTCTCAAGAGTCTCCTCCAGCACCATAATTCAAAAGCATCAATTCTTCGGCGATCAGCCTTCTTTATGGTCCAGCTCTCACTTCCATACATCACTACTGGGAAAACCATGGCTTTAACTATACGGACCTTTGTTGGTAAGGTGATGTCTCTACTTTTTAAGATGTTGTCTAGATTTGCCATCGCCTTTCTCCCAAGGAGCAGGCGTCTTTTAATTTCGTGACTGCTGTCACCATCTGCAGTGATCATGGAGCCCAAGAACATAAAATCTCTCACTGCCTCCATTTCTTCCCCTTCTATTTGCCAGGAGGTGATGGGACCAGTGGCCATGATCTTCGTTTTTTTGATACTTCAAATAAAACTCCTTTAAACATATCTTGGTTAATAGTAAGGAGTATATATGGATATAGTTTTCTTTCACTAGGAAAAAGATTAAAAACTTGGGTTAAAGCTGTTGGTTTTGAAGCCTCTCACAACCTTGGGCCACTCGAGCATATAAACAAACATTTTCTTTAGTTCTATAGAGTTGTACCAACAGCCTAGAAAGAAAGCTGTACCACAGCAGCCTGACTTTGAGATTATTGACAAGGGGTGTATCTAAAATCTAGACTTTCAGTTCACCCCTGCAACTACACTTTCTGTCACAGACAGCTCAGAGAACAGGCACCGTTTTCTTTTGTCCATCAGTTCAAAGTATGTTTTCTGTGCCATTTCACCAGGGCAGGTATTTATTAAGGACAGTCACGCATAAAACATACTGAAATTGGGGGGGAGGGATTCTGGTCACTTGGCTTTGTTTTTACTAAATGTGGCAGAAGTGATACCATGTATTACTTACACTAGTGTTGCACCATTAACTTCAGTGCAATTAGGTACATTATTGTAAGTAGTCCATGAATTGTCCCCTATGGTGGTTTAAAACTAGTGGAGCAGGTCTGTCCCAGGTCTGAAGAACTAGCAGATTCAGTTTAGATATAGCATCATAATAAAAGAGTTGTATAAAGAGTTTGAAATGGATTGTCACTGATTTTTTACTTTCTGTTTCTTCTGTCAGTGGTTAGACTGTGGTGGGATGAGGGAGATAGGACCAGCTGTCCCTAGACTTGTAGAGTTGAAAGGGATCCCGAGGGTCATCTAGTTCAACCCCCTCAAAGCTATTGCAACTGGAAGAACCAATATGGCTATTTTACGTGTTTCCCTCCAACTTCTACTACAAGAATACCTTTGAGTTCTTACCTCTTTCTGCTTCTTTGCCCAAATAAAGGGTACTTTTAGTTGGAGGAATTAAGTGATATGAACATAATATATATTATTCATCCTTTTGAGTGGAGCTGATGGAATACTGGGGCTTATATCTACATTAGATGTACTTTCACAAAAATGGGAATTGATAGGCACAGTTGTACCAGTAAAAGGTAAAAAGAACTGTTGTACCTAAATATGGACTGGTTAATGAATTTAAAAAAAACACCACTTTTTGCCTGTAACCAAAGACCACCACAGTAATGAATTAGTTTGCTGCAGAATAATTGATCACATGATGCGGTGCATGTACACCATTTGAATGGCAATGCCCATCAACTTGGGGGGGGCTCCTCAAATATTTTATTGAGGGATCTGTAGACCCCTCGGCCCCAAGGAGTTAGCTCCTATGCCAGTGCCCTTTCTCTGATCTGACTTTAGATATGCTTAGTGATTTGCCCTATGTGATGCTGTTCATCCTACAAGGATTATAGTATGATGTTACCTAGTGGCATGAGATGGAGCCACGGAGAACTGATAATCACACCACTGTCACAGTGAAAGCCTTGATCCACATTATTATGTGTGTAAAACACAAGTAATATATATGGGTCATATTCAACTAACCCATTCTTCTAGCAGAAACCAACAGAAGGACTTTCTTTAGAGCAGTGGGTCTTTGCCTTTCCTCTCTTACCCCCATGCCCCTGTGCCTCCCTCCTATCTAGAGTAGAGTATAGATTTTTTCCATCGGGCAAGCAGAAATACCGGTAGTTGTGTTGAAGCAACAATTTCCTTAGCACTGGAATTCCACCCGATATTTCCAGAAAATAAGAAAAAGCAACAACCCCAGTACAGTACTGTAATGCCATTCTTATTCTGTGCTTCTACACAATCCTTTCATTTCTATAGTTTGCTATAAGGCTTACAAAGTTCTTGTATTTCCCATAGTAATGAAGACTTAGATCGCTCTTTGCATGCTCGGCATCCTCTCTGTGCCTGTACTGCTCTATTACTGTTGGCAGCCTAATGTAGAATAACACTTGATTCCCTCTCACTGCCTCTCTCTCAAATGCCTCTCTGTCTCTCTAAAAATATTTGAGTAACAATTTTTAGATTTATTTTGTGATCTATTGTTGCTCCCTTTTATGCAGCAAATGATGGGTATCATTCAGCAGGGACAGCTTAGAAAATGATAGCAGCCAAGTAAATCTCACTCAGAATTAAACATTGTAGATCAAATGGGATTTGTTCCAGATCTTCCCACTGGATTTAATGTAAGACTTTGACCCTTATGATTTTACAAAAGTGGGTCAAATTTCCTCTTCATGTTTGCCTGGTCTTCTGACATTTTGCCCAATGCCTGTAGTAGCAAGCAAGGTTTTATCAACTGCTGCCAAAGAGATAACTACAGCTTTTGAATTCCAATAAAGAGTGTAATTGAATGGACTATGTCTCCAGAAAATAACATTTCATGCCAGCTGCTCTGTTTTGTAGTACTGGAACCCTGAACTTTCCCTGTAAAACAGGCTTGGCTCAGAGAAAGCACACCTTTAAAACCTTTTGACAAACCACCAGTCAGTGTATGTGTGCCCTAAACACATTGTTTTCCTTCAGCTATCTCCACTTTCAGAATGACAGATGCAGAATTCTGTTCAAGATCTATACTTTCATACATCAAATTTATCTTATGTCAGTACCATAATAAATTACCTCATCATGTTCACTTCATGTTAACTCCTCCCTTTCTTTATATGAACCCCTTTTAATCTGGTGGATATTGACATGAACCCCTTTTAATCTGGTGGATATTGTTGTGCAGGAGCTGGGGATAGCTAGCTAGCAAGTGTCTATGCACCAACACCTGTCTTCTGCAAGTGAATTTTTCCTCAGAACTTCTTCCTTTGCTGGTTCTGGTACATTTCCCTGTTTTCCCCAGAAAGTGTTACTTGTTTATATGGCTGTCTCCACACAGAGCAGCTGTTCTCTGCAGGTACAAGTCATATCTAGTGCTGGAAGAGTGAATTGTGTCGGTGGCTAGACACACAAATTCGCTGTGTGTGAGAGGAGAATGGGTTTTAAATTAATGTCGTGGCTGCCAATGCCTTAAAGCCACTGCAGCCTCACAATATTCAAAGCTAGTTGCAACTCAGCTGTAAGTGGCAGAAAAGTTAATTGTTTCTTTAAATGCTTTTTACAAGTAACATCAGAAAACACATAAATAAACAGTACAGTAAAGTTTGCCAACAGAGGCTGGTAATTAATTAATTAGGGATAATTTGTTTTCAGATACATGTTTTGTAATTTCTAAGAGATTTAGGATGTGTCTTCTATGCTGACTGATTGCCCCAAATTTGGGTTTACCTCATCCAGTTTGAGGGTTTGAAAACAGATTAAATGGAGACAATGAAGCACTTATTTGTACTCTAGCTGTATTTTTAAGACAGGTGCTTTCCCCTCTTCTCTCTCCTACAAAACCTGGGCCGCTGCCACAGATCAGATCTTGACCTTTTCAAAAGAGAAATGTCTTTGAGAATTGCAAATTCTTGTCAGAAGTTAATGAACAAATTGCAGTGCTAATCGAAGGCTGGCCTCTTCCAGGCCTTTGCCTGATAGTCACGCCACAAAGGTCACTGTCTAACTAATGAGGGCTTTGGGTGATACTGACACAACATGTGGGCATTTGTGAAAGGCCAAAATTTATGGGTGCCACTTGGGGACCATCCTGCTCTTGCAGGCATCTTAGAACTACAAGAACGGATGACCCATCCATCACCCCTCCTTGATGATTAGACTTAAACACTCAGTTCATATGCATAATTGCTAGACCTTAGGCTCCTCCAAAGGCCCCAATGTCATTTATGATAGATCCTCCTCCATGTTTATCAAGAAGAATGAACGTTAGATGGCCCATTCTGACATTTAGCATTTCAGCCTATCAAGGTTTTAGGGTGATTTGCAGATATCAAGTCACAGAGTGGGTGATTTAAATGGATGGAACATTTGCAGAACCATAAATTTACCCGATGAAATCTCTTATGCTGGTGCTATTTTGCAGTTGGCAAATGGGGGAAAAATATGTCTTAGGCTTACATTTTCTCCCAATTTTATGCTCACCTTTTGTATTTAAAGATATTTTTTTTAAAAAAATTTTTTTGGAAGTTATTATTTAAACCAGCATGTCCTCTAGCTGCCAAAGACTCTTCAAATTACCAAAAGTAACTTCCAGGCTCCCATTTTGATTTTCTATAGTACTATTTACCTGTTGCTATTGTTTTAAAAATCACTTTCATGTGATTGCAATACATAAGCAGTAAGATAACTACTTCCTTGCATAGTTATGAAGATAGGACAAGGTGGTATTTCAGGCAATCAGAGCAAAACCTGTTTTTTGTGATTCTACAGTAACAACTAATAACGATAGGTAGGATGCTGCTTATTGTATAATGCAAATTGCTTTCTGCAATTTGATTTGTTTATAAAACCATATAAACCCAAAATGAAAAAACTCTGTAAGTGGTATCTCTAAAACAGTTATCAAAACAACGCACATAAAAGCATAATGCCTGTATTCATTTTCACTATAGCTTTGTAAGGTATATCACTTATTATTCACATTTTACATCTGTGAAACTGAGGCTGAGATAGGGTAAGATATGTCCCAAGGCCATATAGAGAGACCACAGCAGCTGTGGGGCTTGAACCCATATCTTCAAGATTCAAGGCCAACTGTGCATTCAGTGGACATCACTGTTTCTAGATACCAGATTTCTCCTTAGCCTTCTTCAGGCATTCTTCCATTCCACTTCCCACAAGCAATTCCAGTGCCCCCACATTACTTACTGTCACAGTTCAGAGCCACATGTTGTTGTTGTTTATTGGACTTACAACCCACCCTTCATCATAAGGACCCAAGTCAGTTTACAACAATATAAAAATACAATATTAAAATCAATTACAACAATTTACCATCAGCTCTCTCTCTCTCTCTCTCTCTCTCTCTCTCTCTCTCTCTCTCTCTCATCACAAGTGTCAAAGGCCAGGTAAAGAGAGGTGTCTTCAGCATACAGTGGAAGCTATACAATGCTGATGGTAGATACATCTCTGAGGGAGAGAATTCCATTATTTAGGGGTTGCCACAAAGCACTGGGGGTTGTATTTACAGAGATAGGGAATCAGCCATTATGTGTTTTCTCCTTCCTGTGATGCCTAGATGCAACCTGGCTCCTGCAAAGAACCTGGAAGAGTCTCATTTAAATGTCTGCTTCTTTCTCCCATACTCCATCTTAAGTCT
Organism: Podarcis muralis; assembly: GCF_964188315.1. Taxonomy (NCBI): domain Eukaryota; kingdom Metazoa; phylum Chordata; class Lepidosauria; order Squamata; family Lacertidae; genus Podarcis; species Podarcis muralis. The sequence continues at coordinate 47,480,272 of NC_135659.1, forward strand.
CTTACAGGATACAAACAAGGGTGGCTTGAATACTGCCCCTTGCCCCAGACATAGACAGGATTTATGTGGTTTTTTGTGGGGAGGCAGAACCGAGCTATCTGTATTTGTGATTGGTCAGTTAAGTATTTTTATTTATTTACTTGATTTGGGGGGTAGCTTCCCCCTCTTGGCTATAGCCCCCCCCCCCAAGTTTTTAACTATCTAATGTAATGCAGAATTCCAGGGAACTCAAAAACTTGTGCACCATTTTGTGACATTTTGGTTGGCATAATAAAAGCATTGCCCTAACATGTATTTTGGAATGTTACATTATGTTTTTAAAGAGCTTTTTTGACAGCTGTGTTATTTAATGGCTGAGATTTAATTACCTCAAACTGTCATTTATTCAAAGGAGGAGACATGAAACCCTTTTATTAAAAACAACATAGGAGACCCTAAAAGGTGAAAAACTTCATAGTTAAAAATGTAAAAAATAAATAAATTATAAGCTAAGAGGCTGATAATGTTAGTAGGAAACTGTACGTGTGAGTTTTGCTGAAACACCATCTCAGGTTTCTCACTCTTCTGCCACTATGTGGTTATTTGATCCTGGTTTAAATGTATTTCCCCACCAAAACTTCTAAGTGCTGCAAACCAAATAGAGCCTTGCTTATGACCCAAGTTACCTCCTCGCCTTTAGCTTACCTGTACTTCGGATGGTGTTGAATGGAATAGATCTAGTAATAATAACATAGCATGAAATTGGCATTGGCACTAAGAGAATATCAAAAGTAATCTTATTCCCTTATATTTGCTTGTGTTCTTTTGGGGTTCTTTTCTTTATCCTATCTTTATGATAAATGATTTTCATACAGCGTAATTTTTATGATAGGCATGAAAACTGAGAACCTCTGGGTTTATCAGTTTCAGGAACCAAAAGTATATCACATTTCATGAACAGAGTACATGCATTTTGCCTGTTTGTAGTTATGAATATAAATGAAACCACATTTTATCTACATCCCCTAATGGCAGAGTGGGAAATTATTGTTATGAGATGGAATCTACCTTCACACTTCAAGCATGGTTATCTGTTGCTGCAAAGCACCAAAGGATACCTGCGAACTCTCACCATATCAAGGTGTTAAGCCTCATCAAATGGACTGTTCTTTGGCCTCTTAGAATCCTGCTGGTATCCATTATAGCAGAAATAATTTCCATCTGGTTTTTCAGAGCACTGGAGAGCTTGTTAACATTGCCTGCTGATCATATGTCACCTCTCCTTTTCTTCCATTTTTAGCTGCGCTGAAGAGCCACAGTCTATATAGTTTCAGAAAGTTGAGTTTTATCAGCTGATTAGTTTTTCCACAACTTTAAGTACCTCACTTACAAACAGAACTCAAAGTGTTGCTGTTCATACACACACACACACACACACACACACACAGCAACCACTGTGTGTTTATTTACATAGTTACAGTTGTACACTTGGAAATGTAGTGAAAAAGGTAATAGGTCTTTTCCATTGGGGCTGAATGGAAACATACAAACATATCAGAAATTGGATATCATGAAGATTTCAGAATAAAGTTTCCACTTGTTTGGTATCAGTGATGTTGAGATGCCCCAGTTCAAATATATACAAATATTTTATTTGTGCATTTATTCATTTATTGCAATTTATCATTGCTCATATCTGCTTCCTAAATACTTCATTGATTTTTTTAAACTCAGCATTGATATTTGGATGTTGGTCAATCTTTGTGTTGTCTAGAATTTTCAGGGTTTCTGTTATATTTCTGCATGCCTCAATCTTTCGCTTGGTTGCCTCTCTCTCTCTCTCTCTCTCTCTCTCTGTGTGTGTGTGTGTGTGTGTGTGTTTGTGTGTGTGTGTGTGTCTTTCACAAACACACACCACTGCCCTCTAAAGTGCCAGTGGTTCCTTGAAAAGCATTGTTCTATTCCTGATGCAAGATGGCTGGAGCTCTGCTATCACTAGATATTGTGATAGAATACTAATAGAGTTGTTCTTATCATGGAGGCATTATAAGATGTGGGGAGGAATTTGCATTTATCTTTACTGGATGTAGAATGAAGTATTTCTGTCAACTTAATTTCCACTGTAAATTTTAAAACTCTTCTTTGGAAGTAGGCTTGCCATCTACTTATGTGCTAATAACTTTTAAGGCCTCAGACATGTCACAACATGAACAATATGGTCTATGTAAATACAGTGGTACCTCGGGTTACAGACGCTTCAGGTTACAGACTCCGCTAACCCAGAAATAGTACCTCAGGTTAAGAATTTGCTTCAGGATGAGAACAGAAATTGCACGGCGGCAGTGGGAGGCCCCATTAGCTAAAGTGGTACCTCAGGTTAAGAACAGCTTCAGGTTAAGAACGGACCTCCAGAACGAATTAAGTTCTTAACCCGAGGTACCACTGTATAGGGTTTGGTATTCTGCCATTATAGAGGGAGTTGGGACTATCTTCAGCTTGATACTTTTAAGGAATCATAGATCTCCCTGTTTCCTCTTTCTTGTAATAAAAATATTGTGCCAGCCATTCACTTTCAAATTCATGGTTTTTCCTTTAGGCTTCCTCGATTGTTCTACAGTGGTCTTACATGATTATTCTCATAGATAAGACATCTTGTTGAAAGGTGATTATAATAACAATTACCCCTACTTTGACCACTAAAGCCTAATCTTCATCTTAATATAAAAAAGCTAAAAAGGACACAAAAAAATATACCACAAACCGTTACAAAGTTCTGCTTGAGTTACTTTTCAATTACAGTGGGTGAAGCAGAACGAAATTGTTACAGCCACTTATTGATTGTGTTGCTATCCGTTAAGGTACAACAGAAGAAGTCCATCATATTGTGTAACAACTCAACTATTTAAAATAACAAAGACTTCCTTTTGTTTTACTTTCTTTTGCCTTTCTTTTGCCATTATCCTGACAAATACATTTTGCTTCAGTGCCACAATCAAATTCAGGAATCATAATGAAGAAATTTTGTATTAGAGTTGACATTTCTTCTTCTTACTTAGCTGACAAAATCCTTCTGTGTTTGCATTCAATTTGAGCAGCTGAAGCAGAACAAAGGTAATGAAATATATTAATTACATTAATGATGTTTTAGTGAAACTGGCTGCCTCCTAAAGAGACTGCATATATGAACTATAAGTGCAGATCCTATCTGTAGGCAAGTGATTAAAAGCCACCATGTTGTAGTTATAATTATAGCTTCTTTTAATAGTTAAACTATGTCACTGGGATCCTTGAAGATTTGATAACAAAGAGCAAAATCTCAGCCCTTGAGCTGGGGAAATGTTCAACCTCTGTGAAACCTCAGGGTTGCACTGAGTGAGATCTGAGCTATATAGAATTAAACATACTCTTTGACTTCCAGTTGGTTAGGACTCATTGCCTGCATTCTTCATTAGATCTCTTACTCATATGGGACACTATGAAAAACCCCAAAAAACATTCATTGTGAACTGGGCTGTCCATGGATACAGTCCATTAAAGTCAGCAAATGTTGTCATAGATATTGCTATCTAGCATGCTTAATCTTGAAGTGATGTGGGAGACACACACAAATTGAACATATCAGCTGGCGTGCTTTCAAGCTGCTAGGTTGGCAGGGGACATATCAACAGTAGAGCTTTTCACCAGATTCACCCAAGGTCCAAGTTATATAGGGCATATTCAGACAGCATTAGACGAGACGGGTGCACAGAGACATAGACTGCTGAAAGTCAGGTTTGATTGGCCCAGAGCAATCCATGGCTGTCAGGGGGTGAGGGTGGAGGTGCATCTGTGAGAAAGAAGAATCGGGCAAGATGGCGGCGGGGGGGGGGGGCGGGGGCGGTGAGACCTGCCAGACCAATGACTGTCTTCCCAGGAGAAACAAGGCCCAATTGATCCCATGGGATGTGGGTACTGGGATCCAAGTGGATTGCGGTGGCCAGCACCATGCAGGATTGGATCCTCCCACTTTTAAAGAGGAGGATTCAATATTTTGTTGTGCCAGTACACCGCAAGCTTTTAAAAACCCTATTTTAACTGTATGTTGAGTCTCCATCTGCAGATTATGTATATTTGCCAGGAAATGTATGAAAGAAGTCGATGAATTTATATTCTCCAGCATTTGAAATATTTATATACTGTCCTTCATCAGAAATTTATTCCAGGCTGGTTCACAATAATGCTGTAGTTGAAAATGCCCAGATATTGACTGGACTATGCACAAAAATCCCTATTTATGGTTTCTATTTTTTATACCCATTCTTCATGCCTTAATGTAAATGTGCACAATTGCTGGTGTTAGTGCATTTTTCTCAATTCAACTCACAAACGCAATAGGTTTGCACAGCTTGTGAAATCAATGACCAGCTGAATACACATAACCCCCCCAAAAGTCTTAGGTATGAGCTTGTTTGACACATACAATGATATGTTCATTGGAAATGATTACTAAGTGCCCTGATTCCTAAAATATTTGGGTTCATATTCTGTTTTCACTTCTATGTCCACATATCTTATTTTTGAGTCATTTAAATAAGAGACATATTATGGAGCTCTGTCATTTAAGCAAAATTGCTATTCTGCCATCCATAAAATTGCTTGCATCTCATGGACACCTCTGACTTATTCCAATTGGTTATTACATATGTTTGCTTCTGTTTCAAAAAATATGAAAGTGGAAAAAATGCTTTAAAATTCAGGTCACAGAATCTGGCAGAGAAACACATTTTCAAAATGATGTTTTACTTAGTGGTCTTTCTCTGTCTCTCAATTATTGGCTGAGTAACAAAAAATACTTGACAATTCTTCACCAATCTCTGGGACAATTCAGATGCTTGAATTAGCCAGTAGGTTAAAAAAAGGGGGGATTAAGCATCAAGGCTTCTCTGTTAATCTAGCTATTTGAATATATTTTCATAGCAGCCAATGCCAGAGCTGCCAATATACAGAAATGGAACTAGGAAAAAAATTGACAGAACTCCAAAATCTAAAATTAAAGTTGCACAGTCTGATTTACATTTCAAATGCAAATAAAAAAGACCCAAGCAATTGAACACCTATTGCTCTTACTGTTATCAGTTTAAACAGAATAATTAACTATCTGATAAATGTTGCTAACTTATGGAATTCAGTGTCAATATAAAATCATATGTTTGGAAACAGTGGGTGATATCCCGCTAAACCATACTTACAGTAGACCCATTGAAAATAATTAACTTTAATTGGTCAAGTCTATTCATCTCAGTGAATATTCTGAGTACAACTTAGTTGGATTTTTAGGCTGCAATCCTATGCAAGTTTGCCACACACCATTGAACATAATGGGACTTCCTCTGATTGAAGCAAGCATAGGATTGCACTGTAACTCAGTAAAATCATATAATTTAAATCTCTAGAAACAAAGCTTTCCAAACATTTCATGTTGGTGACACCCTTTATAGACATGCATCATTTCACAACACAGTAATTCAGTTTTATTAGCAAACTGGAGGTTAAACTAACCCCTTTCCAGCCCCGGGAAGAATGTGGGGAGTGTTTGCATGACAAACCTACACACTGCACCCAACATACCAGTAATAACGTGACACACAGTTTAGAAAACTCTGCTCTGGTATGTAATCGCTAAGCATTTTTGCCGTCGCCTCATGGGACCAAAATTAGCTCCAGTTCTGCCTAATATAGGCCATAGTATATTTTATTTATTTACAAAATATGTTTATATACCATGATCTGACTCTGGTTTTTAGCTTGAAAGAAATGCGGACAGAGTTGAAAGATAAATAAATAGCTAGTCCAGCTTTTTCACTCTGCAATTATTAAACAGTATGTCTATGTCCTGTGTCCTTTATGATCCACCCTTATTTTCTCAACAGTTTACTGGCTCTTGACCAAAATGAATAGGAGCATATGTATCTGTACAGATTCTGTCTGTTAACATATATTTAGTTGTTGAGCCTTTGGCATTTAGTTGCATTCTTTCCCCCATTTGTAGTATCAAATTTCTCTAGGTAGCATGGTTACTATTGTACCCGAGGAAGTGCAGCTAGCAGTTGAGTTTATTTCAGAACACTTCCTTGCGTGTTCTTGAAAATAGGTCATTTTTCTCCAGTGGGAATTGCAGTAGGTTTCTCTAACACGGCAAACATTCAGCACATGGTCCACAGGCAGAAAGAAAGATGTTTCTGCTAGCTTTTCCTCTGATTAAAATGTGTCCCAAGTTGGGGGTCAGCCAAGTTGCTAAACTTGTCGGAAGAGTATTTCTCAGATGAAACCACAGTTTTTAAAAAATCATAAACTATGTTTATGATGGCCATGTCGTAAAGACTTTGCCTACAACCAAGCAAGTAATTATTCAGAACTGTCTGTCATATTGAAGAGACCATAGATTGCTCCATTGCCTGGCTTTCTGAACAGATATTAGTTCTAAACCATTGAGTACTATCACAAATTAACCACTGTACCAGAAGGGCAAAGTTAAGGGATGTTGATCCCAATGGGAAAAGACTGACTAGTTTCTGTGTTGATGTGGAATGTTAACCTCCCACATTTTAGCCAGAAAGCAGAGTGGGAATAACTTTCTACTTGAAAGTCAGAAAGGAACTTGAGTATGAACAGGAGAGTCTTGTATATTGATGTTATGCCTATTTCGATGATTTTTAGATATTTGCTGGGGGGGGATGTGTGTCCCTTTGTGATTAAAACCCTGGGATATAGTGGAACAGACTGTCAGATTTTGTCCAACCACCCCTAGGTTGCTGTCTACCAACCCACTTTCTCTCATTCAAATAAACTTCTAAGCTTGTCAATTATGCTGAGTTATTTCTAATATTTGGAAGAAATAGTCAATAGGTTGGATCCAACCAAGTTCTACATGCAGTATGCCCATTGAAATTAATGGACTTGAATATCTTAGGTCCATTAATTTCAATGGGTCTACACCAAGTACAACACAACCCAACGTGCACAATACTTAAATACAAAAGTATTACAAAAATGGAGAATGTGTAAGTCAGGGATAGCCGGCATGCTTCCCTCCAAAGGTTGTTGGACCCCAAATCCCAGCAGCCCCAGCCAGCATGGTCATGGAGCAGTTCTCCAACAATATCTGGAGGGCACTACATTGACTACCTCTAGTGTAAGTCATTAACAGAGACTTTGATACCTGCCTATTTTTGTATGCATAGCAGTCTTCCCCAACCACAAGGGATGGGGGTGGTAAAACTTGAATTCATGCTAATTTTTAAAGATCAGATTTGAAATTCAGAATATGAAGTCATATAACAGTTAGTTCCACCCATTTTAAAAGAACGTTGGGTTCATTCAGGAAAATCTTTGGGTACCATTTACTTGTCCTAATTTTGTTTACATTGAATAGGATTTTGTTTGTTTATTGTTGATAGCAATTGTAGAGCTTTAATCTTCCAAGCTGATGTTCCTGTACCTCTTATTTCATATGGGGTGTTGAGATATAGTAGTTTTCATTAAAATAAAATTGTTGACAGACGTTGCCTGTAATTTAAGTTAGGAAGGGTATGTAGGCTTTTTGTACAGCCTAAATAAACTTTATTTTGTATCTGTACTCTAAAATATGAAATGACAGGCAACACATGGTCTGTAAATTATAGGACACAATGGTGCAAGGACATATGGTGATAAAATTGAAGCAATTTCAAAGTACAGCCATATCAACCATTTCCCAATTCACCCTTGTAATCACAAGCATGTTGCTTGCTTTGGAATGGCATCCTTAGTTATATTGCTTTCACATGCTTCATGTGGTCTCTGTTAAAAATCTGTCTATGCGGGAGACTCACTATATTAATTTGCTTTGTTTTAAATCTTTATTTTTATTTCATGTCTTGTCTCTAGAGAGAGATTATTCTGTGCCTTGATCCTCCAGCGATTTAAATATGTGTAATGCAGGGCATGTACTACCATCCTTAGGAAGCTTAAACCACACTTATTACTCTTCCCTTCATAACAGTAATGTCAAATGCAAAGTTCTGTAGCATGCCTGTGGGTATTCTAGGTGCTGTGACACTTCCCTTGAATTTTGCTTAGATCCTAATGAAGTCTTTTCAAGTTTTTCTCCTATGTGTGTTCTAATTATTGGATGTTTCATAAGGGATCAAAAACTTGCACAGAAAGATCATTTGTTGCAAAGTAGCTTTGTGTGTGTGTGGGGGGGTGTATTTTCACTTCTTTGGGAGATTTAATTTAATCAGGATAAAGGCACTCGCGTCTTCTAGCTATCCAGAGACCCTAAAGTTTCAGCTATTCATGGTAAATTCAGATGAGCTGCCATTAATCCCTGTTGTTATTTCCTATCAGAAACATATATTTCCACTCACTTTTTTTATACTGCCAGAACATCATTCAGTTGTCTCCTATTTTTTCTGCCATTTGACCTCTGTCTACTTTCCCAGTCATTAAGTCTTATTCACAGTTAGAGAGAAGAGAGAGGTGATTCTTAAACACCTCTCTCTTCTCTCTAATTGTTAATCATGATAACAAGTTAGGTGTATAGGTACAAAAGATACTGTATTTTATGTTATTCCAATAGGATGGTTTCGTCAAAGAATCAGATGAACAGCTCAAATAGCTGTACCAAGAATTTATATTGTTCATGATGTTAACTCTAGGATAGTGTCAGAGTATCCTTGATCCATATATCTTAATTTGCATAATATAAAGACTGATTCTTCTGAGAGTATTTTCACAACAGAAGGTCACCTGGAAATATATAAAAGCTTCACAACCTGGTTCTTTTACAACGCTCTGTGCAACTTTCACAGCCTTGAAGGATTGATGAACAGAACTCGAAATATATTAAAATTAAAATTCCATCAAGGTATTCTACCTAATTATATATGAAGTATCACCTTGATTGATTGATTGACAAGTGGTAAATGAGCACAGAAGAAAGCCCAGAGACATTTCCCCCTGGAAAACATAATGTGAACTAATATATCAGCTGGTGGCATTAGTTTTACTAGTTTTTTTCCTGGCCATTTCATTTGCTTCTGCCAGAATTCTGGGATCTTTATAGTACAGACTGTTCAGTTTATTTTCATAATAGTTCTTTCAAAGTCTTTTGAATGATCAAAAGAAATAAGGAAGGTCAAACTGCATTAAGTCACAACTATGAAAGGGAAAAGATAGGATGTGAAGCTAGGAAAACTTCATCACCTAATCCTGTGAATTACGGTGTTTGGGTTCCAGTGTACCAGTAAAGGCGGTTGTTACCAATGGCACTGCTGTACAAGGTTACATCCATAACTTTTGCAAATTGAAGCTGAGATTTAGGATGGGACAAGGGACATTTAGCACAAGGATGGTCCAGCAGCACCAGGTAATGCTAGAAAGAGACAACAGCAGGTACAACATCTAAAATAAGAAAGGAGAGAGATAGAGCACAGTAGTTGAAACCTGAAAGGGGAGGAAAGGTAGAGCAGGGAATGTATGCTGCAGAATGTATGCTCATGTGTGGGTATGTGTGTGCATATACTGTGGCAGAACATTTGTCCATCTAGCTCTGTATTATCTACATAGGTAAACTGATGTAATACAATTCCCATCAGCCTCAGGTAGCATAGCCCAGTAGTCAGGGCTGCTAGTTGTTGTATTCCAACCTATATGGAGGATACCCAGTTGCCTACTCCTGGTCTACACTGACTGGCAACAGCTTTTCAAGGTTCCACAGTTTTTCCTGACCCCAGCTGGAGATACCAGAGATTGAACACGCAATCTCTATGAAACATGCACACTATAACTGAGCTCTATCCACAGCCGACACCATTTAGTTGCACTCAGTACAATTGTGAAATGCCATTATTTATTATGATTTTCACTGCACAATTTTACTAAAAAGTAGAGGTAAACTACCCTGCTTTAGGCAGCAAAACGCGTTGCATTGGCCCAAGTGCAATACTGTGGAAGGAATTAGACAACTGAATTGTACAGTGCCTGGCCCTAAAATAGGATGTCAGTATATCCAATAGATCTTTGGCACCTGTTATTTAGAGGAGTAGATGCATTCTAGAGTACAACTAAGATTTACTGCCATGCCAATTTGCAAAGCCTGGAATCTGCAGTTCAGAATGATCTGGTTAGCTGGTGTCGCTAAAGGTTCAACATTGTATCCTAATTAGGTTAGAAATAGGATGTCTGCATCAAACCTTACTCCTACACATGCTTATTAAGATTCTATTCACACACCTACAGAGATGATTCCATAATTTGCTATAGCAAAAATTTACACAGCCCTTCTGCTTTCTGGAGTGACAGTGGTGTGTCTGTGACTGAGCTTTTGCTGGCCAACTTAATCTGCCTGGTTGCAGTTTAAGGTTATATTTTTGCTTTGTTTTTTCCTTTAGTAGACCTGATAAAGTACTGTTCTGCCTCCTCTTACAGCTAAACTACATGTGTCACCAGTGCATCACTGAAAGTACTAGGAATCTTTAAAAACAAACAAAAAACCTATCCACCAATCCACAAGAAGCTGACACAAAAACTCTGCACAAACACTATGCAAAAGAATGAAAAATCATTACCCCCTTCTTTCTCCCACCTCTTTCTCCCCACTTCTCCCTCCCCCCAACCTCATAATACCTATGATAGCAGTGTCTCACACCCAATGTAACTGACCTGTAGAAAGGACTCTATGAACTGAAAACAGAGACTTTTGTATGTTCCCTTTCATTCTCTTCATTCTTCTGGCAACTGTCTCCTTATTAAGCCAACCACACTGTGCACTTTCTCATTTCCCCTTTTGTTATCAATTTGTAACTCCTTGAATTATCTTCTTATCGATGTTTGTTCTGCCACTTCTTTATTTATGCTCACATAACTTATTTTTCCCCTCAGGCTTTCTCTGACTTATTTGCTCTTTTGTTACTATGCTTTGTAACTTCCTGCTCCTCCCATTACCCACTGAAAGACAAACCTAGATGGGAGTTAAGCCTGTTACACTGTCCGTAGCTACCAGTGCAGTCCTTTAGAATCAAGTCTGCTCCTATTTGCATTGTTTCATTCTGGACTCAGTCTCTTGGTCAAGCTTATGCATGGTAGGCTGTTGAAAGACTAAGGCAGAATTATTATTTCAGTGTATTATCTGCCCTTCACTGTAAGGTCCCATGACAGATTACAACAATTTAAAACAGAATATATCAACACAACAGATTGTGGTTTGGAGTCATGGTCTCACCAGCAAGATAGGGGAGCTGTCCAGCTGAGAATGAAGGCAAGTGCCAGATCTTAGTACAAGACATGACTGCTGAAACACAGCAGTGGTGTTGTCCATAAGACAGCTATAACAAGGAGCTGAGTGGTACACAGAATCATAGAGTTGGAAGGGAGCCTGAGGATCATCAAGGCAGGAATATGCAGTTTCCCATATGGGGATCAAACCTGCAACCTTGGCATTATCAGCACCATGCCCTAACCAACTGAGCTACTCATGTATTGCACCAGCCAGGTGGAAACTGAGGGCTCTTTTGCAGATTTTGTGGAGCCACATTTTCTGCATCAGTGTAAACTATGCTCTGGAAGCACTTAACTCTCCAGGAACTAAGTTTGAAAAGGGGAAACTTTTTGCTGCAAAGTAAGCACCCCCAACTTGTAACTGGTTCTTTCTGGGTTCACAGCTTCCTTTGCCTTTGGTGTGTGGGACACCCTCTGAAAAAAGAAAGTCCCAAGTTATGGCAATTATGTACCTGAGTCCATGTTTTTGACCAAGTCCAACGGCAGGCCATTCTTCATAAGGGCTGACCTGGAGACCTGGCTAGTAAAATCACATTGCTCCTGGTACCAGCACATAACCCAGTCTGGGCTGGTGGGGCTCCCTGTCCTTTTCTAAGGTTTGTCCTATATGACTCAGGCTCTAGGAGCTGTCACATCCTGAAAGGAACTTTTATTTATAGAGAGAAGTGATCTGTCCTTAAACAGTTGCATCAACTCACTCATAACAGATAGTAATTAGCATGAGTCATATACGTGATACTATGGTTTCCATGAGTTTGTTGGGATGATGTATGCTGCACAGTGTGTTTCATGTTAAGATTGTATAATACATTTCTTACATTATGTAAGATTTTATGTATTGAAGTACACTGCCCTGAAATTGTCAGATGAAGAGTAGCTTAGAAATAAAATGACATTAAGAATAAAAGTTTAGATGAGAGTAACTAGAAATTAGAAAATGCAAGCCATCAATAAATACTTCACACATCAGAATATTCCAAGGTTTAAATAAGTCATCAGCAAACAACTAAGAACCAACGTGTAAATTTATATTGAATTTAAATACTCAGCCTCTCTTCACACTTCAGCTGTTACAGTGAAAAAGGTAATACACTATCTCCTTTCTCAAAATCATGAAGATGGCAAGGATGCCTTTCACAAAGTCAACATGTCTGCAACATTGCCTTCCTCCCCTGCCCTCCTCATTGACTCTTATTTTCTCACCAGTTTGGACAAAGCTGTAGCTGAAGACTGTATGTGCTTCAAAATATCTGAGTGCTGTGTTTTGCATACAACATTATAAAGGAATGGTTATACCAAGAGTCTGTGTAGAGGCATCAGAATTTGATTATATGTAGAATGTAATCTCAGTACTGCACTATCCTCACAGAACAGTGTATTGCAAGAATATTCCAATTGATATTCTGAGTGGTGTATTTCTCTTCAATCATCCTCCTGAATACTATTCCAACCAGGAGATGATCAGAATACTGAACTGAATCAAAATGTATACATTAAATTGCTTATTCAAATGTCTGGCTTTGATGTTTGTAGAGAATTTAAATAGCGGGCAGCATATTCTGAGTTTTGTTTGATGAGTAAGAGATGCTACTAACAGCAGAGATTATAAACGCACATAACATGCTGCAAATGTGGAAAAATGCAGATTTTTGCTATTAGTTTCCACAGCTGCATTTGCATAATATCACTCTAAAGGCTGCATGCCATCCCGTGTAGGAGCCATCATAAAACATATTAATGTTAGCATCACTTTTTAAAGATATCTTTAAAAATTCTGTTTTGGGTTTGTAAAAAAATAAATGCCAGTTATTAAAAACTTGCAGAGGTCCCCCCTTCTTTTAGAAACCAATAAAGGCACACAATAATGCTCAATTTTTGAAAAGGCGATGCTGGGTCTGTATAAATCACACCCTTCTACCTATAAATTATTTTCTCAATCCTAGTGATGATGTGGCTATTTGCAATTCAGTACTGAACAAAAGGCTCCCCTTTCTTTATTGTTACTGCACATTTCCCAGAGTTGAGCTCTATAACTGAAAACAGGATTTAATAGAAATTGGTCCTGGTGATCTCTGACTCATGTTAAGATTTTTCATGGACCTAATTTTAGTGTCACTTCAGGAATTGCTGGTAGCTCCTCAAGAGTGGTGATCCTAAAAGCACCTTGCACTTGGCTTGTCTGGTTCTGCCCGTCCAAGCACCTCCCCAGCTTCTGAGCTCTGTCTATCATAAGAGTGACTGGCTAATCAATGTAAACATCTGCAAAGGCCTGCCAGCATAAAAATGTCAAGAGACACCTGGAAGTCAAGAGTGAGGATGCCTGCCAAATCCCTGCTGGCAGAGTGTTCCATGGCATGGGACTGGCGAGAGTAAATGCTCAACTTCTCCTGAAGGCTCTGTAACATGGAGGACAATTCCAGAGAGAATGAATGCCAACAATAAATTCTCTGTAGGGATGAGCAGTTTTGCTCTGTCCTGTTCTGTGTTTTGTTTGTTGTTTAGTCATTTAGTCATGTCTGACTCTTTGTGACCCCATGGACCAGAGCACGCCAGGCACTCCTGTCTTCCACTGCCTCATGTTCATAGCTTCAAGAACACTGTCCAACCATCTCGTCCTCTGTCGTCCCCTTCTCCTTGTGCCCTCAAACCAGTGTCTTCTCCAGGGAGTCTTCTCTTCTCATGAGGTGGCCAAAGTATTGGAGCCTCAGCTTCAAGATCTGTCCTTCCAGTGAGCACTCAGGGCTGATTTCCTTCAGAATGGAGAGGTTTGATCTTCTTGCAGTCCATGGGACTCTCAAGAGTCTCCTTCAGCACCATAATTCAAAAGCACCAATTCTTCGGCGATCAGCCTTCTTTATGGTCCAGCTCTCACTGTTTTACATCTCCCTGCTTTAATTAGCTGTGGCTTTCAACTACCTACTGGGGTAAGTTCAAAGTGCTGGTTTTAGTGTATAAAAGCCCTATTCAGCTTGCGACTAGGATACCATACCTGAAAGATGGTTATATGGATCACTCTGCTTTGCAGCCTAGAGCCCCCTGCAGATACCATCTTATCAGTACATTCATACTGCACAATACAGGAACCAAACCTTAGTGTTGTGGCACCTACCCTTTGGAAGTTCCTCTCCTTAAATATTAGACAACTGTCTTTTCTGTCATCCTTTCAACCTACCTCTTTCAACAAGCCAGGGCTTGCCTGCCCATGAGGCAGGCTGCCGCTGCTGCCTCAGGTGGTGGAACCCCAAGAGGCAGTGCACCCGCAAGCACTCTGCCACCGCTGGTGGGGAAGCAACAGCGACTTCCAGTGAGAACTTGTGCACTCCATAACATCTCACAATACCTCAAGGCTTTTTTCCCAGCTAGAACTCACTGAAACTCAGTTCTGACACCTCTCAGGCGAGTGGCATTGCCATGATAAGAAAACAAGAAAAATAGCACTGCCAGAACCCACCACTGGCATTACTGCTTTGTGGGTGCTCCCACATTTCCCAGGTAAGGGAGGCTTCAGGGGTAGGGGAGCTTTGGCAGAAATGGGACCTTGCCGTTTCACCTTAGGCACTGAAATGGGACAGGTTGCCACTGCAACAAGACTTTTGAGATCTTTCCCAGTGTGCATCTGTACCTGAATTTTTATTTTATCTTCATAGAATCATAGAACTGTAGTTGGAATGGACACTGGGGGTCCTCTAGTCCAATCTCCTGCAATGCAGGAATCTCAATACATAGTCCCCCATCTAATTTGAAACCATACACAACCCTTAACTTTGCATTGTGCTAGCAGTTTTATTGCTGCACCACTAGGAGGACTCTTTTAATTTCTTGTTGTTTGCCATCCTGGGCTCCTGTGTGAGGAAGTGCAGGATATACATTTAATAAACAATAATATTCTCCCCTTCCTTTTTTTTTTTTTTTAATGAGATTGCTGCCACTGGGTGACTGTGGAAAAATAAGAGGCCTGATGGAGCTGGTCTTTCAGCACTGTTGTGTTGGTTAGTGTGTAAGGCGTTTTGCAAGAAAAGTAGGAAACGTTTTTCTAAATAAATCTTTATTGCTCCGTGTCCCCTCTTAATGGTATGAATTGAATTTCAACATGGAGTGCTTGTTCAGTCAGATTGCATTTGATAGCTCTTTGAATCATGTACAAGGGACCACTCTCTCTCTGCTTGCTGTGTATCCTGAAACAGGCTGCCTGAAACAGTTTCCCAATGCAGGTGTGTGAAGTAGCTGCCACTGGATGGGATTTGGGGTGGGTGGGTCAGATCTTGGTGGTGAACAAAGGGATGTGATGTGCCCTTGCACCAGCTCAGAGCAGTAAATGTGTTAGTGTTTGCTTCCTTTGTTCCTTACACCTTCCCTGACCTGCAAAGATTTTTTGACTTCACATTCACCATCACAGTAAATCCATGCAATGTTTGGATGGGTGGTATTTGTTGGTATATGTTGGTATTTACCGTAAGTTTATCCGACTGAACTTGCTTATTAGTAGACATGTATAAGATTGCACTGTAAAGCAGCCAGAGCAGGTGCAATGCTTTTATTAAAATTAATAAGAAAACTCTCATTTACTTTAAGATGGTAGCGTCTTGCAACCCTTAATCTTGCAGCTGAACATCTACCATTTCAGATTTTACTATGTTACCTATTGCCACACAAACCCAGATGTCCCAATCTGCTTTTCCATATGCTGTATATGTGTATTGTCTTCCTTAGACCTGTAAAGTATGTTTGCTTAAATTATGTGGTGCAAGTCTACTATGAAACACTACATATGGCTGCAATAATGCTTTAGGATCGGTGTGATTCTGCACAATGTCTTGCATTATAGTTTTTTGCTATATTCATGTTGAATAATTCTGAGGCACACTAGTATAGCCTCCCCCAACCCCTACAGCCATAGAAATGTGCATTGTTATTATTTCTTGTTCTGAATGGCCATGATGATTTTGCCTATGTTCATAAATTGTATTCCTTTTATATTGTATCCATTTTGCAGATCCACAGAGCTTTGTTTGCAGAGCTGATGATAGATCCAAGTGTATTCCTATGACCTTGAAGCCCACTATCATTATACAGTACTAGAAAATAAATCCTATTGAACTCATAGGGAGTTCCATCCAAGTAAAAGTTCTTCTGCACTTCTACAGCAGAAATGTATTACTTATTTCATAGAATCTCATCCCTTCCCCAAGGAACCCAGAGCAAGATCCCTGGGGTATGTGATAGGTTAGGCTGAGAAAATGTGACTGGCCAAAGGTCGCACAGTGAGCAGTGATTTGAATTCAGATCTCCGAAGTCTGAGACCAAGACTGTTAAATACTTTACCACACTAGTTATAGCCAAGCTTGGCTATAACTAGTGTGGTGTTTTTATCTATTTATCTATCTATCTACCGGTATCTATCTATCTATCATCTATCTATCTCATGCACCCACTAGCATAATCAGAGGGAGTTACAAGCATATTCTATATAATACAGAGAATTGAGGTTTTAAAATGGTTGGTGCATTCATAACACAAAAAGGTGCCAGGAAATTGCAAGAGCAAAAGGCCCTTCTCTATCAAATACCTGCAGAGAAAATTGTGCTCAAGGGTCTGTGTGGCAGCTCAAGGTGCTGGCATGTTGTGAAGACTTCATAGCAGAATGCCCAAAGGGTTCATATCATCACTGTGTAATAATACATACCTACGACCATTTGGAAGATACACTATTTTCCAAAGGCAATTCTGAATGAATTTGTACATATCTGTGATCACTCAAGAGTTGCTTTCTAGGTGCTGTCTTCTCTGTGTAAGTGGGAGGGGTGTTGAGGGAACTTCAAGATTCCCATGCCTTTAAGAGCTGCCTCAGGGAGGAGTGAAGAATGCTGAAGTGCCTGGAGGGGCCACAGGAGTGTGTCACCTGTGAGGGCAGCATTGGTACTTCCTCCTCTCTCCTCTTCCTACTCAGGGGGCACCACATAGCTGCCGCCTGCTCTTCCACCAAGATGGGCAAGTGAAAGGAGTAGCTATTGCTGCCTCCATGCCACTCACTCATCTCTAGCTGGTGGAATAAGGCGGCCGGGGACCCAGAGAGCACTGACTCCCTCTCTGAACTCCAAAGTCCACAGCCGGGCAATACAGTACCTTGCGGCCAACTGAAGCCTGCATGTGTCCTGACATTTGACTGGGACAAGCAAGACTACTAAGAGAGCAAGATCGAACAAGAAGAGAGAACAGTGTTTGATCCCTACAGGAGCAGCTGCTCCATACTTGTGCTCTGAACCGGATAGAGCACAATCGGGATCTCCCGGCCCCTGCACGAGCTGCCTGGGTCACTCTCCTTTTCCAAGTATCTCTGCTGGGCCCAATCCTCCATGCTACGTCTCTGAGACGAAGCGTGGGAGGCAGCTCTTTCCGGGAAGCGTCCCTGCCCGCCCGCCGCCTTTCTGGGGGTGGCGCGACAGGAAGGATCCGCCTGGCCGGCCAGTGGGGCCCTGCAAGAGGAAGCGGCTGATGTTACTTGTGCGGGGACCTGCCGCCGTTGCACCCTCTTCTGTAGCCCTCTGGGGTGCTGGAGGGCGTGCAAGGCGCAGCTCGCTTCCCCTCGCTTCGGCGGGTGGGAGAGAGAGAGGCCAAGCTAGCAAGAGGCACTGGCCCGCTCGCCTATCCCCTCTGGGTGGCTCACAGCCTTCCCACCGGGAGACGAAGCAGCCGCCGCCGAGGGGGCATCCAGCGGGCCGCCGGGGGAGACGTTTGAACTGTGGCTGAACTTCGCCAAGGGCAACGCAAAGCTTGCTCGCCTCCTTATGGGGATCGGCGATGGGGAGCCTGCGGGAAAGGCGCTTCCTCCGCAGCAAACGTGCGATCTCGTTGGGCAGCCGCGCCCGCGAGCCCCCAGCTTCCCCCGCCGCGCGTGGCACGGAGGATCGGGGCCGCCGCGCCCCAGTCCCCGCAGAGAGCGCGGACCCGCAGCTGGCATCTCACACTCTCTCTCTCTCTCTGATGGGAGACATGCTCCCGAAAGTCGCCCATCACTTGGGAATTCCCTCTTCCCCCTCCTGCCCTCCGCCATCCCCTGGCAGGGAGCGAGCGGCACTTTCCCCCGCCGCACGCGCCGGGCCGATTCTCTCTGAGACGCGCGCCAGGCTGAGGTTCGCTCCGCTCGGCGCTCGACTCGTGCTGCTTGCTCGCAGCCCGAGCCCGAGGCTGCCTTGGCAAAGAGAAGCCTGTGCAGCCTAGACCGGCTCAGCCGAGCGCCGAGCCGGATTTTCAGGAACAATAACAGAAAGCGCTGGGGCTGAGGGAGCCGAGCCGCGCGGCCCCCTCCCTCCCTCGCTCGCCCCGCCAGCTCGTCGCCGGGCCGCCTCCCCCCCCCCCCAACTCGCCCCCCGCTCGCGCCACAATAATGTACGCCTTCGTGCGGTTCCTGGAGGACAACGTGTGCTATGCGCTGCCCGTGTCGTGCGTGCAGGGCTTCAGCCCCAAATCCCGGCTCGACTTCGACAACCAGAAGGTCTACACCGTCTACCGCAGCCCTGCCCACGACCCCGAGGACGGCGACGAGAGCCCCCGCGAGCTGGGCGAGCGGCCGCTGCTGCACAAGGCCCAGATCCTGGCGCTGGCAGGTGAGGCAACCGGGGGGCGCGCGGGGACGGCGGGAGGAGGGGGGTGCAGTCCGGAGGCCAGACCAGTTAAAAAACCTCCCTGCTCCTGGAAGGAAAGGGTCGGGGAGAAGCTGCTGCTCCTGCTGCTGCTCCTGCTCCCCCACCCGGGGAAATGGGTGGGAGGGAAGAGGCCCGACTGCAGCCCCGCTATTTGTAGGGCCTGCCCGTCTCCGTGTGTGTGTGTGTGTTGCTGAGGGAGGGGTTTCATGCGTCTCCAGGGGTCTCTGCTGCAGAGGCCTAGGATGGGGCTTCTCATAGGCACAGGGATGCTCATTCGTATGAGAATAGCAACAGTAATAATGGGGTGTGTGTTTATTTTTAAGAGAGTATTTTCCCAAGGTGCTCAAGAGTGCTTGAATGAATGTTTTTGGCTGAAGAAGGAATGGCTACAGGAAAGGATGGGGGCGTTTGGGTCAGGGGTAGCATGCCGAAATGGGCATAATGGCAAGGACTGGGAAGTTTGTGAGATCCTAGAAAACGAGGGTCCAGAAGGAACTGTTGCAGCAATTCTGTGCATGGAAGGAGGAGGCCTTTGGTTATTTGGCCACGTGTGATAGGCATGGAAACCAAAGGATGAACATGGGCAGATTGGTCATGAGGAAGTTGAGGATGTAGTTACCACAGAAAAAGTCATAAAAAGAGCCCTGCTGAATAAAACAGAAGCATCACCCTGCTTTCAAAAGTAGTGTGCCAGATGATTCCAGGAATCCCACAAGCAAAGTATGAATGCACCAGTTCTCTGTTGTTTGCAGCCAAACAGCTGCTATTCAAAGGAATGCTGCTCTTGAATGTGGATGATCTAGTGAACTACCATGGCTAAAGTCATTGATCAATCATTTTTTCTTTACATCATCATAACTTCTTGGAGCAGTGAGTTCCATAAGTTAGCTATATTACATGGTGGGATATTTTTTCCCTGTATCTGTTCTCATTCAATTCCATTGAGCAAATGTAATAGCATTTTGTGAGAATTAGTTCTAGTATTAAGTGTGCTTGTATGGACTTTCTTCAAAATGTGTGTCATCTTAAAAACCTCCATGAGGAGTATCATATAGAGGCCATATTATTACAAGAATTGCTCCTTCCTGTGATCCATTTGCAAAGGTGACCTACATGCATAATAGCACAGCTTACTAAAATATCAGAGGCTGAAGAAGATAGATGGTAGCAAATACATTTTCTTGGTAGTATATACCAGGCTAGAAATACAGTGAGTCCCAGCGCCCAGATTGCAGACAAATGAACTGTCATTAGCCATGAGTGCTAAATGGAACTTTCATATTCAGAAACCATATACTTCTGAGTACCAGATATTGTTGACAATAACTATGACTAACCATAGTTTTCTGTCCTTTCTGCTCATGAACTGCCAGATGCAGTGCAACAAGGTTTTTCATATGGCTGGTATTTTTACAAATTAACAGTGTAGTCCTATAAACGTCTACTGCTAGGTGAGTATGTATAGGATTGCACTCTTAAGTCCACAGAAGTACACACAGGAAGTATGCCTCACTGCACATAATGGGCATCTTTTATTCACAGAGTCCCTCTCCCCCCCCCCCGACCCATCCACATGAATTAAGGGAGCCATGCTGGAGATAGGTGGACTTTATCCCAGGTAATCTTATCCCCTTCTAGCCCCAGCATATAGATACAGCTTCACTATTTGAACCTAAATTCTGGCTAATACTGCCATACATTGTTTCAACAGTGCAAAAGGAGAAGTAGGCCCCTAGGCATATACATCTCTCCTTTCCTACTGAGGTGTGGAGAGTAATTCAGACCTCTGGTCTGCAGCAACAAGGCTTAACAGAGCAGAGCAACAACTTTCACACATCTACACCTCTTGTACCAGCCTGGTTCATTCCCCCCCCAATAAATTTTATTAATTTTCATCCAGTTATACATTTTAAACCGAATACAACAATACAACGAATACAGCCTGGTTCATTTTGTTAGCCAACACCTAAGCTGGTGTACCGAAGAGGCCCAGATCGTGTCCATTGTTGTCATGTGACAGAAGCAGGGTCTGCTGAAGAGCCAGTGATTCATTTACTTGCTCCCTCTCCACCTTCCAGAACGTCCCATTTTGTAGGTTTATGCTTACCACCGGTAGGTGGGGTAACTGCTGGTGATGGCTCAAAGTGTTCTGTGGCTTAAAGTGTTCTGTGCCAGTGGAGCCACACAAGGCTGGGGAGAGGTACACCTCTGCTGCATCCACACACACCCACACCCACCCACACCCACATCCTGGCAGTTCAGAGAGTTGGATCACAGTGATATTTCACGTGTCACATTGCAGACCTGTTAAGATGGCCGCAGAGGCTGATTGATTCTGAATAATTCCTGAGAGCCTGTGAGATTTTGTTGTTGTAGCTGTTGAAGCCCTGATCACATTATGGAGTTCTGAAATGATGTGGACTGTAAATTCACTCCTCTTATTATTGAGCTGAGGCTGTACAGTGCCTTAGCTTATCCAATAGGATATGATGAAGAAGGTGGGGGCAATGTCTAAAATACAAATATGACTGGACAAAAGTGAGAGCTCATATTTGAGACCACTCTCTGGCAGCGATACTGCCCAACGAGTATACTGTTCTACCACTTTTGTATCATCTCAGTGCCATATACTGATGTGTCTTTGAATGATGAGATGTCCCCAAATGAGTCCACAGAAAGATCTTAAGGAAACCTTGAAGGCCTATTGTGACTTGCTTGGGGATAAAATTGCTGACATTCATCACATCCTGAACAGCACAATTAAAACAATTTAGTCACAGATTTAGGGTGTTGCCTAATTATTTTCATAGTACATGCTCAGGAAGTGGTTATTAGTGTCAACTACTGGCTGGTCATGGGACACGGGTGGCGCCGTGGGTTAAACCACAGAGCCTAGGACTTGCCGATCAGAAGGTCGGCGGTTTGAATCCCCGCGACGGGGTGAGCTCCCATTGCTCAGTCTCTGCTCCTGCCAACCTAGCAGTTCGAAACACGTCAAAATGTAAGTAGATAAATAGGTACCATTCCGGCGGGAAGGTAAACGTCATTTCTGTGGGCTGCTCTGGTTCGCCAGAAGTGGCTTAGTCATGCTGGCCACATGACCCGGAAGCTGTACGCTGGCTCCCTCAGCCAATAAAGCGAGATGGACCTAATGGTCAGGGTTCCCTTTACCTTACTGGCTGGTCACTAATATTACTTCCAGTACCAGATATCAGTCAGATGGTAGCTGGACATTACACATTCCTAAATAATGTTGATTATTTAGATCAGGGTTTATGCTTAGGTTTGTCACAGAAACTGATTTGTTAGTTCTGGTGACCTGCTGTGGAAGGACAGAAGAAGTGTGATATTGATAATTTTCTGGATACCTCAGTGGCATTTGATACTATCAGCCACACCATCCTGGGCCAGGTTATTGGAATGTAAGCACTTGGTGGATTCCAGAAGGTTGTCCTGGGGTCCTTTAGCTGTGGTTAAGGACAAAGGTCCAGCTGTAAAATGGAGCTCAGTCCAAACAAGATGGGATTTTTATTTATTTATTTTAAAGTTACACTTCAAGGTGGGGTGCAACCTAAAGCAGGTTCTGTAGGTAAGTAGTCTGCCTGACTGAGGATCTGTTCTGCTTAGGGTTGCATGCCCTCTTAAGTCTGCAGTACTGTTAGACCCATCCTTTGCTATGAACACCCAAGTCATGTTGGTGGCATGCAGCACTTTTCACAAAGTGCTTCAGATTAGAGTGCCAGTTGCTACTCCTTCTGAGCAGATGTAGCCTGGCCATGTTTATCCTTGTACCATTCAGGCTTGACAACTACAATACATTAGGAACAATACACTAGGAACATAGGAAACTGCCTTATACCAAGTCATGTTATTGGTCCATCTTGCATAGTACTGTCTGTATTGACTGGCAGATGCTCACCACCATTTCAGGTAAGGAGCCTTGCATCCCTACCTGAAGATTCCAGGGATTGAACCTGCATTCAAGGCAGGTGCTCAACTACTGAGCTATACAGTAGTACCTCGGGTTACATACGCTTCAGGTTACATACGTTTCAGGTTACAGACTCCGCTAAACCAGAAATAGTACCTCGGGTTAAGAACTTTGCTTCAGGATAAGAACAGAAATCATGCTCCGGCGGCCCGGCGGCAGCAGGAGGCCCAATAAGCTAAAGTGGTTCTTCAGGTTAAGAACAGTTTCAGGTTAAGAATGGACCTCCGGAACGAATTAAGTACTTAACCCAAGGTACCACTGTAGTTCTTTTTCAGAAGTATCTCATATTGAGAACATATCTACCATGCTGATGATGGGCATGCGTTATCTTGCCATCTTAATTGACTTCCTGTATGTTTCCAGGTGGTGGTGTTGCCTTGATCCCAGGATTTATAGGTTATGCCAAAGACCACCGGTTCTGATTATCTGTTAAGAGATTTTTTTCAGTCTTTTGCTTGTTGAGGTTAGGTGATGTGCCTAGTAGTTTCCAGTCTGTGGAATGATTTCCACTAGGCACATGCTGGATGATTTTTTAATTTTATTTTTTACTAATTTCTTCTATCCCATGCAAAAATGGCTTTAGTTTATTGTTGCCTTTTCAGTTCTGCTGCTTTTATATCTGAAATTTCAACTTGATTGCTTCCTGTGCTGCCACATGTTATTTTGAACTTGCTTATTCATATTAGTTTGTTTTGTTTTTATTGTTAAACTACATGTTGCTAGAAAATACCTTTCTGAAGTGGGATAATACAAGTCTATCAGATAAACAAATCCTTTCTATATGTGCTGTGTAAAATCACAATCTTCTATCTGTGAAACAGCACCCCCCCCCCCCCGCTTGCAGAATTATAGAAAAGTGCTTACATCAAGGATAAGAAGGAAGGCAAAAGGGGGAGAGAAAAAAAGCTAGCCTTTAAAAGGCCTGAGCTACTGAACTATGATTCAAAAACTGGAAAGAGTAAATTAATATCATCACTGCTCCTTGGTTAGTTGTTTGCCCCCCCCCCTCGCGAATACAAGTTTGTTTGTAGCTTTAAAATATTATTATCCAGATAAATAATAAATAAATATTATCCAGAGTGAGAAAACTACTTGCAGCACACAATAATCCCAAGGGTGCTGTTATCTAAGAAAGGTACACATTGAGCAGAACATTCTGGGGGCATGCATAGCAAAGAGGCTCTTCTTTCTAAGTATCCATTCTCAAGTTTGGGCATTATGAGCTGGCAGTTGAGGTGCCATTTTTAAAAAACAACCCCCCCCTCTGTTTTACAGAGTTCAAAACCAAAATGTCCTTTACCCTTTTAGGATTGTTTGATCCCAAAGACATGCTGAAAAGTTGGGGGTGTGGTGACCCTGTTGGCAGGACTGAGAATTAACAATCCTCTGTGCCGCAAGAGGAAAACCTTATATAATCTAGAATAACGCTCTGTATTCAAAATGCCAAACAGCAGGATTTGTGCTAAACACACTTAGGGGTCAAGAAGCATTTCAGGTCACAGGATTATTTATGCAATCAGTAACATTAAAAATCCCCATATCTGTGTTAAAATATGAGGTGAATATCATATCTGTTGCAAGACAGGAAGTGAAGCTGTAGCTTGTAAAAGGTACCTGTTCTATAAATCATTATATATGCTGAGTACAACATACCTAGATGCTAAGTTCAATCAGTGCAGAACAAATGGTAGTTAACAACAGTGACAATTCCTGATTAGTATCAATTATTTAATCAGGGTGGCCCACTGCAAAGTTTTCACTGCTAGACCGTAGTTCAAACATTTGCTGTAATTTCCCCCAGGGTTGTGACTTTGATTTTATCATGTATATTTTACTGAAAGAACAACACCCTTCTATGACTACAGCATAACAATTAATTATTCGTATCCAAAATATTGGAAATTCAGTGGTAATATTGATGCAAAAATTAGGTTTTTTTATTGTCAGAAACTTCAAGCAAGTGCTTCATACAGTCTTTTAAAAACTCTTCCCTTCCTGGTTGGCTGGAGGTGATTTTTACCTGCTGCATGCCTGGTCACAAACGTGATGTAGGAAAATAAGAATTCTCAGTATGGGGAATGATGACTCTCTATTGAGAATGCCTGATTTGGGGAAGACCCTACTCTTCTGAGGGGTTCCCCACCTCAAAAGCAGTAATACAGAATTTCCAACATTCATTAGAGTCATAGAATTGTAGAGTTGGAAGGGACCCTGAGCGTTCATCTCGTCCAATTCCCTGCAATACAGGAATGACAAGGATGACAGCAGTTTGGACTAGTGAAGTGAAGGTTCTTGGAGCAGGCTGAGTTAGCTGTCTACCACTTGCTCATAATCTTGCTCTTCATTCATTTATTTCATGATTGTAACTATTGAACTTGTACAAGGTGTGGTCCATTCTGGCTGAGTTTTGTGAGCTAGGAAATTACATATTGCAGTGTGTATTTGAATTTCTTGATAGGTATTCTGCCTGTGACTGAGGTGGGTAATCTGTGGCTCTTAGATGTTGTTGGACTCCCAACCCCAGTCAGATTGGTCAGTGATCAGAAATGATACACTGATGGGGTTTGAACTTAGAATGGCTGACAAAGAAAGAGAGGTGGGGCAGCTCTATGAAAAGGATGAATTTCATGTGATGGATCATTAGGAGTGAAATATGCCTTGATACATATATATAGTACAACTGTGCTTGGAATACTTTATCTAGTTCTGGTTGTCACATCCAAAAATGTAGAGCCAGAAGGCAAGAGGAAGTATAGCACAGATTTAAACTATGGAAGTTGCTACTACAAGATGTAGTGATGACCAACTTGGTTGGATTTAGACATATTCATTCAGGATAAGACTATCATTGGCTAATAGACACCACAGCTGTTATTGCTCTTTCAAATCAAAAACAGGATGCCTCTGAATACAACTTGCTGGGTAACATGAGCGGGAGAGTATTTTTGTGCTAATGTCCTGCTTGTGGACTTTCATAGGCACCTGGGAACAAAATGCTGACTTGATGGGTCTTTGGAATGATCCAGCAGGCCAGGTCTTGCATTATTATAATTGGAGTTGTAGTCCAACAACATCTGGAGGACCACAGCTTCCCAACCCTAGTTTCTAGCCTACAAGGTTTGGATTTGCTGATGTGATCCAGCTGATATGTTGAAGTTGTCCTGTGTAAAAATTGGCATACAGTAAAGTCTTGATATTGCTTCATCATCTATCTGTTAAAATGCACTTCATGCTTGTTATTCTATTGCCCTATCTGCTTTTGACAGCTTTATGATAATATGCTAGCTTGATTATCAGCTGTCTATTTTGCTTTGCCATGTATTGGGCTGTGCATGAATCCACACATACCTAATTGAACATGGAGAACCTGCTTCCTTCTGTTTTCTTCTTTTAGTATTAGTAATATTTTCTTTGGGTTTCAGAAGGATTTCAGGAGCTATCAGATACCAAAGAAGGCTACAAGCACTAACAGATTCTTGATACATCCCTGTGTGGAGTGTTCATGGGTAGCTGACAAAGAAAAATAGGGCGTTGTTGAGCAGTTATAGTAACAGCCAGCTTAAAAATTCTCTAAAGTTCAGTAGACCATGATGTTCTGCAGCTTCATTTTCTCTAATATCAGGTTCTCATAATTAGTTTGTTTGTAAGGCTTAGTAGGTGTTGACGGGAATGGGTTGGTTAACGATAATATAGATTGAGCCATTGCTTTCTTCTGATGTTAGTTGACAACATTTTGCTTTCAACATTATCCAAAGCAACCAAAATAAATAAAACAAATCAGTTTTAACACTGGCAGGATCTTTATATGGTCCCAGAATACTTGTACTTCCTTGGTTTGTGCTCCGTGTTGCAAAAATCTCCCAATAGTTGCTTGCCTGTCAGAACTGCTTCCAGGTGCCCAGACAAAGAAATCTTTAAATTTGAGGGTTTTCTTTACCTTCCTTTCCGGCTGTTGAAAACATGACTGACACTTTTACATATAGATAGACAGGTCCATGAAAATTTTGTGAGCCAGTAACTCTTTTTACACCAATCCAAGGCGTAAAAAAGCTGACTTGCACTTCTGCTCATCACTATTTGCTTTCAGGATCAATAGAAAATCAATGAGAATTATGCTATTAATATTTATTTAAAGTCTTTTTTATAAATCTATTTTGAATTACCCTTTTTTTCTTACATCCGTAAGCCAGGACTGGGCATGTCAACAGGGATTATCTCCACCTCCCCACCGTTAAACCACAGATATTCCTCTTCCCTCGTCACAAACTGCTCTTGATTTTTCTTTCTTTTAAAGGCAGTTTTCCTTGCAAAACCCAGGGTTACCTGGTGTTTGAGAAACACATCCAAGGCTTATGTGGGTTTGCAGAAGAAGTCACACACTTATTTCAAACCTAACCTATTTTGTGTCATAGAATGTAGCTATGCTGTGTTGCAAGAATGTATTTGTTGATACAACAAAGACTGGAGATTGGGCATTAGCTTCCAACACTCTCTTTAAAATTCAGAAGCTGAAAGGTTGTCCAGTTTTTTGCCAGTTAAGCAGTATTTTTCCAAGACATGCCATGCCTAATATAGTCTAATGCAGCCTTCCCCCAACCTGGTGCCCTCCAGATGTTTTGGTTTACAGCCCCCCTCTCAGCTGCAACTAATCAGGCGTGATGGGAGTTGTAGTTCAAAACATCTGGAGCACACCAGTTGGGGAAGACTGGTTTAGTGGACATAAAATTTCAAAGCATAAAAGATGCTATATTACTGATAAAGTGAGGTTAGAATGTTTGTGCTTTAAGAGATGCTGGTTTTTCCACAACATATTGTAAACACATGATTGAATACATCTTTAGGAGTTGCTGATTAGGAAAAGAACATGCACGGACACACTGTGTTCTAAGAAAAAATTCCATGAAGCTCTCTGAAACACTTCCATGTGGGTGCTGCTAGTACCCTATGTACTTAGTTTCATTTTCCTGAAGCAGCAGCTTTCAGTGGGCTCACAAATGGTTAGTGTTGACAGTGCAGAAAAGGAAAACAAAGGTAAATCAGGGTTTAATGAGGAGCATAGCATTCATTAGGCATGAGTTACACAGATGAATGCAATTCCTTTTTGTCAAAGACAGAAATGGATCTCTCAACTAGTGAAATTGTATCCTGAGGCAGAGTAAAGAAAATACATACAAAAGATGCAAAAAAAGGGAACCAAGACAAGCTAAAATGAACTGCAGATAGTCATAAGAAATGCCAAGCCAGATGCAAGAAGTAGTGATGAAATAAAATTCTAAACAGCAATCCTCAGAGTCCTCTTCTCAGTGCATTTTATAAGTCTGCCATTTTTAACAACACATCAGTCTGGCTGCTAGGTCTGGATAATCGCATTTTCATTTCCACAGAGAAAAAATGTAAAGGAGTCATCAGATTGATGTTGTCATAAGGAGCAGGAGATTAAAAATGAGAGAGTGGGGGTGGGAAAGTTAGGTTTACATAGAAGAAAGGAAATTACAGATAAATATTGATCAGAATTTTAAGTTTGTCTCACTCATATATTACGAAATAATCATAGGTAAATATATTAAAATTTGCAGGGGTACACCAAAGCAAACTTCCTTTCTTTACAAGATTTATTAGACACCTTTCAAAAGATCAAAGATGCATACAATAAAAACATTGTCAAGTAAAGTCAGCCCATTAAAAAAATAATAATTAGAATTGATCCAAAAATCAAGAGCAGCAGAGCAATAGATAATATAATCCCTTGATAAAAGCTGAAAGAGCATGAGAACAAAAAAGCATTAACAAATGAAAATATATTAACCATCTTGCAGAAAGCAGAGGGAGATTATGCATCTCAGTAAGCAGAAACATCAACCCTGTTTGATTTCTTGGATGTCTTGATAATAGCTGCCTTGGTCCCAAATTATGTGTTGCTTGCCAGGAGCTGAGTGACAAATGAAAAGTTTAGGAAGGAAACTTTCAGGGGTGATATGGGTTCTGAAATTGCACCTGAAGGCTCCAGAGTTCTGCAAAGAAACATGCACACTCCTGTCTTGGTTCTCAAGCCACTGGACTCCAGTGGTGGCCTCTGCTTCAAAAAGCAGTAAACATAGTTAGGATTGGAGGGTCCCATTCAGGCCTCTGCCTGTCCCTGTGATGCAGAAAGTCCTGCTTGTTGTTGCCACTTAATCTTTTCCTTGCCAGAGCAAAGGAAATGGCATATTTATATATAATGAAAATATTGGCAGTTTTATTTTGAATTGGGCTCAGTAAAACAAGGTCTAACTCCTTTCCACAGCAAGCCCACTTGCCTGGATATTTACCAGTGGTGACATTGGTTCAGTTTGTACGGCACATTAAACCATAGTGTAATACACACTGCGCAGACATTCCCACAGCACCTTTTCCTTGCACTTCCTGCTGCCACACGGCAGATGAAACAACCCAGAGTCTGTGTTGTCATGTCATCTGAACCTAGGCTCATGGTTTTTCCTCCAAACAAACCATGAGCTGTAAGCCAATTACAAACCTTGGTTACTGTTCATGGTTTGTTTGGAGGAAACACATCACAATCCAGACTCTGGCTTGCTTTGTCCACAGTGCAGCAGGGGAGAGGAAGAGTGCTGTGGGAGCTTTTGAGCACTATGCACTAGTACATTAATGTAGAGAGCAATCTGGGCAAGTGACAGTGGCAGTGACAGCTTTTTTTTTAGCAATGCCATAGTGGGAATGTTGGGAGAGTGGTCTCTGTTTTTCTCCACCTGACTCTTGTAAGTTGAGCTGCTACCTGCTGCAGGTGTCAACAGTGCTGAAAGAACTTCATTTCTCAGTATGCCAGCTGCTTGGGAATTTACTATAACTGTTCTGAGAGATGGGGGAGAGGTATTCTTAATGCATATATGCTGGAGGAACGCCAGCATATCTTCTTTAAACATTGCCTCTTCCTTTTTTTTTTTGGTAAAAGACTTGTCCTTTTGTAATAGGAAATTTAAAATTTTCATACATTGAAATGAAATAACACAAATAGAAATGTGGTGATTGTATTTTTCTGTCTTGGAAAATACAGAATTAAAAAAATGTAGAATTGCATGTGGCACTCTTCATTTTGGTGTTAATGTTTAGAGTCTGTGGAGCAATTGAATTCCACTGCACACTGAAGACAGTTGAGCATGGGAAACTTTAAGTGGTCTGGCCTCAGTGATACAGCATTTGAATGATAAGTTTGATGAAAAGTTTGATGAATTTGACCATTTTTATTTTTATGTAAATTTTACAGAAGATAAAACTGATCTTGAAAACAGTGTGATGCAGAAGAAAATTAAAATCCCCAAGCTTTCTCTCAATCACCTAGAAGAAATAGGAGAAATTACAGATTATGGGGATGAAGATATGGAACTTAGACACTGTAAGGTATTGGAAGTTTTTTTGTTGCTCTTTTTTAAACTTTGTGGCTTCAGAGCTTAAAGGAAAGCATACAAAGCATTGTATTACTGGCTATGACTGATGGGAGTGTGAATGTGATCAAGACTCCTGAATTGCTTTAAATGTCTCTCTTGTAAATGCATGGGGCTTTTTCATTCTATTTGCTCAAGTTCCTTTCTTTAGTCATTGTTGGACACTCTTTCACTTTGGCCCAAAGAGTTGTTTTGCTAGTTTTTTAATTGAAGGTCAGCTACAGGGTTTTGTGAATATGAGTTTTGAGCTTTGTTACTCATTTTGCGTTGTAAATTTAAAAGAACGTTTTACGACAGTTCATGAAAGAAACTTCTCTTTCACATTCATGTCTATTGCAGAACTCCTTCATTGGTTGCCTTTTCTTCCCTTCGGTTACTGGTGTTAACTGGTTAACACCAGTAAATAACTTCATAGTGGACTGTCATTTTCTAAAGTGTGGCATGTGGATGAAGTATGATACATGTATAATCCATGTGTTTATGGGTTTGAGAGTATCAGCACCTGCCTTTTCTAGATATTTAAAAGTTCTAATCTTAACAAAAAACATCAACCCCACAATGAAATATATACAACATAATTCATTCTGCTATTGAAGGGGAACATCCAATTCCCTCATCCTATCAGAAAAGGATTTCTGCTCATGCAAAGGGCCTCTCCTCTCTCCTCCCTCAATATGCTTTGGCCAAATCTGCTCTAGAGAGTCGGGAGAATCCCCCAGAACAGATTTAGAGTGTGCATGAGGGTGGGAAATATTAAACCACTCAGGGTTGTTAAAGGAGCATCGAAGAGCTACAAAAGGACCTCTCCAGACTGGGAATTCACCCAGTGTGGCAAAATGGCAAATGCATTTAAGTGCAAACTAGCGTAAGGTGATTAATGTGGGGACGGAAAAAGCGTAATTCCGCATATATACTCTGAACTGGAGGGGAGAGGAGCGAGAAACCTTGGAGTTGTAGTAGATAGCTAAGTGAAGATGCTGACCCAGTGTGCAACAGCTGTGAGAAAGGCAAATTCCATGCAGGGGATCATTAGGGAAGAAATTGATAATAAAAGTGCTGATACCCAAAGTCATGTGATCGATGAGGTTACCATGACAGCTTTGGGGCTTCATCCTATGTTTTCTGTTACTAGATGGAAATTATAGTAGCCTACTTCACAAGAAGCACATGGTAAACTGAAAGTGTCACATAAAAATATCAGTATGAAACATAAAACAATACACAGTGTGCTTGTCTTTTTAAGTGACTGGCTGAGCAGGAAAATGTGCTCAGTGATTGTAGTCTCACCATCTGGAAACTATTTTTTCCTCAGTGGATTTAGGTAACGAAATACACTGACCTTGAGCTAAAAGTTCTCAGGAAAATTCCTTCCTGATTTTTGTCAGGATTCATCTAAAGACATGTACCCTACAAACAGTTCTTGAACTCATCTGGTTTAAAAGTAAATGGAGTGAATAAATGCTCAAAATGAAGAGATCTGTGATGCAATAAAGAAGCATCATACAAAAAGTACACAACAGACATGCAAAAATGTTTTAATATATGTTTGTATTCCAGGTTTTGCTTATGTGATAAAATGGTTTGTGGGACACATAGTTCTGGGTCATATTATTTGCCAAAGCTTTCCCTCTTTAGCCTGCTACCAGGTACTGTGTAGTAATCAGCCTTTTATATACTGAAGAAAACATTACCTGGCTCTCCTTTGCCAATACATACCAGTACTCAAGCCTGCTTATGGAGGTGTACTTCATTTTAATTCTAGGAAAATCAGATAGGGAGCATATGCACGCACATTTTGACTATTTTAGATTCATGATGACTGCCAATGTTTTCATTAGAGTCAGGGAATAGGTGTTTGGCTTAGTGACAACGTTATAGAGAAACAGCATATACAAAAGCTATTGCGTACGTATGCCACAGGCATACTGTTTGTGTTTTAATGTTGCAGTGTAAGTTTATTTTATTTGTTTAACAAGAAAAAATGGTAGAAGCATGATAACCACACCATATGATCAATGTATTGGCCTGAATATAAGCCGCACCTGAATATAAGCCACACCTTTAAAATTGAGGGGGGGGGATACCCAAATATAAGCCACTCCATTCCTTGCTGCTCCTGGCTGCATACTTGGGGGGAGGGGGGAGCCACACTGCGTTGCCAGCGGCTTTCCCCTTTCCTCACTCTTTCCCTTCCCGGCCTTGGGGAAGAGGACAGGGGACTACACACAGGGCATGCGCATCTTTGCTGCGCTCCTGCCACTGTTTGCCCCACGCTCCTGATTGCATACCGTAAAGTCACGTTTATAAGCTGCACTTTAACTTTTCACGGTCGGAATTTGGGGGGAAAGTGAGGCTTATATTCAGGCCAATACGGTATGTTTTCTCATAAATGCTAGCTATAGTCAACATGGGAAGGAACACACCCAGTTACCCAGACTGTCAAGCTGTTTTGAAAATAGCTTAGAGGCTTGGTTTTGTCAAGATCTTGCTGCAATCTCGTCTTTCAGAGTCCAAATGCCTGCAAGTTCACAGTAAGATGTTGCTTGATTTAGAGGGACTTTCGAACCTGGCCAATATCTGCCTGTCTTTTAAGGCAAAAGGTTATTTTCAATCTGTATTATGCATTCTGCTGTATTATTCTATCACTGCTCCATAATGTGTTTCATGTACAGTTATGATAGTTATTTTGTCATCTTTGTTGTAGCACTTGCTTTTGTTGCTTATTTTATGATTAAGTTGTAAATCAGTTTTGTTAACAGCTTAGGTATGTAGGATATGTTGTATTTCTTATTTTGGAAATCTTGATGTGAAAATAAGTTAATGTCTTATACATAAAAAGTTTAAGAAAAGCGGCTTGCATTTGGTGTGACAGGTATAATGATGACCTTTTCTGCATAAATAGTATTCTTAAAAGTTTGAGGTGCTTGATGCCCATGATGCACTGTCCTTATATCACATTTGTCATGGTTGCATTTTAGTTCTGATTGTCAGTGAGAACTGATGCACCAATATGGTAGACTATATATAGCCTGCAAACTTTCATCCTTCCACGCAGTAAAGTTTGCTAAAGTGGTTTTTTATTTTTGCCATAAAAGAGAAACATTTTCCTCTGAATTGCAGTTTTGTGCTCCATTCCAAATATTTTAATAAGATGAGAATGACCAGCTGCTCAGTGGCACTATTTAACATACTGTACAGTGCCCACAATCCCGATAGGTATAGTTATATTTTGCTGAAAGTTGAGACCTTGTCACTAAATTGTGCCAATGAGCTCAACAGCCATTAAAGGAACATCCTATATTTCTTAGATATAAACTGTGCCATTGAATATTGTTGCACCATTTCCTATAAAATTATCAACCGGGCAACATTTCAAGAAAGTCAAGAGATGTTGTGATCCACCAGAGAACTTTAGAGCACTATCAAGAGGATTCAAAACAACCCCCAAATAACAGGATAAGATTGCCTTCAAATAATTCTCCCCCTGTGGCCTATTAAAAGTATTGGCAGAGAATTTCTGGATGCAGTGAAGAACAGTGTATTATCAGAAAATACTGTTTTTCTTTTGATTAGATCAGTGGATGTTCTGGCATTTGGGCATTTTGATTAGAAGGACTGACTCCTTTAAGCATTCAGCACACTTATTATTCAGCAGATAGTTAATAATTTTGGAAATGCACTTGAGCAAATACCTGGACTTAAATACACTGGACCATCTGAAAGAACTGATCATGCTTTCAGTAGCGGACAGATATGTTAATTATGGCTCTTCATCTTTCAGAATTAATATGCTGTCAATATCTTTCTATTTGCATGCACTTGGAGTCACACCTGCTATTTTCTTAGATTCATCATCATGGTTTCCTCTTGTTGTGACAAGATCAACTGTGGAACAGTAGAAGAATCATTCCAGTCGATGCATGTTTCAGTTTTGAATTTTTCATGATTCTTCAAATTCTATAGCTAATTGGAATTCAGACCTGGAATTTCTACCCTTTTCAGAAACTGATCTCCTTGTTAAATCCTGGATTTTATACTTCACAATTACATTCTTATTTCTGTTTTACAAAAATAATTACCCACTCTTCATTACTGCAGGCACTGCCAGAGTGGACTACAAGACTTGAAATAAGACAAGTCTCTCTCTCTCTCTCTCTCTCTCTCTCTCTCTCTCTCTCTCTCTCTCTCTTCTTCTCTCCCCTCCTCTCTCCCTAATTCTCCCTCCCCCCCCCCATTTTAAACTTGCAAGAGAAGTTACAAAATTCTAAAACAATAGGCAAAACACTATTGTTT
Organism: Podarcis muralis; assembly: GCF_964188315.1. Taxonomy (NCBI): domain Eukaryota; kingdom Metazoa; phylum Chordata; class Lepidosauria; order Squamata; family Lacertidae; genus Podarcis; species Podarcis muralis. The sequence goes on from NC_135659.1 coordinate 47,514,915, forward strand.
AGTATACACTTGTGTAAAAAGACATGTCTTCATAAAGCATTTGAAGTTCAGAGCTGTATGTTCTTTAAAAATAGGGACGCGGGTGGCGCTGTGGGTAAAACCTCAGCGCCTAGGACTTGCCGATCACATGGTCGGCGTTTCGAATCCCCGCGGCGGGGTGCGCTCCCGTCGTTCAGTCCCAGCGCCTGCCAACCTAGCAGTTCGAAAGCACCCCCGGGTGCAAGTAGATAAATAGGGGCCGCTTACCAGCGGGAAGGTAAACAGCGTTCCGTGTGCTGCGCTGGCTTGCCAGATGCAGCTTGTCACGCTGGCCACATGACCCGGAAGTGTCTGCGGACAGCGCTGGCTCCCGGCCTATAGAGTGAGATGAGCGCACAACCCTAGAGTCTGGCAAGACTGGCCCGTACGGGCAGGGGTACCTTTACCTTTACCTTAATGGCTTTTGAACGGGTTTGCTGTTTTTATGTTGCAAGTATACTCAGGGATCCCATATTTCATACAGTGAAAAACTGGACATAAAAGCTGTTGAGCTTCCCCCCCCAAAAAATCACAAAAATGAAGTTTTTGAGCTTTTTTAAAAAAGGAAAATTGTATGGGCTGCCCTATGTCTGGATTCTGACTGCAGTGTTCTGGATATGTGCAGGAAATTCCAGACGTAGGGCAACCCTAAGTATGAGTATGCTTTGTCATACTTGAGTATTTCTCATTTAAGTTCAGGCTGGTCTTCTGTATGTTTTCGTTCAGAATTTTAGATCTTTGGTGGTGATGACTAGAAAATAAGGAAAAGTAAATTTTGCAGTTCTGACATGCTTCTCACTCAAGAACTGTGCACTGACCATTACTGTTAACATGTATAAAAATGTGCAGTTTATTGTTCATGCACATACTATATCCAAATACAAATTTAACATTTGATACATCTGTTTTATGATACTGATAAACTCTTTAGTGCTATTGTGACAGTATATTGACATGGTTTTTATTCTGCATTTATTGCCACATTCTCATTTTGTTACGAATTTAAAATAAACTTCTAATTCAACATGAAAACACGGGCTGTTTGATATTTTTGCATTTACTAGCTACATATGTAGTGTTTCTCTATAATGTTGCCCTAAGCCAAAACAATGCAGTTTTATCATGAAAACAGTTATTATTTTAAAGCAAACCCTTTCAGTTACACATCTGCTTTGCTTGATGTTAAAATGGGGCACAAAGTAGCTGTAAGAAAGCTTAAGTATTAATACTAGGAGTCAAAGGGATGGCAGATAAATTTGCCTTGGAGACATTACCCCAGTTGAGATATGGCTGATTATTGCACAGTACTGGATAGCCTGATGCCGAATGAAATTATTTCATTACTATTTTTGTTATATTGTGGAATTATTCCACTCAGTCACTTGGTTTGAGCTTTGATGCCCCCCAATTATGTTAATGGTGTGAAAGTTGTGGCCACACCAGTAGCGTACGAAAATTTATTTTATGTATGTTTGTATGTATGTATGTATGTATGTATGTATGTATTTCCCACCTTTTACTCCAAGGAACTCAAGCTGGTGTACATGCTTCTTTCTCCCAATTTTCCCCCTCACAACAACCCTGTGAGGTAGGGTTGAGAAACAGTGACTTGACCAAGGTCACCCAGTGAACTTCATGGCTGAGTGGGGATTTGAACTGTGCTCTCCCAAGTCCTGGTCTGACACTAACCGTTACATAAATGCGTACTGCCAGGAAATTTTGCAGAGAACTATTAGCTAGCCTTCAGCAAATCTGTTTTGTCACTTCAATGCACTGAGAAAAATATAGTTTTCAGCTGATGGAATGAAATAACACAATATCTATGCCTATTTTTTTCCCCCTGGGAGCATTCAACACTTAATAGTGTTGTTGAAAAATATCTAGGTGCTAACAACTTTCTTAGTTTGTGTGTTGAGAAAATAAATTTCATACAAAAGCCACAATTGCAAACCAGCAAAGGAGTTCATGTAAACCAGTGTGGTCCCATACTCTTCAGCATACTAAGGACTCTCTGTGCATTGTGGAGAATTCCCACTGCCAATTGTCCGCAACTTTTGACTAGCTTTGGTAGGCAGCCCAAATTGGGTTTACCATCAGCCCTGCTTTCTCCAAATGCTAACTTGAAAAGATTGTGATTATTTATTATTATTATGGTTCAATAAAAAAGAATGACTTCATATTTAGTATAGTTCATTATAAGCACATCGTTTACTTGAGGACTCTGGTGAATTCCTGTTTTAATTAACTATAGATCTCTGTAGCATGCTACGTATTATATGTTAACACAATGTTTGTTGTAACACACAGAGACAAGATGGAAGGAAACAAAATGAAGGTACGCACAAAAGCATTGAAGCAGTTGTTGCGCGCCTTGAAAAACAAAATGGAATGAGTCTCAGTAGCAATTCCAGTCCTGAAGCAACATTTATGGAAACTTCTGAAAGGATGAACAATATGGACGATGCTGTAGTTCCTCGAGTTCTTTATGAAGAATTGCTGCGAAGCTATCAGCAGCAACAGGAAGAAATGAGACACATTCAACAAGAACTTGAGCGAACAAGAAGGCAGCTTGTTCAGCAAGCAAAAAAGCTAAAGGAGTATGGGACATTAGTGTCAGAAATGAAGGAGCTCAGAGACTTGAACAGACGGCTACAGGATGTACTGCTTCTCAGACTAGGCAGTGGTAAGTACTTGGATATATGTGGGACAAGTTCTTAAATAATTTAATTTTAAATTAGAATGGCTGAAATAATCACCACAATATAATCTGCTTCATTGCATATGCCAATCTTCCATTTCATACATTGAAAATTATGTATTCATGTTCCTTTTTTCATTCTTTTTGTTAATAGAAATTTTCATCCTGGTAATATTGGCATGCTTTTCCAGGGCTGCACACAGCCATGCTGTGCTGCAGCTGTGGAAACATACTCTTTTTGAAAACCACTTTGAGGTTTTATTATAATCAGGCAGTATATAAATGTTTTGAAATAAATAAATACATCTAGGTATCTCTTCCCACCCAAATCAGAAAAAAGCATGCAGAAATATAAGAATTTTTCATAGCACACTGGTCCTTGTAGCATGTCTGCAACATCATTTATGGCATCTTAAGTATTGTGGCCAAAGTTCTTGCTAGAATGAGAAAAGGAATCCAATAAATATCTTGAATAAATATAAGAGTTCCATCTTACAGCATGATCCTTTGCATGTGTACTCGGAATCTCACTATTTAGCAGGACTTGCTTTCAGATAAGTGTTCATAGGATTGGAGAACCATAAGCCAAACTTTCAAAGTGATCTCCTTGAGCAGACAACATTTGCTCCAATTTATTTTTCAGTTCCATATCTGTAAATTCCATTGATTTTTAAAATTCAATTTAGATTTTCTCAAAATGTATACTATCTAAAACTTTGTTTGGTTTACACAAAACCAAAGACACTTTTGCCACATTTGGACAATCAGGTACTGGCTTGACAAACAAGGCTTGTGGCACTATTATGAGTGTGTTTCCAATGTTTCAAAGTCTCCAGATAGGGGTACAGTCATACCTTGGTTCTCGAACGTAATCCATTCCTGAAGTCCGTTTGACTTCCAAAAACCTTTGAAAACCAAGGCGTGGCTTCCAATTGGCTGCAGGAGCTTCCCTCTCTCAGTCGGAAGCTGCTTTGGATGTTCGGCTGTTCGCAAACTGGAACACGCACTTCCGGGTTTGCAGTGTTTGGCAGCCAAAACGGACGAGTACCAAGGTGTTTTAGAACCAAGGTACGACTGTATAAGGAAAGGTGCTCCTTTAGGTAACCTCATCTCAAGATGTCCAGGGCTTTATATGCCAATAGCAAGACCTAAAACCTGGCTCAATAGCAAAATGGCAGCCAGTGAAACTCTTTCAGCCCAGGTGTTATGCACAGTTGATAGGCGCCCTCTTCCACAGTCTTGCTGTGGCATTATGCACTAGCAACAGCTGCCAGTTCAACCTTAAGGGAAGCTCCACAAAGAGTTCATTGCGGTAATCTAATCTGGAGACTTTCTGGGCTTTGACCACTTTACCTAGGCTATTCCAATAAAGGAATGGTCATATCTGTTGCAGCAGCCAAACTAGCAGAAGGTACTCCTTATCCACTGGTTCTCCAGTGACAAAGATGGATTCAGGAGCACTTCCAAACTACTTACTTGCTCCTTCAGAGAGTGAAACCCCATTTAGAACAGTCAGTTGTTCTGCTCCTGGGCCTGGGAAGTGCTCCTAAACAGAACCTTAATCCTAATCAGAATTCAAGCTCAGTTTATTGACCCTCATCCAGCCCATCATGGCACCTAAGCACTTACCCAATTCCTGCATAGTCACTTGATTCAGAAAAAGAGTTGAGTTATGTTTTGTCGCTCACATGATGTGACAGACAATACATAATAAAAGCAAAAACAACCCAATAACCCCCCCCCCCTTCCCGGTCATATTTTAAAAGTGCATCAGATGTCCTGGTTAAAGGGGTGTGTTTTCATCTGGTGCCTTAAAGGGGTATAATGAAAGTGCCAGCTGAACCTCCCTGTGGAGAGCATTCCGCAAATGGGGAGCCACTGCAGAAAAGGCCCATTCTCGTGTTGCCACCCTCCGGACCTGCCATGGAGGTGACACAAAGAAGAGCGTCAGAGGATGATCTCAGGGTCTGGGTAGGTTCATATGGAGAGAAGCAGTCCAATAAACTGTTTAATCTATAGGCTTTCTGCTAGACCACTGCTAAGCCACTGCCACAACATATTGGATCTGTGCATACATATGCCATGCTCATCTTTCAGTCGTGTTACTCTACAAATACCTCTTATTGTCAGTGTTCAGTCCTTCTCTGTGCAACTTTTTTTGGTTACTTTTCTGTTTTGGAAGTTGTGACAAATCTCTTTCTTAGCATCTGACATCTTTTCCACTGGGAAGTATTATGAAAAGTTTCTGTTCAGTTCCCTCTTCTAAGCATGATGTCGTAATTTTCGACTTGATATTCCCCTGCTTATTCTTCTTTGAAGTTTCATTTAGCTCATTGAAATATAGGGATGGCTGGGTGACTTCTCTTACATTCTCCAGTACTGTGTGAATGGGTATTTGAAGAAAATATGAAAGTGTTAGATTATTTTTTTCCTCCAGTGTCTTGGAGTGTGCTGTCACTGAAGATGTGATAGCCCTATATTTTGACAAATCGGATTTCTTAATTATAGTAGCCAGTTACATTTAAAACAAGGAAGATAAATGTTGTGTTTCTTGGTAAGAGATAAGATGCAGTAGTAAACAATATTTAGACTTCAAGTTTAATTTTTAAAGAAAGTTATTACAGTTTTATCAGATATTTAATTAGCTACAAATCTTTTCTTCTTTTATTAAGCTGGTTTTCATGCAGTCAAAGTAAGCTGAGCTCTCAAAATGTTTGCACTTCCCTTTAGATTACCTTTCTAAATACTACCATGCATTTTATTTTATTTTTACTAGCCCACTAAGAGGCTAGTGACCATGGAAATGCAGTTTGTTAGCGGCTGATAAAAAGTGCCCTACCAAATAGGCTGGCACAGGAGGGGCAGAGCTGAGGGATGAGTTTCCCTTCCTCCACAGCTAGCCTGCAAACTGAATGGGCAGGCGGAAGAGGGACGGAGATACCTGTCCATTCTCTGCCAGTTCACTGACCTTCATGGTCACCTATGGCTATTCAGCTAAATACAGGTCTGATTTAGGAAAAGGACTGGTGAGAAGGTACTTTTCTATTTTTACTACAAATACCTTTCAGAATCAAAGCGTTGAGAAGAGAACATACTTCCTTATGTGAGTGCATAGGTAGTACTCTTTCCCTAAGTGATCTAATGTCAAGTGTGTCAGGAGATAAAAACTAGTTTCCATAAATTTTTAGAAGGCATAAGCAGTCACAGGTGAAGCAGGGAAGCAGAAAGGATTAATTTCTGCATATTTCATTTTGTTTCCTTTTGATAGAGAAACATTCTAAGAGCTGAGAAGCCCAGTTCATATTTTTTGCACACACTCTCAAATCCCAAGCCTCTGCTCTTTTGATCTCTTAAATATTGTATGTTGGACTCTTACCACTTCAAATACATCTCAGAAAGTGTGAATCTACATTCAAGGCTTTCCCCGCTATCTTTTTGAAAGAAAACTTAAGCTGTGCTGTTGTGTTGTAGTGTGTACTGGAATTAAAGCAGCAAATCAGTGGGTCCCTGTCCACGCAGAAGTCCCAGTTGTGCCTGCTGCCTGGGAAGGCAGCAGGAGAGCAAAGCATTGGCAGCAGCTGGGTTGTAGTCTGGCTCAGCCACCACCTGGCTGTGCTGCAGCCCAGGGCCTACCATGGGAGCTGTAAGTCTAATTAAAGGCCTGGCCCAGACTTCAGTGGTGCTGTTTTCAACCGCTGGTGAAACCGCCATCGCACTCTGACCCACCAGAGGGAGAATCGAGCTGAATCGGCAAGGGGCTGATACCACTCATTCCTTCCTCCGCTTCTTTAAACTGCTTGGCTGAGGAGTGAGCTGCTGCCCTTGCCTCAAGGAACCCCTGACCCACCACCGGCGGGATGGGAGCTCCGTTGAAGTGCTCCCCCTCCCCAGCTCAGAGAGCTCTGCCCCAACACCTGCTTGCACATGACAAGGAGTGGGATTGGGGCTGCTCAGCTGGGGAGCCCAAAGCCTCTGCTTCCCAGCTGAGAGATCCCCAACTCTGCTGCTTTTTGCACCCGAGTAGGAATGGGATTGGGGCTGCTCAGCTGAGAAGCCTGAAGCCCGCCCTTCCCAACTGAGAGAGCCCCAACCGTGCTTGGCTGCCTTCTCCGGGAGGGTGTGCTGCACCTTTCCTCCCAGAAAGATGGAGCCCACCATGGAAGGCAGGCCAGGCAGTGTAGGGGCTCTTTGATGCTGCTGGCAGGCCCAGCGCTCACCAGCAGCCTCCAGCAGCCCTTCCCCACAAGGCACGGATACGGTAGCTTTGCACCCCGTGCCTTGCAGACTTCACCCCGGAGTGTGGGCTGCATCATTCCTCCTGGGCTGAATGACCCACCCACCAGAGGAGAGAGACAGTGCACCCGCACAGGTAAAGGCAGTCAAACACATGGAGCCTGACAGGTTCCGTGCGCTTGGCTACTGCCGCTTGGTCTGACTTCGGGGAGTGGGGGGCAAGCTGGCAAGGTAGCTGCCCCCCCGCCCCGTGCCAGCAAAGGCAGAGGGAGCTTGGCCAAGGAGCCCCAAGGTTCTTGTTTCTCCAGTGTGAGCGGCAGGGGACTTGGGGCTGGCTCTGCTGGGAGCAGGAGCTCTCCTGCCGCCAACGGAGCCTGGCCAAGGGATCTTGGGGCTTGCTTACCTGGGCGCAGGAGCCTTTCCTCCCCCCAGTTGAGCAACAGGCTTGGACCAGCTGTATTGGCCACAGCCCGTGAGGCGCTGGGGTGAAAGCACCTGAGCTCCCACGATGAGAGCTGCAGGAGTTTCACCCAGTATATTGCCAGCTGGGGCCACTGCAGCTCTTTTCAACATCGCTGTATATCGTCAAACCGCGATGTTTGGCTGGCGATACACCATGATGTTGAAAACCCAACATCGTCCAGCCCTTGTGTGAGGTACAGCCACAAGCTTTTAGTGGCCTCATATGCAGGCACCAGCTTTTAGGTGCCTCTGGGCAGAAATGTGGCTGCATTGTGAAAAACAGTCTGCTACTAGTCCCCTCCCTTTGGCTAATAGATTTATATATCTGCCTTGGCTGTCTGTTGGTGATGGTAGCCAAGAATATCTGTTTACAGTGTCCCACAGGGCCAATGCTAGACACGGTCTTTGCCATGAGTTAAATGTATCATCTGAAAGTTATCTTACTGTATAACCTGGTAATATTTTATCCCAGAATGCTACACTTGGGGACTTTGAAACAACAAAAATGATGCACAAGAAACTTAGGAAGCAAAACTATGGAAAAAATATCTAACACTGTTGTATTTATTTTCTAATTCTAGTTCTGGATGTTCGACACCTCACAAATGAAAAGATTTTTTCACTGATACAGGGATTTTCCTTACTCCACACTTGTGTTTGCTAGGTTAAGATAATTTTGTTGACTTTCAGAAACCTCCCATTACTGCACAATTTCTTTCTTGCTTACCGAAGCACAAAAGCCACAAAGAGAGAGAAACTTTAAAAGTAGGCATGGTGCATGGCAAATTAGGCACGCAACACCAATTAGCAAAAACACAGTAAAAGGAATTGCATGTCTAATTCACAACACGCTGTGCTGTAAATGCAACTCTTAGTAGTTTGTGAAATCACTGTGAAGTTTATCTAGTTAGAAGAGGCTTTGATTTCGGAAATAAAACTATCCAGAGATATAGACTCTTAATTTTACTGCTTTCTGTCAGTGGCTCCTAGGTAATAGAACCTCATTTATATATTTATAGATAGGGGTACTGTGGGTACTGTGGATTGCAGTTTTGGTAGAGGTTACTAGTCTTGCTATGTTAGGAAGAGTTTAATTTCATACGTACAAATGTATAGATTATCAGCAAACAGCAGAAGGCCACCAAATAGAAATAGCATAATGGTTTCTGGTGAGGTAACCTTTTCTTTTTACAAATAAATATTTAGTGTCTGCATTTTTGGTTGTTCTCATTCTGCAAGAATTGTATGTAGCTAAGGGGAATGCTGTTCACACTCCTGTTACAAGATAGAAATAGGTCTTGCCTTGAATTGTTGATACAGGAGTGAGCTATTCTCTTCTCAGGTTCTCCAGTTACGGAATTTCTACATTCAGCCAGGGAAGGATTGAAGAGAAAGCCCTGGCTTAGCATCATTACGGTAGCTGAGTTGGAAGCAAGCACTTCCTGCTCAGCTTACAGAAAGGGATAGGCAGGACAACTCTGCAGAAGCTGCTGCTGTGTCCAAGAGCTCTTGGCTGCAGTGCAGACTTCCTCAAGGTTCTCTCGTCCATCCAGTCTCCTGCCCTAAAACCACTTGCTCTTTGGGGGGCAAAGGGAGACTCAGTCTTGCCCTCTGCTTTTGAAGCAACCAGGATGAGTGAAGGGGAATTGGGCTTGGAGATAGCACATACCTTTTGACATGTTGCCTCTGGGCCCATTTTCTACCCTCCCCACCATACATGGCTTTGGAGCTACATTGTGTCTCCTTCCCTTCCTCTGTCTGCACTGCAGAGAGCAGGAAGGTTCAATCCTGCTGCATGCTGCTTCACCAGCACATTGCATGTAGGGAACACACTAGTGAAGCGGACCCCTCGCAGTCAGCAGTATTGAATCCACCCCTTTGGGGAATATGCTTATGAAGCAGCACCCAGCAGGATTGCAAGCTAGGTTCTATCCTGCTAGCTGCAAGGTGCTGCTTTGCAAGCATGTTCCCTGCAGGGAAGGCACTTGCAAAGCAGCACCCAGCAGGATTGTGCACTCTGCTTGTTTAAGCCTGCCGGGTACAGGGAAATCACCCAGCTGGATCAAACCTTCCTGTTCTCCACAGTGTGATCAGGGGCAGTGGAAGGAGGCACAGTGTCTCCTCCTTTCCTGACCAGGGGTCAGCAGACTTTTTCAGCCGTGGGCTGGTCCACCGTCCCTCAGACCTTGTGGGGGGCCGGACTATCTATATCTATCTATCTATCTATCTATCTATCTATCTATCTATCTAATCGTATTTTTTGCTCTATAAGACTCACTTTTTCCCTCCTAAAAAGTAAGGCGAAATGTGTGTGCGTCTTAGGGAGCGAATACAAGCTGTGCAGCTATCCCAGAAGCCAGAACAGCAAGAGGGATTGCTGCTTTCACTGCGCAGCGATCCCTCTTGCAGTTCAGGGTTCTGAGATTCAGAATATATATTTTTTTGTTTTCCTCCTCCAAAAACTAGGTGCGTCTTGTGGTCTGGTGCATCTTATAGAGCGAAAAATACGGTGTGTGTACACACACACACACACACACACACACACACATATACACACACGAATTCCTATGCCCCACAAATAACCCAGAGATGCATTTTAAATAAAAGCACACATTCTACTCATGTAAAAACTCACTGATTCCAGGACAGTCCGCGGGCCGGATTGAGAAGGCGATTGGGCTGGGCTGCACCCTGTCCCCGGGCCTTAGTTTGCCTACCCATGCTCCTGACCATATGTTGACTTTACCCCTGAATGTGCACTCCTCCATGTCTCTCAAGACAGACCGATGCCAACAACAATTGGATGTTGCCCATATCTGGATTTAATCTGGGATAGAGTTGTGCTTTCCTTGTACTGAATGTGGATTACATGTTTTGAGCTCTGGGATTTTGAGTTAGATCCAGTTTTTTATAGAATCAGTGTAATCTGTTTAAATTAATGCTGTTTGATATACTCAAATGCTATTTTCTGGACTATGTAGGTCCTGCGCTAGACCTTGAAAAAGTTCAGCCAGAATCCATTGAGCCTGAGCCTGAAGTACAGAATGCTTTCAGTGAGGAAGCAAATACATCAACATACTATCCTGCTGCTGTTCCAGTAATGGACAAATATATTCTTGAGAATGGAAAGGTAATTTAGGCGGCTACTTCATAAATATTTGTCATGTGGAATTTAGGTGGATTTCATGTCACTATATCAGGCCAAGAGAAATCTAGAAGACCTTTACAGACATTTCTTGAGTTGTGGTTTCCTTTCCTGGTGGTTTTTGCATTCGTTCGGCAAAATGTACTCACAGACCACACACCTGATGAAAATCATAGCTTTAGAAGAGCTGGAATTTCTTCCCATGTGTTAGACACAGTTATGTGAGAGATTTTGAAGGTAACTTTGAACTCCTAGATCTGATTCATATATATCTATGTGTGTATTTGTCTTTTGGAGACTAGTATTTCAATCATCGTTGAGCCTATATGGTTGTATGAATTCACTTTCTGATATAATTGTTTGTAGAACAGCTTGCTTTCAGTTTACATGAATGTACACAGAACTCAGTTTCAAGTTAATTCTAACATTTCATACCTTGAGATATTGCAGGAGTATTATCTTTTAAGATCAGTGGCTGGTTCTTATGAAATATTAAACAAATCACTACTAATCTGGATGCTCTTTGCTTTTTGAAAACTGACTGCATTTCCCTCCCTTTACACTTCAGGTCCATCTTGGCAGCGGCATCTGGGTAGATGAGGAGAAATGGCACCAACTGCAAGTAACGCAAGGGGATTCAAAGTATACAAAAAACTTAGCGGTTATGATCTGGGGAACAGATGTTCTTAAGAACAGAAGCGTCACAGGAGTCGCCACCAAAAAAAAGAAAGACGCCGTTCCCAAACCTCCTCTGTCCCCTCACAAATTAAGCATTGTCAGAGGTACGTGACTTGGAGCATGCAATACTGCTGTGATGAAATGGGAGAATCTTTCTTCCTCTTTTTTTTTTTTTTTTAAAAAAAATACTCAAATATGCAGCACAATTCCACATTCCAGTTACAGTTGTGGGCAGAAGAGATATGCTGTTGCTACACCAACAGAAAAGCCCATATATCCTATGCATGCTCATCCCAGGAGAAGAGGCAGGAAACACATAACCAGTTTTTTCTTTAATGGTGGGAAAGCAACAGACGTGCCCCTAGCATACATTGAAAACTGACCATTGCTATCCCTACTCACAGATGGAGAGAGTCAGTGAACTCACAATGCCAGGGTCGTACCCCAACACACAACGTTAGAGCACCTCACTCCACCAACCCATTGGCATAGCCATCAATGACCACAATACTGCAAGCCCCCAGGTATCTCTCTATGGCAGAGGTTTTACTTGAGTTACTCTCTTCACAACCACCATTTTGGAGCACCACACACAGAAGAAAAGGAGAGTCCAGATAATGCTGCCCCCACCCACCATACGCAGCCATAGATACCAGGAGCATAAGGAATGGAGGAGGAGCCATAGCTGGGTGGAACAGCTCACATTTTACATGGCAGGAGTTCCAGTTTAAAATTCAGGGTACAACCTCACACTAGGAAAGATGGGGAGCCCCCCCTCCTCCCACTTGACACACCTTAGCAAATCAGGAGGAGCACTGCATGAAGCGATAGCCTGGCTGCTGCGTGGGCCAACCAGACCATTTGGCCCACCCTTTCCCCTAGCACCCCATGTGACCAGTCACCTTCCTTGCTCTCTTGCCTGATAGTCCAGCGCTGCTGAGTAAAATCTCAGTAGGCCTCTGTCTCTCTCTTTTCCTTCTTCCTTGCCAAATGACTGCCTACTACACGCTGTCACCATCGAACTTGTGCAGCCTGATAGGCCTGCCCACTCATGAGTGAACAACCATTGAAAGCACCACTTCAGGCTTCCTTCCTTCCCCTCTCAGAGTCCCATCCTGAGGCCAGATCCTACTTGAGTACGACCCTACGAACGGAAACAACAACAACAAAAACATGTTGCAGAATCATAGCCTTTATTCAACTCAGCACATCTGGGATAGTGGACCCTGGAAGAGAAAAACACTTTTCTGGGATGGCCAAATCAGGTTCTTTATGACAGTTGCTCAATAGACAGAAGAGCAGGTTCTCCTTGTGGCACCAGCTGCATCCTAGGGACACCTCCATCTGTTTTGTGTCTGTGATGAATCTTCCAAGGATGTATGCACATCCTTGGGACAAGTAGGATGCTATGAGCAAAATGTCCTAGTCTCTACTGCTTGTCATGCGTTGGACCTTTCTCGTGGTCTGTGCAGAATGAGGTTTCAAGTGGATCCTGTATCTTTTAAGAGAAGGGAGTCACTGACAAGGAACAATGAGCAATAGTCAGCAGCACATAGCCATTGGAGCTGGAGCAGGTGTTTTGGGGTGAGTGAGAAGACAGGGTCTGATGACGTCTGTATGATGTCCTACATGCCCAGTCATAGAATACTTGAATTGTAGAGTTGGAAGGGACCCTGAGGGTTATCTAGTCAAGCCCCCTGTGATGCAGGAATCTCATCTAAATCATACATGACAGATGGCTATTCAACCTCTCCTTAAAAACCTTCAAGGACAGAAAGTCCATCACCTTTCATTGGAGTCTGTTCCTCTGTGGGACAGCTCTTACTGTCAGAAAGTTCTTCCTGATGTTTAGTCGGAATCTCCTTTCTTGTAACATGAAGTTATTGGTTTGAGTCCTCTGGAGCAGGAGAAAAGAAGCTTGCTCCATCTGCCATGTGACATCTGCTCAGATATTTGAAGATGGATACAATGTCTCCTCTTTAGCAGGCTAAACATACCCAATTCCCTCAACCATTCCTCCCAAGGCTTGGTTTCCAGACCAAGTTGTGCTCCCCCTGTGTTGGGTTTATATGCTAGTGGTAGTGTGCTGTGATTGGGTGCTGAGTTACACTGTGTCATATGGCCTGTCATATGACAACAAAAGAGATGCGGGTGGCACTGTGGTCTAAACCACTGAGCCTCTTGGGCTTGCCGATCAGAAAGTTGGCAGTTCGAATCCCTGTGATGGGGTGAGTTCCCGTTGCTCTGTCCCAGCTCCTGTTAACCTAGCAGTTCGAAAGCACGCCAGTGCAAGTAGATAAATAGGTACCACTGCGGTGGGAAGGAAAACGGCGTTTCCATGCGCTCTGGCACTTGTCACGGTCCTCCGTGCGCCAGTAGCTGTTTAGTCATGCTGTCTGTGGACAAACACTGGCTCCCTCGGCCTGGAAGTGAGATGAGCGCCACAACCCCATAGTCACCTTTGACTGGACTTAAACATCCAGGGTCCTTTACCTTACCTTTACCTTCATGGACTATTTTTCGTTTCCCACCCCTTCCCATCTAAGTCAGTGGGAGGAAAATTGCATCATGTCTGGGCATGATATAATGTTCAGCTGTTGATGGGGCCATGTCTGTAGTCTGGAGAATTGTAGGTCGTAGTGTCTCCTGCCCATAGCTCTGCCCTGTTTTAGCCATTCTGTTGATGTATTTGATATTTTCCCTAGGGTGTCTGTCATGGCAGTGATGTGTTCTACTAGCACTTGTACCATATTCTCTGGCCCTCAACCAGTGGATCTTGAGCGTATGAGGACACCTTTAATCAATCATTGCACTGAGACTTTGTTAAGATATTCTCTCACACACAAAAAAGAGTATAGCTACATACATACAAAAATATATGTCGATATAAAGCCTTCCACTTCTCTAATCTCCAAATTTTCATTCAAAATGCAGACAGAGGATCTACAATCCATTTTAAAGAGGAAAATAGACACCTTAAGGCAGTTTGATAAGTAGAAAGGCATTGCCATACTTAATCTGGCATTTGAATGAAAATCCCTGCTTCTGAAAATAAAACTAATATGAAATTTTGTTTGACAGCACCTTTAGAAATGGTAAAAGAGTATGCATGTCTGACTATCTTTTTCAATCAAGGAACTATGTTTCAAAGCTTCTTCAAATTTGGTTGCAATCCAGAAAAAATAAACCCAGTTAAAAATGCATTGAAATAGATGCAACTTAAGTACTTAATTAATGTTCTTAATTGTACGATTAATGTGCTTAATTGTACAATCCTATGTATGCGTACTCAGAAGCAAATCCTATTGTATTCAGTGAGGTTTACTCCTTAAAACGTATGCCTAGGATTGAATATGTAGTTTCAGTGGGATTTAGGTGTGCCTTATATATTCTGACCTGCATACTTTATATTAGGGATAGGAAACCTGTGACCCTCCAGATGTCGCTGGACTACAGCTCCCATCATCTCTGACCTGCCTGGGCCTATCATGGAAATCGTAGTCTGGCAACATTTGGAGGGCATCTCTACTAAATGTATTCAGATTTCTCCTTAGCCGTGCCAAATTGACTTTTTATGTTAGCCTTGTTCCCACGTACCATGTCTTGATGTGTATCCATGTATAGCACGATCACTTCTTTATATCACTGAAAGAGAATACATAATCACAAGGAACCCTCAAACATTCTTTTCACATCATCTAAGTCTGGTACTATCTAAATGATGCATAAGGCTATAAATATCAGTTCTCCGTAGCTTAAGAAAACAAGTGGATTCACTAAGTATTATGCACATCCAATTCAATGCATAGTACAAGAGAGGGCAAGCCCCACTTCATCTGTTAACCAGGGACACAGATATATGTGCACGGCAACTCCTCGTAGCACTTGAGGAAACCACGTGGACAAGGCTGGTCCTCACACCAGCACTGCAAGACTGTAAGCCAGGTTATCATTGGCATGGAAACCAGTGATGCTACTGGAGCAGCTCTTATGAAGAGGAAGTTAACTTGGAGTGGTGCAGAAACTGCTTTCAATCAAGGAAAGAAAAAAATTGAGATGCTCCAAGTGCTACTGAGAAGGAGCAGAAATGAGCAGGGAGAAGGGCAGTAGCTCAGTGGCATAGCAAATGCTTTGAATGCAGGTTGAAGAGCCCAGGTTGACTCTCTGCTGTCTCAGGGTAGGGCTGGAAAAGACATCCATCTGACTGGCAGCAGCTCAGCAGTGTTCACTGTGAAGAGTACAGAGCTATATGAACCCACTGTCTCACTTGGTAGACTGTAAGACATCTTCCTGTGCTGCTAGAGATAATCCTGTTGTGCCCAATAGCTAGGAGCTCTTTCCTTTCTCCCAAAATATTTTTAGTTATGGGGCAGCATCAGGCTTAGTTAATCAGCTGTCTTGTGTTTCTGGGCTTTCAAGCCAATGTTCTGGGAATGAGTAAAATTAGTAGTGTTCAGGGAAGCTGACTTTGTGGCTCCTTAAACCCAAGGAACAGCTGAAGTCTGCAGAGTAAGCTGAGTTGTCGCTCAACATTCTGCAACAGCTTAACAACTCCATTCTAAACTTATGATCCTGCACAGGCTATTTTGTGTCTAGGAAATTTTAGTGAAATCAGTGGAACTTTCACACTCATTGCTAATCATCAGGGTTATGTCTGTAGGCAGTGATGCAACAATGCACTTAGACCAGATCTGTGTGCACATCAAGGTTTATTGTACTGGTTTTTCCCCCTCACTGGCAAGACTGTGAGATGGATTTTAACGTAGGGATGATGGTTCATCTGGGAATCATGCTGGAAATAAAACAGCAACAGCCAGCATGGGTAGATTTCAATAATGCACAGTAATAACTTGAATTTCCCTCTCTGTGTGTTTATGCCTTGTTTTTCAGTTCAAATATTCAGTGTTCTGGTACTGAAGAAGGGGTGGGAGGTAGTTTTCCTTGATCACAGTTCATCCGTCAGTGTTTAAATTAGAACACCATTTTTAGCCACGGTTCTTCCCCCAGCTCTTTCAGACCTCATTTTAATGCATATTGGCAGCTACCCTTTTCAGCTTAGATTATAACTAGGATTTTAAATATATTTTTCATTGTCCAATAATTTTTGCATTTCAAGATGAGAGCTCGTAAAATCCATGTTTGATGTGGTTTTTACTTTTATTCTCTGGTCCTAGAATAGCTTCTTTAAAATACATCTTTTTTAAAAATGGAATAAAGCCTTAATGGGGCTAATATGTCTTGCTGTTTAGTAGTCCCTGTTGTGTAGTTTATTTTAAGGAAGTTATTAAAAAGTATGCTATGCAAACATTGTAAACCCTGTCACTGAAAAATAACCTTTTCTAAAACTTCTGAAAGGTGTCAGAGGAAACTGAAAAGGGTATAGAATATTTAATTGTCATAACTTTAATATGGTACATTAACAATGCTATAAAACTTGTTAATTAAGTGCATCTCCATGGTTTTCTACCATATGAAGCAATAAATTGCTGGTGGGGAAAATACTAGGCAAAGCAGAAGTTGTTTAATCAGTTTGGAAGCCATTACAGCAATAGTAAGGACCAGTGGGCACAATGGCTATATTTTTTGCCACTTTGCCACCATGGGTGTGTGTGTGTGTGTGTGTTTATATATATATATATATATATATATATATATATATATATAGAGAGAGAGAGAGAGAGAGAGAGAGAGAGAGAGAGAGATTGATTATATGGAATGCTAAGAGTAGCAGGGCTCGCCCTTTTAAAGTTGTGCCTTTGTAACCAGCCTATTTGCAACCCATTTATTCTTTCCAAAGATTACCATGGCTTTATAGTTTCTGGATTATATCCTCATCTCTTTCAGCCTGCTGCCTTCAACTACCTTGGGCATTAAAGATGCAGCTACATTGCTTGGAAGTATCTCTTGACTACACCTTGTGTGCTCTTTTTCCAATAGAATATGTTGGCCAATGTAACCCTACTTCAATTAATGCTTTTAGAGCACCTCAAAAGTCCACCAGAGGAGGCTTCATAGTTCTTCGTCTGTCACAGAAGTGTGCTGCTGCTGGAATAACGCATCACTTATATGTTCAGCATAGGTCAGCTTCCACTTCTTCAGACTACCAATGTTAGTGTGATTCAGGAAAACAAAATCTGAAAAAGTGGGAACGTTTGTTGGAAATGACTAGGGAACCTGCTATCTGCAGCAGCAAAGGGAACATTGAGAAACAGATTTTTCTCTGGAGTTTGTTCATGTGACCATGGTTGTGTGATATAGTGGAAATGTTTAGCCTAGAAAACAAGACCTCAGAGCTAGAAAGTGTAAATATGTGCTAGATAATGGTCAAATAATGCTATATGCATTCCTTTTTGGTGTAATCCTAAACCTGTTTACTCAGAAGTGTTCTATGGAGAAGTGTGCATATGATTATAGCCTTTAATTTTAATGGAGTTAAATGTTGGGTTGTGATTAGTAGCCTATGATCCAAACTACAAATCAACCAGAAACATTTCACACTGCAGTATTAAAATGTAGCCAAAAGTATTATTGTACATTATTTTGTTCATGATCCAGAGATCTGCATGCACAAAACCATGTGCATAAGCCAATTTTTTTTAAGTCTGTCAACAAACTGCTGCCCTCTTGCTATCTCTTGCATGTGCCTGTTACCTTGCTCAGTCACATCGCCTGTGCTTTACATTTGTTGAGGTGTCATTCTTAATGCCATTTTTTTTTCATTTCAGAATGTTTGTATGACAGGATAGCACAAGAAACTGTGGACGAAACTGAAATTGCACAGAGACTCTCCAAAGTCAACAAGTACATTTGTGAAAAAATCATGGATATCAATAAATCATGTAAAAATGAAGAAAGGAGAGAAGCAAAATATAATTTGCAATAAATTTTGAATTTTTAATAAAGTATTAGTGTTTTACTCTGGTGGTGGTCTTGATTTCATGGTGTTGGGGTGATGGGCTAAAGTGACCTTTTGGTGTGGATTGTATTATGAAATACTGGCTTATTTTTAAACAGTTTTGAGAATCTATTCATCTAAGTACTACAGCAAAATAGAATCAAATTCCCTAGTTTTTCAAGGAAAGTGACATGCTGACTGTGGTTCAGCCTGTGGCAGATCATTTTGCAAGTCCCAGACCTATATACTACATTGTCATTCTATTGCTCCGTGGAATAAAGATACTTCATTCACAAAGTACTTTTCAAACAGCTTTCTTTTTAGTTGACTTGTTTCCTTTAATGAACTAAACATCTTCATGCTTTTTCATGTTTTATTGGAATGCAAGCCTTTTAGAGTAGATACCATTGAAGTCAGTATGATTGTTCCAGAGCACGTATGATCTAGATTGTGCCCAAAATTGATTTGTTCAGTTTAAAAGAGGGAAAAACTATATTTTATCTGCAAAATGTTGTATTTGAGCTGTGGTTCCTGTTTAGTACGTATGTTGCAGTTATTCCTGGAGGCCATGTAGTCTAATGGCTTTGTGTTTCTTCAGAGAACAGTTGGTTGAATTACAAGAAAACTAAAGTAATGGTGTTTTCAAGAAACTATAGGGCCCATAGATGGTATATGGATAATTAGTTGATCAAACAAGTTAAAGTCAATATTTAAAGGGACCCCTAACCGTTAGGTCCAGTCGTGGCCGACTCTGGGGTTGCGGCGCTCATTTCGCTTTACTGGCTGAGGGAGCTGGCGTACAGCTTCCGCGTCATGTGGCCAGCATGACTAAGCCACTTCTGGCAAACCAGAGCAGCACACGGAAATGCCGTTTACCTTCCCACCGGAGCGGTACCTATTTATCTACTTGCACTTTGACGTGCTTTTGAACTGCTAGGTTGGCAGGAGCAGGGACCGAGCAACGGGAGTTCACCCCGTCGTGGGGATTCGAACCGCCAACCTTCTGATCGGCAAGCCCTAGGCTCTGTGGTTTAGACCACAGCACCACCCGTGTC
The DNA here is from genome assembly GCF_964188315.1 of Podarcis muralis. Lineage (NCBI taxonomy): Eukaryota > Metazoa > Chordata > Lepidosauria > Squamata > Lacertidae > Podarcis > Podarcis muralis. The sequence goes on from NC_135659.1 coordinate 47,534,099, forward strand.
CCTAAGTCTTTAAATACCTCGTCCTTACTTTCCAGTCAGCAGGGTCATGGGGAGCACATCAGAAATATGCAAAGGAAAACCCATCTCAAAGTGCCAACATTCTGACACGCTTTTTCCATACAAAAAGTGGCAATCACATACTGTCAGCACTTGTGTTTAAAACTAAACCCCTAGCACCGTTATTATTGTTTAATTTAAAAGTAAACCCCTAGCACAGTTATATGGGGCTCAGATTTGGACAGGCACATGCCTTGTATCTACAGAAGCTGTTCAATCTAAGTTCCTAAGGCAATTTTTCCTCTCTTCCATCCTGTGTTCCAAATGCTTCATTGTGCTTAGAGGCTAATCTCCCCTCTGTTGAATTACAGATTTTGTGTAGGACGTTTAATTATTGGCTTCACCTAAATTTAAACCCCACTGGTATACTATCCTTAGTATTGCAAGATTGTCATGAGAGCGCTTGGACTAAAATTGTCAACCAAAAGCTTTACTTTTCTGGTTTATCACCACAACAGTTATTAACACTGGGCTTCAGTAAAGCAAATAATTTAATTAGACAGCGTCTATATGATATCGAATGACAGAATAATTTGGCCATAATAAGGACATTTTGTCCATAGTATGATTATTTTCCACTTAGTCATTTTGACACTTTGGCACCCTATTTGCAAAGTGTAACAATTCCAAAATACAGTTACACTTTCACTTTCGCAAGATTGAATATACAGCCTTCAGCTGTATTTGAGCATCTGTTTCAAAAAAATCCACTGGAAAAATGGTTCTGTCCATGTGGTGATGGCAGCATTGAATCAGTGGCTCATGTCTTCTGGCTTGCACTCTTTATAAAGATTTGAGGCGTGAGGTTACTACCCCTGTATTATTGTCCATGCTAGGTCACTCAACCATTGCTACTGTGTCCTTTCTTTTAGCAGATCAAGATAATCAGGTGACAGCAAAAACTGCAAGGTTTTTAGTGGAAGCAATTACCGCACAATAAGATCTATTATTTTATTATTGATGTAAACCTCCATAATGTATTTTGTATAGTTAAGTTTTTACCTCTATCTTCTGAACATTTTATTTTATTTTATTGCTATGGCTAGTGGCTGATGCAAATAAAGATTCTTCTGATTCTGATTCTAATGTAGTGTAATAGAAAAAGCTAGGATGTTCTATTAGTCTCTATAAATCAACTATGGAACTATAAGCGATGGAAACACTGGCCTTCTCATTAGAGCTTTAGAAAAGTGAAGGAGTGTGTGTTGGTCCTATTTGTCATTGATGAAAGCATCATTTTTTAAAACTTCTGTGTCTTATTTTATAAAGCAACTATTGACAATACAACCCTATGCATATTGACTGAAAAGTGAGTCCTGTCAACCTCGGTAAGTCAGTCATAGTTAAGTGTGCATAAGAACAGGATTTCCACAGGAGGACATACTCATTCTAAATTTGTAAAACTAGGCAATTCAAATTATTTGATAACTAACATATAGATCACTTTTCTTTATTGTGTATATTTTACAAAGAAGGTTTGAGTAAGCATCTTTCTTTTCTTCTCATCTATTGTACTTCCAAGTTGTGTGCGTTCTGCATTTTTTAAGATTATCTTTGGGGAAGGTGTGCATTTTCATAATAGTGTAAACAAAACTACATGATTGGGATGGAATAATTTGATGGGGAGAGAGAGAAGCAAACAAATCCCTTTAATGAGGGCACTGGACTATACTCGTATATAATCTGCTTTTAATCTATTTGAAAAACAGTCCAAACTCTGATAATTTTTTTTATTAAAAATGTGTTGAAAATACAAGTTGAATCTATTGCAAGGAAGATGAGTGAGTTGCTTTGCCTTCCCTTTCTGTTAGCAGAGACGTCATCTGAAGCAAATAAATCCACAACTGGACTTAACCCGTTGGGTTACATTAATAGCCTATGGCAGCTATCTTAGGTACACTTACTATAGAGTAAGCCTTGTAAGTGGAGCTTCTTGTGAATAACCTTCCATAGGATTGTATATACTTTTTCTATATACTAGGGACTGAAAATTTGTGGGTCAGGAGATTAAACCACAGTTTCCTGGAATGACTAGAACAGAAAACCACAGTAGAACTGCTGAAGTCCATGCAACTGGAGCGTGCAGGCACCACACTAATTTGTGGCTTAATACACCACTCATAATTCATGGTTTAACTAGTGTGTTGTTGTCTGTGAATGTATTTACCTTCTTGATTTCTGCCGCCTGCAACAGTACAAACAATACAAAGAGTGGTTTTGAGGTATCAACACTGCAGCCCTATGCAAGTTTGTCTACTTCCAGGAAATTGTTTGCATTGTTGAGCACCTTAAAAATTCTGAGAAATGGCCTGCCCTGGACAGGGTTGCACTTCCCTGAAGGAGCAGGTGCACAGTTTGGGGGTGCTCTGGATCTAGTGCCATAATTAGAGGCCCCAGTAGCCTCGATAGTTAGGAGCACCTTTTTCAGCTTTGGTTTGTACGACAGTTGCAGCCACTTCTGGGCTAGAATAGCTTGGTCACAGTGGTCTAGGAACTGGTCACTAGATTGGATTGGGCACCTGCTACAGATTCATGTGAGCCAACCCAAACAAGTAATGTTTACATATAATTTCTAACAACTGCCGGTTTTATATTTTGATAGATTTTTCAGTTAACTTGGTTTTGATGTTCAGTTCATCAACATTTTTGATACAATGAATGAATCTTTTTATATTCTATGTAAGCAGCTTAGAGCTTATGAATGATTAAGCAGTATATAAATCTTATTAAATAAGTAAAACAAGCCATTTTTGTGAAAGACGCTTAAAAATGTATTTTAGATTAATGTGTAAAAGTTTAGACATGTTGAGATACACATTCCTGCACTTCCTGTCCCCACCCCCCACCCCTACCTCCTTATTTCTAGATGATAGAAAGTGTGCAATGGAAGAGGATTTCTGATATGTCTTTGTCCACAGTTGCTGCCATTCCGGTTCCAACAGGCAGCATACTCACTGGAGAATGCTTTTTGTCAACTAGATGGCACAATCAGGTTCTTTTTTTAAAAAAAAATTGCATATTTGGGCAACTGATAGCTGACAGTGTTTGACTTTGCATTTACTATTAAATAAAAACCCAGTGATTTTTTGTCCAGATTGAAGTTGGGCCATCTTCAAGGTTGGCCACCTTCTATTACAATAAATTTTCCATATTGTATTTACTTTCTGGACCAAGTTGTCTCTGCTATATGCCTCGTGCATTAAAACTGTTGCATATAGCATCTGTGTATGGATGGTGAAATATACAAAGAAGCTTTTCTTAATAGGTTTGGTCAGGATTCATCGGTATCTTTCTCAGTTATTACAGGCAAATGTTTTAGCTGTATGTAGGGAAGTTAGGACAATAATGTATTTTGATACTGATTTTCTAAAAGTTGCTATATGTTGGAAGTTCCTTGCTGGAAGGCTGGTCTGGGTTGACTGGATTTCTGCAAAATGTTCAAGCTTTTCTGAAGTTTATATAAGCCTATTAAAATTGCTGTGCTGCATTTTGCTTCAGCACTTGGAATAAAAGTACAGTTGTGTCTTGCTTAGTCACCTACATCTTATCTCTTTAAAAGGAAAGCAAATGTTTTAACCAAGCTTTCTGAATGCATAGAATTACCTTAATCATCTTTGCCACAATTCTGTAAGTTCAATGGGAAAATAATGCTTAGATTGGTGGTGGCACGAAGTGATTTTTAGCAGAGCAGGAGCAATGAATGTGGGCTTACCATGTCCCAAATATTAGACAACACCCATTCTTCAAAAGCTTGACTAGTTCCTGCTCAATTTCATACATTTACTTTAAAGATTTATATGCCACCACTTTAGGGTGTTACCTTCCCGAGATAACTTGGGATTACAATGCTGCAAATGTGTGATTTACAATCAGGGAATGGGCCTGTGGAATCCCACATCCCAGTGGCAAATAACCTGTTCTGTTTAGGCTGGGAATCATGGGCTTATGCGAGTGCTGAGTTGATTTTTCAAAATGCAAGTCCGAATCTGTTAATATGCAAGGAAAGAGATATTGCTGGATATTAGTGGGGTACTAGATGTCAGATATACTGGATATCATTGGGGTCTCTTTATTTCCCCTGAACGTGAGGAGCATTATGGTTGCAGAAGAGTTGTTGAGCCTGATATTTTAAACATTGTTGCTATAATTCATAATATCCATGGCCTGGTTCAAAATAAAGTACTTCTGGCACACGTGGTTTTTTTCCTGGTGGTGGGTGGTGATATAGGAAATCGCAAAAAGGGCTTCTTTAGACTATGATGTTGCTGGTATATTTGGTGGATTTCTGGCATGGGGTTTGACATCTTCACTTTCACACCATGGACATTAATCATTATAACATTGAATTTCCATTTGGTGTCTTCGTTTTTCTCCCATTTGGGTGTCCATTTATAAGAAAGAGGAATTGTGAAAGAACTAGAGAGAAATACAACCTAACAATGAGTTTTTCCGTAAACAATGATGCTAATATCTATTTTGCCATTGGAGCTATTCAGGGTTGTATCTTGGTTCCTGTTTGTAAGTGGTAGTATGTTGTTCCTCATGCTTCTGTACAGGGGTAAGCCACATGACCCCTGGACCACATTGGATTCCTGGTACACCTTTCAGTACAGTGCAATTGCTCTTTATAGAGTGTCAGCTTGCATATTGTTTAATACTGTAGTCCATGAGAAGTCCATAATCAAAACACTCCTGGAAGTAATGTGTGTAGGCAGGCATTAGGATCGTGTGTGTGTGTGTGTGTGTGTGTGTGTGTGTGTGTGTACACACTCCTCTAGCAAAGTGGCAGCCACTTCCCAGTCGTTTCTTTACTCTCATGCCACTGAATTGACCTCATGTTGAGAGCTGTGTGAATTTCTTACCCATAAACTAATATATGTTAAATAAGTATTTAAGAATTCATTAACTGGGTTTTTTTTGGCAAAGATTCAGTGTTTACTTTCAGTAAGAATGAAAGATACGGTGCACAACGTCTTAGAAACAAAGTAATTCTTAAAACTCAAACTGCATATATAATGGCATGCAAAATCATAGGATGTATGGATTTCGATGTGGGCATAGCCACTTGCCCAAAACACCCTGGTAAATGAAATGCGTGGGTATCATTATTGCTATGAATTAAGAAGAAATGTCATGAAAAATGGTTTTACTTTGGCATGCCTCCGATTTTCATAGTCTTAAAGTGATAAAATCTTAACATCAATCACACATACTTTATTGATACCATTTTTTTCATCATAATGGCACAGCGCAGTTTAAAGCAATAATTCAAAGAATGTAGAGGCAATAAAAATGTTATGAAGAGCAATTATTGCATACTTCATGCTCAGTAGCTAATTTTTAAATTTTACCATCTCAGATATTTCAAAAGACTCTTCTCCCCAGGCTTTCTAATAGGAAGAAAAATGACTTAGATTTTAAAATTGGAACAATTATTCAACAAGAAATTTTACATGGCTGGTCACTGACTTCTTTCATTTGAGAAATGGATGTGCCGCTTGCTTTGAATGAGAGTTTTCCTTCTACTTGATCAAATTCTACTTCCGCTTAACTCTGCAGAGGACACAATCCTACAGAGAGGCTGCTGCTATGGCAGCCTTTCGGTTAGTGTGTCACAGCAAAATTGTGGCAGTTCTTTCCACTCTTCAGTGAACTTGCACATAGACACTGCTACACGTACCCAAATTTCCAGCAGCTGGAATTTGCTGTGTGATTATACTTAGAGTGAACAGGATGTACTCTTAGGCTACTTACAGTACATATGTAGGTCTGATCTTTGCGTAGATGGTGAGATGCGATGGAAGACTAGCTGCTTCTTACAGTTTTATTTATTGTATTTTTGTCTGGCCCTTCAATTATTTTTCCGACACAGTTTAGAAAAAAATGTAAAAACAAAAATATAAAAACCTAAAAGCCACTGAAGTATAAAAAGGATAAAACAATAGGATTAATGTAAATTTTTGTTTGACCAAGCTACAGGAGGCAGTGGAAGACAGGAGTGCCTGGTGTGCTCTGGTCCATGGGGTCATGAAGAGTCAGACTCGACTAAATGACTAAACAACAACAATGTAAATTTAAAGTTATTTGTAAGCTGTGGAAACACATCAGCGCCACCACACCTCTTTCTAGGAACCACTTCCTTCCCATCAGAAGGTGGAGATACCCCAGGAAGCCCTCTATGGAAGACAATCTCTAGTAGCTACCCAAGGAGGCAGATGTTTCATCAATTACCTTAGTCCTAAGCTATAAAGGGCTTTAAAAATCAAAATGAGCATTTTTTAATTAGACGTGGAAACAGACTGGAAGCCAGTGCAGTTGAAGTAGCACCTTCCAGCAGTACCTCCGCCTTGTCTAGATTTGAGTTTCAGTTTGTTCATCTCCATGCAATTGGTAACCATGATGAAGCAGTAATTATAGCACTGCCACTGAAACAGAGTTGTGTTTGATCCACATATCAATAACACTTCTCCCTAAAGTTGCATGATCTCAAACAGCGGTTTCATATAGATATTAAATAGCATGGGGGATAAAACAGAGCCCTGTAGCAAAAATTCTATAGCAAAAATGCTAGGGATTCTAGCAAGTAAAACTGGAATTGCTGTTTCAATGCTAAAACATGCTCTGAACTCAGTCTTAACTATCTAAGAGTGTGAAGTTGTATGCCGCAGTGCAGTTGTGTCCTTTGTCTTTGTAATTTTAAAATGTCATTCTCACAGACTGGCTATGACTTAAATCTTTAGTTAGTTAAACTTCTTCTATCAGAACTGTATTATTTATTGATTAATTCCTTTTTATATAAGAGCTTTTACCCTGCTTTCTATTGTGTATGCCCTCTCAAGGCAACCTAATATCAGCTGTCTGGTTTAATCCAATCTAGACTTAACTGCAGAGATGTGCTGGATTGCGCTTTGCTCAAAGCTGAAACAAACTTTTGGGGCGTGGTCTGAGGGCACATGCTGGAGCTACCTTGCTGAAGCTAAGCAGGTCTTTGCCAGGCCAATACCTGGGTGGGAGACTGCATGGAAACCCTATGTATACTACCGTGAGCTCTGTGATGTAAGAAAGGCAAGATGCAAATGTACTAAAATAAGTAAGACTCCAAGCAGGTATCTGTTCCTCAGCACAGCACCTATATGACCACCCTCTCCTTTCAAGCCAAATGACTTTTAAGTTACAAAACAATAGCAACAAAATGGTCTATGACTGCTGAAGCTGTTATTTGACCTCAATGAAACGTTTTGCATGTTCGAACTGATTATGACTTGACAGTGTTGGTTGATTTCCTATCTCTGAGGAATTATGCTAATTGAGAAGGAGAATTCATTTTGGAATGATTTGCTAAAATTCTGAAGGAGAAAGTTGATTTAAATATGTAGATGGGGGGAAACCTAAACTTGTAATCCTTTTTCATTAAAAAAGGGAAGAAAATGAAGTATTTCCTTAGAGATTACTGAATGATGTCAAAGAAAGATGCCTTCATCTTCTCTGTGATGATTGACTGTTACCGTATTTTTCCCTCTATAACACGCAGATTTTTTCTCCTAAAAAGGAAGGGGAAATGTCTGTGCGTGTTATGGAGCGAATGTGTGGTCCCTGGAGCCAAAAAATCAAGCAAAAGTCAAATCGCTCTTCACGGAGAAGGGAAACCTGAAAAGAGGAAGTGGCAGCTTTCCTGTATTCTGCCTCAGGGTCTTACTGCCCACCCTCCTCTGTTTCGTTGCTGTGTTTGCTCAAACGGAACAAAGAGCAGGGAAAGCCCCTCCCCTCCAGGCAAGCAGAGGGGAAAGTGTCGTCTCTGTGCTCTCTGTGCTCCGGTACTGCTGGGGGAGAGGGAGAGAGAGTGGGGGAGGGAGGGGGGGAGGGAGAGGGAGGGGGAGAGAGAGAGAGAGAGAGAGAGAGAGAGAGAGAGAGAGAGAGAGATGGCTGGCTTGGGGGGGAACTTTTGCCTCCCACCCGTTAAATCCCTCTCCAGCATTCTTAGCCAGCTGCTTCTCTGCACACCCCTCTCATGTCCCTTCTTTGTTTTACTTCGCTCCCCACTTAAAATGTGGTTACAAAGCATAGATCAACATGGATCCTCAGGATCTTTGCATTGGGTCACCCCAAATTCACCATCAGATCACATAGCATGTCCATGGCTACAGCCTGCACCAAAAAAATCACGCACCCACTGTTGCCTGGGGCTGCAATGGTGCAAAAACGTGGTTAAAAAGCATGGATCCACAGGGATTCTCAGGATCTTTGCATTGGGTCACCCCAAATTCACCATCAGATCACATGTCTGTGGCCACAGCATGAAGCACAAAAATGATACATCCACTGTTTCATTCAGAATGTTTTCCCCCTTGTTTTCCTCCTCTAAAAACGATGTGCGTGTTATGGTCAGGTGCGTGTTATAGAGCGAAAAATACGGTAATTAATTTAGCAATTTAGAAACATGGTGAAACCACTGTCTCAGCTTGTTCCTATTTGTAAGGGCATCAGAAAATTAATTATGAATGTTGCTTTTTGAAATGTAATTAATGTCCCTTTGCTGGATGCCTGATTATTATTTTCCCTTTAATTTGTAATTTGTTGCCATCATCCATCTTCCCAAGTTGATTTTCCTCATTCTTCTTGCATTGGGTCACACAGCTGCTGTTGTAGAAAGCAGTTCTGAGTGATTCATCCCAAAACTGGGGATGCAGTAAGCCCTGTTCATCCTGTCCATTCCCACCACACTTCCCTTACTGTTCCACCCATCTCTTCTCTGTTCCATCCCAGACTTGTCACTGGAAGCTTCTCCTGTTAGTCATTCTATCTAAATTAAACTTTCATGTTCAGAGACATTGTCTCGGAATTCTAGATGCTCAGGGCTGCATCAGTGGTATGTTGGTGACCTCATGCCTACCTCATAAGTTTGCCAGATAAATTTGGTTTGCCTCTTTTGTACTGGAAACAAAATGTTGGCCTAGATGAAGACATGCTGCTTGATCAAGGCAACAAACTTGGAAGGTAAAAAATGAATCTAAGCACCAAACACAATTGCCCAAAGCAACAAAATGAATACAGAGCAGAAGTGGGATCTGAACCCCCAAACCTATTAGTTCAAAGCTGACATGAGGCACCTGTGGTCCTCCAGATGTGGTTAGACTCCAGTGTCCATCAACCCCAGCCAACTTGGCTAATGGTCAGTGATGATGCGAGCTGTAGTCCATTGACACCTGCAGGGCCACATATCCTCCCTCTGTCCTTTAAGCCAACATTAAGCAATGCCTTGCTCTGCGTTGCTCCCTTCCCTGAGTCTCGTTTGCAGAGATAAAAATAAATCCAAGGAGCCTCACAAAGCAAAGCTACACATAACCTAATTATGAGTTGGGTGAAAGTAGTAATCTAATTCATTTGTTGTGATGACATTTTGTTAAAGGATTAGAGAAACTTAGGGAACTTAGATCTGCCAACAGCTATTAGCTATGAGAGCTAATAATTACCCCTCTCCCAAATGTTCTGGCGCACTTTACCTCTGAGCTGCAGTTGCCGAGGGGTGGTGGGAAACAATGGGAAATGCTCTCATGCTCATACCCTGCTTGTGAGCTGACAGAGGCACTTGGAGATGGAATGCTAGAACAGATGGAATTTTGGACTGACTCAGCAAGGATCATATCAAATTCTTACAAAAGAACTGCACCCAGTCTGTCCTCTGCCCCACGTGCACTGAAATAAAAACACTTTCTACAGTTCCCCCAATCACTCATTGGTGCAAATGCAAATAGCAACTTCACAGGAGTGATTATTGTCACAGCCACCATAGGGAAGGAAATGGAAATGGTAACCTCCCCTTCTCCTACTACTGTGGTCCTGAAAATTGCTAGCTTTCTCCCAGTCAGCAGCTATTTGTATCCCCCCCCCCAAAAAAAAAAGTGTGTTAAGTGCAAAGACACACTTGAAGTTATGTTCAGTTAAATGAAGCTGCCTTAGAAGAGCATGAGGCCACTGATGTGCCTCTTCACCATGCTGCAATACTGCGGTTATAGGATTACATCCCTCAACAGGGGATTTGAAGGCACTGTTTGCCCTGAATAACTTTTAAGGGTTTCGTTTTCTCTCTTTCTGCCAGTCACTTGCCGGCTAAGCAATTATTCCTGAAGCCAAAAAGGTAAAAGATCTACTAGACAGCACCCACCATGCATGTCTTATATGAGAGTTGGTGGCAGCAGGCATCTATCCTTATGGTAATGTAATCATAGTGCTGTTGAACCAAGGCCAGCTCCAGGTTTGCAGGGCTGTTTGGCCTGGCTCTTCCACCCTGCCAAGCTTCTCTTGTGTTCTTGCACCCCGCACAGCAGAAAGGAAGAGGAAGTGCAAGTGGCAGGAAGAGGGGACAGTGGCAAGCAAGCAGCACCAGCAATAGGGGTTTGAGAGCCAGTGTGGTGTAGTGGTTAAGAGCGGTAGTCTCGTAATCTGGGGAACCGGGTTCGCGTCTCCGCTCCTCCACATGCAGCTGCTGGGTGACCTTGGGCTAGTCATACTTCTTTGAAGTCTCTCAGCCCCACTCACCTCACAGAGTGTTTGTTGTGGGGGAGGAAGGGAAAGGAGAGCATTAGCCGCTTTGAGACTCCTTCGGGTAGTGATAAAGCGGGATATCAAATCCAAACTCCTCTTCTTCTTCTGCTCGGTGCCATTGGGCTTGTACTGGGCTGACTAGCCTTGCTTTTTTTAGGGGGAGAAGCAGGTGACAACCTCAGATTATGAAACAGATTATGATGAGCATTGTTTTTACCATGTATGGAAGAGAATAGTTCAAGGCAACTAAAATAGACATGATCACGGTCCTGTTGTGGCTGTTTGATGCAATTACAAAACCTCAGCTCCTAACTTCCTCTGTGGCACAGCTGGCCAACCACCATAGCAGGATGGGCAAGAAGAAAAATGGTGGTCAGCAGCATTACCTTATAGTTATGGAAAGGCTGGTTTAATAGAAGCGCTTTCCCCCACAGCAGGATGCTTATATCAATGTGCTTGTAAGGCCCAGTGCTGCAACCCTGGAGGCTGTTACAGGCCCATTTGGCCAGGGTTGGGCAACACTGGTTTTTCAAGAGAGATTAGAACAGCTCTGGATTCCTGCCGCCTCTTGCTGTGTTCTGAGCAAATACACCATATTCTCCCTCCATGTATCCTATGAGTGGATGTATGGCAGGTGCCAAAAAAACTAAGGCAGTAATCTTTATAAGCTGCTTAATGGACTTCCACAGCTTTGATCCAACTTGGCGCTTGGATGCTGTCCCTCTTGCAGTGTACTGAACCACACACAAGAAACGATGGATTTTGACTTTAAAAATCAAAACAAACTTAAATTGCATTAGGCCATTCTTATTTGCCTGGATTTGTTGTTCAAGTACCCACTTACCTTGAGTATACTCTTGGCATGTTTTCTGTAGGAACTCTACACACCTCAGACTGCATACCTAACATCTGCAAAACAAGCATCCATGCAAAAGCTTTTTTGAAAATGCTATAATGATGCCTTACGTGCTCTTTCACCCTCCCCCTCTTTTCCTTCTGCTATGGTGCTAATTTTATGTGCAGATTAAATTTCAATCTTGCTGTAATGGTTGTTAAGTTTAAGTAATAACTCAGGGAGAAATCTCCTAAGCAACATAGGTATCGAATAGGCAGCCAAGCAGAAATCACCATTGCTCTTCGCTTCCTGGCTATTTAACCTGGCATCTCTGTGGCAGATGGGATTAGCAAAGCTGGAACTCTCTGGCCTTGGCAATGCCTTTGGTTTATAACTTTTTCTCTGCTTGCAGAATCCAGAGCCACTGCCCTTCCCCCTTTCAGCAGGTGCTTCAGGGACCATCTCACCTAGGAAAGAAGGTTAAACAAGTGAAGTAGAATGATTCCTTATGAGACAGGCTGGGGAAAGTTTCCTCTCTCCTTTATTTCTTACAGATATTTGCTAAACAAACTGCATACAGTCGGCTCGCAACTTGCGCACGTTTAGCATGTGTGCGATCGCAGCCTTATGCGCTTGGCAGCCGGCTGGCACGCAATCACGAAAAGGAAGCGCACACAAGGCGGAGAGCTCAAAAGCTTTTCATGCAGTGGGGAGATGTAGCATGGAAAGAGTTTCTCAGTCCTCCTCTTGCTTACCAGGGTCTTTCGACCTAATAGGCAGCATTGTGCCTTGCAGTGTGTCCCAATATCTGGGGAGAACAATGACTTTGTGGCACTTCGCAGTCGGGGCCGGCCTTAGGGGTGGGTGAGCCTGGCCGTTGGATCAGAGCCTTGAGCTGGGGGAGGCACCAACCTGAGCTCAGTGGCTGCGTCTTTGGAATGTACTGGTAGCAGGGAGCTGGGGTGGCAAAAAATATGTGCTGTGACCCTTTATTCAACAGAATGTTCAGGTGCTAACTACAAATATCTTCAATTAGAGTCAAAATATGTTCCTTTTTCAGTTTTTCCACTCTGATGTCCTATGTACTTTACTGTGAGACAATGTTACTGAATGCTTAGCACTTAAAATCCTATAAACACTGCAAGCACTATAAAAAATAAAATAAAGTCATAAGCTGTAAGAGGTCAGCTGGATACCTTTTTTATTCATAACTTTTTTAAAGGAAAAAATAATTGTTGCTCTAAAATAAAGAATGCTTGCTGAAAGACAGGAACTGTTATGAAACAAAACAAAAATATTAAAAGTAAAAGCTGTGATAGTGGAGGGGTGTGTGTGTGTGTGTGTGTGTGTTTTGAAGGCATGTCTCGCCCAGGGCACTAGTTATCCTAGGGGATGCCCTGTTCACAGTGCATGTCATAGAAGCCTTAAAGGACATACTGTACCAGAACTTTATTTTTCTCTCTTAAGCAAGAACAAAACAGTAACAATAACTCACATTCTCTCTGGATACAACTTAGTTCATTGCTAGCTGATGGCTAAACTAGTCCATATAGTGCACATGGTATATAAAAATGAATTATGATGGCATTCAGATACACTGTCTTGCTTAAAGAGTGCAGAACAATTATTTTGGCATAAAAAACAGTGTTTGAATGGAGTTGGGTTTGCTCAGAGTCTTCCCTCTTATGCACATACACGATGTGCTATATATCAAGTCAGCCTTGAGAAAGTTATTTGAAATACAGGAATGTGAAATTTTAGGATGGTGACTGTTGAAATGATTACATATAGGAGTAACAAATAAGTTTGGTCTATTATTATCGCTTCTTTTCACTGGAATGATTTTGTTAGACGTTTTGTGAGATATATTCTTAGAAGCTGCAAAGAAAAGTATAAGAAAGCCTAGCTGCCGAAAATAAGAGGCACTATGAATTTGCAAATGTTCAAGAGGTCAAATAATTAGCCAGTAAAATAATTTACCAAGGGCTACTGGGTTTTCCAACCACTGAGAGTTCTTAAATCAAGACTGGATGTCTTTCCAATAGACAAGCTCAAGCTCAGACAAAAGTTTATGGCCTTCATGTATAGTAATTATTCAGGCTATCTCCGTGGGATCTTTTATGCTGGAAGCCAGAGTGGGGATTATAATGACCCCTTTTGGTATTGGAAATCTATCTGTCTGTAAATCATGATGGAAGTTAATTTGTCTTCTATCTGAAATTAATATTCCTGAGTAGGGGGCGGTCATTGGGCTTAGATCCTGATAATAAACTTTCCTGCAAATTTGCTAGGAGCTCTGGACAGTTTATTAACAAAACAAGAATTATGTTGTTGTTGGTTTGGGGCTAGATGTTTTTGCTCAGTTTATGGCAATTCCATCCAGAACACAATTCTCTTGGAGCGGATGACCCAGAAAGCAAAATGTTGCTGTTCAGACAAGTAGAAAAGAGAGCACAAAGGCTGAGAGATCACAGAACATGGAAGGACCTCCAAGCACATCATAGACCAATGCAAGAAGAAATAGAACAAGGCATCTTTTGCTGGATGTTGCTCTCATGTCTTGCTGTAAACCATGTATGAAAAGTGTCAATTACTTCCTTGAACAATTTCTCTCTTGCTCAAGCAATGTTAGATTTTCTTAATATTGAAAACATCTCTACATTGTGGCACTTTAAGTTGCCTTGGTACAGATTTGGAAGCACAGTGTGCACTTGGCTCAGGAACGGGGGCTGGAATCTTCAGAGGGTGGCTGTAGACAGGTACCCTGCATTATGCATGACACCTAACTGAGCTGCAGTGGCTTCTTGCGCTTGTGATAGTAGCAAGCTCCACACAGATCTCTCTGGCACTTGTTCAGGGTAACTGGCTCCTGTTCTGTTAAGGTGCAGACTGGCTAGGGCAGAGAGCTTGGCTCGAAGCTAGAACTTCATATATTCAATATGTTGATCTTCCTCATGGCAATATTTAAACATCGTGCTTATTCGTGTTTTTCCTTCCTCCTCACTTTCTGTAAATAAATATATCTAGTGGCTCCTCCCTTTCTTCATGACGTCATGTTAACACTTGGACTGTGTACACATCAGACATTTAATTCACATGTCTTCCTCAAACAAATTATGGAAACTGTAGCTTCTCACAGAGCTGCAATTTTCTGCCTGCTTAACAACTATAATTCATATTTTAGTCATGGTTTGTTTGAACTTTTTTTTTTTTTAGCAAGCAGTTTATAAATTTTCTAAATAAACAATAAAATAAATACTGTGTAGGTATGCCCTAACACGACTGATTGTAATTCAATAGAAGGTCCAGCAGCAGTCTTTAATGGATTGCTCCCTCTGATCTTTTTTGGCTACCGATCAGATTATAGTGCCTGCTCATCACATTACCATGGTGAACACACACATTCCTGGAGTGACACTCTGACCTTGGTGAATGGGTGGCTCTGGAAGGACACTGTGGCAACAATGGATGAATATTTGTTCACCTGCCTAAAGTTCCACACCATCCCTATGTGACTGGGGGGTGTTACTTTAATATCCTTCTCTTTTAATAAACTCTGATGTTATTGCAAACACATCTGAGGAAATTTGTTGGCTTTTATATGATTTTAATCTCAGTTGTCGCCCCTTTGAAACAAGTCTTCTTTAGTTGTGAAGATAGGAATTCATCTGCTGATTATCAGATCATGGAAGGACAATGCCGTTATGTTTGCCATTTTAAACAAGTCTAAACAAAGATACAGGATGGGGGGAGCTCTTACCTTTTGATCTTTGTGTATCCTCTTTGTTATTAGCTCCTGACGTATTCGGCTGCCATTTCTTTGGGTGTTATCTGCTTTGTATGTGCCATTTTAATCTCTTTTGTATGTGACAACAGAGGAAGGCTTTTGTTGTATATCTTTCTTTTTCTTTTTAATGAAAAATGAAAGGTTCCTCCTGTTTTTTTGTTTTGTTTTTTAAATTAGAAACTAAAGCGGATATTACTTTTCTCCTGGAACCTGCATATCTTTTTAAGGGCCTGGTTACCAGAGTCTAAGCACGTTTCTTTGGAAGGAGTCCTTTGCAGGTGATTGATGCTCTGAATCTCCAACACCAGTCTCTTGGAATGATCTGTACATGCTAATTCCAATACTGATTGCTGCCCATCTGGATCAACTGACAAAATCAGCACCAGACTGCTGCCATATGCAAGAGCAAGAAAGAGTCACTCTGATGTTGTTGTTTTTCTGCAACACTTCTTAACCTAAGCCCACAACAGATCCTGAACCCATGTTCTGAAGGACACCAGGAAGGGACTTAACCTGTGCACCTATTCAGCTAAAGGGTTAACCTGTCAAGGATGAGCCCCATCAGTCAAAATTGATGGTTGTTGACCTATAGATGAGATGATGATCCAGTCTTACTCAACTTTGCCTCCCTCTATCTTGGCTGCATAGGAACTCAGCCACATATTCCATACTGGAAGTGAGGTGTGGAAATGTCCTTAGTTTAAGATAGGTAGTTCTCATAAAGGTCTTGCTGAAGAGAAGCCAGTCTGGTCTGGTCAATGACTTGATGGGAATTGCAAGTATGCCGCCTTGGATTTAATTTTGAAGAAAGACAGATTGTAAATTTGAGAAAATAAATAAAGGCAATGATACCCTTTCAACTAGACAGCACAGTTGCTGAAAGAAGTGTCCATAAAAATGTTTTCTTTACTTCAGCATAGGAGCTTAAATATTGAGGTAGTAACATTGATTGGTGTATATCCATAGAGAGCTTTGGAATTTTATTTATGTATTCAGTGCTTTTTTCTAGAAAAAAGGTGTTGGTACTCACCATGAAGTTGTTACAATAAGTGCCACAATTTTAACCAGTGCTTTTCTTCTAGAAAAAAAACAAAATCTGCCAGTGCTCCATACCCTTGAGTACCCCCAGAAAAAAGCTCTTTGTACTGAACTGCAAAAGAGCAGCCACAAAATATCACATTAGGGAGCAGCCTGGAAACAAAGGTAGGTTTCTGCTGTAAAATAGTTTTATACTATTTACCTGCAAAATTACTGCAGAGAAATGCTGTGCACATTCACTTATTAAGAACCTTTGAAGGTGTGATGTGCTGAATATTGTTACATTTTTATCTACAAATGCTTTATGCCATAAACTTTAGAGAAGGATCTGCATAAATTAGCTCTTCTGTAGATTGTGTTCTATCTTCCCTTTTAATCTGGCTGTATTAAAAGGGGCCGTATGAATTTGTAATCTAATTTGAACATCAAAAACAAAGGCAAATTTTCTTTCTACTCCACCCTGCAGATCATTCCACATCAGAGAGAGATTTCTTGCATGTCTCTAGTTCAAGTAATGAAGTTGCATATGTAGATTTAAAGGAAACTTTGATTTATTTTTTTAAATGCACATTTCCCTAAAGCAGAAAATGAAATGCAAAAACTCAATTAAAAGACACTGGGACACAAATATAAAAGTTTAGAAGACAGATGTATGAAATAAGAGTCAATGAGTGTGTATGGTGTTTTATTTTCTGCAAGAAGCCAATACTTGATTCATCTATAATACACACATACACATCTATCTGTTAAACTCCTAGTAAACCAGAAGAGGGAAATAAGAAAAGTGATGGTGGTTAGGCAAAGATGACTATCTTTATTATCCTGTTCTACCTCTTTATGACCCTGTTCATCCCCTACCTCTTTATGACCCTGTTCATCCCCAACTCACCAAACCAACAAATGCCAGCTCTAAAATGGTGTTAGTGCCAATGACCTTTGCCTAACTTCATTGGTTAATTTTTTTAAAAGAGAAAACTTGCCAAGAGAACAGTAAACATCAAGAACATTCTATCTGCTCTGCTAAGTGGAACGTCACACCAAGAGCATGCGCTCAAATGGAGCATCTTCTGTGAAGAAAACAACACATCCGTTTGGCTGAGGGACAATCTCACCCTGATCTGTGTTTCAGGAAGCCTACTGTTCTGTTGGCAGGAAGTGGGGAGCGAGGTGAGAAAGCTGAGCTTAAAAAGCCTGTAACTGTGAAGTGAACCCAGAAACAGAGGGCTGAAGGAAAGGGGAGAGAATAGAAGGAGAGGGAGAAAGCTTGTGGAGGGACTAAGGCCAAGAGTATAGGAGGGGGCAAGGGGAAATTGGCAGAGGGATGGCAAAGAAGTGGGAAAGTAAGGGCACTGTGGATGTAGGAGATGTAGGGTGCAAGTGTTTGTGTTCTCTGCCTTTCTGAGGGAGACACAGAGATGAAGGGGAGCAATTCAATTCAGTTTAAAGGCAAACCGGCTTAGTTCAGACTTTCTGAAACATAACTATCCCAGTGGCTTGTGAAGGTGGGTTTCTTGGTGGGTTTCTGGATTCTCTTTCCCTCCCTTTCGCTGTCCTTTATATTTGCTGGTCATCATTGAAGGTAAAGAAGTTGAATATACTGGCAGTGTGAATACTGTTGCAGGGTGATTCATTTCACAGGAAACAGGTACTGTATGCTCCTGCCAGCTCCTGCCAAGGCCTTCCCTTTGGCCAGAAATGGAGTTAGTATTCCACCATGGAGTCTGGGGTTTGTAATGCCTGTTCTTGGCAGCAATAATTGGTCTGCTGGGTTCTAGAGTGCCCCCCTGCCATGACCCTGAGGTCAGAGGACCCTTCTTCAGGGCATGAATTTGAAGGGGGATGGCACCCAGGGTCAGCCCCAGATGCACTTCCACCAGGCAAGTCTGTGATGCTAGTGCCCTCCCACCCAAATATGTCACATTTCCACCCTCTAACTAAGAGGACTCCCATTGCAGGAGCCCTGGGTAACCAGAATCTCTTTCACTCCTTCGGAACAGAAGACTTATGGAGAGGGTTTGGCCCTTGTAACTGGGGAGGCACATATTAGTGAAGGCAGATCTTGCAACTGGTTCAGAACTGTTGCTCAGTCTAATGTTAGCTGTTGCTACAGCAACATCTGAGCACTGTTCTCCTTTAGCAATCAACCATAGCCCCCTGCACAAGGCAATTTAGTCTTGGCTTCAAGGTCCCCCCCCCCCGCACCCCTGAGGCCAGAAGCAGATTTAGGGCAGTGTGACAGCTTCCCTTACACAGGGTGCAGGGCCAAGGCGGTGCCTTCTTGCCTCCTTTCCAAACCCTTGGTTTTGGGAAGGAGGGATGAGGACTCTAGCAGGGTCCTGAAGTTATCCCATTGCCTTTCCAAAGCCTAGTTAGTGTTTGCCCAGCTTTGGGAAGGAGGTGAGAGAGCTCTAGATCCCTGCCAGAGCTTTGTGCTTCCTCCCCAAAGCCCAGTGCCTCCCTTTCCTGGCTTTGGGGAGGTGACTTTGGGCTAGGGGAAAGTGTCCAATTTGGCCTTGCACAGGGTGCCGTCCACCCCTGCTTGAGGCCCTTGCTTTGCTGGAGATCAGCACCTGCAGTAGGATCTTCCGCCCTGCCTCTGCCTTCCCTTGTCTCGTGGTAAGCTGCTTGTTCTTGGAGAAGGCAGCGCAAACTTTTATAATGCACTTCAGCCTTTTCAAATGTCCGCTTGGAACACAGGCAAAGCCTTGACCATAGCTGTCAACTTTTCCCTTTTGTTGCGAGGAATCCTATTCGGAATAAGGGAATTTCCCTTTAAAAAAGGGAAACGTTGACAGCTATGGCCTTGACCCATTGTGAGTAGCGGGATGCAATATCGCCACCCACCAAAAGTGATATTACTCCCCCCCAAAAAAAACCCAAAAAACTATGCTTCAGTGGACAAGTGGAAATGGAATGCTTGCACTCATACGAAGAGGAATCTTTGGTGCCATATCCCCTTTTGTAAGGAAGCGGAGGAATCCCCAGTAGCCACCAGAGGAGTCTGATACTTTTAAGCCCTTCTATTAGTCACATTTCTGTCTGCAAGTAATTAAAGAGGCTGGATACCAAATATCCTGTATACCTGGAGCCTTGCCAAGTGCTTTGTCCCATCTCTTATCATGCTTGTCCATTTGGGATTCTTCCGTAAGCATTGTTATATTCATCATGTAGATTAACAGCGCTTAACTGCGAACACCAAACTTTGATGCTACAAAGTGGGAATTGCTTGAGTAAACAAAATCAAAAGTAAATGGAGCCACGGCATTGAATCAAAGTGCACTCCAAACTTGTTTTAATTTACAAAGGTTAAAAGCAAATGCGGCTGTTGCCTGGGGACAGAACTTCGGGAAGGCATCGTACACTGATTTATAACAAAGGCAAGAAGGATAACTGGGGAGAGGGAAATTTGATTTCCTACTGCTGCATTCAGCTTTTTTAATTGACTTCAATTTCTCCATCCCTAACAAGATGGCTGTGCCACAAAGGTGGCAAGTTATTAGAGGAAGGGTCTTTCTAGGTGATAACACGGTCCCGGTTTTTCTGTGAATGTGTGTGCTCATGTCCATATTCTTTCGTGCTACCCTGTCACAACTAGAGTGAAATGGGGCCAGCTTTGCCCCAGGAGCTAGCCTTGCTGCTGTGGGGGAATTGCATTATCCTTTTTTGCTTCTTTAAAAAAAAATTGAGAGGGGGACTTCATGGTTAAAATTACATAGGAAACATAGTGGTGAAAAATGCAAAAATAGGCACTACTGTAGAAGCAGGAGGGTAAAGGATAGTAATCTCACTTGTGTTTACCCCACTTTGTATGTTTAAGTATGCATGTGCTACCTTTTAGTTTGAGAGCTCTCAGAATGGCTCACAAATAAAAAGTGCCCTGCAACAAGTAAAAGTCAATTAGAATAATAAATATGGAATCAGTTACCAGCTGAAATTAGAGAAGCACCTAATGCTTTGATATTTAGGTAGCTATCAATGGTATTTTTGGTTAAAGAGGCAAGTCATTACATGGAATAATAATTGCAGAAATGCACCAATAATTATATAAACTAAACACAACACAGGATTGTTTTCTTCAGATTGATAAAAGCCAGCAGAGACCTGTAAAAGGGTGGCAGCAGCTACCCAGACCCAGGCTGTGTCTCTTGTACTGGGAAAACATCAAGTTTGGTACCAGAGAGCTTTTCAGAGAAGGGCACTGACCATATGGAGAGACACAAGTAGAAAGGCCCATCTGATTATCACTTGCCCAACTTCAGAAGGTGCAGGGCAGAGAAGCAGCCCCAATTATAAATGTAACATCGGTGCAGGCTTACATTAGAGATGGTATCCCTGATACCCAGGCCCCAAGCTCTTGAGGGCTTTAAAAATAAGCATGTGCACTTTGAATTGTGGCCAGAATCAATGAAGTTGTCTAAGAACTAGCAGTGTATAGCAGGCCCCTGAGAGTAGCCTAGAAGCTGCATTCTGCACAAACAGAAAATTCTGAGAAGTCTTTGAAACATGCAACATCTGTTTTGTTTTAAGGGCTGCAACTGAGCATTCCCATATTTGATTGTTTTAGCAGAGGAGACTTCAGCATCTAAGG
Source organism: Podarcis muralis (assembly GCF_964188315.1). NCBI lineage: Eukaryota > Metazoa > Chordata > Lepidosauria > Squamata > Lacertidae > Podarcis > Podarcis muralis. The sequence continues at coordinate 47,554,946 of NC_135659.1, forward strand.
GATTTTAAAACATTCAGTTTTTTAAAATGGCATGTCTGTGTAGTGTGTGCATGTTGCAAGAAAGGAAGCCTTGTAGCTCATCAGTAGGGATGTCATAGGCACTGAACAATAGGTGCCTGTGATCCCTGGCTAATTCTACAGAACACTCACTAACACAATGAAAGTATTCCAGAGGGGGGGAAATGATCAGCTCATCCTAGTGATAGATTATTTCATTTTGAGCAATGTAATAGAGCATCAGTAGAATTGTCTTCTTTGGAGCAACTTTAACAACTAACAGCTGTGCATTTGTTTGTGTGGGAAAGCCATAGAGAAATAATTTATGTCTAAGCAAAGGTCTGCATGGGATAGCAACAAAAGAACATTCCTGTAGCTAGCATGGGTACTTTTTTACTAATTCAAATCCCCCCGATATGGATTCATTGGCTGCCCATTCTCATCCTCAATAGAATAAGCAGGTTTCAGATCGCTTATTAAAAAAACTTGTTCTGGTGTTTCAAAGCTGATACTTACTTTGGGATTTTACTAATCCCTGGGTTGTTTCGTGTTCAACAAAAAAATCCAATCCTCCGTAGTTCAGTTGGTAGAGCATCTCAGGGCCATGGGTTTGAGCCTGTCATGAGCTGGCAGGACTATGAAGAGGAGGGAGAGGATGCAGGTGAGGGGTGTAGCAAGGACTGGGACACCCCAGGGCAAGCTGGGAATGGGGAAGGAGACATTGGTGTAGGTAATACCCATGGGGTGACGGAGGAGAAGGAGGATGGCACTGGGTCAGTGCACAGAAACCAGAGCAGCAGAACCCCTCACCACAGCCAGAAGGGCCCCTGTCCACATGAACACAGCAGGTTCTGAGGCATAGGGAGTAGTGGAAGAGGCACTCTAGGAGGCTGAGGCAGGCAAGGGCCCACAGCCCAGCTCCCTAGCTGGCCAGGTGGGGCTCGCTGGCTCTGGGAGGAGCCATTGATTCCTCAGCTAGAGTAGGCTTGGAACAGGTGAGGGTCGCCTGCCTCATCAAGCCCAGGTGCTGCAATCAGCATGCAAAGTACCAAAGGGAAGCAGAGCAGAGGTGCTGTGTCTGCTCATGTTCCAGGATCTCTACGAGACACTGCTTTGGTTTGGATTTTGGACACATGGATTAATCCTGGACTGGAGACTTGGCACACTCACTTGCTGCCAGGTAGGCTGGGAAGTTACAGGTTTCATGTTGCTGTACTCCCCTGCTTTTGGTAGGAAATCAAAGCTACAGTTTGTACAAGCTGTTTATTTTTTGCAGATAGGGATCCTCTCTGTGTGTTTATTTTTGCATATAGGGACTCTTCTAAGAAATCCTCAATGTCACTTATTCTGAGATCAATTAAGCGTTCTAAGAAAGGGGTGTGGTGCTGTGTTAGTGATTGCAGGCTGATTTCTGAATGAGGGGTGAAGTGTAGTATATGCTTTTGTCTGAATAATTAAGGGAAACACAGAGGCAGGGAAGCACCCAGTTTTCTTTAAGTCTGTGCACATAATCAAAACATGAAAGGCTTGTTCTATGCTACAGCACTCACAGCTTCAGGTGTTTGCTTAATATTCAGCCTTTGTAGGCTGCTGAAGCCAGTACATGCGTTAAAATGTCACACTATGGCTGTGTATCATTGCACATTTTTTTCAAGGCCCTGACAGATGGCAATGCTTGTTTAAAACTAATTTCTCTATTAAACCAAGCCCCGTGTTGTCAATAACTTTTAATATGAGTATAGTTTATTGTAATAGGACATTTGCATCATTGGAATGCATGGGAAAGAAGATCAGGAGCTGAGGAGGCATACAGATTTGCCTAGTCCCACTCTTCCTCACTGCGGTGAGGTGCACTGCAATTCTATTTAAATTGCAGCTATTTCAAAAGTTGCAACTCTGTGTAAATTAGTCTGGTGAGGGGAGACATTGTGGATGGGTGATCAATAAGGATTGCCGTGGAACAGCCCGATTGGTGTTACTAGGGCAACGGAGCCATAATGGAGCCAACCATCTTTGCACCCTCCTTGTGGAAGACTTGGCAAACATGTCCGGGCGGGGCCATGTTTTAGGAGAAGTTCCTTGACACCCAGGACTTGCATAAAGAGTGGATGGGGTTAAAACTGTCTCAGAGTGGTACAATATGGGCTTGGAAGCAAAGAGGCTACATTAGGAAGGATGCTGAGAGATTGATTAGGAAAGGGGAAGTTACAGGATAGTGGAAGAAGGATGTAAGACTGGGGAGAGAAACAAAGGACTGGAGATGGATATAGAAGATAGTGGAGACGAACCTTTACAGAAAACTGGTCAAGAAGCCTAGTGGTGAGCCAGAACTTACACAAATTGAAAGAGGTGTGCAAGGAGTCCTATGATGAGACAGACCTCTGGGCTACTGAGGGCAAGGAGACCTAGAGAAAGGCTTCTGATTATTGGAATGAAGCAACTGATTTGTATGGGAGAAGACAGACCTTCAAATCTCCTTATGAATTCATAGATTAAAACTAGCACTTTGAATTGAACTTAGAAACAGTCCGGAAGCCGCTGTAAATCTTGTGAAAACCACATTATCACGGTGTGACTGAGACTAAGTGGTGAAAAGAAAATCAGATATATTATTTAGTTGCTGAAAAACCTGTCTTTCTGGTTCTCCGTATTTTTAAGAGCTCTCACAGGAACTTCAAAAACTGAATATATGCTTTCTCAAAAATTATTTGGCTCTTGGGATCACACTTTAATCAAAACTGTAGCTGCCTTTGGGAGGAAAAATAAAACTTCTTTAATGGCTAAACAAACCTAAATGGTCTGTTTTGAACTGTGTGGTCTCACCTGTCATTTGTTTTATAATGTGTCCAAATCAAATTTTGTGATGGGGCACTCTCCATTAAAATGTCATTTATCATAACAAGAAGAAAGACACGTTCTTTTTCTCCACTCCTACCCCGAAATTGTGGCAGAAGAAATAGTATCATTAACTGCTTTCAACTAAATGGAAAGCTCTCTTTTCAAACTAACTCTAAAATATTTAAATAAATTTATTTTGGATTTATTACGCTGCCAACCAGCACGAATAAAAGCCCATTAAATTATCCTAAATGCACACGATGGAGAGGAATTTGTTTTGGTTTTTAATATCTTTTGCAGATGAAGAACGAGGTCATTTAAATGTAACATTTTAATGCAGGCCTGAAATTATGTCACAAAAAAATCCTAGTTTAATTTCAGATACAAATGGAGGGCATGATCCAACCAAAGTCAATCACTTTCCTCTGAGTAATTTCAGTGACAAAGTTAAGCATGTGCTTAGCTCTCTTCCACTGGATTCACTAGGACATAACAGTGCTTACTTTTGCTCTAGTTTGTTAAGGTGCATGATCAAGGTTTAATTAAAGAACTTGAAGCTTAACCAGTGTTGGGTTCTTAGATCACATTTGTAATAATGGATATCTGAAAACTATGTGTGAAATACAGGATGTGTATTCATAATGTTATATAACACAGTTATATATATTCTAGAGCATAATTTTAAATTGACAGCATTAGATTTTCCTGTGAAAGTTCCTGTATCGTTTTTTCTGGCACAGATGGGAGAGGTACCATCTGAAAGCTGAAAAAGATGAGTTTCCCCCTTGAAGACTTTCCTCCTTGAAGAGAGTCCCAAACAACATTTCTCACTCAAAACTGTAGATGCCCACTCTGTTTGCTTAAGGTGCCTTTGTGACCTCAGAAACCATTGCACCAACCTCTGCTCTTAGTCTTGGAATGAGTTCTTGAATTCTGATAATGCCTCATGCTCGTCTGCTTGGAGAGAAGGCAACGGTATAAAGGCAACGTTTTAATTTGGCGCTCCTCCCACTTTTGCCTCTGAACCCACTCACAACTAACATTTGTCTCTCAGAAGGTTGGCATTGGTGGAAAATGGTTCCCTACTCCAGCATATGGCTGACTAGGCAGGTGCCTTAAGCCAAGATAAAATGATTACACCCAGAGGCTGCCTGATTCATAGCTCAGTCTCTTAGCCACTATGCTGCACTAGCTCTGCACTGTTTCAGCACTTTAATTCCTTCAGCATGCATTTCCAGCACAGAGAGTTCGTGTACAGCGACAGGCTGGTAAGAATGGTGCAAGTACCACTACTGTCGGCCCCCCTCCAGCTTCTGTGCTTTGAGGGCCTCCACCTTTCAATAACAATTGGCACTTTCCCTTGTATGCCACGTTACCTCAGCCATGAGCACAAGGAGTTGCCATGCCTACATCTGTGAGGCTGGTATTGTTTTATGGCTGGCTATAGCTCCAGTCTAGAAAAAAACATTGCCCCCCCCCTTTATAAAAATCCTTATTTAGAAGGATGCATGCGGAAATGACCTTTAGATCAGCCCATCTTTTTCACAGCTGCCACAAGAGGCGGACCAGTGAGCTCCATAGCCCGACATAGTCTTAAACTGTCAATGGGCAATACTGGAGCATTCATTCAATACTAGAACAGAATCATTTGGAGATGATGCACAGTGTAGTTGTAAATAGTATTCATTTTCAACTTTGGGGTACGTTTTGAGTGGAGACAGCAGGATGAAAATTAGATTGGGTATAACTTTCCTGGTGATAGATTTCTACAGACATCTTAAAATGTGGATGTTCATTCTCTGGTCACATTAAAAACACTCTTATGCCACTTTAACAGTCATTGCTACTGCCCTCCCCCCAAATAAAAATAAATCCTGGGAGCTGTAGTTTGTTAAGGGTGTTGGGAACTGTAGCTCTGTGAAGGGTATACTAACAGCTCTTGGCACCCCTACTAACTCTCAGCCTAGAATCATAGACTTGTAGAGTTGGAAGGGACTACAAGGGTCATCTAGTCCCAAGATACAATGAATGGGAATAATGTGGTCTTTACAGTTTTGCTGACTTATTCTGGTTTGGTCTGGGAGGAAGAAAGACTCATGAAGCTGTAACTCAGGCTTCCTCAACCTCAGCCCTCCAGATGTTTTGAGACTACAGTTCCCATCATCCCTCACCACTGGTCCTGCTAGCGAGGGATCATGGGAGTTGTAGGCCAAAAACATCTGGAGGGCCGAGGTTGAGGAAGCCTGTTGTAATTGAAATGCATGTGCCCTAAGGCTACAACCTTACACTACTAGCTTATTTTCCCCCATAAGCACATTGAACTTCGTGGGACTCATGTCTGAGTAGATATGTTCAGGAATATGCTGTAAATGGAATATTTTGCATGCATGCAGAATTTGCAGTGTGTACTGCTAGATCTCCATTAGTTGTGATTTTCTTCCTTATTTCTCTTCCTTGTTTTCCATGTATACAAAGCATATCAATATAGATACAGTATATAAACTTAGAAGGGAGGGTCTGAGGAAGAGGGGCCGAGTGAGAGAACACCCTGGAAGCTGCACTCATTTACAAGGATGTGCTTCAGTCCGACAGAAAGAACACACTACTTTTGCAGGAATAGTGCTGAGCTGGTGGATTATGAATGGTGGTTGCTTCTGAACTCAGAATGAGTCTTGTAAATAACAAAGGCTGGTAAAAAGCATAAAACAGAGAAATGATCAAGTGGACAGCATGTCCCAGACTCAAATGTCTTGAATGCTATCACCTACACTTGCAATCACTTGCAAAGGCAGAGTCTTTACAAAGACAAAGCAATAATTTGATTAGTGTTTTAACATGCACCTTGTTCTCCAGTGCCACTGGCACTCCAAGAGCAACTGGCGCCCACACAAAAAGGGGTGGGTGGGTCTCTAAGCTTTGTGCAGGTATAATCTGAAGTACAGATGCAGCGCTGGGTTGTTTGTTGGTTTTGTTTCTATCCATTCACAACAACAACAATTCAACTTGGGTAGGGTTGTGCCAATGAAAGGGTGAAATTACACAGGGCATGTATGGGAAAACACTGACTCTCCAGATGTTGCTGGACTCCAGTTGCCATCATCTCTGACCGCTGGCCATGCTTGCTGAGGATTATGGGAGCTGGGGTCCAGGACTATCTGGACACAGGTTCCCCATCTCTGAAGCTGGGTTAGTTCCATTCTCAAGGTTACGAGACAAAGTAAATAGCTTGCAATATAGGACACAGCTGAATGTCAGCCTGTCCCAGACATGGAGTGGCATGGCTTTCATTGCCGGAGGTCCCATGAGGGAAGCAATGTGTCTGCCGGCACAGAGCAATCAAAGACAAATTGCACCCCATATGCAGGCTCCTGTTATAATGCCAGCCATTTCTTGCATATTTAATTCCCCATGACTATTCTTCTCAGATGTAGGATTCCTGTAATGACAGGTGCCTTACAGAGTGATTTGTAGTAGATCTATGAGGGATTTTTTCCCCCTGTCAAGGTTTCTGAGAACTAGGGCTCTTTCTTAATGTGAGGAACTGCTGCTAGCATTTGTGTGTTTTATACATTGTTTTGGAAACTCTTGCTTCTGGCATTTTGAGGTGTTTTGTTAGGATTTGATTGGAAGCTGCTTTTGAGAGCAACTGGAGGCCAAAAGGTGGTCCCTAAATTTAAATAAAATAAAGACCATGGCTAAGGAGATAAACAGGTCATTGATGCAAACTATCAAACATTCTTCCCTCCTTCAATATGTGCAACCAGCTAAATGTATTTTCTCAAAAGCAAAGAACCCTTTACAGCTGAATGCCTGTCTTGCCACAAGTTGTACGTTTAGAAACTTAAAAGGGAAATGTTTTACTTGATGAAGATTTTTTGCTATAATAGATAGAATAACAAAAATAAAATAAAAACCACCCCATATTCCCTTGATGAAATCATTCTGGACTGAATCAAGGTGGTGTTGATATTTTATCTGAAATCACTTTAATTTGGGTGACTGACAGATACAGAACACTAAGTGACAGTGGATTGCTTTGTGATGTAGTTTAAGAGGCATCAGGTTGGATTGTACACAATCATTTCCTTCTAAATTGGAAGTAGTTCCCTTTCAAATTGTCAGAAAAGCTTTCTTCTGCCTGGTTGCTCTTGAGAAACAGGTGGATGGCAAACTGCTCAACCTTGTTTGATCCGCATGCTTCTGTTCAATGGCTATGGCAAATCAAACTTGAAAACCACTTTGATACAGTTGTAATGTTGGCCATCTCAGTGGCCAAATTAACAAGAAAAGTTGCTTGGAATTTGAACAGAAGGAATATATTCACCAGTGCCATCTTACGTTGCCTCAGACAAGTGAATTGTAAAGGTAATTTTGAGAGGCACAAAAGCCTTGGATATTTACCATGGCACCAGTTGAAAAAAGCACACTGCAGCTGAGTCTTAAACACCTTGCTTTGAAGAAATCCTCCTTGATTTCAGAAGCTGTTTCCTAGTAAGTGTTCATAAGTTCACAACCTGAAAGCCAAAGCAAGAGACACATCGGTGCTGCTACTCCATGTCCCTCCTTCTGCTCTTCCTTGTAACACCTAGCAGTGGCTCCTCATTTGTGCAATGCTTTTCACAGGGAGGTTTGTCTGGCACCTTCATTATATATCTTTAGATATATAGGCAAAAATGTTCCTCTTCAACCAGGCCTCTTGCTGTTTAATATTCTACAGCCTTTTAAATGTGTTTGTCGGAGGGTTTTGTTTCTGTTCTAACCACTTATTTGTATTTTTATCTTGTGAACTGCCCTGAAATCTTTTGATGAAGGGCAGTATATAAATATAATAATAATAATAATAATAATAATAATAATAATAATAATAATAATAAAATAATAACAATAAAGGTATGGGCTGCCGGCAACTTCCTGATGGTGCCAACTGCTGACACCAGCTTATACCCATAGACTTTACTAAGTTCATGATAACTCTGAACAGGATCAATCGTTTAGTCTGCTGTTAAACATTGTTGCAGGCTTGGGAGTAGTCTTCTAAATTTTCATAAAGTTCTCATATATCGCGCCCCCCATGCTATCTAATAATATACAGTGTTTAATTCCAATAGTTAGAAAGAAGCTATTCTTAGAGGTAATGTTTGGACTGAAGGAAAGAAGGTAGTTGAGAATGAAGTCAGATGTATGAGTTTGATTGACAACATCATTGAGGATAATCAGCATAAATTGGAGCACTTGCTTGGTTTTCTAATTGACAACTCCTGTTTCTAAGATCAGTGTATAGAGACTCATATGTGAAGCAGGCATAGCTTTAAATCTGTCTATGGAAGAACTGTCCATTAGGGAAACCATCACTCAGTTTTCCCTGTGGCAACAGCGCTGAACGTCAGAGGAATGAATCGTTGATAGGAAAGGCCTGGAGCTCAGACTAAAGAGAAAAGGAGACATGGAAGAGATTGGAGAAAGCACAGGAAGTGCCAAAAAAACAAACTGAAATTTCATAAGAAACCGTGAAGACTAGTACTTGAAAGGCAGCCTTAAAATGCAATAATTTCCTTGCTGATTTGTTTTATGGCTTTTTGTTTGAGCCAAGTGTATGTAGGTTTAAGGAATAAGATTCAGTGTAATGTTGAAGTTAGTCTTTTGCTTGAAGTATCTTTGCTTGAAGTTGATGTTTTTCTAGGCTAAATAGAAATGTACAATAGGAAAAACCAAAAAGTGATACACAAGTATTGACACCAAATAGGATGTGGCTTAATTTTATTTTAAAACCCTCTTACCCACAGATACTGTGACTTGGGATGGCATAAAATTGCTGTACATTTGGGAAGCCTCAGTTCACAGAAAAATATTGGCTAGCCAGTTATTTATGTATAGCATGCTTGATACCAGTGCCTCTCTTTGGAACTCACCCCTCCTGCAATCACATGAGCTAAGATTCCAAAGAAAACCCAAGAGTGTCAGACAACGTAGCCTTTTCTCCTGCAACTTAAATAACTTACAAAGAGAGAGAAAAGAAGAAGAGGAAAATGCTTTTCTGCCTTTACTATTAGAGGGTTATATATTGCACATTGGCAACTGTTTCCCTTCTTATCTGTCCTTTCTTGTTACTTCAAAAATATTGTCTCTCACGAAAAAGAACAAGAAAGGGGAGAAATAAGCTTGAGAAATGGGGGGACATCTTGTGATTTTAGTCCCACCTAGATGTTTCCTGCCATGTTGGGATGAATATTTTTTTAAAGCCACATTCACAGACATGAATAGTATAGCATGGCAACAAAGTTGGCTTGCGAAGACAGAGGGTGGGATTCAGACTGATTTAGTCCTTCCAAAACTTGAGAAACATCATCTGCTATCTGCTGAGAAAGATTAGTATTCAAACCCTGCTGTTTTTTAATTAAAAAAGCCATTTAAATACAAGAGTTAGGGAATCTGCCAGCAACCATTAAAAATACCTGTCTTGTAATTATCCCCCAAACTCTCTTTCCATTAAATTCTTTCCTTCTGTGTTTTCTGCCTATGCAGTCTCTTGACAGATTCCTCCCCCCGCCGTCCCCGGTTTCATCTACCTGCAGTGGTGACATTGTACCTCCTCTTAGGGTTAGCAGCTGACTGTTTATCTCCTGCCAGCTCTGCTGGATGCAGCTGTCGGGAAGTGCTGAGAAAGAATGTGCTCGGCATTGGATTACTGAGGACACCCCCAGGTGGTTTTGTACTAGTTCACTTCCAGGTTTTGGAGACGAGGGATTCTGGGGCGGATGCCTCTACAGGGATATGGGTGCACTTTGTCAGGCTGTAATGAGAGCTTTGAATAATTTGGAGCAGAATCATGGTTTATAAGAGAGTCCATTGGAATAGAAAAGTCTCATTGGCTTCAACTGAGCTGGGGGGGGGGGGATAGAATAATAGAATCACGGAATTGTAGAGTTAGAAGGGACCATACCTTAAATATCAAGGTAATTTTGTCAGTGCTTAAAGAAACCCCATGTTTCCATCATGCTTCAGCATTCCTACAGATCTGGACATTTTGCTGGTCTATTTTTGTGTTGGTAGTGATTTTATATATGAATGTTCTGGGAGAAACTGGGATTGTTCTGCTCAAGGCTATATAAGCCTTCTTTGTTGTTGCTCTTGTTGGCTTCATAAATAGCCTCAAGACTATTCTTAGAAGTAGGTCTAACACAGGCTTCCTCAACCTTGGCCCTCCAGATGTTTTTGGCCTACAACTCCCATGATCCCTAGCTAGCAGGGCAGGGATGATTGGAATTGTAGTCTCAAAACATCTGGAGGGCCGAGGTTGAGGAAGCCTGGTCTAACAAATGTAATTAATTAATTTAATAAACCACTTACCCTTTTGCTAAAAAAGGGGGAGAGAGAACCCACGAGAGGAGTATGAAATTGGCTTATGTAGGAAACGGTTAAGATTCCTGCTCCGTGATTGCAGTCATGAGATTGTTGTCTATCACATGATGGTGTATGTTTTCATTCCACAGAGTGGGAAGTGACAGAGACAGGATGTTTTGTATTGCTGTGTTCCGTGAAGTGGGACTATTGTCCTTTGTTCCCTCTCTTTGCTGTCTGATGAGAAAGAGGAAGGAGCTAAGTCAGAATGCTCCAAGTGTTTTATATATAAATAAAGTAGATCAGCCATAATGCTGAGTTGCTGAGGTCTGTTACGCAAGCTGCGATGACTCTACGGATCCCTGAGTGTGCCAATGTCTGTTGGCATCGGTCGCTGTGATGTTCGGGCAGAAGAAAGCTTTTGAAGCTCCCGAACGATCGGCCAGGAGGGAGAGAACATGCCAGTCAGGCATGTGTCTCTACCAAGGTCCTACTTGAGAGTAGGACGGCTCCTGACAGAAACTTTGGTTGTCCAGATGTTGCTGAACTACCCCTCCTTTCAGTCCCAGCAAGCATGATCAATGGGCAGTGATAATAGCAGTTGTACTTCAGCAACATGTGGAGGGTCAAAGATTGCCCACACCTGGGATTGGGGAATACTTTCTAGGTGTTTGGAGTAATTTCTACAATGCAACTAGGGAGACTTCAGCTAATACAGTGTAGCATGCAAGATGAGGGATCTATAAATCGTGTTGGCTGAATGGTCCTTCAACTGTGATTCACTGGCAACTGGAGATCCACAGCACACCTTGAGATAGTGCCAAAACCAGCAGTTCAGTGTACAGATTCAGTGGCAAGATTGTTGGGCTAGGGCGTGGGAGACCTGGGTTCAAAACCTCACACAGTCACAAAGCTCACTACATGACACTGGGGTAATTACTATAATTTTATTTTGGCAAATGATATATACTGCCTGCAGTCATCTGTCCATTTGCATGATAGTATGTTGCATTGAGCTCCTCCCTTAAAAGAACAAGGAAACAGGCTGCCAAGTGGTTGACTTAGTATCACAACATCCTCCTCACAAGGGAGGAGACTGGGGACCTACGCGCCACCCACGCAACTTCCTACGCACCCACCACATCTAGGTTCCACCAGCCTCCACTGTTCTCATCACCATCCCCCTCTAAGTTGGAGGGATAACTTTTGAAGTGTGAAGTCTTTTCTATTTACTTAACTTCCTGTGGGATTAAGAAATATCACCTTCCAGGGTCCTATACCAGGCTTCCTCAACCTCGGCCCTCCAGATGTTTTGAGACTACAATTCCCATCATCCCTGACCACTGGTCCTGCTAGCTAGGGATCATGGGAGTTGTAGGCCAAAAACATCTGGAGGGCCGAGGTTGAGGAAGCCTGTTCTATACCATTCATGTAGCCTACACAATTAGAGCAGGCTCTCCATTGCAGACATTTCCCTCCAACTCGTGAAAGGTTCTAAGGACATTCAAACAAGGCTCTTGTGTATTCTGGTACACCTGCATGAGACACACTTAAGGACACTTTAATATAGAAGAAACGGGGGTTTACTTTGAAAGCCTTTCAAGTGGTCTCCTCTGGTGCACATAATGTAAGTGTTAGTTACAGATAGGTAGCCGTGTTGGTCTGCCATAGTCAAAACAAAAAAAATTCCTTCCAGTAGCACCTTAAAGACCAACTAAGTTAGTTCTTGGTATGAGCTTTCGTGTGCATGCACACTTCTTCAGATACACACTGATACTGAATCTGTGTATCTGAAGAAGTGTGCATGCACACGAAAGCTCATACCAAGAACTAACTTAGTTGGTCTTTAAGGTGCTACTGGAAGGAAATTTTTTTGTTTTGATAATGTAAGTGTGTGGGTCTGCAATGAACAAGTAAACCAGAATTGTGCTTTCAAGCACTATAAAGTTTAAAAATATGTCACATATCTCATAGGCCAGGATAGCCACCATGGTGCCCTCCAGATGTTGGTGGACTACAACTCCCATCATCCTTGACTGCTAGCCATGCTGTCTAGGGCTGATGGGGAGGCCAACAACATCTGGCATTGATAAGAATTGTTTTGTTGGCCATGTGCAACAGACAGCTCTGGAAGATTGCCAGTGTTTTTAATATGTGCATTTTCAGAGAAGGTTTATATTTAATTCTATGTGCAGACTGATTTGAAACCTTATGTTCTTTTGAGCTGAGACAGAAAAGGGAAAGAGGGAAAATGGAATTCTTCAGAAAAGCTTTATTGAATAATATTTTTCAAAGAATGAAAACATAACTGGCATAATATTTTCAGCAGTAGAATTCCAAAGGAAGCTGGGAACAGTGGTGCAGTCTGCTAAGGATTCCCTTGTCACTGTCAAAATAGTTTCAGAAGGCAAAATTAATGCACAACGCTGCATTTATTAAAATGTGAAATAATCATAAATTTTTCATTCTTTGTACACTTAAGCTAATTTTCACATAAATGAAGCACTGTCAGTTGAAATTCACATATAGTTGACACTGATGTTTGATGTCAGAACAATGCCCTGAGCTCCATGCAAATTAAACATATTTTAATTATTCCGATGATCCATTCTTCTTGCACTGTGTATCGTAGTGGAATATTAATAGGAATTCTAAGTGCAACATAGTGACGCTAAGTTCCTCAGCTTGAATGACTGGTCTTGTAGTGTGGCACTGACTTTTAAAATAGTTCATTATTATCCAGACAATTGCAAACTTTTCTCAGTTTTCAGATGAAGCTAAAGCGCAAGCTAACATCAGCTCCAGCTCCTGCAACGGAATACCTTTCCCATACTGGTGAATTAAACTCTCAAGGAAGATATCAAAATAAATGTTGTCACTCTTATTACTGTTAGTTCACGAGGAATGTAAACGAGAGCACTTGCAATTCCTTCCCACGTATTCATCCATTTTATCGTTTCATTTTGAAAACGATACAAATATCATTTATGAAGCAGTCACCACCTCTAATCTTGTTACCAGCACTGCTTATTGCGTATGCTGTTTTAGGGTTGACCCTGTTTATCTGGCCTGGCTGCTGGAAGCTGCACCCTACTTTTCATTCTTTCTCATGCGCATGCACACACAAACACTGCTGATTTTATACCATTTGGTGCACTGCTTCTATGTCCAATAAATTATTTGCAGTTTTATTGTTTGCAGTGTGTCTTCCATATATTTGTTTTATTCATTTATAGAGGCATTTATATACCACCCACTCACATAAAATATCAAAGTGACACACAATATAAAATATTATTAACCAATACAAAATAACAAAAGAATGACTGGCTCATCTAAAAAAGAAAAATAAGCAAGCAAATAGGCCTGTCACCATTAAAAGATATTCATGAGATGTCTGAAGCTTGACACCCAGGAAGTCTACTGAATTTCCACTGGAGGGTGTTCCACAGCATGGGACCAGCTACACTAAATGCCCAATTCTAGGTGAGCCAGTCAGACTTCTGAGACACAGGGGACAACTTACAGCATTTCTCCTGATGATCTCAGTGATGGGGCTTAAGTGGGCCCTTATTCTGGGCCCACGTTGTTCAAGTCATTGTATATTAATACAAAAACCTTGAACCTGGCCTGGTAACATGCTGACTGCCCCCATCAGCAGCCTAGCTGCTGCATTCTGCACAATTTGGCATTTCTAGACCATACCCAAGGGCAGCCCTACAGAGAATCTAGTCTTGAGGTTACCAGTGCATGGACTGCAGTGTCCAGTCTCTCCCATTCCAGATGTAGCTGGCATACCAGATGTTAAAATGCACTCCTACTCATGGAGGTCACTTGGGCCTCTAATAAAAGACGTATCAGGAAGTACCATGAAGCTATGCACTGGGAGTAATATAGGGCAGAGGAATAGCATCTGAATTCAAATGTGCCTTCAGAAATACATTAGAATGCAGATTTTCATTTCATTGTCATTTCCCTTTTCATCTGTATACCAGGTTTCTGTATTGCTATACAGTACACAAGGTAGCTTACAAGCTGATGAAACCACAAAATATATAGCAAAGATCACACTTAACTGGATCCAATACAAATAAGTCATAATAAAATAAACAACTTGTATCAAATAAATATTCAATAATAGTTCACAATAAGATTAACTCTCAAAATATCAGCAAATAATAATTAAACAGAAAATCACTCACAATATTTACAACAAATCATGACTAAACTATAATCTGCCCCCCTCCTGAGATCTTTTATATCGACTTGGGGACAGGATTTACCATTTTGGAGCCCATGCTTCAACCATAGCAAAGTCCAGAGAGAATATTAATGTGTGGGCTTTGGGGGTTTGTTTTGTTTGCAATCTGAAAACTCACTGTAGGTGAAACAGAGCGGAAATGCTCTTTCTCACACCGTGTGTCAAAAAGACTTGCTTCAGGTTTCAGATCTGGTCTGCAGGCGCTCCTGACTGGAAATCTTATATCAGTTTGGCAATGACCACTTGTTCAGTATTGGCTAGTAAAAAATGGATGAGTTTTTTCTTCCTCACCAGGCCCCTTTTAGACTACACTTCACTTAAGATTGTAATTTTTGGGACTTTTCTCAGGACTGGATTGCTGTCTGGCAGTAATGTGGTACTCGTTACACAAATCTGAGGGAAAGTTAAGGCTTGTGGATTTAGATATGAATCAAAAGGAAAAGAAAACTTGAACCAGGATGCCAGTTGAGAAGGACTTAAAAGGCATTAGAAAACCCTAGCTCGCTTGCTCAAGCGATCATCAGATTTTCAGGTTGTACATAAACCATCCTCCTTCAACTCTGCACATAGCTGTAGCAGGATTAGCAAGAGACAGGGTTTGGGAAGGTATTTATTTCTTACAGCAAAATTCACTTCCACAGTGTTATCAGTGAAATCCAGAGTGGACGCTTAAGCAAATAAAATGTCCCTCCACTGTGCATAGAGGTTAATAAGGTTAATGCAGAAAAACAATGGAATCCAAGAAAAATAGGTTTGCATCGATTGTCTACCGTGTAGGTTTGTGACAAGTCGCTTTCTGCAATGAGTTGGGAGGGCAGAGTACTGCTGGCTGTTACTTAGTAGATTACATCAGTGTAATGAATCAGTAGCAGCAGCAGATGTTGAGGTGGTGGAATGTTTAAGATGGATGGTGCTGAATCAGCAGATGTCCATGGCTCCAATTATTTTCTCTCTCTCCTCTCCACCTTCTTTCTTTGCCATGTTATCATTCGTTTCATTAACATGCAAGAATACACCCTTGGAATAAAAATGTTCATAAATGTGGCAAAATGAAATAATTCTGTGCCATAGGTTTTTATGATGAAAACTGGTATAAGAGGTGTTGAGAAAGTATCTTCCCCCAAATGGATTTATTTATTTATTTATACCCCACCCATCTGGCTGGGTTTCCCCAGCCACTCTGGGTGGCTCCCAACAGAATATTAAAAACACGATAAAACATCAAATATTAAAAACTTCCCTAAACAGGGCTGCCTTCAGATGTCTTCTAAAAGTCAGATAGTTGTTTATTTCTTTGACATCTGATGGGAGGGCATTCCACAGGGCAGGTGCCACTACCGAGAAGGCCCTCTGCCTGGTTATGTCAGACTTTAACCTGACACTCCTGAATGGAGCCTGAAATAAAATTATTACATATAGAAGGCTGTAATCTGTTGTCTATCTGTGTCAGCTTGGGGGGGGGGGGGGATGTGGTTGCTTGCTTGGAAACTACAATAAAGCTTATGATTCAGCAAATACGTTATTTTGTGCACTCTGTTATCCAAACTTCATTTCTGTGTGCCCTAAGTAATTGTTAAACTTCCCCTTTCATTTTCTTATTGCTGTTATTTCTAATCCCGAGATGTCATGTTTATATGAAACCAATCTTAGTTGTTGTTTTTTTGTTCTGTCCCAGTTAGTCAAATGCTGCCTACCTCCCTTTACACCAGTTGCTGTCTGAAAAGCTCTGACTGGTTATAGATCCACATGAGCTTACATGTATTTATTTATTTTTATTTTGAAGATTTCTGTGCCAGCTTTTAGTAAAAACCTCCAGGGTAAAGAGGATCAATAATAAGCTTATGATAAGCCTAGTTTTACATGTGAATGTTAAAGTAACAGCGAAGCAATTTTTAATGACATGTGCACCAGAGGATCAGGATAGCTTAATGGGATTTTGCAAATTTATTATCCTAATGAATGCATTCCTCTTCACATTATTCCAGTCACACCAATGGGGAGAATGGAACTGCACTTGGTGGTACTGGCCCACAGTCAGGTGGTAAGCTTGCCTTTAACTGGGGGAAGGCGACATACAAATAAAAGTGTGTCCCCACCACAATGCCCATTGTCCTCTTAGTGTTGAAGGGCTAACCATCTGCAGCAGCAGCAGTGGTTTTGCTTGTGGAGTCTTCCTGTGGAGTTTAGAACCTTGGTTGTGTCATTTTCTAAATCTTGTGGGGAACCTCTATGGGCAAAGATGCAGATATTCAGCCTCGTATATAGAGTCTGGCTGTGCCAGAAACCCATCACAGCGAATTTCTATCTCTGTTCACTTGCATTAAACACTGCATTATAACTAATAATTGGTTTTTTAAAAAAACAAAACAAAACATCATTTTAGCTGCTAAAATAATGTAAAGAAAAATCTATAGCTGTTTATTAATTTAGTCCAATGTCTTGAGAGTACATAGAAAGTCCTAAATAAAATTGCTTTTGAAAGCCCAATGATGTTTATAGTGCACTTGGGATTTTTCCAGTCCTGACTTTATAACTGTTTCAACATTTGAGACTGGCAAACTTGAATATAGGTAAATTCAAATTGACGGCCTCCTGAAGCTTCAAGAATGGGCTTACATTACATGAGACAAATTCCTTTTGATTATTCCCATTTTAAGAACCCTTTAGAGATCAGTAAAGGGATTATTAACATACAGGAGAGAAGAGCCTACAGGTTCAACTCCAAAGTGCCTGAAAGGTCATTGGAGGATTTCATCTGGCTCCAGTGTGTTTGGATTAGACCAAATTTGAAACTGACTATTGAATAGGAAAGGAGGATGAACCAACAATATTGGATATGTTGGGTTAGCAATGAAATAATAAAGCTTATTTCTTGAACTTCCACATTTCAAAATGTGCTTGCCGATATTACTATATTTGTATAGTTAAACAAACATTTCTTCCTATCCTCTTCACACAATATGTATGTTACAAAATCAACCTCATTGTCATGGGTATTTGGTCAGACCAGTGCTGAAAACAAGCACAGAATCTTCCTATTTTAGGAAGCCATAGCAGATTGTGACTATTCTAGTCCTATAATTAACAGGAATGTATAATAGGAAAGTGTTTTCTTCCCATTTTGAGATTTTCAGTTTTGTCTTTATGCAGAGAATTTAATTCAGCCTTTCTGCTAGCTTTTAATGTTCCACCTAGGAAATGTAAGGCATGTACAAAACATTAACATGTTATTAGAATGTCAAAGAACCAAGCATCATTAATCATAGCATGATGCACAAAATATCCATGCCTGTGGTATTCAGAGCTCCATGTGTGCTGTGATACATAATTTCAGAGTTGACTTTGATGTAATGTACAATTTGCAAAGGCCTCTGTAATTAAATAAGTCAGCATTCAATTAGTAAAAAATGCAATCAATAAGCATACAATGAAACCTAACCAGTAAGAAAACAATTAATACAGTGTAGTTAGAGCAATGGGGGCAGGTGGCGCTGTAGGTTAAACCACAGAGCCTAGGACTTGCCGATCAGAAGGTCAGCAGTTCGAATCCCTGCGACGGGGTGAGCTCCTGTTGCTCGGTCCCAGCTCCTGCCAACCTAGCAATTCGAAAGCACGTGAAAGTGCAAGTAGATAAATAGGAACCGCTCCGGCGGGAAGGTAAACGGCGTTTCCGTGCGCTGCTCTGGTTCGCCAGAAGCGGCTTAGTCATGCTGGCCACATGACCCGGAAGCTGTTTGCGGACAAACGCCGGCTCCCTCGGCCCATAGAGCAAGATGAGCGCTGCAACCCCAGAGTCGGTCACGACTGGACCTAATGGTCAGGGGTCCCTTTACCTTTACCTTAGTTAGAGCAATGACCAGTGCTATATCTATTTTCTTAGGTAGTATTGCATGTTAATCACAAGAGGGACTTTGGATATAGGATGTAGGTTGTCTTTTCCTATGGCCCACCCCTTTGCCATCCATAAAGGTTGTTGGTTCTGAACTGCTGTCAAAGGCAACTCCCTCTCCAGTGAAACCAGGTAGTTGTCATTGTCCTCCCAGCCTGCACAACTACACTAATTCAGAGTAGAATGCTATAGTATTTGCAGACTACACCAGTTTTAGTAAACAGTGCTTTACTGGGGACTGTTGTGGAAAATACCTGCTGGGCTGCTCCACTTTCCTCCACTAAGCAGTGCCTACCATGCATTTACAATCCCTCTTCAAGCATTATTAAATTGTAAGTGTGTAGGAGGGGAAAGACTGCATGCCTGGCCAACCCCTTCCGCCCCTCATCTTGCCGCATTGAACAAGGTCTGAAAGGGATTTGTCAGTATGCCCACAGGGAGGCTTGTAAGCACGTTTGCATACTTGTCAAACTTGAAGGGGGCTACGGTTTTTGTCATTCCATTTTGAGTCCTACATCTGATCATTAAAAGTGATTGACCCTGCAAAAATGTGGAGCTATTCCCGTGGCTTGTTCTCTATGGTTAGTAGGCACCTGCAAAGTACATTCTGGGATACTGTCCAAGTATTTGTGTTTGGAGATAAATGTGCTTTCCAATAAATGACTGCCAGATTAAAACAAAACAAAAAAACCCCTGAGATTAAACCCCCTTTCACTTAGCATCATAACCCTACCAAATCAGCCCCTCCCCATGGTTGCATTTAGGAGAAGAAAATTATGCAAGGAAATCCAATCATAGTTTGCCTGTGCAATGGCTGGGTTGTCCAGGTAGGGATGAATCTTATCATATCTTCAGGAATGTGGCCAAATTTTACAGAATGGAAGCCAGTGGTTCACAGCCCATATATAGTTTCTCCATGTGGAAGGTGATTTTCTTTTTGCTGCTGAAGAAAGGAAAGAATTAACATGACCGTGTAACAGCAGAAGACTGAACTGATGCAAATACATGAGCAGGAAGCAGTGTGTAGGGATGTTGGAAATTTTGTTCAATCCATATTGTTAAGCGGGTAGACCTCATTTGCAGTTCCCTGAGTAATGTTGGGGTAGTTATCCTTGGGATTGCACATGTCCCTGAATTTTGCTGTGCCATTCTCAGTTCATCAAAAGGATACAAAACACATATTTTAAGGGAAACTGTACAAAGATGCATATTTTATGGGGAAATGTGTACAATTTGAATTTATTTTTTTAATCATAGAAAATGAGAAAGAACAGACTTATGCCTTATCCATCCCTATGCAGAAAGGTATCCGCAAATGGAGTTTCATGTGTGTGTATCCATATACATATGTGTGTGTCCAGTTTTTAGTAGCATGTGGGTTTGAAATGCTGCTTTTTCCTACACGGGAATTAATGAGTATTGGAGGTGGGCAGGGGGGTGGGGTGGAGAGAGATGTATTTTGTAATGTTTGCATGGTATCACAAGCAGCTTTTGGTTGTGCGAACATAGATTAGAAAAGCTGTCTGCACAGCAGCTGCCTTGATGGAAAAAGTAATATGTAAAGCATGATACTCACATGAGGTTTTCCACTGCTGTCAGAAACAAGCACCTTCCCATAGGTGTACAAGTTGTGGTGTGGCTGGACATTATTTGAATGTGTGACATGTAAAAATTTGGTCCAATGCTTTTGTTGTATTATAGAGACCCAGCATTACTCCCATTTCCTGCGATGGGCAGAGGCTTATCACTGATTTTTGTGCAACCATTGGTTAAAACAGGAAAAGTGAGTAGGGAACCAGAGCTGAAGACCCCTTGCATTTGAGGGAAATCAGCATTGAAGTCCTGGGAACATTATGTTAATGGCATTGCTCAATTTCTGGAAGCAATGCTGATTAAATATTCATTGACTTTGATTATACTGAAATTAGGATGAAAGCGTGAACTCAAATTGAGTGGAATAATGGCAGTGTAAATAATGCATAGTTTCTAAATTGAAAACACCAGCTTGCAGAGTTCTCTCCCACCTCCCTCGCCGGTTTGTCATTGTGCCATTTGTTTAGGAGAAGACTACACTTGTGCACACATCTAGCTTTTAGTTTTACCAGCTGGGGGGGGGGGAAATGTGAAATTAAAGGTTTTCTGCATTGTTTGCTTTTCCTTTAGTATTGGGAAAAGCAGGCGTGGCATACTACAGCATAGTTTTAGGTTTGCTTCACAAATGAAGGCTAAAAGTGATTAAAGGTTCTTAATTATATTGCTTTTAACTGGGCAATTGAGTAAAATAAATCATACCATATTTCACTATCAAATGGTATTTTTATGGATGTTCTGATTAGGACCATACCCAAGAGAGTAAAAAAAATCCCCCCCCCCTTAGAAAAAAACCACACACAAATAGAGAGATGCAAATAGATGGGTTAAAATAATGCTGTTCCCAGGACAGCTCAGATTTTGAATCCATTTTTAAATGTCTGATTGTTTAATCGATCCATCACATTGATTACATTAATGCTTTCAGTCCTAATTAGAAACTTTAAAAGGCATTAAAGAGCTGTCTGTAACATTTAGAGGCTGAAGTTATACCTCACTGACAGCTCCTATGATACAAATATAGTACCATGTCTTGGGTCTCACATAGCCTTTGTATTTTAAAGGATTTTAAATATATTTTTAAAAATCTATCTATTACTGTTTTATGTTTTATATAAACTGCCCTGACAAGGTTTTTAACTTTAAAGGTATTTTTTTAAAAGAAAATATTAATAATAAAGGCCTTCAAAGGTGGAAGACTTTACATGGTTTAATTGCATTGTATGGTGAAGGGTGGCTATAATTGTTTGTAAATAATGCATTTTAAAAATGTAGCTAGTCCTTTCAGAGGGCTTTCTAGAGCAGAATTTTACTTATATCCTCTCTGGTGTTCATTTTAATAGGGTTCTGTGGAACAATATGTTGAATAACAAGAACATTTGCAGTGAGGGATGCCGCTTAAAATCAGGGGCATTAGCCAGATCTACTGCTTAGTAACCTTATCGTGTGGCTATAGGATAATAGGCTAGATGCTGTAGGAAAATACTTCTTTGAGGTCATACAACATGTGCTGCCTCCTGTCTCTAAACCAAACCAAAGCTCACCTGCTGATTCACAGATGAAAAGCTTATTAAAGAGCAAATTGTTTAAGGCTCAAGATTCTTTTCAAACCCCAGGAAGCTTGTTCCTTTGACAGGGTGATGAAAGGGTTTCTTATTCATACTCCTCTGTTGCTTTATACACACCAGGGCTTTCTTGCTGTTTCTAGTTTACTCTACCATGAATCTCATGCTGGAAGATGGAAAAGAATACCCTCCAATCCTGACCTTTTTAATGCTATTTTTCCAGCCCCACAGAGCGGTGCCTCAGAAAAACTGTGGTATGTACACAATGGCCTATGTCAGTGGCAGTTCTACAAGCCAATCCTCCTTAGGGCATATATTTACCCACCAGACTTAAAACATCTCAAGTGTCGTCCAAGCCTTCCTCATGAGAAAGACATTTCTCTGTTTGAGTGATAGGTAAAGGTTGCTTGGTGGACAATACAAATAAGTCACATAATGGTACATTATGTCTTTCACATACCCATCAACAATCCTGATTTGACTGGGACATCCCAGAATTACAGAAGCCATCTTGGCTTCTTGTTGGATGTGCCATTTTCGGTGCCAAGCTCTCGCGTGAGTCAGCTAGCTCCAACGAGAGCTCGCCACCCAAAGGTGTGTGTCTTTGATGTGAAAGAAGGCACCTGAGCTGGACCCCATGGAAGAGAAGGAGGGGGCTGGGAGAAGCCAACGAGGATGAGAACAATGGGGAAGAGGAAGACGAGGAGCTGGAGGTGCCAGTATGGCTCTTGCTGAGGGAGCTTCTTCCAGTAATGGGGATGGATGAGTGGGGTGGGGAAGCCCCAGCTGGCTCATTTGGGACCACGGCCCCAAAAGATGTGTGGCCCAATTTTAATTGGGAGGATGTTGAAGGGCTTGCGTTCACAATGTTTAATAGAACTGCAAGGAATTTCTATGTCTGCTGTAGGAAAATATGACCAAAGCTTTCAAATTGAACTTCGCCGCCCACTCAGACACTGAGAAAGTGTCTTTGTGGTTCACAGGAGTTGCATTACAGTTTAAATCTTTGAATGCACATCAACACATTTCCACATGAACTGTGGTCATTCTGAAGTTTAAATACTGATGTGAATGTATCTGGCAAAGCAAGTAAACTGTAGTATATCCTTTTGTGCATATTACTTGACTATAGGCCAGTAGGCCAGTACAGTGGTACCTCGGGTTACATATGCTTCAGGTTACAGACTCCGCTAAATAGTACCTCAGGTTAAGAACTTTGCTTCAGGATGAGAACAGAAATTGTGCTCCGGCGGCAGCAGGAGGCCCCCATTAGCTAAAGTTGTGCTTCAGGTTAAGAACAGTTTCAGGTTAAGAATGGACCTCCGGAACGAATTAAGTATTTAATCCGAGGTACCACTGTAGCATGTTGAATTGTTGGTGGAGCAACCTCTGCCATAGTGCCTGCTTCCTGTAACAACCATGCAATGTGCTCATGTTGGGGCAATTGTGAGATTGGGGCAGCTCACAACCAGGTGGAGCCCCGACACATGAGCAGGGACTCACCTGTTGGCAATTGGCTGACGTGTGTGGTTGCTGCAAGAAGCAGACATGACACCGGGGGCAGGGCTTAAAAACATGACCCCACTTCTGACTCAACATGCCGCTTCACTACATGTGACTGATGCATGCATAGGTCTAAGAAGTAGATCCAGGTCCAATTCATGTCACCATTTCTAGCATGAAATGAGTTGGCCTTGCAAAAGAACCAACATATCCCCAAGTATACGTGGCGGCCATGAAAATTTATGGGCAAGTAATTTTGGGGAAAGGGGGACTCAGAGGAAGCAAGTTCTCTAGGACCCATGACCTTTTGTGAATCATGTCTGTGAATCCTTGGCAATGTCTGTGAGGAAATGACCTTGAAAGATCAACACTACACAAGAAACAAAAGGTGCACTCCCATCCACCCAGGATGTGTGATGGGAGCATGCTTTGCTTTGTGTGGGGGTGGGGGTGGGGTGGGGAGAGGTTTCCATTGAAACTACTGTTCAAAAGGAGGAGGGAATATTCATTTTATTTACTGTTTCAATTCCCACCGCAACTCTGTGAGCTTCTGAAAAGCAGGCGTTCAAAGAACAACATGAGGCTGTTTACAAAAGGGCTTTCAAATAGCCCTGCACTGCTCTTTGAAACCCTGGTTTTCATTCTAGTAACTCGGATGAAATGCCTCGGAAAGTAATGGAATCACTGTTCTATTCTGTTTTCAATGAATCAGCAGAAGCATCTGTCAGAAATGCTTTAGACATACATTATTATTGTTGTTGTTATTTGTTTATTTACTTATACCCTGCCTTTTTACGTGACAGGGACTCGTGATCTTGCCCTATATCTGGAAGTTGGAATAAGTGATCTATTCTCCTTTGTTACTGGGCAGTATTTCCATATTGATATTTCTTTCCAGAGCTTTAAGTTCTGTGTTTTCCACACACTTTTCTCTCATCTTTGCTCTCTGCAATACAGCGGGGCTCACAGATACTTAATAACCCAGGCTTGTCTCTGTGTAAATAATTAATCAGAAAGAGAAAATAATATAAATCCCAGCTTTCATACTGCTATTAAAATTGCAGAAGCATTAATGCAGCCAATAAGTATTTTTTTTTTTAGTAATTAGATAACTTTCATGGTGTTGTGGAAGCACACAGGAAGAAAAAGAAATCAGAGGATAGGCAGCTGGCAGAAACTAACGTGACTTCCGTTGCGAAAGAGAAGCGTCTGTTAACTTATTTTCAGTCCTGTAATCACAATATATA
Organism: Podarcis muralis; assembly: GCF_964188315.1. Classification (NCBI taxonomy): domain Eukaryota; kingdom Metazoa; phylum Chordata; class Lepidosauria; order Squamata; family Lacertidae; genus Podarcis; species Podarcis muralis. Next base: position 47,579,174 of record NC_135659.1, read on the forward strand.
GCATTCTTGTACAGTTAATAGGATCCAGAGAGAACTGCCTATATTGACATTGACCTGTGAACATACTACCGATTCTGCAAGAGGCTGCAACATTAGGTGACTAACGAATTTAAATTGTAGCAACAGTAATCCATGCATTATGTTTATTTCTTTTATGAATATAAAAGACTTCCATGCCACCCTTCAGCAGAGCTTCCAGGGTAGTTTATTCAAACAACTGACAAGATAAAATACAAATAAAACAACATTTTAAAAATGTTAATATATTAAAATACATTAAAATTCCTGGGAGGAAATAATGCCTTCACCTAGCACCAAAAAGATGAAAATGCTGGTGCCTTTCTGGGGAGAAAATACAAGAAATGGGTTTCCATTGCTGAGAAGGCTCTCTGTGTGGTCAAAAGAGAGAGCTTCAAATGGTGTGGAAACAGGCATTCCTCTCAGATACATGGACCCTAAGCTGTGCTGGGCTTTGAAGGTAAGCAACCACAGTTTGAATTGTGCTCAGAAATAAACCAGAACCTAGTAACATTTTTTCGTTCTGCCATAGGCTCCTCTGAGAGGAGGGATGGGATACAAATTGAGATAAAAATAATATGAATAGACCCTCTCCTTTCCTCTGCCCTATGTCCAGCCTTCCTGAAGCCTAGTTTGACCAGGTGGATGTCTAAAAATAAATTATGGAATTGCCTCATGCTCAGTTTGCAGTAGTTTTCAGTTCATTTGCATCTCTTCTCTTTGGCCCACCCCAAACTTACCAATGAGGGCACTGGGATTTCACCGTGTTTTATCACAGTGGTCTAGGGGTGATTGTGTCTAGATTCTTTTTTGTTCAGCGTAAAACGGTGCAGTCCTTCACAATATATAAACATCACATGAAAGAACTGTATGTTTAATGACATAACTGCATGTGATGTGAAATGTGACATTTGCGATAAGACCCGTCATTTTTATTTATTTAATGGTACAGGCAGGACCATCTCTCCAGGGGCATAGCATGGGCACGGCTGGGGGGCCCATTGCCCCTGGCAGTTTTTGTGGGGCTGGGGGCACGTTCCTCCTCATGCTCTGCCAGCCCACTGGAGGGCGGCTTGACAAGGACACAACAGGCATTCACTCCTTTTGCCCCTCCAGCTTGCAAAACTGACTCTTTCCCCACCTGTTCACTTACCTCATCGCCCACTGCAATTCTGCCTCTCCCACCTGAAACTCTGACCTTTATTTTTCTGCAAATGGGTATCTCTCACCTCAGGGAGGAGCTTTCCTCATTTTCTGTCCAGACCAGAGAGTCTCTGTTAATGGCCTTTTTAATGGGTTAATGACACAGCCATTCCAGTGATTACCTACTGATGCTTCTTCCTCAGGCAGTTTTCTGGACATGGAAAAACTGGTTTAAATTCCAGCCCCACTAGGCTCCCTAGGAATTTAGGGGTTTGCTCAAATTCCAACCCTTTACTGAATCCAGATATTTTAGAGGAGTCTTGCACCCCAAAAAAACCATATAACAATATAACTATTTTGTTATTTTAAATCTTGGTTTCAAAATGTAACAATTCACTTGTAGAAATAGTAGCCTAGCTATTAAAAGCAAAACACTTTCTTTTAGAAATTTAGAGTTATGCCCTCTCGTAGAGAGAAGGAAGCCACTTTGTTTTTATTTCTTCCTTGTACTTCTTCCAAAGCCTTTTACATGATCAGACAAAAGAGTGCAAATGAGAAAGCAGCTAAGAATGAAAGTAAATTCACAGGAAAAAGGAGAAAAATGACAATTTTGAATAATTTATGTTTATGAAATAAGTGCCTGGCATCTGGAATTACACTTTTAGAGATAAAATGTCTGAAAAATGATTTCTCCACTCAGAGTTAATGTTCAAATTTGTGGTCTTAAATGTAAGGACAATCCATGCAATGTTTTAAGACTCCTCAGTGCAGTAGATTTGCAGCTGGCACATCTGCATCTTGGACATTTTAACTTGCCCATCTTTTGCCTGATAAAACCTCTCTCTTTATCTTCTATTTTTATAATTGTTCTAAATATTACTTAAAGGTAAAGGTAAAGGATTCCTGGCGGTTAGGTCCAGTCGCAGACGACTCTGGGGTTGCGGTGCTCATCATACTTTACTGGCCAAGGGAGCCGACGTTTGTCCACATACAGTTTTTCCGGGTCATGTGGCCAGCATGACAAAGCCGCTTCTGGCAAACCAGAGCAGTGCATGGAAACGCCATTTACCTTCCTGCCAGAGCAGTACCTATTTATCTACTTGCACTTTGACGTGCTTTCAAACTGCTAGGTGGGCAAGAGCTCGGACCGAGCAACGGGAGCTCACCCCGTTGTGGGGATTCGAACTGCCGGCCTTCTGATCAGGCTCAGTGGTTTATACCGCAGTGCCACCCGTGTCCTAAAATATTACTTACTGTGGTCTAAACCATGGAGCCTCTTGGGCTTGCTGGTCGGAAAGTTGGAGGTTCGAATCCCCACGACGGGGTGAGCTCCTGTTCCTCTGTCTCAGCTTCTGTCAGCCTAGCAGTTCGAAAGCATACCAGTGCAAGTAGATAAATAGGTACCACTGTGGTGGGAAGGTAAACAGCATTTCCATGCACTCTGACTTCCGTCATGGTGTTCTGTTGCGCCAGAAACGGTTTAGTCATGCTGGCCACATGACCCGGAAAGCTGTCTGTGGACAAACGCCGGCTCCTTCGGCCTGAAAATAAGATGAGTGCCGCACCCCATAGTTGCCTTTGACTGGACTTAACCATCCAGGGGTCCTTTACCTTTTACCTTACCTTTACATATTTTATTAATGTTATATTTTTAATAGTAAAGTGGTGAGCCTTCAAATTCAAATAATTTCTCTTCCATTCAGGAACCTGAATTAGGGGTGTGTTTCCAGTAGGAATCCAGCTTGAATGGTCTCACCCAGGATATTGTAGGAGCTGCTGATTTCTCTTGATGTCAGGCTGATTTGTGGAACAGCAGGCTGCACCCAGTCCTTCAGCTGGTTGCCCTTGGGTGACCTCCACTGTCACCTGTTTTTACCACACTGCACAAAATCCCCCTTTGAGAGTATATGGAGAGAGAGAGAAAAGGCTAGTAGTTTTCAGTTCTCAGAACACTAAATCTGACAGAATACTAAAGTGATGCCATGGCAGTGGCAGCAAAGAATATGTCGTTTTTCTCAGCTGTAATAGCACCTGCAAAGTACCATCTAGTGTCTGTTGCTCGTTGCAGCTTATTTGACATCTACTTTTCAGGTAAAATCATTCATCAGCATGGAAACCTTAGCTATCACAGAATCTGAGATATCAAAAGTTCAATTCGTTCTCCCTATGTATGGTTGTGGCCATCCATAGTAGAACACAGCAAGGCATGAGATGGTTTCTTTTGATGGTAAAAGTGGGAAGAGGGAGTCCTGTCCAAAGTTAGTCATCCTCAGAGCTGACCCATTGATTTTAATGGAAGTTACTAATTTAAATCAATTGGTTTCAATGGGCCTACTCTGTGTGTCTTAGTAGTGTCAAATTAACACCCCCATCTTGAAAGTGCATCCCAAATTGGTGGGACCTGTAATAGCCTCAGCGCCTAGGACTTGCTGATCGAAAGGTCGGCGGTTCGAATCCCCGCGGCGGGGTGCGCTCCCGTTGCTCGGTCCCAGCGCCTGCCAACCTAGCAGTTCGAAAGCACCCCCGGGTGCAAGTAGATAAATAGGGACCGCTTACTAGCGGGAAGGTAAACGGCGTTCCGTGTGCTGCGCTGGCTCGCCAGATGCAGCTTGTCACGCTGGCCACGTGACCCGGAAGTGTCTGCGGACAGCGCTGGCCCCCGGCCTCTTGAGTGAGATGGGCGCACAACCCTAGAGTCTGTCAAGACTGGCCCATATGGGCAGGGGTACCTTTACCTTTACTTTTATATCCTTACGCTGATAGAGAGAAGTGTGCTAGAGCTATGTGTGCTAGACTGGGAGTTTGCGTGGCTAAAGGGAAGCAAGCACTCCGCCTCTTGATTCCCTGCAGCCTAGGCCCAAAGAGAGGTTTAGTCATTTTCTCACAAAGGAGACATTTCCCCCTAAACCATACTGTGATGTTGCCACATTGCATGAGGGTTGTTGTTTTCTCAACATGTAACTGAATGGAAATTTTGAAATGCCATCAAATACAATACCTAATTTGTTTTTGGATGCCCTCTTTTCATAGTTCAAACCATCCTCATGGTGGCTTACAACATGGGGGGAAAAAGGCATAACAAAAGTAATCATAAACATATGATGCAATGTGGTCCATGTGCTGCTTCAGTAGAATCTCTACTCTATTTACCTGTGTGCCTTGACTGATGGGGAACATGAAGTAAAGGGAGCCTACAAGGCAAGAGAAACAAAGATTTGATGGAATATGAAAGATCAATTTACTGCATAGCTGTCAACTTACAGATTTGAAAATAAGGGACCAGCAGCCTTGAAAATAAGGGACCAGCAGCCAAAATAAGGGACCTGCAGCCTCACCTGTTCCAGGCACTCCAGTCTTCCTGCCCTCCTGCAGTCTGGTCAAACTCATGCTGGTAGCTTCGAGAACACTGTCCAACCAACTTTGTAACCAGAGGTTCAACTGTATAGAATCTGAATCACATGCACCACAAGGCCTATGCAGCCTCAGCTTAAGAAGGCTCCCTGGTCTGGCTTTGCATTGTAAAGTTTGCAGCAGCATGTGCAACAAAATGGCGTCCAGCATTCAAAAAACCCCTCAGCTTGCATTAACTAGCCACACACAAGGCATGCAAGCTCCACCCCCAGTCGTTCTTAGACTTCTTATTGGGTGAGCAACACAGCCAAGCAACACAGTTGGAGCCTCCCTCCTCCCTGGCCGGGAGGGAGGGAGAGGAGCTGCTTCCTTTGAAATTTAAGGGACATCATTTAAGGGACATTTAAGGGACATCTATCTATCAATAAGGGACAGCGGCGGGACATGGCGCTGGAATAAGGGACTCTCCCTTCAAATAAGGGACACTTGACAGCTATGATTTACTGGAAGTATTCAAAACCCCAGTCTCCAGGCTAATTCTAAAATAAATACAGGCGAACTGAACTTCAGGCTTGGTTTGTATTCACCACTGCTACTGTAACTTCCTTACATTTCTCTTAAAGCTACCGTTTGCCAGCTGCATTGAAGAGATCTTGCTGTGGAGCTCCCACTGAAATTGCCGGAACAGTGTCTGAATGCAAGGATGACAAGGAACCGTCATTCTCATAGTTCTTGATTTACCAGTATTCAGAGGGAGCATATTTCCCATGGATCTTTCACCTAAGACTGTTGTAAACATGCACAGCACTGTCCCGGGTGCAAAGGTCATTGGAATGAGCACCTAAAATGAAATAATTTATTTACCATTTTTTTGAAAAATATTTACATACATTGTTACCTGAGCCTATTCCAAATTGGGTTAGAGAGGGCTCACCTACCACCATTATTTTTATTTGCAGCTTTTAGAATCTTATCAATTCTGTTTTCTCTCAGTTTCTGATGTTTTTATCTTAAGTTTAGTTCTCGACGTTTCCACATGTTTGCAGTTTTTAAAAGGGTCTCATGAGAATTCATCAGCATTTTTGTGTGACTTGCTCCTAATTGTACACATTGTTTTCATGTGCAGTTTTGCATAATATATACATGTTTGCAAGACAATTTCCCCCTCGTATATGCATTTCTGTACACGTTGCTGGACTGGATTGCAAAATTTTGAGAAATGTGGTTTTCAAAGAATAGCTATGTTTCAGTTCACATTATTCTGAAGGTGTAAATTAGGTATGTATACCTATAAATGTGAACCAACTTGAATTTCTCCCCCATCTCAAGCAACTATGTGAGAAAGGGCTGAGAAAAACACATGTCTTTTATGGGTCAGAGGAAGGAGAGATTACTGGATATGGCTGAGCCAAAGGCTGTTTTGAATCGCACTCTGCACACTTAGACTAAAATTATATTTCTGTATAACATCATTAAATGTATATCAGTAAACATATTTTTAAAGTTAGATACAGAAGTTGGTAGTACCTTTCTACCTTATGTTTTTCCTGATAAATATTCTTGCTGCAAATACATAAAGAAGAATTTTATTTTTTTTGATGAAAGATACAATAATAGGAAGTGTTATCAACAAGAGAAATGTGCTACTTTGCTCCGCACCTTCTTTGCTACAAATTCACTCTCTATCTGTGGGAAGGAAAAGAAAGGAAAGGCTGTACATTTTCAAATATGGCTTTAAAGAAAAGGTTTCTGTTTTAATGTGGACCAGTGCATATCTCTCTGTAAAGCAGCCAAACTGTTGACAAACACACTGTGATGTTCAGCTTCTTTGTGAAATTTATTTCTGAAAATCCTGTTGCTCTCAGATAAATGTGTTGTTGTGTTTCTTGTGCTTTATCTTTTAATGCACTGGATGGTGCACAGTTTAAATTCTAGGGGGGATTGTGAAGAGTAATTCTTTTAACTATTTGAAGTGTGTAGAAGAATGGCAGGTTTGTACCAGGGACAGGGCAGAGCTGTTCCATGGCTAAAGTCACCGAAACTATTCAGATACTTGCGTGTGTGTTTTTGAAGAATTCAGCCAGGTGCTTCCTCCGATAACTTAGAAAACCATTGCCAAAGGTTTCTTCCCCACATAGATAATGAGCAATCAATTCTACAGTACTTTATTGAGCTAGCTCTAAATTACCCTTGTGGGCTAGATCTTAAGGTTTTCATTGATACCCTAACACTGAAATAACTGAAAAATCTCTTCTGTATTGGGGCCTATCTAATTATTTAAGTTCATGAGAGTACATGATGTTTTATAGAGGAACTTACAATTTTATAGAGGAACTTACCATTTGATTTTCAACAGCAGGCAAAACAATAAAGGGCTGAGATGGAGGCTAAAGCAAGACTAACAGAAAGAAAAAAGGTGAATAAAAGAGAGGCAAGGGTAATAATGTAAAGGTAAAGATAAAGGATCCCTGGATGGTTAAGTCCAGTTGAATTTGACTATGGAGTGTGGCACTCATCCCCGCTTTTAGGCCGAGGGAGCTGGCATTTGTCCGTAGACAGCTTTCCAGGTTATGTGACCAGCATGACTATACTGCTTCTGGTGCACGGAACACGATGATGAGTGCCAGAGTGCACGGAAATGCTGTTTACCTTCCCACCACAGCGGTACCTATTTATCTAGTCGCACTGGTATGCCTTTGAACTGCTAGGTTGGCAGGAGCTGGGAAAGAGCAACAGGAGCTCACCTCACCACACAGATTTGAACTGCTGACCTTACAATTGTCAAGCCCAAGAGGCTCAGTGGTTTAGACCACAGTGCTACCTGCATCCCTCTGGTAACAATGTAGTTACACCTACGTAGCTGTAGTTTTTCAGATAGGGATAGGATGAAGGGGTTAATCCACTCAACAGGTGGATTTTGAAAAGGAATTTTGGACAGAACTTCCATGCACAACAGTCAGCAAAAAAAGAATGTAGTCAGAGCCTTTTAGCAGTTCAAGAGATTTTGGGGACACAAATTGTAGCCTTTGAAGTGTTATGTACCATAGGCAGGAATATATTGAGATATAACGGCAGAAATATAGGCTTGGCAAGGTTGTATAAGACTTCCCATACAAGGGCATGACATTGACACTGGATGTGGAAGGGTATGGAAAGATGGTTTGAGAACATTTAGGAAGCAGAGGTGAATGGTTTTGGTAGCAAATACTAATTGTTTCAATGATGATGGTGGTGGTGGTGGTGGTGGTGGTGTTAGTCACTTTTCTTACAAAGCGTCCCAAAGTGACTTACAACAACATCATCATCATTATTAATTTATTTATTAAAAGAACTATAGGACCTAAAAATACAGCTATACAAATAGAAGGTGGGACCTACAAATCCTGCCCTGTTAAGAGAGGCCACAATGCCACCCTTCAGATTGAGGGCCAATAGCCTGCATAAAGAGAAGTCTTTGCCTGGCACCTAAAGATAGATGGAGAGAGCATTTCACAGGCCTGGGGGCCACCACCGAAAAGGCCCATTCTCTTGCTGCCATCCTTGAAACCTCACATGGAGGGGAACACACAAAGAAAGGCTTCAAAGATTTTCAGATATAGTTTTAATTTGTGTTCTTTCATTGGATTGCACCCTGAGGTGTCCTGCAGAACTGTTGTTTCAGGACATCATGAAAACATGTATGGCAAAGTCACATCACTTGTGATTACTCTTGGTTTTGTTCCATCTCTTGACAATCCAACCACATGAGCCTTGCAGGCAGCTTTAGGTTTCCAGTGAACAGCCTCCCACCCACTCCTAGTCTTGCATCTGCAAACTGGCCAAGGGATTCCTTAGACAATATACTTCACCCTGCAGCTGCCTCAGTCAAATCATGATGTGAAGGCATCAAAAGCTATTATTTTGCTAAGGCTCAAAGCTGCACATCATATGCTGCTGGCGGGGGCAGGCCAGTAGGCGGGCAAGTGTAGCACAACCTGAATTCCTGGTCCAGAATTCAGTTTATCAGAATCCATATTATATAGTACTCACAATGTACTGGGTCATATTGCAGTTGTAGATTTAATCTTTCGTTGTACTTTTGAGATCAGAGTCCATTTTGAAGAAATAATGGGATGGTAGCATAAAACCAGCACAAAACACTCTCTGTAGATCCCCCCCCCCCGACCCAAAATTGTTGCCATCTCTTTTTGAGAAGAGAGCCAAAGAGTAAAATTGTGGTGTGAAGTTATAGCCTCTCTTTTAAAAGTCATGACCAGGCTAGTACTTCCCAAAGCTGCTCTCTGATTTACTGTTGCTCCTTTGAATGTGAAATACACACTTGTAATACTGGAAACATTAACCAAACTTATTTTGGATTTCATTTTTGGGCACTGCACAGTGCATAGTTATCCAAGTTGGTCCCAATATCCCTGTAACGTTCAGCTAGATTCCCCCCACCCCACCCCGGTTTATCAGATCACAGGCATACTAGGCTCTTTGGGTGGTTTTTTATTTTTTGGCTAAATGTTGTGATTTGTGCAAGTGGCATTAAAGCACTTTTGATCTTTCAATTAAAAAAAGGGAGCTATTTGAAGGGATATAGGCCCGGCTGCTATTTCTTGATAAGGAATGAAAAGATTTGCAATTCAACATCAAGCTCTCTTTTTCGTTCTCCCACACATTACACTGCTGCCAAAAGTAAAGAGAAATGCAGAAAGAAAAAGGGGCGGGGGGGACCAGCAGTTTTTGCCTTTTTAAAGTTATCTTGTCTGGCAGTGTGTCTTTTGAAGATAGACGTTCCCAACCTGCAAAGCTCACCTCAGATGGCTAATGTGACTTTGCTGCTGTTCTGGGTCTTCACCGTGACCCCTGGCGTGGTCTTATGGCCTAAAATCCCCTCTGTGGTGGTTTACTAAAACCTGCAGGCTGAATAGGAAATAAAGTCCCTAAGCCTACAACTTTCCCTGTTAATCCCAAACATTTCTGTGTTTGGGCATCAAAAAGCTTAATCATCTATCATGTATGCGACTGCTGGGAGAACACAGTGCGTAAGTTGGCAGCGGCGGACTAATTCCTACAGATGTTCTAGCTTTTGTTTCCTTAACGTAAGCATTTGGCTTGAGAGAAAATAACTGCCTAAAGGTTAGGGGGAAGGTGGTGTTGGTGGTGGGGAACCAAACTTCTTCAAAGCTCCAGGCTTTTCGGGAAAGGGATTGGTATGGGAACAGCAATGTGTCTAATCAGCTGAAATAGAAAGAAGAACACTGTAGGATTATTTTAGGTAATGAACATTATGTTTGGCGATAACACTGGTTTCTCACTTATTAAATTGTTGCTGGAAAATGTGTCTGAGGAAATTATTTCTCTCCTTGAGTGTTTTGTTCAGAACAGAATTTGCGCTAAGCCTTCTTTTAAGCTGTTGGTTATCCTTTAAGAATGGTGTTCATTGACAGAAAGGGAGGGTATTGATGTGCTTTTCACTGAAAGCAAAGGAAGGAAGGAAGTGCTGGTGTTAAAACAGCTTCCCTTGCTTCCCCAAGGGGGTATTTGTGTGTATGCTTTATAGGCAAAGCAACAGTAAGGTTGCCAAACACCTTTCAATATGAGATATAAAAAGAAATGGCCATTTCTTCTCCCGTATTGTCCTTTTCACAGAACATTAACTCTCAGCTACACTTGTGCATTTGTGCCCTTCAGGTCAGAACCATAATAGTCACTTATTTCTTTAATTCTTTATTGATGTTTACTCCACCAAGGAATCCACAACAGACACATGAAAATATTGTTTCTATATCCCAGGCTCTTCCAACAGATTCAAAAATGCAGTCAACTCCTGTTAATCAGAAAAACCTTGGAGGATACATTTTTGCCATGCTACATTTTTACCCTTGGGTACCTGTAACTAAGGGACGCAGGTGGCGCTGTGGGTTAAAGCCTCAGCACCTAGGACTTGCCGATCGAAAGGTCAGCGGTTCGAATCCCTGCGGCGGGGTGCGCTCCTGTCGTTCGGTCCCAGCGCCTGCCAACCTAGCAGTTCGAAAGCACCCCCGGGTGCAAGTAGATAAATAGGGACTGCTTACTAGCGGGAAGGTAAACGGTGTTTCCGTGTGCGGCTCTGGCTCGCCAGAGCAGCGATGTCACGCTGGCCACGTGACCCGGAAGTGTCTCCGGACAGCACTGGCTCCCGGCCTATAGAGTGAGATGAGCGCACAACCCTAGAGTCTGGCAAGACTGGCCCGTACGGGCAGGGGTACCTTTACCTTTACCTGTAACTAAGTTCAAAACTTGTATACTGTATCTGTTTGGAAGTGTGGGCATATGTATGGATTGCTGCTTTGCTCTTTAAAATACCATATTTTTCCATGTATAAGACTAGGTTTCCCCCCCTAAAAAATAATGTCCAAAATTAGGGAGCGGTCTTATACACAGATAGTGCCAAGGGTGGATTTTCTTAAATCTGAGTCTTTTAGATGGAAAAATATGGTACAGAGAATAATAATAATAATAATAATAATAATAATAATAATAATAATAAATTTATACCTCACCCATCTGGCTGGGCTTCCCCAGCCACTCTGGGCAGCTTCCAACAAAATATTAAAATACAGTAATGCATCAAACATTAAAAGCATCCCTAAACAGGGCTGCCTTCAGATGTCTTCTAAAAGTCTGGTAGTAGTTGTTCTCTTTGACATCTGGTGGGAGGGCGTTCCACAGGGCAGGTGCCACTACTGTAAAGGCCCTCTGCCTGGTTCCCTGTAACTTGGCTTCTTGCAGGGAGGGAACTGCCAGAAGGCCCTCATCGCTGGACCTCAGTGTCCGGGTAGAATGATGGGGGTGGAGATGCTCCTTCAGAAAGAATGGAAGATAGCAGAAACAATGCATGTTTAAAAATGCTTGTTACCTTTCAGAGTATAAAAATATGGAACTTTTGTTGTTGCTGTTGTTCTAACCCTATTCTCATGTATTTTCATTATCCTTGTTCTTATAACTATCTTTGTTTTTGTTTTTTTATTAGATTGTTTATTAACTATGTTTGTGATATATTTTAGTTTTCTGTTTTATGGTATTTGTATTTTTTTCAAGTTTTTTTTAAGCAAGATAAAATATTTGAAAATATTTAAAGTTATGTACTTTGTCTTGTTTCCTATAAATACTGTAATCTGTCATAGTACCATTAAGTGTTTTTTCCTCAATAATAGAAAAAGTGTTTATTTTTTAAAATTTTTAATCAATGGAGCTGTTATGAGCTGTTATGGAACAAGATACTCAAGAAACAGGAACAATTTTTGTCTTCAGAAGGCTTTCGGTCAAGGGCTATCCAGTGGGCTGCAAAGAGAGGGTATCATGGCTGATTCGTATATTTAAAGGGATATTGTAGAGAATTTTTTCTGATTTTCTTTCCCTATTTCTTAGAAATACATACAAGAAGAGTTAACTTGGCCAAGGTCAAAGACAACGTCTGAGGACAGAAATGGAACATTTGTCCCTTGCATCTCAGCCTCTTCCTCTGTTTCCTACGGCAGCCAGATCCCTTTCTCTGAGCAGTGTGATGGGACTAATTTTATTAATGCCTGCAAGGGAATCAGTTATTACACTGTGGAATGCCTGTAAATAAGCCAGCTCTCCCTCCCTTCTCTTCTCTGTGTGGCTGGTTTTTAATAATCTCAGCTACCAATTCACAATGCCTGACCCACTGCACAGATGTTGATTTCTTTGAGCAGCTGGGAAGTACAGGGTTGTTTCTGCCAAGTAAATATCTCCTGCTTTTACATCCTCAAAGATGAGAAGAAGAGACTCATTTTCTTGAAGTCATTAGACATTTATCTCCCCCTGCCTTTCTTCAGCTATTGTCATTTCTGGTGTTTGTTTGGAGAAGCAGCCAGGGCTGCCTCTCATTGTGTGTGTGTTGAATGCCTTGTATTTTTGTGCCAGCTTATATTTTGAAGAACGGCAAAGTGGCACTGGCTCTGCCTGTCTCACAGCAGGCATATATCATATTTATTGACACATGGAGAGTGACTGACTTATACTAACATAAAAACAATCCTGACAGAACCAAGGGCTTGATGTAAGGAGAGGGGAGAAATCTATATCTATCCTATATCTCTATCATCTATCTATGTATCTATCTGAAAACAGAATGTATTCTACAGATGTGAAAGCCTTTGAGGGAAAGGTTTTCATTTGTGATAAATATTCATTTTTAAATGTTTGTTTTGACTGAAGTATAAAAATGAACAGAGCAGAATTTAAAAAGCAGCATGGACAAATGGTATCTACTAGAACTCCCAGTTTCCCATTAACAAAGATCTCAAAGAGTGACTCAATCATTATTAGTGGGGCAGTAGACCTAGAGCAAACTGATGAAAGATAACAATAGTATTCCCAAAGATATAACATTTGGTGATGAAATATGGGAGACCAACATCTCACACCTAGGGAATGCTACCAAACATGTACTTCTGGGTTTGGAAGCATGAGTTTTAGGCAGATTGTAATGCTTGACTCAATGAAGAGCCAAGCATTTGTACATCCACATTCTTCCCCAGCTCAGATTTTAATATGAGCCAGAGAAGAATTCACCTCCCACACCTTTTCACAGCCAACAGTACTCCAAACCCCATCTTTTCCCCTCTCCTGTTTCATGTGGGCAAGACACTTAAGGAAGCGAGGAAAGATCTAATTCTTCAACAGCTGGCACTTTGCAATGGAGTACAGTAGTTAATGGTTAAGTAGCCCCTGGAAATAGGGGTCTACTTGGGGTTGAAGGGATTTGCTTTTCATTTTGTGAGTTTCTATAGAATTGTGATGCTCTAAAATTAAAAGTACTACATACTACATTTCTGAGAGCCAGTGTGGTGTAGTGGTTAAGAGCGGTAGACTCGTAGTCTGGTGAACTGGGTTTGCGTCTCTGCTCCTCCACATGCAGCTGCTGGGTGACCTTGGGCTAATCACACTTCTTTGAAGTCTCTCAGCCCCACTCACCTCACAGAGTGTTTGTTGTGGGGGAGGAAGGGAAAGGAGAATGTTAGCCACTTTGAGACTCCTTTGGGTAGTGATAAGGCGGGATATCAAATCCAAACTCCCCCTCCTCCTCCTGTAAATAGTTTGCATCAATTTCACCTCTCTTATAGTTCTCTAGTGAGGTATTTTAGTTATAAGTTTTGGTTATAAACATTGTATATCACTGACCGGGCTTGAATCATGAGCAAACTTGAGTCATATCAGCTTTGATCTTCAGGACTGCTGAATTCTGAAGGGCATGAGAAGGGGAAACCAGAATAAGAATACTGGGCTGAATCCATAGTTTCTTTCTGCCAGTGGTACTATCCTGAGTTTTGCTTAGGGCAATCCTGCTGGTGGAAGAGCAGGATGCATTTTTTCCAATTTCATCTTTTCCCTGCAGCCCCCAGCACCACCCCAGTGCTTTTAGGAAGGTTTTCCAACCCTAAAGAGCAGATTTTGAAGGGTTTAGGGGCTGCAGGAGAATGTGGCAATCAGTGACCACCACCTTCCCCTTTTCCTTCCACAAACAGAAGGGCTCCTTCCATTCCAGCAGAGGAAAAGTCAGAATCCAACCCAAAATGTTTACTTTTAAATCTTAAGGGGTTTGAGTACTAAACTGGGAGTGAAGCATCTGTCCATTCTAAATCTTGCTCTTAGTGAAGTTAATAACTTTTTTTTTTGAAGTTTGCATCTTTTTAAGTGTCGATAGTTGCTTTGTTCTTCTGAAAGGGATCAGTAGTCTGTTTATAAGCAGATTTTATTCATTCAACTAGCAGAATCAGAGACAAATGCAGAAAAGAGAATTATTATCTGTATATCTCAGCTATTCATTCTTCCAGCTGCCTTTATCTCCCAGAATGTTCTCTTTCCTTAAAGCAATATTTAATGTAAAAATAAAAACCTTCCTGGCAGGTGCACACTTTGTCAGTATTTCAGGCTGCTGGCTTTCCCTATGACAGATGGAGTTGTCTTCCTTGTTAAAATGTGGGGCTTTAATACAGCAGGTCCCCCCCTCCCCACTTATTGTTTATGTCCTGGCAGAAAGACGCCACACAAAGAACTGCAAGTAGAGAAAACTGCTGGGTCAAAATACCAGCTCTGAGAAATGCCAGCTCTGGGTCCTGTAATCCTTACGTGATTTCCTACATCTGTATCTTGCCCTTCCTCCAAGGAGGTTAGCATGCCATTTTTGCACTGTATCATTCCTGAGAGATAAGTTCTGCAAACTGAAACTAATTTGTCCAAGGCTATCCACTGAGCACCATTGCAGAGAACAAGTTTGTACTTGCATTGTCTACATTCTGAATACTTGCCACATCACTTTCTCTCTCCCCTCCCCCTGTGTTTATTGTATTTCCAGTTTCAAAATAAAGAAACTGTATGTTCTAGGAAGGCAGCTTTCTCTAACAAAGCAGTCTTCTCAAAGTCATCATGCATGCAAGGGAGCAGGATGTTGACAGCAGTCTCCTCCCATACTAACTAGACTTGTTGCATGGTCCCAGCACATGTACAAACTGCACACATGTAGACCCTGTATGCCCACAAGCTCGTCGCAAGTACTGTATATTTCTAAAGTAGCTAATCTGCAGAAAATGCAAAATTGTTCCAAGCATAAATCCATAAAATATAAAGTTCAGGTAAATGATTCCTCTTCCCTGGATAAGTTAAAGTCTTGACTTTTAGTTGATAATGGACATTTCAAGTGATGGTTTTGGAGAACTTTAAGCTTTAAGTTTGGAGAACTATAATGAGCTATAGAAATGATAGCAGCTGCTTCAGATTAGGAAGCTGCAATTTGGGGAGGGGACTTATATGACACAGGGGCTTCTTACCTCCTTTAACCTTAAAAGAAACCATGTTTTTAATAGCTTCTGGGTTCTAGCAGCATAGCTGCCAACATTCTTCTATTCCAGTCACTTGAAAGGAAGGAAATATCATAGTGGTAGCCAGAGCACTGGTGCCACACTACTGAAGCCACTGGCAGTGCTAGCAACTCCAAAAAAGGGGTTGGTTTTGTTTTTAAGAGAAAAGATAAGAAGCCTTTGTTATTGTTGCAGTGTAATAAATCAGGGATCACCAACCTCTTCCCTGCATTGCCCTGTTTTGGGATTTGCACAAATACTTTCCCCAAAAAATCAGCCAAATCCAAAAACAGGGAGAAAGGAAGCAATCTTATAATGAACATATTATAGCTGAAAGCATGGGATATCCCCAAGGGAGAGAGAGAGTTATTTTTTCATTACCAAAAGGTAAAAAGGCCATTTTCTTCAAGTGGAGAGAAAGATGAAATACTTGCCAATTGTATTTGTTCTTGTTAAGATTGTTCTTGTTAAACACACATACACCTTCTGCAGTTTTATTACCACCCACAAGTGGTTCACTAGAATCTTAGTTTTTAGACTGTTACATTCTTCTTATTAGCTATAGCTGGTTGATGCACCAAGCCATCAGCACAATCAGAGGTAATTATGCCATTCATAGAACAGTTCTTACTGCATCTAGTTTTTCCTTCAAGTCCTGTACTTTGTTCAGGTAGCCCTCAAGTGTTTTGCCTCTGAGGTCTAACAAGCTCACAGGCTGGAATACTTTTGATGGTAAAGGAGAACAAGCACATTGAATGTTAGTTTTTCACAAAGCAGATCTTGCCATTGTAGATAATTAAACAGGACTTGTCTGTGCTTATTCCAGAATCGTGAGTTGCAGAGAAGCACTTCATATTGCCCCTAATTGTGTATTGGACTGATGAGAATGAAAACCCTGGCAGACTGGTTGCTCAGAGGCCATCTTGAAAATAACAACCAAAAAAAAAAATGTTATATAAAAAAGCGTGATTCACACTGATTGCACCAAATTCTTAAAAGTAAGAACACTGGAGTGGACTATTAAACTTTCACCTCTATGGAAATGAAGCTATCTGTGTAAAGTCGAGGGTCTGACAAATGATTATTACTTTCTGTGCCTATGTAATGGCACTGAAGTACAAATGGGAAAAAGCTAATGCTCCGTTAGATCTAATGGGACATGTTAAGTGCTTCTATAAGAATATCTACATGTTGGTGGCTAGCTCATAATCATTCTATTTTGCATTAGCAATAGTTTATGCAAAAGATAGGAACACATTGCAGTAACCATTGTAAATGGTATTTTGTGAAATGGAAGTAAATACTTGGCAACAAATTAGACATCACATGCTGTTGTGTATCTTTCCCCTTACTTTAAAAAATAAATGAATAAAAAGTAGCCTCAGAAGGTTGTGAGTGGATTGGGGGAGGGGCTTGACCCTTTAATCTCTGGGTGTTTTCACACACAAAATTGCACGCACACCCATGTTTTTCTCTCCATAGCAGAAAAGGTGCTGGGGGATTTTTAAGGGGGAAAGTGAAAAAGGGGTTAAACAGTCCCTCTATTTCTCCACTCAAAACCATTGCCTTCTGTAGCTGTGTTTGATAATGGTGGTGGTGGTGGGGAATTGGGCACCACCTCAAAGTGAGGCAGAGTCCATGGGGTTCCAGGCATTCACCCAGGGTCTGTGTTCCTTTGGAGAATGGAGTCACAGCTGACACAGCTAAGAAATGTGTTTTATTCACCCATTTACACCTTCAGTCTGCATGGAGGGAATCCAGATCTTATAGCATGGCAATTCCAAGATGAACTTGTCCCCCACAGCAGTGTATCCCTGGAGTCAAAGGCATCTCTCCTAGCCAGTCTTCGGCTTGCCTGCCCAAGATCAATCCCAGTCTTAGTTCTTTCCCTTCTTCTTCTTCCCAGCACACCATGCTGAAAAGCACTGTCACCTGAAACACACACCTCATCACCTTGGCAACTTCTGTCTGCAAAGGCCCAGGATTCTTCTTACATGGTCCAACAACACTTTTTGTCATGTTAATGTCTGTATCCCAGGTGAGTCCCTGGCTTGGAAAGCAAACTGAGCCTGTATTTTTCCACTGACTTCCAAGCTTTCCTAATACCCCAAATAATCAAAATCCTACAATTTATTAATTTCTAGGGTTTAGGAGGGGTCCCCACCAAAATCTGTTAACATTATGTAATGTCTCGTTGGAATTTATAGACTGAGGGCAGTATCCAACTAACTAGGTCCTCTAGTACAAGGATTTCAATTTTCACAGTGGCACTTTCCCTCCCTCTTCCCTGCCTGTGTGCCCCCTGTGCCCCCCACCAAACCTGCTCTGGAAGGTTGGTGATTCCAGAGGCCATGGGGCGTGGGCAGGGAGAGGAATGGGAGGGGAGGGGAAGTTCCTTTGTGCAGCCAAAAGTCCTTGCACCAGCATACCTATTTAGCTGGATATTGACCAGTGTTCAAGTCTTTAGTCTAGCATCTTAACTGGTAGACAAGAATACCAATTCTGAGCTTTAGCCAGCCTGACTTTCCCCCTGCAACTGTTGGCTACTTGTGTATACTCCTCCTTTGTGACTTCCCCTTTCTTCCATTTCTTATATATGCCCTTCTTAACTTTCAGCCACACCGGTTTCCTTAGATGCCTCCTACTTTTCTTTCTTGTTGGTATTGTCTGCATTTCTTCTTTTAGAAACTCCCATCCTTCTTGGGCTACTTTCTCATTGAGTAATTCTGACCACGGGATCACACCCAGTAGCTTTTCGAAATTGGCCTTCTTAAAGTCCAGAATGTGTGTCTGACTACACTTAGTTTTCCCTTCCCTCTGTATCCTGAAACCCGGGAGAACATGATCACTTCCTCCCAAGTCTCCAAGCACTCCCACTTCATCAATCACTTCCTCCCTATTGGTGAGGACCAGGCCCAGACAGATGACCCCCTTGTTGGTTCTTCCACCTTTTGGGAAATGAAATTGTCAGCGAGGCGATGGAGGAATTTGTCAGACCGTACACTCTTGGCAGAGTTTGAGTCCTAACTTGGGAGAATGTGACTGCTGTTCATTATGGCAAAGTGCTGAACTTCTTCTTTGCTACCATCGTAAGGTGATACTATAATAAGGTTCCAGACCAACAAAGCAAGGAGTTCATAAGACCAGATGTGAGGGCTTTTTGTTTTTGTTTTGCTTTTTAACATTTCTGACACTAAGCCCAGGGTCATTGGCAGTGGCTTGAAGTAACAAGCTCTGCTGTAAATACATGGTCCCCAGCTGTCTGCTTCTGTTAGACGGTCCTGGGTATTTTATAGCAAATTAATCATGCATTCTGACAGTTGCTAGAGTGGCATTTTCTGCTAAACTTATCCCTTTAATTAAACGTGGATGCTCCATCTTTAGGCTGACAATCTCTGGACACCTGTTTAATTTTTTAATTGAGGCCGTGGGTTTGCTTGCTCACTGTGCCTTTACTTTTTTACATCTTCCCCTCCCTGCACATGTTCACATAATGTTCCAAGCTGAGCTGCGGATATTGAAGAGGACAGCCTATGCTGACAGCTAAGGTCAATTCAATGCAAAACTTGAGCACTCATGGGCTTGAACTGAGTAGGTTGCTGTGTTTGCTAAATGCAGATTGACAGAAGTGTCCAAGGGACAACCTCTCCCCTCTATACAAAAAGCATCTAATTACTGCTGTGCTTAGCAACTTCTCTCCATTTATTCCCCATCCTGGTTCAGGAGACTATATATATATATACGCATAAAACACTGTAAAATTACACACACACATACGGGGTTTGGATCATTAAAAAATAAACCAAAAATACAACGTTTACAAACTGCATTCTAATATATTTGTAATTCAGATTTCATCACACAGGGCAGCAGCTTTTCCCACAATGAAAATGGATACTTTCATGTTTTGATATTAGGTTTTACCTTTTCCATAATATGCTTGCCAGCCCCACAAGATGCGAAGCTTCTATGCATACATAATTCTAGGCTGCTTCAAATGTGCACATACCACGTCCAAGTCTGTGGCTCTTTTTTCTGTCGTTTCTGACATTTTTTCTGTTACTGGATGCAAATTAATGGATGCAGATGTTGCATAGTGAGCATCACACATATAGCTATGGTATGGCACAGTGATGGTTGAAGAAGCCCCCATGTACCTGGTTTTCTCCATTTTCTTGTTACGGGTGGTCAGTTCATTTTGGAGAGAAATGGAATTGCTGGGGGGTGGGAGGCAAGGAAGGTAAAAGTGATACCTGTACATCAGTAGAGACAGGATAGTGGACTGAGTAGACCTTTCGGACTTCTGCTGTTGGTTTACACGTATCTGAAATGTAAAATAGGTATTTGTCTGATTTTGTTGACTACGTCTGACTTCAGTTTGAGAAAGATGCTGCAATTGAATGTAGCATGTCTGACAGATAGACTAGTAAGTTTCTTGATCCTAATTATTATTGTTGTCTCCTCTTACTGATCTTCACCCTTTTTGTGAGTGGTGCCCTACAGAGCTATATACCACTGTGCAGTACAGTTCACACTAAGAGAGAGGCTTTCAAACACTATTTTATATTTTAGTGTGTGCCCCCTAGGTAGAAAATGTGCTACTAACCTCCTGGGGTATGTGATACCCTTTTTACACTGTGCAGTGCCAGGCCTAATTTATTTATAGTTGGCATATATGGGAAGATGGAAAGGGTTGTCCTGTAAGTTTGTTTCATTAAAACTGTCAACTACTCTGAAATTTGGGCTGGGTGTTATGCCTTCCAGAAAGATGCTTGACAAGGAAACTGAGTTTATTTTACCAACATTTAACTTACCACATAACATGGATTCCTCCGTTTCTCCTTTTAGAATATGGCCTGAGATGGCTTTTTGGAGAGGTGGTTGCAGGTAACAGCCCTGGAAATAGCATATTTTGTGTTCTCCTAATGCTTTAATCTGATTTATCAACATTGCTATGAGGATTGAAACTTGAGCAGCAGAGAGTAATAGCAAAATGAAGTGTTTCAATCTGTAGGTTACTAGGTTAATTCTAGAAGTAACAGAGTGAGATTGGGTTGCATTTAGGCAATTTCTGCTGCATGGAGGAAAGACAGTTGATATTAGGAATGTGCACCAGCCACAATATTCAGCTTCTTTTTGTATCTTTGGTTTTGGAAAGCAGCCCAGACTATTTTGGAGCTGCTCTGTGTCTTTCTAATTCAACTCAGTATAAATTGGGACCAAATTAAATTTGTGAAGCTCTGTCCTCCCCCCCCCCTTCCCAATTTACTATAGTGCAAAACCTAAAAATAGCTGTACTTCTCCCCCGACAGAAATGGGTGAAATTTGCAGGCATAGCAGCTCCTTCAGAGAGGATTAAACCTGCAACATTGTGGGAAGATGCATCCAGGGAATTTCATGCAGGGCATTTGTGGGGTTTCTTGAAACAAATAAATGAATATTACTTTTCATTTTCTGCAACTTGGATGCAATTTTCAAGCATGATCTGAGGGTATGAGCTACAGTGGTTCTCCCTCAATGGCAGACTATAACAATTTGGGATGGATACTATAGGAAACATAGAGGGGTTAGAGGTGGTGGTGGAAAAAAGAGACTAGATACCCAGGAAAGACTGGTGTGGGGAAAATGCCACCCCTCCCACAAACAACCCTGTTACTGCAAGCATTGTTGGTAGCAGTGGACATTTCCTTGCCGCCCCATGAAATTATAGGGATACAGCATCTCCCGGGAAAGAGTTCTCCATTCACTTGTATCAGGGAAGGGGGTAGTGAAGAAAATAGTATAAAATCCTAGGAAAGACAGGGGTGGGAAAAATGTCACTCACATGCCCAGTAAGAATCCTGTTACCTCAAGGGTCATTGGTGGAGTGGAGCTTATCCCCCACCAATTTATTTTTGTGGATGCAATAGAGATATCTTATTGACTTACCTGGAGAAGACAAAAATCCATGTGTAAAACAATACCTCTCCCCCAGCTCCAAATCACTGAGATTTTGAATGTAATTCATTGCGATTAAAAGCTAGAGCTGCCTGTCAAAATGAGAGATCATCCCACCTCTCCATCCATACCACTCTTGAGCTCTGTCAAAACTCCAGTGACAGTTTTGTTTCTTAGGGGCAGAGGTATTTCTTTTAAAAACCACACACACACAGCTGAGAGGCCATAGAGCCACCCAGAAGCTCATCTGACTTGAGCTTCCTTTGGTTAACTGCTTGATATGAGTCAGAAATGTGAGGACCTTCCATTAGATCCGTGTGATTTTCCTCATAAATTGGGGCACAAATGGAGGAAATGCACACCTCTAATTAATACTGTTGAGAGATTTTATATGACTCTAAATAACCATACATTTAATACAAGTGAATTAAAATTTAAAAGCCCCAAGATGTGTTCCCTTTATCTTTGCTTATGTTTTGATTTGTTTATATTGGCTGAGTTTCCTTTGCGCATTTCCAAATTTGTATTTCTATTGCATACCACATCTTTAACACAGCTATAAGCAGTGTCTGTTAACAGCAATCTCTTCTTATATAAATCTAACAATGGCCTTTTGCATTTCCCCCTTCTGCCTTGCGTCAACTCATGCTTTCCAAAGATGCAATTTGAAATCCGTTTCTTCCCTATTTATTCTCCATCAGTGACTTCCATATCAGATTTGTTCAGTTTTAAAGTCAAAACAAGGTTTTTGTACCTGCCAGCCAGCCCTGCAAGCTCATTGTGGCATCTAAAATTCAAGCTGTGTTCTTTATGCTTCATGCACCAGCATCATCATCAACAGTTAAGATTCTGGGACTGGAATTTAGCAGGCAGGTTTGTTGGGGAAGCAGGAGATGGAACATAATTTTGATGCTTTATGTATAATTTTATTGCTGACAGTAAACTGAGCACACATGAAGCTTGATTCTCTACACTGGAATTCAGCTGTGTAACTTGAACTCATATTGCTGTGAAGAGGAACCAGTCTTGTACATGATACATGGGGAGCAGTTAAGGATTGTAGCAAGATGATCCTTTGTATAATCTCGTGTTTGTCCTGAAAATCCACTTTAATGGGTAGTTTCCTTCCTCCACTTGGTAAACCCTATTTAGAATAACAGATTTTTTTTTTTTATGACAGCCCAGAATGTGGTTCAAAATGTCATCTGTGGCTGACAGATTGACAACTTCCTATGTGTGCAGACTTATTTTTAAAGTCCAGTCCTCTTGTGGCTTCCATATGACTGCACAAGTGTAAACACTGACTTCCTTTTCTCAGTTTCTCAACATTTAGATTCAACGTTTTTCAGCAGATCAGGGTTTGTTCTCCCAAAAAGATTGCTAGTGCGAACTGATTAGTATTAATGCAAGTGACACTCACTCAATCAGAGTGGGATGCAAGCAAGGCAGTTCTAAGAGGCTATTTTATTCAGCAAACTGCATATCAGAGGAAAGTAAGGGAAGGTAAGAAACTGGAAATATCTAACAAATTAATAAAGAAAAAGAAAGAATTGGTTTTAAAAGGAAAATCAAGAGATACTACAAGAGATAAAGTCATTACATATACAATACTCAGTGCTTGCAAACCAAGAAATAGAGAGGAAATTAAGGTTATATAACAAATAAACTTTGAATTTGCAAATAAACCAGGGAAGTTGCTGGCTTGGCAACTTAAAAAAGAGAGTAGACAAAGAGTAATTAGCAAGCTGATAAAAGATGGATTACATATAAATAACCTAAAGGAAATAAGACAAGAATTTGTGAAGTTCTATACAGATTTGTATAGAAAAGAGAAAGATACTAATAGAGAATTACACAGAGGAAAGTAAAATGGGTAAAATTTTGAGAGAAAGTGTAGAGCTACTAAATATGCCAATTTCAGTGATGGAAATCCAACAGGTGATAAATCTGGGAAAATCTGGGAAAGCCCCAGGACCAAATGGCCTCTAGGTGGGCTACTATAAAAAAAATATCCAGGATGAACTAGCCTCCCCCCTAAAAGATATTATGAACAAAGTGTTGGCAACAGGACAAGCACCAGAAACCTGGAAAGAGGCATATATCACTTTGATACCCAAACAAGAAAATGACATAACAAAGCCCAAAAACTTCCGTCTGATTTCACTATTAAACTGTGACTATAAACTATTCACAGCAATATTAGCGAACAGACTTAAGGTTATGAGTGATTTAATACACAAGGACCAAGCAAGCTTTCTTTCTGATAGACAGTTAAAAGATAATGTTAGAAATATAATAAACATAATAGAATATCTAGAAGTACATAATGAAAAACAGGCAGTATTGATCTTTCTGGACATGGAGAAAGCATTTGACAACATCTCTTGGCAATTTATGAAAAGAGTCTTGGAGAAAATGAATCTGGGGGAAGCATTTTTAAAGGGTATAGAAGCAATATACACACAACACCAAGCAAATATTATTGCAAATAACACTATATCTGAAGGGTGCAGAATCATGAAAGGAGCCAGACAAGGGTGTCCACTGTCTCCATTATTGTTTATTTTGATTTTGGAAGTATTGGCACAAAAGATAAAGAATAATGATAAAATAAGGGAATAAGAGTGGGCCAGCAAGATTATAAATTAAAAGTATATGCCGATGATGTAGTCTTGACTTTGGAAAACCCACTAGAAAGTGTACCAGTGGTATTGGAAGAAATAATGGGGTTTGGTAATTTGGCAGGTTTTAAATTGAACAAACAAAAAACAACGATAGCCAAAAACATGGGTGGTCAACTCATGAAAGATTTAGAAAGAGTTAGTGGTATGAAGAATGAAAAGAAAGTGAAGTACCTGGGGATATGGTGAATGGTGAATAATCATAACATCTTTATTGATAACGATGTAAAGGTCTGTAAAGAAATCAAAAAAGATCTGCAAATTTTGAGTAGAATGCAATTGTCGTTGCTGGGGGGAAATTTGGTCATAAAAACGAATATACTCCCAAAGATGCTATTCCTATTTCAGACAGTACCTAGAGTTAATGACATCCAAAATTTTAACGAATGGCAAAAAGATCTATCTAAGTTTGTTTGGCAGGAGAGAAAACCCAGGATAAAATAATAATAATAATAATAATTTATTATTTATACCCCGCCCATCTGGCTGGGCCTCCCCAGCCACTCTGGGCGGCTTCCATAAAAACCAAAAATACAGTAAAATCACATGTTAAAAACTTCCCTGAACAGGGCTGCCTTAAGATGTCTTCTGAATGTTAGGTAGTTGTTTATCGCTTTGACATCTGCTGGAAGGGCGTTCCACAGGGCGGGCGCCACTACCGAGAAGGCCCTCTGCCTGGTTCCCTGTAGCTTTGCTTCTCGCAATGAGGGAACCGCCAGAAGGCCCTCGGCGCTGGACCTCAGCGTCCGGGCAGAATGATGGGGGTGGAGACGCTCCTTCAGGTATACTGGACCGAGGCCGTTTAGGGCTTTAAAGGTCAGCACCAACACTTTGAATTGTGCTCGAAAACGTACTGGGAGCCAATGCAGGTCTTTCAAGACCGGTGTTATATGGTCTCGGCGGCCGCCCCCAGTCACCAGTCTAGCTGCCGCATTCTGGATTAATTGTAGTTTCCGAGTCACCTTCAAAGGTAGCCCCACGTAGAGTGCATTGCAGTAGTCCAAGCGGGAGATAACCAGAGCATGCACCACTCTGGCGAGACAGTCCGCAGGCAGATAGGGTCTCAGCCTACGTACCAGATGGAGCTGGTAAACAGCTGCCCTGGACACAGATTTGACCTGTGCCTCCATGGACAGCTGTGAGTCCAAAATGACTCCCAGGCTGTGCACCTGGTCCTTCAGGGGCACAGTTACCCCATTCAGGACCAGGGAATCCTCCACACCTGCCCGCCTCCTGTCCCCCAAAAACAGTACTTCTGTCTTGTCAGGATTCAATCTCAATCTGTTAGCCGCCATCCATCCTCCAACCGCCTCCAGACACTCACGCAGGACCTTCACCGCCTTCACTGGTTCTGATTTAAAAGAGAGGTAGAGCTGGGTATCATCGGCATACTGATGAACACCCAGCCCAAACCTCCTGATGATCTCTCCCAGCGGCTGCATGTAAATGTTGAAAAGCATGGGGGAGAGGACAGAACCCTGAGGCACCCCACAAGTGAGAGCCCAGGGGTCTGAACACTCATCCCCCACCACCACTTTCTGAACACGGCCCAGGAGGAAGGAGCGGAACCACTGTATGACAGTGCCCCCAGCTCCCAGCCCCTCAAGACGGTCCAGAAGGATGTTACGGTCGATGGTATCAAACGCCGCTGAGAGATCCAGCAGAACTAGGAAACAGCTCTCACCTTTGTCCCTAGCCCGCCGGAGATCATCAACCAGTGCGACCAAGGCAGTTTCAGTCCCATGATGAGGCCTGAATCCCGACTGGAAGGGATCCAAACATAAAATCATGATTGACACTAAAGAGAGAGGCGGTTCCCCCCCTCCCGACTTACAATTATATTTTGATGCATCATGTTTAAGTTGGTTGAAAGAATTGGACTTGGAAAGGCATGACCTAAAATTTGGGTGGCATGTGTGCCTGTGGTACGGGAAGGCCAAGATATAGAAGTTTCTCAAACCACATAAGTGGGAAAAACCTTTATAGGGTATGGGGGAAATGCAAAAACTTATTAGAAAGGAAAACACTGATGTGGCACGCTGACATCACACAGTTCTGTCTTCGGCCCCCTCAATCATGGGGACAAGGTAGTGCACGTGGCTCTAAAGAGAGCATCGTCCTACTGCCATGGTAGTGCTGATTTCTTCTTATCCAAGCCTAAACTTTACTGTGGCAATAATAGGGTCTGAGGATATTGCTCCAAACCTCTTTCAAATATCATGATATATTAACAACACAGGTATGTTATTCCAAGACTGTTTCTTTCTCATGCTAGAAATATGCTACTCCCGTGCCCAAGAGATAATAAATAAAAGGATAACAGCTCTAAATTTGCATACTTCCTCCCAAGGTGATATCTTACAATTCCAGTCAAAGGAAAACGTGAAAATAATCATATTAAGCCAGAGACACATTTAGACCAATAGCTTCTGTTTATCTGTAAAAATGTTTAACTAACTTGTCTTCTGCTAGCCACACAATTTTGTTTTAAAGTAAGATTTTCCATCCAATTGCATTCAACCCAAAGTTGTTTAAAACTGGCAGCCCAGCACATACAGTATTTTTTTAAAAAAAAATCCTTTTGTTTTATTGTCAGACAGGACAAAGTGTGAATTTTTTTTTTTTAATTTGGAGAATGTATCAATCACTAGCGTTACTAGTGTTTGGAATTCATGGCAAAGCCAAGAGGGAGACTGTCCTCTTTCTATGAGCTGCCTATCAACGGTGACATTACATGCTCTTAGTCTGTACATTTTCAAAAGTGTTGTGAAATTTCTCAAAGTGAATGGCAACAGGTGATTCCTTTGTTTCCTGAACTGTGTGCATGCCAAAATCTTGACAAGGTGAAGCCCTTTATAGCAAGGTTGATGACATATTTTCCTGCCTTTCAAAAGTCTGCTTTGATTTTGTTGCTTCTCTGTTTAAGTTCTGTTAGCTACACTTCAGCTTTAAAAATATATAAAAATCTTCAGCAAAACTACCATCACCACAGGGAGCTATTTACACATGTCCTGGTTTTCTTAGAAGAATAGCTTTAAAAGAATCGTATACTTTCCTCCTCATCTATTAGACTTGCGCTTTATTCCACAGGCATTTTTGTTCACAGTAGTTTAATGTCAGATCTACAGGAGATTGCACCAGAGACATGCTCTCTGTTCCCATCCCTATCCCAGATCAGGCTATTATGCCAAGGCCCAAACAGACAGTTTCTAGAGAGATAAGGTGTGAATCTTCCAAGTGCAAGTCATAAAATTGGAGTCTGCCAACTGAGCTGTGGATGACGAGCACAGACTCTGCATATTAGGAGGCAAGCAGGATGGGTTTAACTCCTCCACATGAGCTCATTGAAAATAAACAGAAAATGAGCAATTTGGGATACAAGCACATATCTGCATTGCAGACCTATGGTTCTGTTTTATGGTTTTATTTGGCTGTTCAGTTGGGGTTCATTGGCAAGTTGCAAAGCCCAGGCAGCAAGCCAGTGAAGTGAGCATGAGCAAACTGTGCATGCTGACTCTGCTGTACTTACTCAGGAAGGGAAACAAGTGATTATTGCTGAGTGTTCTGTTCTCGAATGGAAAGGGAGCCAGTTGCTGTTGGCCCACCCATATGAGTGTTCTCCTGGGAACACTCACAAGAGCTTAGAGTAGACTGCATTTAGGGAATGGATCTAATTCCTCGTGAGAGATGCCTGGTTTTACACAGGAGAGCCATACTTTTAGGCACAAGTCCTGAAAGCTTATTGCAGACACAGCAAGTGGATATCTTGGGAATTCTCTTCAAGGTTCATTGAGGGAGAACAGGAAAGAAGCTGGATGTCTTACTGGTTGCGACTGGAACCCAGAGGAACAAAGGGAAAATAGGACTTACCTAGTGAAAAAAACTAGTATTCTGTCTGATGTACAGAAAATGGTAACTGAACCTCAGTAACAGCTATGGTAGGACCCTGTTATATGAGCCGTAATATTTAAAATATTAGAATTAGTCTATATATGACTAGCACACTCCTTCTTTGTGTTGATGCTTACATAGCACAAACTGCACCACTCGTGCACAAGAGAGATACATTAGCAGGACGAGGCGCAGAATGACAAAAAAGACAACAAATCCTAAGTGGTGGAACCACGTCCTAAAGCAGCCCAGTGAGGACTCAGTATGATTAGATGCCATTGGGGGTGGGAAGGGGCAAGAAATGGATGGAACAGAATCCTGGAAGTGGGCGCACATAGTCAGCTTGAACCCTGAGCAAGAGCACCTCACATTGCAACACTTAGTTGTAGGTCCCATTTACCTCCAAGTTAATCAGTGATTTTATTTGATCCTTGTTTCCTTACAATACCCCATTGTTCATATTTGTCTTGTTAGATGCAGAGTGGTATTTAACTACATTTTTTTGTGGTAGCGGAAGGGGGGGAGGTTGCCCCTCTCCTCCCCCCTGCCTGCACCCGTGCCATCCCCAAATCTGCTCCGGAGGATTGGAGGGAAACCCCCAAACAGATTTAGAGGGTGTGCAGGGGGAGGAGAGGAGGAGATAATTCAGTTGTGTGAGGAAAAATCTGATACACTTTATGTTATGTCGAATAGTTTCATTACTGGCTGTGCAACTGACATGCTGCAGATGGCGTTGGACTCCGACTCCTATCATCCCAAGCCAATGTGGTCAATGGTCAGGGATGATGGGAATTGTAATCCTACAACTAGGGGTCATTGCTAGCCATCCCTGCTGTATATGGTTCAGGGAACTAGCAAATAGCCCTGCTTCTCAAGGTTCTGGTGTGAGATCCATAACACCTGCCAGCAATCTTGACACAATGGCTTTACAAAGTTCTCCACCCCAAACTTCAAATGTTCCTCCTCATGTGGTGGTTTTTTGGGGGGGGGGTATATTGTCTGTATTTAAAACATTTAAATACAAAGTTTGGATCCAGACTGAGTCAAGCTTAGATCAGGTCCACTGAAATCAATGGGATTGAAGTTTTCAGGGACTCGGTCTGGATTAGTGTTTTCTCCTTCCCAACCCAACCAGAGTCCCAAACCACAGTCCTAATGAAGAACAATATTTTCCTAATAATGTAGGCCAAAAATATCCTTGGTATGACAACTGAACTCCTAATTTTTAGTCAGTGTCATGTTTTAGAAGTAATTTAGTGTGAAGGTGATTACTGCCATATCTCCTTGGAGATACTTCAAAGACCTTTACATGAGTAATCCATCCCTTTCATTTAGGTAACTTGCTCATTTTTCACTTGGACATTACAGAAACAGTCACTAGAAATGAACCGTAATATAATGTTGGCATGTTTGCCCATCACACAAAAATGATAATGGCTGGACGGCATATTTTTTTTCTTGATTTGTCCAGGCTATTTGTAATGAGAGTCTGGATTGTATAGGACAAAATGATATAACATGCAGTGAAGCTTTTCAGATTATTTCATGTTGCAACTTTCCCATGAGTCACAAAGCACTTTAAAGGCAGGTGCTCCAGAGGATTTCTGTTTCAGGCAGAATGTGGGATTATAAGGGGAATGACGTTCCTGTTAAGCAACACTTGCTGTCTCTGATCTTCAGCTCTTGCCATTTGGCATGACCGTTTGGATCTAGGAGATACCGAGTAGTCATAGAAGATGCAATAAAGTTTTCAGTTTTTACAATGTGATGAGCACCTCTGTCCCCAAACTCAAAAGATGAAAAGCCCCTGAGTGAAAAATGTTGACAAAAGTGAGATGAGCAGGCACTTGGGGCCAAATGCCATGTTACATTAATTGCATTATAGCATTTAATATAAATGTAGTTAAAAAAATAATTGCTGCTCCAGGGTGGTGGTGATGGCTGATGTGTGGTTCAGCTGGTAACCTTTCCCTCCCCTGTTGAGATCATAACAAAATCAATTTGGATTTTTTTTGTTCTCAGCAGCTGACATGGCAGAGAGCTGGTTTTAAATTCAACTGCCCCAACTGCCAGAGCAAAAGCACCTCGGGATAAAGAGGATTTCGAGACCTGGATGAAGGACAGCAGCCACATAAGCATTTACAGGAGAGAATTAAGGGAACTGACTAAATTGGGCTCCTTTGGTATAAAACTGGAGAAGTTGCCCACAATTAAAAAGCTATTGGGTCAGATCACATGGTTCACAGCAACCAGTGAGTTTTGAGAGTAAGGGGTTAATGTTAAGGTCTGCATAGTACAGGGTAAAGGACCCCTGACAGTTAAGTCCAGTCGCGAACGACTCTGGGGATGCGGCGCTCATCTCTCTTTACTGGCTGAGGGAGCCGGCGTTTGTCCACAGACAGTTTTTCCGGGTCATGTGGCCAGCATGACTAAGCCACTTCTGGTGAAACCAGAGCAGTGCACGGAAACGCCGGAGCAGTACCTGTTTATCTACTTGCACTTTTTGGTGTGCTTTCGAATTGCTAGGTTGGTAGGAGCTGGGACTGAGCAACAGGAGCTTACCCCGTCATGGGGATTTGAACCACCAACCTTCTGATTGGCAAGCCCAAGAGGCTCAGTGGTTTAGACCACCTGCGTCTGCATATCCACCTACAAATCACTTATGTCATGCCTTTCCAAAAAGTTCCAGATGGCTCCCAAGAAAGGTAAATTGAGAGAGAATTAAAAATACAATAAGAACATATAAAACACTGAAACCTACTCACTTACAAAAGAAACATAAAATCACATGAAAAACATCACTACAAACACATCAGCCAAAGTTCACTAAAATCAGTGTTGGTTGGCATCCGTCTGTCTCAGGAAACAATGGAAGTGTGCATCTTCAGAGCTGAAGGCAAACTGTTGGAGAGTTACAGTGCCTGCTGTGGCTGTAGAAACTGATACAGGAGAGACACTTTTACTGCCAAAACAGTCATAAAAAGAAAGTTCTCCACACTGCTCTGAAAGACCATCAGGGAAGGAGTGAAGTGGGTCTCTCTGAGCTGGGAATTCCAAGGTCTAGGTGAAGCCACTGAAAAGGCCGCTGAGAGCTTATCATCCACAACTCCTAAAATAACGCTCCTTGTTCAGACTTAGCACAAGGTTGTCATGTTTCTTAACACTATTCCTGTTGTTTGTTCTGCCTCACCTTTGCCTTTCCTCATTTGCTTCTCACTTGGCAGGGGTCATGTCTGGCAAAACCTTGAGTTTTGATTGGACCCGTTTGCATAAAGTCAGCACCAAACCTGTTTGTTACCATGACACATACATGGTCTCACCACAACGCGGGAACCTTGGAAGTTGCTTTATAGTGAGTCTGATCAATGATCCCTCTAGCTCAAGGGTCGCTTCTGAAGCATCTCTCCCAGCCCTACTCAGAGATGCTGGTGAATGAACCTGGGACCTTGTGTGTGCAAATGCTGGCTGTTTGGAAGTCAGTTTATGAAGGATTTTCCTGTGGCTGTCACATTCACACACGGTGATGTGGCTTTGAAGAAGAGGCCCTGAATCTTTGAACAATGCCTAACGCGTCTGTCATTCTTGAGGGAGACTAAAGTATCTATTCATCTCCAGGGATCAAGGGCACTTGTCGAATTGCTAGCTATTGTTATAGCCCAGATAGTTGGAGTAAATCTTTAGTTTATGACTAAACAGTAAATGTAGTATAGCCATAAATCAGCACTATGAACACTGGCACAGCGCATGCTGGAATATGCTTCCAACTCCCCTCAGAACACATCATTTTCTTTTGTTAACACCAGAGATGCCTTTTCTTCACATAACTCTGTCTTTTAGGAGTTGCTAACACTTTCTGCACTTAGTGTAACTGAGAGGCATCCACAGGGAAGAGATGTTGAGATTATTGCAGAAACATGTACAGTCCTTCACACTGCAAATCTCTCTCTGTGTCTGCAAGTCTCTCCCTGTGTGTTTCTAACACATTTTTTGTTCAGTAAACAAGAAGTCTGGAGTAGAAGTTTTAATATTTCTTCATGTTTTGTTGGCAAATAAAGCCCATAAACTACCAAATAAAATAAAAGTGCATTTAACCAAATATTCAGGCAATCCAAACACATCATCATCATCATCATCATCATCATCATCATCATCATCATATAGTAATAATTTGTTATTTATACCCCACCCATCCTGCTGGGTTTCCCCAGCCACTCTGGGCAGCTCCCAACAGATTAAAAACAGAATAAAACATCAAACATTAAAAACTTCCCTAAACAGGGCTGCCTTCCAAAAATCAGATAGTTGTTTATTTCCTTGACATCTGATGGGAGGGCGTTCTACAGGGCGGGCACCACCACTGAGAAGGCCCTCTGCCTGGTTCCCTGCAACCTCACTTCTTGCAGTGAGGGAACTGCCAGAAAGCCCTCGGCGCTGGACCTCAGTGTCTGGGCAGAATGATGGGGGTGGAGACGCGCCTTCAGATACACTGGGCTGAGGCCATTTAGGGCTTTAAAGGTCAGCACCAACACTTTGAATTGTGCCTGGGAACATACTGGGAGCCAATGTAGGTCTTTCAGGATCGGTGTTATATGTTCTCGGCAGCCACTCCCAGTCACCAGTCTAGCTGCCGCATTCTGGATTAGTTGTAGTTTCCGGGTCACCTTCAAAGGTAGCCCAACATGGAGCGTGTTGCAGTAGTCCAAGTGGGAGATAACTAGAGCATGCACCACTTGCAGCATGGGCTTTTGTAAGTTTCATTTAATTCCAGTGCTTCTGCTTATGAAAACTAATGTATTAACTAACTAGTAAATAAATTAGTTTTTAATGTCCCTCTGAATCCTACTGTCACCCATTTTACTCTTCTAGAAAACAACAACTTGAAAGTGTCTTCCAGATTAGAAATTACAGTAACTCCTTTCTCATAATAGATTTCCACAAGGCATTTTGTAGTAAAAGAACTATCCACCTGTTGACTAAAGTCATGATGAATTCCTGAGTGACTTCCATGGTTTACATTCATTGCTGCCATATATTGTTTGCCATCAGCATCACATGCTTAATGCATGCTATTTGCAAAACACTGATTTCATAAAGGATTCCTCTTGATCATTGTGGTTTTTAGAGCCTATTTTTCACATATTAGCCCTGAAGGCCTCTGACAATAACTTTGAATGCAAACCCCTAGATATATGAATTCAAAGCAAAAACCGAAATGCTCTTTTGTTCTTCTTTAGCATCAAATTGCAGCATCAAGTGCTTTGTCTCACATTAATGGAATACCCACAGTGGTAATTTAAAATTTGGGTTCTAATAAAAAAAAGACAACCTTGCTGCAGCCTTGCTTTTACCAATTCAGAGAGCAAGTGTCATCACTTAAGTAATCATACATTCTGCTGCAGCCAATTTTGGCCACAGTTCATGACTTGGATAAATAGTTTTCTACATATTACAGCCAGGAATGCTGGCTCTTAAAATTAATCACATGGAAATTGGAGGTGGAATCTTAGCTGATATCACACTTGTTGGAGTTCATAATTTCATTGGATAGGCTACTTTAATTGTCATTTATGTAGAGCTCCCAAAGTGCTGGACTGTGCTTGCAAATAGCCAACAGCGGTCAGGAGGGAATTTAACTTATGATCTCATTAATCTTCTGCCAGGCAGCATACAATCCAGTTGAGCTAACGTACCTGGAATTAAGCTGATTTAATCATGCTTAAATCTCTCTTAATACCATTTTAAGTTAATGGAACTAATGTCCCATGATGTAAAGCATGTTGCAAAAGGCAAAAAATGGATAAGTTTGAATGCAAGAATCATTGCACGAACGCAGCACTGTGAGTTATGAGTTCACTACTTGGGAAAATCGCCCAGGAATTTCCATGCAGTGAAGTTACACTGTGCATGGACGGTCTGGTTGAGCCAGATGTGGGTAGAGGGGGGCAATGACAAGCCCAGGCAATGGTGTGGTGATCCTAAGCACAAGGCTGTTGACATGCAAATTGAAAGTGGGAGTCAGATTGTTAGCCCTGCCCCCTCCTGCATGTGAGCATAGCCTTTCTGGCAACACTCCATGTGTTTGGGCTCTGAATTTCTTCTGAGTCCAGAAAGTAGTGTCCTCATTCAATTTAGGACCCTGGAAAATTGTGTGGGAAGCGTACTCAAATGTGGGAGGGGCGTTTTTAGGACTAAAGTGAAACTATGAACTCCCTTTTGATTTTTGCTATTGGATGTTGCATGTTGTTTAATCTTGTTATATTTATAGTATTAAAATGTAGCTTTTTACATACCCTCCAACAATTCTCTGATGAAAATGGGGACATCCCATGATGATGATGATATTTATACCTCACCCATCTATTTGGGTTGCCCCAGCCACTATGGGTGACTTCCAACATATATAAAAGCTTAATAAAGCATTAGACATTAAAAAGCTTCCCTATACAGGGCTGCCTTCTAAAGGTTATATAATTACTTATCTCCTTGGCTCAGTGGTCACATAACTCCATACCCTCCAATATTTATCCAATGAAAATAGGGTCGTCCTAAGGAAAAGCAGGACATTCTGGGAATGTCAGAAACTGGAATGTCTTCTGTAAATCTGTGACTATCCCTGGGAAATAGGGACACTTGGAGGGTCTGTTTCTGTGTGTTACTATATTTTTGTTTCACTATGCTATTATGAAATTGTTTTTGTAATGTTTGCTTGCAATGCATCCCTGTTTCTTGGTTGTATTTTTATGTGTGCAGGAAAGTGGCATACAAAGAGAATGAATGAATGAACAAAATGTAAATAAAGCAGGCTCTTCGGTGCAGATGTTCAGCCCCCAACACATGGGAGGCTGCAGGAACAGCAACGGGTGTGGCCACTGGGTTCCTCCCTACTCCCCATCCTGTCTCCACAGGATGGAAATCATGTCAGGAGGCAGAATGGCTGAGCAGAGCTCTTAAAAAGTAGATGGAGAACAGAACAGGGAACAGAAATTATCTTTAACAAAGGACCAATCATAGGATTGAGTTGCAGATCATTTGAGCAGCCATCATATTGATGCTTCTGGTTTCCACATTCAAAATTTTTGCATACGCTGCTCTCATTTAGATTTCTTCTTTCATGGAGAACAATTATGGAACTGGTTATTGTATGGAACTGGTTATTGTATTCCAATTTGAGGGTAATGGAGTGAGAACATGTTCTTCCAAACATTTTGTTTTCGCTAAAATAATTTTATTAGTTTAATGTTTCCCACTTTTAAAACAAAAACATAAATGGCACATACAGTGGAACCTGGGTTTTTGAGTGTCTTGGAAGCTGGACGTTTTGGTTTTTGAATGCGCCTCAAAAGTCGAACGGCTTCTGAGGCGTGTTTCTTCATTATCCCAAATGATTTTGCTGACAGCCCATTGCACCTTGGTTGCCGAATGTTTCAGAAGTCAAATGGTCTTCCGAAATGGATTACATTCGACAACTGAGGTTCCACTGTACTTACCAAAAATACAGTACCTCAAAGGGGGTTTTCCATTTCACAGATGTAATTTGTGATCTCACAATAGAGGCTGCAATCTTGCAGCTGCTTACCTGATAGTAATGTCTACTAAGCTTCCTTCTGCATAAAAATATATAGGATTCTGCTGCACAATACTAAAAAAAAATGTTTCTGACTCTTAGAATCTGTTTCCAATTTTTCTAGAAAAAACAAAATTGCCTGAAAACAAATTGAAAGCAGCAGTTATATACCATGCCTCCCTTGAAGACAACACCAAAACTAATAGACACATCACACACAGGGGCGGGGAAAGAGAGAGAGAGAGGCAATGTAGTCATGTACTTGCATCAGTACCCTAAAAGCTATACTAGAGAAGTCAAGCATGGAGAATGATATTTTATTTGCAATGGCCACAGTAAATGATTGATAAATAAAATATAGGGAGTGAGAGAAAGAGAAGAACATATCTGTCAACTACTGGAGAAAAACCTACTTGAATTTAAACCCTTGGAGAATTTGTTCAGGAACACTGTAGTTCAGCTGTGTGAAAATATGCCCCTCAGATGTTGCCAAGGTCAGTGCAACCCGTGGAGGGTTGGGAGAGATGTGCTGGTCACACAACATAAACCAGGCTAGGAATTTCTGTCTGCTGATTTCATGCCATTCACCCCTCTGGCTTTTGCAGTCATTGAGTGATCCAAGCATGTGATCCGGGGCATGTGATTTGGGGTACTGAGGTTTCCTTGTTTTACCTTTTTGTAAACCACTTTGAGGTTTGTTTGTTTTTTATTTTTTTTAAAAAACAACAATCAATCAAGCCGAGTGTAAGTTTTATGAAATAAATAAATAAAATATCATCATAACTCCATGTAACTAATTCATAGCGAGGGCAATACTTTTGTCCTCTTTCTGAATGGGCAATTTATACAGGCAATTTGATTTGGTTACCTGACAAAATCCTTAGCTAATTCAGAATAAAGGCAGCTTTTACCTATTCAGAGTGAAAATAGGAAACTTTTGCTACCCCTTCACCTTATCCTCACAAAGAGAGCAGGACTTTTCATAGCTGAAAACAGCTTGGCAAAAAGTCTCTTGGCGGGGCAGTCCTAATTCGGGTTCCTCAAATGTTACATCTAATTTGATCATGCTGTGGATAAGAATGTGGCAAACTGGCTAACAACATACTCTGGTGGGGTTTGTTTTGAATTGTAAGCTTGCAAAGTTTGAGATCAGCCATTATGGTTTCTTCTATTTTTGTTTCAGAAGTGTAGTTATTCTGATTTGCAGTTAGTCCAGTATTAAGGATGTTTACATGATGACTGGCTAGAATTCTTTAACTTCAAGACTGTGCTCTTCCGCTGCACATAGAGGGCTGAATCCAATGAAATCATACTCAGAGGAGAAGTGTTGAAAGCATAGCGTTAGTTGGATACAACCCATGGTGTTTCTATTTAACAGCTGTGTGTGAATAATTTTTTCGGTGGAACGCATAGTTCTGTAGTAGAGTACATACCTTGTATGCTGATGTCTGATTAAGATCCCGGAGAGCCACTGCAAACCACCATAAACAACACTGGACTAGTTGGGCAAGTAGTATGGCCTGGCATAAAGGAGTTTCCTAATGTAACATGCCACCCCATCGCCATAGCAGTGCACAATTCTAGGGGTCCAGGTGCTTACCCAGGCTATGTGTTTCCTTCATAAATGAGGCACAGCAGAGACTGTGGTGTCTTTATGATATATGGTTTCATTTATGCATACATACAACCTGAATCTCGGATGGAGGAGTGCACAGCAGTACACCCCAATATGGTCCCTTCCTCCTTCCATAGGTGCAGCAGGCTTGAGTCTAAAAACAGAGATATCCACCATGTTGTTGGCCTCTTTGTTATAGCTTTTAAACCAGCCCACATGGTGTTCTGCCCTCCCTTTCCTCCAACTTGCCACTCTTAGACTGGAAATATTTTTGCACATTATAGTTGGCATATCAGGCCAACTATAATCCTACACCCAAATCTACTGGCTTTGTCTTTAATAACTACCCCCCCCCCCCATTTGTGGCTGCCACAGCCTTAGCTTTTGCTGATGGCAAGTCTTGATGGGTTAACGACTTGTCCACCATCTTCTTTGGTACTCTTAACAACCCACACTCAGTGAGCTCTGCCAGGCAGGCCTAGCTCATTAGGATTTCTGTGTTTGGCACAGTTTAATCAAACCCTGATTAATCCAAGAATCATGTGTGGCTGACACTCACAAACTCTTGCACTCAGAACTTATAACATGATGCTCCTTTAGCCTGGTGAAAAAACACAATATGCTTATATAATCTCATTATAGGAAACATCTGTTTCAATCCAAAATTGTGAATTCTTATATGATGAGCCTTTGTGCAAGAACTTTCTTTTGTCTGAATGGAAGTCACCAATCCATGCACAGAGTAGAACTATTGCAATCAATGGACTTGTTAGTCCATTTATTTCAATGGGTCTTCTCTTAGTACGACTTACCGGTAGTTGGATGCCACCATATGAAGGAATGTGCCCATGAGTTGACTCATTGCATTTAAATTAGGAGGGAAGCCACTGTGGTTGAAGGAGGTCTTGTTCATATTAATTCTCCTGTGTATGGAATAGATAATTGAATTATGGTGCACCATGCATTTTGAAAAGAGCTAACTGACATGATCTCAATTTCTTGCTAAGCAGCTTTAGCACATGTAATTGGTTACAGCCTGATATTTGCACACAAACCACCTAGGGCTCTCAGTAGATGTTATACATGGCACACTTCTAGAATCAAGGCAGCACATGCATCCACATTTGCCTTCTGTGCACAATTCCTATTACAGTACTTTGACTCTGTGCAAAACTACAGTCATGTGATCCCCCCCCCAAAAAAACAATCAAAGGGCTTTCTTTCTTTGTGTGCTGAGATCACTTTTTTAAAAAAGTGTGATCATTTAAAGAATATCAAAATTATATTCTCATTGATTTTCAAAGCATTTCTGTTTTGTTTTCCATTAGCCTAGATCAATGGTAATGGTAATGATAATGGTACCATGATAATGGTAAAAATAGTTTTAAAGCAATTTTAAGAAATAGTGGAATATATCTAACAAAAACAGGAAAGGACAACTAGACATTATAACCCTCACTTGTCCTTCAAAAGGCTACTTTTAATCTTGACATCACTAATAACATTATTATTAGTGGATTATATTAGGATTATAATAACTAATAATCCCTTCACCTATAAGGAGAAATATAGTATGGTCTTGAAAGTTTCTCTCTCTCTCTAACAAAAAACAAAAATAAAACCCTTGATTGAACTGGCAGATAGCTTTTCTATCACTGCTGTAATCTACATTCATTTCTCCCTAGCTGCAAAGCATTCTACACCCTTCTCTTAAAAGCATTTGAATGATTACTTGCCCATGTCAGAGTGTGCACTGGAGCAAAAGAAAACTTTCCTTTACTAAATAATATCCCTTGAGAGTAAATATTGCTTAAGATATCTGCTGCTTTCCATGATCTACTTCATGCATGTATAATAATTTCATTAGATTGATGGATGGGTGATCTCCTTTTAAATCTTCTTAGCAGTGAATTTATGAATTGGGTATAGTTCACAAAGGTGCAAAAGAACTTTATATTTGGTTATTTCCTATTAGATTATTTTTGAAGTGTGTAAGAGCATGCCTTGTTACAGGAATATGCCTATTTGGAGAAGTTGCTCAAAGACCTTTATTCTTAAAAGATGTTAGCTTTCATTTGGAAATAAAAAAAGAGATATCATAGTAATACTTGATCTGCAACTTTGTAGCTCTTATCTAGCGTGCAATAGAGTCTTTACATGTTTAAGAAGAATGCTGACAAATTCAAGAACAGTCATGTTCAATCAAAACATTAAGAATACTGGAATCATAGAAAAGAAACTTCAGAAGTTTGGATGATGGCAGGTCCAGTTCAGGCTAACAAACAGAATTGTAGGAATGAGGCATACAAGCAGTCTTCAGATTCTGTGTTTAAAATTAGAGGTCACATCTTGCATTAAAGACTACAGTGGGTTTGTTGTTTGAAGATTGTTTAACGTACTATATACAGCTTTTAGTGGCTCATCATAAATACAGATATTTATTCAAATAAAATAAACACACAGTAGCAGTTTAGTCAGGTCAGGAGTTCCCTAGCTTCGATGTTCAACACTGGTAGTTTGGTCTGAATTCTTAAGAATTGCAAACGTGAACAAAAACACTTAAAAATCCTCCATCATTATCTAGATAATTCCTTAGAAGCAAACATCTTATTTAATCAGGGAGACATGAACTATGTATCTGTCAAGAAGTGGGAAATCCAAGTATTCAAAAACAGGCCAACCCATTTGAAAGCCATACCCTTTTTTAAAAAAAGAAACTTCCTTGATCCAGAGTGATATCATAGCTTCCATGTTGGAGAGTGCTGCTTTATTTCAAATTATCCAACTTGGCCGACATTGAATTCTCCTTCCATTGCAAATAGCAGGTGATGAGGGGATGCTTCTGACTGAGTGCAAAGGGTTAAAGCTCTCATCCCTCACTTCAGGATCCTAATTCAACTCCTGTTCTCCACACCAACAATTTCTTTTAAATAAGTTAGCCATGAATGGGCCCTAGTTTGACCCTTAGAATGACTTGTATTAGGCGAGCATTCCATCTAACACTTACATGTCCAGTCCTTGTCAGAGACGTCAAACTCTTGCTTTTCTTTGTATGAGATGTTCAGGATTACTCTCTTAATACTCCGTTGGCTGGTTGTTAAAGAGGCATTGAATTATGCTGAAGGAGCTGAGCTATCTTCCCATTAAATAAGCAATGCCAAATATAGATTAAGCAGAGGAGGAATATAAAGTAAACAGTGAATAACAAATTGAATTATTGTACTTTTATTCTTCTTGGACATATTTTTTTAGACATCTACTAAAATGCTTCAGATGTTACAAAAGAAATTGCTCTCTCTCTCTCCCTCTCTCTCTTTTTTGCTGAATTGGGATGACAAGGGGAGTCCATGGGGTGTTCCAATTAAGAAACCACCACAGCATCTGTTTAAACAAACTCTGTTTTGAGTTACCACAAGGAATAATTATGTCCCCACTAATTTCCCCCCTGAAGATTTCTTTTTATTACTTGCTATAACTAAATCATGCAGCAACCTAGCTAGGCACTTTAAAATTAATCTAAATCTGATCAACTGTCAAAATACAAGATGATGAAAACAGAAAAATGGGTTGGAGAAACCTAACACAGAAAGAAAGCAACAGAAGGAAATATTTTTTGGCAAACACTTTAAATTTCCCTAAGACTTTGTCATTACTGACAAAGCACCTCTCTTTGATGTTCTAGGTCTGTCCTTCAATATTTTCTTATATAATCGTGAAACTCTTGAAGTTCCATTATTATATGAGTTTGTAAAGTTTCATCCCTTTCCTCCTCCCATTTGCTTGTGTCCATGTAAGCTGACATAGCTCAGTTGGTTAGAGTGTGGTGCTGATAATGCCAGGTTTGCAGGTTTGATCCCTGCATGGGACAGCTCCTCAGGTCCCTTCCAACTCTCCAATTCCATGATTCTATATTTTGCACAACTTCTTTGGCACAACATTCATGCATGTGGCAAAGGCATTATAACTTAATAATGTTTCATTAGGTAATGGCTCTTTTTGCAATCTAAATAATGCTATTATAAGTTGGCCCTTACAAGTCAATGAGAGTGTGGCTGCTCCTTTGTACACAACACACCCTGTTTTCTGTTACAGCTCCTACTGTCTCTGGAACCCGAGTTTCTCTTCTTAGTTTCTACATTCATACCTTGGAAGTCAAACGGACTCTGTTCCGGAAGTCAGTTTGACTTCCAAAGCGTTCGACTTCCAAAGTGTGGCTTCTGATTGGTTGCAGGAAGCTCCTACTGGTATGTACATGCTTTCCTTGAGTTGTCTTTTGGTTCACTCCCGTACAGAAATCAGAAAGTGCCATTTGTGGTAGGTTGTCACAAACTGATCTGGGCTGTGTATTGTGTCAGGTTGGAAACAAAAGACTTGAAGGGGTGATTAAACGTGTTTCCCAAAATTACAGAATCACTATCAATGGCCACCTCCATTATGGTGTAAAAAAGGTGATACAGTTATCATTGATTTGAATGCCTTTGTGTCTGCAAGTATACTCATGTACCATAACCTAGCTTTAGAACAGGAGCAGGAGCAAAGTGATTGCAGTTAGTGATGCCTTTGCTTATTTCTACAGTGCCACTCAGATGGATCTGTGAACTAGATTCCTGTTTGCTTCTGCAAGAAAAAACAAGTTCTTAAGCAAGCAATACACTTTGTGTTAAATAAGAAAAAACAAAGTATTTTCAGAAATGGTGCTTGCCATCTGCAGTTTTTTTTACAAGCACTTGTATTTATTTATTTTTTTAAAAAAGAATCTGCTACTCTGTTTATTAGGGTCATGATGAGCAAATATTTGACAATTCTGGATTTAAATCATCATTCTTTTGATTGCTGTTAATTAGTTGTTTCGATACATGAAGAGCAGATAAATCTAACTTTATCTTTTGGAAGTCAAAATTAGTAGGAGTTTGGAAAGAACACTGGGAGGGTTTTCATTAGTACTTTTGAATGCTTTTCTGTTCTTGATTTTCTTTTCTTTTCTATGCACTGCTGTGATTGCTGATGACAACATTCTTCTTGAAGCCTCCTGTGTGAGTAATCAGCACAGGAGTCAATGGTACACAGTTGACTGTGCTTTCCAGCAGAGATCTGTGAAACATTATTGTCTACAAATTATTGAATTGCTGTAGACAAAATGCAGCCAGGCCAACATCATTTGTGATCATTTGTAGGGGGGGGGGGACTGTCCTAGGAGATGAAAGGAAACTTGCTTGAAACCACCTAACTGCCAAAGTTCTTGTTATCACTGCAGACAATTCAGGGTGATAACGTATGGAAATTTAGTCTGGATTCATTACTATTCATGCAATTTTTTTTTGCTGTGTCCGCATGATGCCGTCATATTAATTTACGAAATCTGGAACAACCTAGGTGCAGGGTACCTTAGGGACTGCCTATATCCTCACTAAATCTCTGAGATCATCCGCAGGAGCACCACTGGCCGTTCCCCTTATTAGTGAGGCTCATTTGATCACAACGAGAAAGCGAGCCTTCAGGGTCATCAGCCCAGTCCTGTGGATACTCTGGCAACAGAGATTCAGCAGGTGCCTTTTGTTTCAACTTTTAAACACCTGCTCAAAACTTCTGTATCCTGCCAGGCCTATGCAGGCAATTAATGCATCTTTCCACAATATTTAATTGCTGTCTGGGTTTTAACTTTTTAATATGGTTTTTACTGTATGATTTTATGTATTTTTGTTGTAAACTGCTGTGGTATTGTTATGAAATAGCAGTTTACAACAAAAATACATTAAAAATAAATTTTCATTGAAATTCAGTTTAATACTACTACTACTACTACTACTACTACTACTACTACTTTGTTATTTATACCCCACCCATCTGGCTGGGCTTCCCCAGCCACTCTGGGTGGCTCCCAACAGAATTAATAATAATAATAACAACGTGATATAGCATCAAACATTAAAACTTCCCTAAACAGGGCTGCCTTCAGATGTCTTCTAAAAGCCTTTCCTTGAAATCTGATGGGAGGGCAGGCGCCACTACTGAGAAGGCATCCCTTCCCATAGTTTAATCTGGATTTACAATTTGTGTAGAAATACCCTCACCCCACTTATATCAAACCACACGCAGCTCAAAGTTGGACACATTGTAGTGCCACGTAATATCATGTTTTTGTGGTGGTTCTTCACATTTTCAGCAGGTGTTTTCTTTTACCACACCCCCCCCCACTTCCCTTTCATCATCACTCAAGGAGACCTGAGCCATGGATCTCAGGTGTCACATGTGTGTTTGGCTTCTTGGAGCAATTGGTGGGAAATGATCCTGCAGGTGGTGGTTTCAATATATGTGGTATTTCATGGCAGACCAAATAAACCTTGGATCTTCCGGACATTTGGGAGAAACAAAGCATTCAAAAGCAGCTACACAGCTGTCACTGGAACATAGAAATGCCTGAGCGTGTTTCTTGTCAGATGCCCATCTGCTGACATGACTGTCCTGTGGCAGTCCAAGGTTTTCAGAACCAAGGTATTGAAATTAGAGTATGTTGTAGGGCACAGTTCCAGGTCTGGGAACAATGGAAAAGCTTGTCCTTTCTGGATTGCTTGATGATCATGTCAAGCACCTCTAAAAGCACCTCTAGGTAAAATTTGACCAGGAGGAAAAGTGACCATGTGTCACCTAAAGTCAGGATCTAGCACAGCACCTTCTGCATCCCTGGGGCTTAGTAGCAAACCTATCCTATCCAGTTGAA
This sequence comes from Podarcis muralis, assembly GCF_964188315.1. Classification (NCBI taxonomy): domain Eukaryota; kingdom Metazoa; phylum Chordata; class Lepidosauria; order Squamata; family Lacertidae; genus Podarcis; species Podarcis muralis. Next base: position 47,622,942 of record NC_135659.1, read on the forward strand.
ATTACTGGAGGATGAATTCATGCTGTGAGTATTGTTCGCCTCCCAAAATGTGATCAACTTCCAACTTCACTAGACATGAAACGCTGGATAATTTTTCAATAGTGATCTTTTATAACGTATTTATAGCAAATATACTTCACCTGAACATATTTAAGGAATACATATCTAGAGGTACTTGGGATGTGTCCTTAATTCTTTGCTAAATTGCAAGTCTCCCTGCTGATGTGTGGCATAGGTGACTCATCAAACAAGACTCCCATCTGACAGGTAACATAATGCAGTGTGACTAATTTAGCCAGCTCTGATGCACTGAGGTGAGAAGTTAAATCTTCAAACTTCAGATGCAAGAACTTCACACTGAATAGCCACAAAACCAAGTTCTAAACGCTTCAGAGCTTAAAATCTTGTCTTTAATGCAGAGTTTGACTTTTGTGTTTTTGTAAGAAAGAGGCCTGTGTTCAATACGTAATTATGGCTAAGGGTTGACATTTTTAACTTAACCTATCTTTCAGAAAACATTGCCACGTGGGATCCCTTTATGGCATCACAAATTTTAGGAAATAACAACAAACATTTGTATGCCCTCAGAATCCTGCAAACAGAAGCCCACTGAAAATGGGCAAAGATCTCTGTCATTTAAAGGGCAGACATTACATTGTGCTCTCAAAAAGCAATTTGTGATAAATGAGGTTCTCTTTATGTGGATTATTCTGCCATCTTTATTGGCAAAGGGCCAGGTATTTTTGTATTTTGGGTGAAAATATGTCAGTGCAAAAATGTATTCATTTAACAAGTTCTTCCACAGCCACCATTATTTCAGAAAATACTCATGATTTATATTATTATATTCATGTGGTGAATATTTCTTAAGCTGGTGGTGGCTGGAAGTTACCACATCAGGGACAAATTTTGTAAGTTAAGAAGCTCTCTGATGTGGTTCACATTTGCTGTTTGGAGGTATAGTCATGGAATACATTTGCTATATCAACAAAAGGAGGCAAAGTTGACTTTCTGTACCTTCACCATGTTAATAAGTACTGTGTGTATTGGTCCTTAGTTAGCTAATGTAGGTACAATGCACAAAGTAAGCACAAGTTGTATTGGGAAAATTAACAAGACTGAAATTGCAGTGAATACTGTTGAATCTCCCAACCAACGTCATACTTTTTGGTAGACCAGGCAAGGTCACATGACTGCTGCACTGTTCATGTACACAATCTTCTTTTCTAGAGCAAGCAATATTTCTATCATGGTATCTGGATGTTGAAGTTGGAGGTGTCACCTTTGTTCAAAGACAAATCTTACATATATTTATTCCCCATCTACTAACACTTTTCAGGGAAGTGAAGGGACCTGTAGAATCTGCATGTTCATATTTGTTCTACTAGTCAGTCTTTCCAGTGTGTGAGAAGGATGGGAGGCAAAGATCATTTGCTAATGTGCATAAATATTCTGTTGACGAAGGAAGACTATATTACTTACGTTGTGACTTCTATTTAATATGCATATAGCACCCAACAGACCCGTGCAGAAATACCACTGTTCTACAAGAAGTGGATGAATATCAGATATGTGCATACACTCAGGAATGGGGGTGAGTTGGGTAAAATCATGTGACGTATGGCTATTCAGGAAAGGCATTGCCTAAACATCAGGCTTTGAGAAGGAATTTGTGGGAAGAAACTTAGCAACTGAAAAAGAGGGGGAGCTATTCTGGACAAAGGGGTGGGCATAGATGAAAGGAACCAGAATTACGCTGCAGCTCTCATGTTAAGCCAAAGGGACCCATTCCATTATTCTTTCAGTTTTCAGACCTAAGAGAGACTCTGAGGGTGAGTTTGAGAAATAAGACGCCTTTGCAGTATGCATGGTTTGCTAAGGTCTAGATATGAATTGGTTGATTTGTGGGAGGTTTGTGGATGGACAGATGAACCTCCTATCTAAATGAGTGGACTTTGGTCCTTTCAACTATTTTATTCCATTTATTTTAGCCTCACAGATGAACCAGAAACCAGAGAGTTTCCCCCCCCCCCCAATCAGTAAAATATGTCTAGTCCCTCTTTTTTTACCATTAAGAAAGCTCAGTAGCATCACCCTTCGTTCTCCTGGTAGTTTAACTCTCATTCATTTTGACACTTCTCTATAAATAAGTTTTCCCTCTAGCTTATCTGTGATTAGAGCGAATGGCTGATTTAGGAGCTTCTTACTATGGATTGTATTTTTGCTGTCATTCTTTTGATCGCATTGCAAGGGTAGTCCCTGTATATATTTTTCTGCTCTTAAGGAAAGAGACACAATGAAGGAAATAGCTTGGCTTGGCTATTGCTTTCAATATATTCTGACTGTGATCTGTTTCTGAAGCTAAAAAATCAATCCCCATCCCCAGGCCCAACAGAGAACATCCTAAGAGACTGCAGCTGATTTTCAGTTTTCTAATATTGCCAGGAGTTTTGATTTGAAGCAGGATATTTCATCCTCAAAGACTTAGGTAAGAATTGTATTTCACCAAGAAAATCATCGCTTTTCATACACAGGAAAGAGGAAAACTGCATTAAACCCATGTAGAACTTTTTAATATTTTCTGTTTGAATGATACATCTGTTTACTTTCACTTCTCCCTCAAACACATCATTTAAAAAAAGAAGTCTCTTTCCTTATGCTGCACAGAAAGAACTAAGTGCACAGTTTCTGATGTTTTTGAGTAGGTTGTAAACCGCTTTGAGATTTCCCCCCTTATTCATAGCATTGAAATGAATAATAATAATAATATTACTAGTAACGCTGCTCTGTGGTTTTAAAGGGTGTGCCATAAAGTAGCTAGAAAGAGCTACTGGTTTTACTTACTTAAGCAGGATGAGACTATAAAGGCTGATAGTATGACTGTTGTGCTCTTCTGGTCTTAAGAGCAACTGCTCCTTATCTTAAAAACAGAATGAATCATGGGTAACCATCTCCAGTCAGTCCAAGATACTCTGCTACCCTAAGTGGTTTCAGCACATGATTCTAGTGTTGCATTCCGACATCCTCTACAATGCTGCAGGAGACCATGAACCTCACATGCTCTACATAACTGTCACCTTAATTGATCCTTGAGTGCCCAAGCAGTCATGGCACCTAATAATTATTGCAATGTCAGTTTTGCTGAAAAATCAAATGTGATGTGGAAAACTTTCCTGTTTCCTAGAAAGTGTTTCTTTCACCATTAACTCACATCAGCCTCAGGATGGAATTATACACATGAATGTACCGTATTTTTCGCCTCATAGGATGCACCGGCCCATAGGATGCACCTAGTTTTTTGGGGGGGAAATAACGGATTTTTTTTATTCCCCCCCCCCAGGTGCGCTGCGCTAATTCCGAAGCTTGGGGCGTGCTGAGCTCAGCGCGCCCCAAGCTTCTGGGTGCTGGCAAGGTCTCCGCTAGCCATGGGAGAGCTAGGTCTCCCACGGCTAGTGGATAGCTTCCTGAAGCCTGGAGAGTGAGAGGGGTCAGTGCGCACCGACCCCCCTCGCTCTCCAGGCTTCAGCGAAAGCCTGCATTCGCCCCATAGGACGCACACATTTCCCCTTCATTTTTGGAGGGGAAAAAGTGCGTCCTATAGGGCGAAAAATACGGTATGTAGCAAAATCCTGACAGCTTCCTCTTCAGTAGCTTTGGGAAGAGGTAATTTGAGCAGAGAAGCAGAGGGAGAGAGGAGTATTTCCTGGCCTTCCTCCCTCCCCCTCCCCCCCGCTTCAATTACCCCACATGGTATTAGATGTGTGATTAAGAGTATCTGGAACCCTTAAGGAGAACAGCAATTTGGGGAAACCTACAGCACAAAATGGTCAGTAGGTGAGCACCCCTTCCCTCCTCAGTGGCGAATTCTGGGGTCTCAAATTTCAGTGGCAACCTGGTGCTACGCCAAAATTCAGCACCCCCACCTCTCACCTTCCATCCTACAAGATAGCTGTGGCACCCTCGGGGGTCCACACTCAGTGCAACCAAACCAGTTGTGCTCTCCTAAATCCACCTCTGCTCCCCCCCTACTTTGTCTTCTCCTGGAGCTGCTTTTCCTTAGAGAAAAGTAGCTCCTGCCATTTGATTACATGTGTAGCAAAATCCCTTTTGTTTTGCCTAGTAGAATACATTATTCCATGAAACATTTAGTTTTCTAGCTAAATAAATAAATGGCACGTTCCAATTTGATGCCAATACAAAGCAATGTGTCTTGTGAAGGAGGTGGAGATCACATTTACTGTCAAAATATTTTGCAAGCAATCCACAGTGGGTTGCCATAGGGCCCACCATCTCCTTTGGGCTAAAGTGTAAAAGATCCCTTTTAGATAAGCTCCACTAAATGGAACAATGAGGATAATGGAGCGGCAAAGGAGGTAGGAACATTGTAGGGAAAGCTCTATTACTATGTAGCTTTTATCTGTGCAATGTGTATGCACACACACACACACACACACACACACACACACACACTCTTTTGTAGAACCTTCCTTGAAGGAAGTCTGTAGTGCTTGCAGATCGTCCCCACTCGGCAAACCTAAAATGCTTGCTACAAGAGTCTTTGCATGCAGTATTCATTTAAAGGGAGTGCAAGGAAGGTCCTCTTGACTGTAGTGCCATACTGGGTTCTTCTAGCAGTACTGCTAGTCATAAAGTATGTAACATAATTTCCAAGATGCTTTACAGTCTTTATTGTGCTCACCCTCAATGGTGATTCATTTAAATACATTTTGCCTTCCTTTTGCCATTCATTGCCATTTACTCTCATTTTCTATGCACACTGTATGCCGGCTGCCTGCTAACTGCTCTTCAATGTCTCTGCCGCATAGCAGTGCTGGAAAAGGACGTCTTTTTAATTTGGTTATGCCAGTATGATTGAGGAGTCCTTTGAGTATTATGCAGTTTGAACTTGGGTTGCTCCAAGCATCTGGATAATAGATGGTGAAAGATTTCAGGTACAATAGGGTAAATGGCCCGGAGGTGCATCATATTGAAATGAAAGACTACAACAGACATCAAATATTCAGCAGCAAGTATTTTCACAGCATAATGGCTTCCTCAAGCCTTGTTAACACTTTCTTTTTTACTCATTCCACTTCTCATTAAGGCCTGCACCCACTGCCTATTCAGGATGATGATGATGATCGGACTAGACAGGACCTATTGCTCTGAATATAGAAAGGCTTGCAGGAGCCAAGTGTGAATGGTTCTGTCAGTGAATAAAAGTTGCTATGGTGGACTTTGGAGTAGTGTTGCAATGGCCGACTGTAAAAGCACATATAGGGTGCTTTGACAACATGCTAAAATAACTTCCCACCCATTGCAAATAGCAGGCTCAGAAGGAGAGTGGTTTCAGTTGAGGGAATGTGGCTAGTTGTTCAGCCAAGCAAGGCCAAATCATGTGATTAAGATTGCATCTAGTTAGTAGTGTGGCCCTTCCATTGCTTTAAAGTGGGGGCTAGAGCAATTCATGGAGGACAGGGTCCGTCAGTTATTCTTGCAGCACACAAATCCATGTCTGCCAAGAACTAAGTCCAATGGGACCTAGGGCAAGTGTGTATAGGATTTCAGCCTTAGTTGTGACGGCTTTGTGAGTGGAGGCAGTATGATTTGAAGGATAACTTGTTTCAGGTACACCTTGTGTGCTTCCTGGGTGCGTCTGACTGGTTATTGTGGGAAGCAGGGGTTTCAAATCAAGCAGAATTAGTTCTCTGTGCATGCAGCTGTATGTGGATGTCTCTACGTGTAATCAGCAAGCACATCTTGACCTCTTTACACGTTTATTATCTATTAAGAGGGCTTTGGTAGCAATACTGTGGCTCCTTTGTGAAATGTGAAGAATACCCCAAAATACCCATTTGGAGAAAAGTAATTTGATACCCTTAAAAAACCCATACAAGCCTTTCAGAGGAAAATAAGATTGGTTGTGCCTATTTATCTGTATTAATCAATACATTTTTCTCTGATGCTTTGATATGCAAGAGAGAAACTTCAGCCTTATGGATTTTGACAGCTTTTTTACATTCATAGGGCATCTAAAAGCTCTTCTCCTCTCTGATTTGAACTCTGTGACCAGCACGCAAGGCTTCCTGTAAGGGAAAGAAAGTCATTCCATACAGAGAATTCAGGGGTTGTGAGCAAAGATCCTGATATTGCTTTCCTTTTCTTTGAGCCTTTTCACAGCTTGACAGTTTTCTGACTAGAGATTATTCCCTTTATAGCTAGCATGACTCATAAAATTAAGATCCGACTTCCAGCTACCACACTGTTTTAGAGAAGAATCTAGGACTGTGAAAATGCCCCCATGCCATCCCAGAGATGCCACCTCATTCACAGGGAGTGAATTTTAGGGTTTATTTTAGTTGGATGAAATACCACTCTTTCACACACACACATTCATGGGACCATTTGTGCCTTGTGAGTTAGTGTTGTTGTTTTTTTTAAAAAAATGGAACTAAAGCTTTGGTTTGCCTTGAGCAACCTAGTGTTACTTCTTTCTAAATGGAAAAGAATGGCCCAATGGAAACAATAATACTGGTTGGCTGGCACTGCCTAGATACAGACAAAGTGGATTCGACCCACCCTAAGGGTGTGTTTCAGGATGGAGAGAGAAAAGCCAGGTATGCTTCAAGCAGTGGGCTGCCCCATGATGGGCCACTGTTAGCGGGAGTCTCCTTGACAGGGAGATGCCATAGAGAATTACCCCTCTGGTGTCTCCCACTCTGGGCTGCCATTGGGAGCCAAGGGCTTCACCCATGAAGCAGTGGCAGATAGTTTGTGGAAGGACCTTGAGTGAGAGACAAGGAAGTAAAGATCTGCCAGGTAAGAACTGGGAGGGTCCATCATTTTCCGTGGGTGGCCAGAATTAAGTGCTACTTTTGAGAGATGGTTCTGTATTTGTGCACTATCTGTTTATTTTAGATACCCTGATGCTGATTTTCTGTTTATGCTGTTGTTGTTACCAGAATCTGTGTCTTATTCTGCATTCCTTATCATAATTGTATTCATAGGGGTTTTGGTTTTGTTTGTTTTTAAGTTATGTTCTGGCATCTGGGCTGTATGTTGTAAGCTGCCCTGTGGTCTTTTGATGAAGGGTGCTGTATAAATTTTAATAATAATAATAATAATAATAATAATAATAATAATAATACAGAATCTTTTCAAACTGAATTTTGAAGTTCAGTCCAGCAATGTGGTGTCTTCTAGGAGCTCCAACATATTTAACTATCATAGTATAACCTGAAGACTAGTTTTAGAAAGTGTTCTTTGGAATGTTGCTAAATATAAATATGAACACACAAACAAATGCACAAGTCACTTTCGTAATAGGAAAATATCTAGGAGAAACTGCCACGTGGATGATTTGAGGTTCATAATAAGGCGAAACACATACACACTTCATTGTTATTTTTGCACATTGGAAAGGAATTATCAACAGCCAGGATGTGCACAATTTGAGCATGCCCTGTCAGAATGAAAGTGCAGGCAGTCTGTGGTTACATTTCCATTTTCTTTGAATGGGAAATCTATAAGGAGAAGGAAAGGCAGAGCAGAAGTTATGACCCAGACCATTGGGAAGAGGAAGGAACAGTGGCTACAGAAAGCAATCATTATGAATTGGGGCTGGTTTTTGTCCACCTTTGGTTAGAAAATCTTGGCAGTTATAATAATTGCACCAATGAAGCTTTTATTAATTTTTTCAAAAAAAACCTTTTGACTATTATATACACAGACCTAAAGGCATGGGGGGGGGGGACCAAATCTATTTTTAGACACCAATTAAGTAGTGTTTGCACACAGCTTTGAAAAACAGGAGCACTTTCCAGTCCATGCATTCTAGGGTCTTAATAAGAAGTGATTAAAACACACACACACACACACACACACACCAGGCTTGCTTTTCTCTTTGAGTTTTGCTGCTTACCACGGTGTCAGCTGCTTCAATTATTTCTATTTAATTACATCCTAGCATTTGAACTATCCTCATTAACCTTCATCAGAGAGTCATCCAGGATAACACAGTTCATGGAGCCAACATCTTGTGTGAATCTCCCCCCGCCCCTTTCCTCCCTTTCCCTTTCCCTGTATCCCTCAGATTCATTAGCTGAATGTTAGAGCACTGGGCCACTTAGGTATTCAAATCATGAAGCAATGTGAGTAGTGGGAGGCTGCAGTGGCTCAGTAGCCCTCACGTTCTCTTCTTCATGGTTCATTTGCATTTTGCAGAAGAGACTACAGAAAAGGAGGCGCTGAGAAAAACGCTTCAGCTAACATCAGCAGGACGTGAAGGACAAATGTTTACTCTGAGCAAGTTGTTAATATGTCACTGTTATTCTGCCAGTTGAAGTGGTAGCATTTGGGACAGATGAATAGCAAAGAGACAGACACTAGCCTTCCCGGTATCACAGTCAACCACTGTGATATCTGCTTATGCAATGATATGCAGCAATCGTACACTTTCAGGGCAAATATAGATTTGACTAAGGTTTAGAGTGGTAGAGAATTGTGAACTTGTGACCCTACAACTGCAGCTTCCAGTTTCCTTGACCATTAGCCATTCTAGCCGGGGTTGATGGCAGTTCTGGTTCCCCATTGCTGGATGAGAGTGTCAAATGAGTGCTATTTTTCCAGAAAAAGAGGTGCCAGAACTCACCATGAATGCCTCCCTCTTTCTCTTAGAATGGCAATGGCACTCACCTCAGAGATGCCAGAACTCATCTGAGAGGTGTCGGAACTGAGTTCCAGAGAGTTCCCCCTGAAAAAAGCCCTGGACCTAACCAGCCTTACAGAGTATTAAAATTGGGCATTTGTGGAATAACAATGTATCTTGGCATGTGGTCCTTGAAGGACAGGTGGGATATAAATGCAGTAGTAGTAATGCCCATTCAGAAATATACCCAGGGGTGTACTGAGTGGTTGGGCACAGGACCAGGGGCACAGAACCAGGATGGTGGTGCAAAAATCACCCCAGAAAGGACTCAAACTCCAGGCAGGACTTAGCAGACATGGCTCTCTGTGCATGCCCTCCTCCTCCCCACTGGTCTCAGCCACTCAGCATCACCCTGGTGCCAGGGGAGGAAGCACTTGTCACCTATGGAAGCGCAACATGGGAGTGATTCAACTGTGCAGGCTTTCGCTGGGGTTGCCCCTGCCAGCTGCCTGATTCCAAGGGAAGGCTGCTCAATTTGAGGGCAGCAGCGAGGGTCGAGGAGAGAAGCACATCCCTAGCGCCTCCTGGTTCGCTGAGGAGAGGAGGCAGCTGCAGAGTCTGTGCAGGGTGGCGAGCGGGCAAGGCAGGGCCACTGCAGGTGGCAGCACTGCTATGGCCATGGTGGCATGTGTGAGAGAGTGGGGATAAGAAAATGGGAACAAAGAAAGTTGACTGAAACTTTCCCCCTATAAAACAAGGTGCCGTTCAAGGTGCGTTCAGGCGGCTAATTTGGAAGCCTGGAGAGCTAGAGGGGTTGGTGCACACCGAACCCTCTTGCTCTCCAGGCTTCAGGTTCCTTTCGACCTGCTCTTTGGGGCTGGTGGGGGGAAGCCCAAAGCCAGCCACAAAGAGCAGGTCGGGGAGCAGCGGAAAGGCACACAGCCTTCCCGTTGCTCCGCGAGCTTCTTGGGGCTGCCAGGGAAGCCCCGGGCTATGGCTTCTTTAGCCCCGTGCACGCTCTCCCGGCTGGTGAGGTGGCGCACGGCTAAAGAGGCTGCTGCCATAGCCGTGCGCCACCTCTCCAGCCGGGAGAGGCTGCGCGCGGCTATGGCAATACCCCTACCTCCCGCAACAGCCCGCAAGAGCCATGCGGAGCTTGTGTGCGGCTTTTGGGGGCTTTTCCTGCCTGCCTCTCCCCCTGCATTCGCTCCATAGGATGCACACACATTTCCCCTTCATTTTTCGAGGGGAAAAAGTGTGTCCTATAGAGCGAAAAATACGGTATTCATGGTCACACCATGGTTTTGGTAGAACCAAATATATGGAAGAAGCAGGCTGGCTAGAATCTCACATGGCTTAAGCAGGTTAGCATGGTTAAAGAGAAGTTGAGTCTTGGATTATAACTGGTCCAGATTCTGGTGTTGAAAAGCATGGAGTGGACTTCTAGACACCTGATGGAACAATCCCATCTCTTCTCCTGTGCTCTGTTCTGGGGCTTCTCCTGACTCTCCAGAGAAGATTGGGTGAAAGAGTGGAATGTGCTTGGCGGTTGGGAGCTCCATTGCGCAGGTGGAGTCTTTGCCCTGGTTTCCCCAAGTGGAACAGGTTAGTTGAAACTGACCCTTGATATGACTGAACTTAGGTGTAAAAGCAGCCCAAAGCCATAGGTCTTCTAATGCAAACATTATTGCCTAGAACTTGTGCACACGAACAGGCTTTACACAGTGTTTTTGAACTCCAGTTTTAATTTGCCTGCCACTGTTATCTCTACAAGGTTTGCTGTATGGTACAATATGGCTCATGCGGTCGCTCTCCTATCTCCTCCTATTATAGGGTGCTATTTTTCTCTTGTCACGTTTTGATGGCAAAGTCTTTTATAACCCGATCATCAGAGAAAAATGGTTTTGTCATTCTCCTCAACATTTGGGAAAGTGAAGTAGATAATATCTGCAATTCTGAAGCTATGTGCTCTGGTGTAAAGCCATTGAACCCAATGTAACTACTCTGGGTAAATGGGTAAACAATGGCAGACTGTCACCTGAGATGGGGGAGTCATTCCTTCTGTAGATTACATTACACTCTCTGCTGCACACTTCTGTATGTTTCATTTTGGCTTCCGCACAACTGAAGTGTAACCTGTGACCCTTCCTCTATGCAAAGCCTTTGGACAATTTCAAGTGGCTAAATCAAAGCTGTCTTCGCCACCTTTCTCCCCTTCTTCCCTTTCTGGTGTTGAGAACTGGTGTCATTTCTCTCTCTCTCACACACACACACCAACCCCCGCATCAGAAACTCTCAGAAAATAGTTATTCTTGCAGTTGGAAGCAAAAGTGGCAAGGAGAAATGAAGGAGCCGTAAATAGTGTAAAGAAAATGACAGCCTGCTTTGTGTCACTAACGTTGGAAAACAGGTCACCAGTCTGAGACGCTTCTTGCGTCTTTATTGCTGCTGCTCAGTATTTCATACTTTTGATTTGTGTTTACCTTGATTTAGCTGATGTAGCAACACCCCCCCTCCCCCAGCAATCACCGTCCAATAATGCCACATTTATCTGAGAGAAAATGAGATAATCATCATATGGCTCAGTATTATAGGAAGGGTAAATTAGATTTGCTCTTACCCAATGGCATTTTATTGCTACTTTTTATGCTCTGTAAATAGAAAAGGGGCAGATTGGAGCGATTACTTTACAAAAATAAAACCTTCTACCACCAAATGCAATTTTAAGTCACTGGGGAAGTAGGTAACCTTGAAAACTGAACTTTGCATAAGAATGCAGTGGAAAAACAGGGAAGCAACAAGATTTCTTACTGAAGAATGTAATTACCCATGCCTTTTCCTCTGTCACATTCATTCTCCACCTTGGTCACATGGCTCCTCTCTTAAATATGATTCTGTGCACATCTACTTAGACTCACATTTCATTTGAATGTGTTGTTTTATTTACTCATGTATTCAGATTAGTTGTCCTGCCTGCCCTGTGCCAAAGGCTCAGGGTGGGTTTACAGCACTTTTCAATCAAACACATAAAATCCCTCTAAAAACAAGATTGATAAAATGCTGTGATACAAATATGCTCAGGCTTTGCCTTAAACAAGCACACATGGTAACAACTCAAGGCCAGCTTATCCTCCACAAAGACAGATTGCCTGCCGGGGCACTTAGTTCATGAGGGTATCAAATAGCCTTTTGCTGGTAGAATGGGAAAGGAAGCTGGCATATTTTCAGAGAGAAAAAAAGGAGGATGGAAACAAGGGGAAAGGATAAGGGAAAGGGTCAGAGCTCAAGTTTGTAAGGACTGTGATATAAGAGAGCGTGAAGATTCACACCAAGGGAAAAGGTTCACGTACAAGTGATTTCTAACCACTGCACCTACTTGAGATGCTAAGGAGAAGCAGCTGCATCTCCTCAGTATATTGATAATGCACTCAAAAGCACCAGCTGACACCACTCAGCAGTTTTGTGTCGATGTGAAACACAACCAGGGACAAAATCAACCTCTGCAGAACCCCACATTGGAAGCTCCACAAGACTGAGGAGCACTCTTCAAGCACCACCTTCGGGGGGCAGCTATCCGAGTAGAATGGAAGCTATTCACAAAGTGGTGCTACCTTCCCCCAAGAAAACTTCCGCAATACCATGGTTGATGGTGTCAAAAACTGCTGAGAGAACAAAGAGAACCAACCTGGTCACAATCCCTCTGTCTCTCCTCACAAAGCAGCAGAGTAGCCAAGACAGTTTCTGGGTCTTAACCCCAATTGAAATGGACACAGAAAATTAATCTCATTCGGAAGAGTTTAGTGTCGCTATTCAGTGACCACCAGCCCAGGAAGGGAGCACTAGTGACTAGACAATAGGTTTTCAGGTCATTCTGGTCGAGGGAGGATTTCTTAATGAGCGGCTTTACCACCATCTCCATCAGGAAGAGCTGAAAGTAGCAAGAGTTGATCCTGTAGACATTTCAGCTTACCAGGCTAGTAAAAGAAAAGATTTAATTACGGTATTTGTTTATTTTAAAAAAGCGGGCTCTAAATCAGGCTGTGAAATATTCGGAATGAATTCTATATTCGTGGTCAGCTACCAATAAGAAGCCCTCTCCTACCTATTCTCAGTTCTCAGTTAAAAGTCAGGCACATACAAAACTTGCAGGAAGAACTGTAACTTGTGATTCTGTTCTCAAATACTTTGCAGAAGATTTTTTGCAGAAAAACTGACCGCCTGTCTGAATTTCGAGCGATTCCATATTTGTAGCCGTTTCTTCAGGGCAATGTAGCTTCTCAATATGATGTCCCACATGCTTTCACAAATGTTTCACTCATCCATGGTTGAACTGCATCATGGGCTTTGTACTCCTAAGGGTACTTAAGCAGTTAGTTTTTCATATGTGTGCATGTTTTGCATGTTCATACAGAGATGGACTCCAAGTGAATGATATTGTGAGATTAGAGATTGTTTAGCATGGCTGTTCACACTCTTGGTACAGGCTTGTAGGAGTAGTGCTGGCACAACTAGTCCAGATCTTACGCTGTCAGCTATATAATTGCTATAAGGAAAGAGCACTTTCCTTTGATCTGCTCCCAAACTTACTCATCTTCTTTGTATGGGTACATGCAGTCAAACATCAGGAAATGAGCCACTAGAAAGTCTCTAGTGCAGTGAGGCTCTAAAAAAATATATGAGGCAGGGCTTCTTCAGAAGCAAAAGCTTGGCATTTTTAGCAATTCATCTGGATTTGAGGGTCCCTTATCCTGCACCTTGCAGGCCCAGCCCCTGTTAAGCTTTCTTTGTGACGAAGCAGCTCTGAAAGGGCACAGGCTAGCCAGTTTTTGAAAACTTGAAATAATCCCAGTTCCTCTGGCTTCTCTAAAGATGTGTTGTTGAAAAAATATATATACACTTTAATAGAAATAGTTTTCCTTCATTAAATTAAATCTCTAAAGCCCAATAGCATTTCTAGTGCTTATATGAAAATGCCAGTGGGGATTGGAGATTAAAAGCGGTGTTTTTATACAAGCCAATGAAGATCTCAATAGGAAAGAACACTCTTCAAATATAAATTGCTCCAGTGTTGGAAAAGACAGCTTTTGATATACTTAGCTCCTTGATAATGCAGTTCCCAGCTTTGTTATGATAATGTCTGTTTACATGTATCTGATAGGAGAGTGTTACACATTAGCTCTCCATTTAATGATATCTTATTAATTGTGCCAGTTTTATTACACAGATATGCCGATATACTCGGATTTCACAATAATCATGAGCTGTTGACCTATTTGCATGCAGCTCAAGAGCTTTATTCTCAGCTGAAGGATAGGAAAGTGGAATGTTTTTCACACACTGTTTTATGTAGACTTCATTCTATGACATACTGGCACCAAATCATCAAATGCATCTTTTTTTCCTTTTTGCATGACCTTCGGGGGGGGGGGGGTAACCCAGCATCATTTATGTGGAAAACAATGGGACTTGTCTCCTCAGCAAACTTACGTTCTTTTCTCTAATGCCTCCTGTCTTCTCAGGGAACAAATCTTGATGTCTGATTTTTAAAGCTAACTCTACAACAGGAAGGTTGTCATATGAATAGTAATAGATACTTAGTGTTCATACCTTCCTCCTAATCGGATTAAGAAAAGTTTCAAAAATATATATTTTAAAAAATCAAGTTACATACTATACATTTATGTCCCCTTGGTTATGATTGTTGCATTTGCAATATTCAGCTCCTTATGGGTGAATTTAATTGCATTCTGCGTCTCTCAAGGTTTCATTAGCTTTCCTGTTCCTCTTCTGCGTTGTACTTGTTCCCTTCTTTCTTTTCCCCACTACACATGCACCACCCTCCTCAGGTCTGTACATGGTCAGATGGCAAAGAGCTTTACGGTGATCTTCTAATGTAATGTGTTCTTTATAAAAAGAATTAAACTGGTTGATTGCTAAAGCTGCAGTGGACCTGAGGTTGGCTGTTATGTCTGACTGTGAAAAGGGAAGCTTTTCATGGATTTAAGCTGTGCTGAGAAACCATTAACATTCTTCTGCTGTATTGTATTGCATGCAGATCTCCTTAGCTCACAAGAACGGCTTTACAAAGTGAGAACAAAATTAACAAGACGAGAAACACTTATGTCCACACAGCTGAAGTGTAATAGATTTATTAGAAGGTCTATATATGTAGGCACAATAGGACAATGGATTCTGCAAGCCAAAGACAATGCTAAATTAAATCAATATTCCTTTGGCTATTATTTTAAACTCAGGTTTTTGGGTTGAGATTGTATGCCCTCCCCCCAGTGAAATCCTTACTTTGGCACAAAACCTGCTATCTGTGGAATTGGGGTGTTTGTGAACCCTGCTTTATTGGGGTTTCACCTGTCTTCACAGGATAGATTTCAGATTTGTCGTCTTAGTTCATTAAAGCCAATGGGTATCAGAAAAGAAAATTGGTATAGAGAAGTATGAACACCATTATTTTTTTTATTTCACACTTTCTCCAAGGAGCCCAGGACAGCATACATGGCTCTTTCCCTCCCCATCCATTTTATCCTTACAACAGCCCTGTGAGCTAGTTTAGCCCAAGGGTGAGACTGGCTCACAATCACCCATTGAGCTTCATGGACAATTGGTGAGTTGAACCCTGGTCCCCCGGGTCCTAGTCCAACATTTTAACCCCTACATCATGGCTCTTGGGATCTCCTGAAAATGCTTCCATATCAGCACAACATAAACCAAGACAGTTTTATGCTGGCCCTGGTGTTTTAAAAGGAACTCTGCCAAGAATTCCAACTAAGAATCTGCCCTAGGATAACACATCATGGGCAATGTCTTCTGCTGTCTGCTGGTCAACATACAACAGCTGCCCCAACACACACACACACACACACACACACACACACACACACACACACTGAATGAGACACAAGCAGCAGAATCATAGATTGGAATAAAAGCCACAGCCTTAGTTAGGGTGGCCATATGCCCAGCTTCTGAAGGGCTGTCAGAGAACAGTCTTTTATTTAGAGATATAGTTTGGTTGAAAGATAACCATAAGAAGGGAGAGCAGGAGGAGGGGCTCTTGAAATGGCCCGTCAATATTTAGCACTGGGACAGCAGACTGAGCAGGTGCACAGGTCACTTTGTCAGCCTTCCACACTATGGTGAGATGTATTGTATTTCTGTTTAAATTATAGCAATTACTTTTATGCTTGAATCAATGTATGGAACGTGCAAATTTAATGCAAAACTGTTTCCCCCCTCTTTTCTGGTGATGCATTTCCTTTGTGTGCGCGATACTTAAATGGCCACTCTACCGTTAGCTAGACAGCTAGGTTTATTATATGTTGCTGGTCCTTAACCTGCACCAGGAAAAAAGTTCCTCTCATGGTCAAGAGCAGTAGTAGTGGCAGGGAAGGAACATGAAGTGGCCTTGTATGCTAATAGCATATTACTTCTTTTGTCACGAACCCAGAGAGAGTCATCCCTGATTTGACATTAGAACATACGATCTGGTCTTGTCCTGGGGTGGTTCTCTGAAATTTTTGGATGTTCACCTCATAATCCTAATCCTAATACCCTAATATCCTGGAATTTGAAGGAGGGGCACCACAGTGGGATCCCGCATACTTTATCTGTGGCCAAATGACTGTGGGTTTTTGTTTAGTTGTTTTTCCAAAACTGGAAAGACTGAACAGCTCCCCTGATACCTCCTTGTTTGGAGGGCCTTTCCTCTCTTGCCTATGAAAAAGCTACTTTGTCCCAGAGGTGCAAAGAGCATATCTATTCTGAGATCTGGGAACCCTTTAGAGCTATTTGCATGAAATGTCATATGAGCTCTGCCAGAGGCTCCCCCCCCCCTTCCCCTTCTGTATCCGACCCTCCTCTATCATTTTCTCTCTTTTTTCCTCTTGGCGTTGACCACATGCGCCTGGTTTTGTAAAATGGTATTATGAATGGTCGTGTTCTGCTAATGTGTTTTCTTTTTCCTTTATTTATTGCTTATTATAGGTTTTTATAAAACAAACAAACAAACACCCAATAAACTATGCATTAAAAAAGAGAATACTAGTGCTAGTGCTAGTAAATATGCCTGGCTA
Source organism: Podarcis muralis (assembly GCF_964188315.1). Taxonomy (NCBI): domain Eukaryota; kingdom Metazoa; phylum Chordata; class Lepidosauria; order Squamata; family Lacertidae; genus Podarcis; species Podarcis muralis. Next base: position 47,639,676 of record NC_135659.1, read on the forward strand.
GATTCTGCCTTGACAAAATCAGGCATCCAGTTTTCCATCGCTTTCTTTCTCCTTCTTTCTTTCACAGCATCTCTCCACTGACATATCCCATCCTTTAAATAAATGATGGCTGTGAACAAGGCCCTTGGGCTTCAGCATGCTGCATTTATTTTATTAATTTAGTTCTTGCTGTGCTAGATTATTTCCCCCCCAGACTATTAAAGCTGCCTTTGACGTTAATTAAAAGCTCTCCCTAGGCTGGTAGACTTGGGTTTTTCCTTTCCCTTTTTTAAACACATTTTGCTGGGTAGGCTTTTTAAAATATTTTTTTAGACACATAATTTAATATTCTGCATAGCCTGTTTGTGTGTTTTGTGTTTTTGTGAGTGATAGAGTGTGCACAATAATCTGCATTTTTATAGCCTCATTTATCTGGACATTCGTCCTGTAATTATAACCCCTTGACATTTTGTATTGGATTTTACTATATGACCAAACTCTAAGGCTGAAATGAATTTAAAATAAAAAAGAGCTCCAGAGTAATCAAAATCTCCTTGCTTGTTCATGTTGTCACCGCATAGTAATAGTTATTTAGGTAGGTCACTAAACAGGCAGTGACAGCATTAGGCATGCTATAAAGGCAAAAGAGATGTTCCTAGTGAATTGATGCCCTTTATTATCTTTCTTGATGACCACTCAGAAGACCACAGGACACCAATAAGAAGATCCATGAAGTCCAGGATCCTGTGACCCACAGTGGCTCCTCCATATGCCTACAGGCTTGACCTGAAGGCAATTGTCATCTTCTATGTTTGCTTTCCATCATCTGGGATTCAGTAGCAAATTGCCTCTGGGTGTGGAGGTTCCATCTAGCTATCCTGTGTGCTAATAGTGAACTCATTCTTTCAGTTTCAATCTCTATGGAGCCGAATTGTCATCATCCATGCACAAGAGGGAGGTATCAGCAGGCTCCAGGAAGCCATAAGGTTTGCATCAGTGGTCAGTGCAAAAAAGAGTCACCATGGCTATTGGAAGGGGGGGGGGGACAGAAAGGGGAATTGGAAATGGAGTCTCCATGAGAAGAGCCTGGTTGACTGACACCTGAAACAGAAGCATTCCCCACTGCAACATTTTCTGACAGATTTCTTGGTATGAATTTGTCTAAACCCAATTTTCCTGGCACAACTCATACCTGGCAACGTATCTCGTCTGCCTGCATTTCCCCCCATGTACAATTACTGGCAAATCTGTGGTTTTTGCTCCAGACTGCACTGCAAACTCCCCCAGGGCTGATCTTCCCTCATAGCACCTTGCACTCCCTTTTGGTATGATACACTATCAGGGAAAACCTATTATAATAACGCGACGTATGCTGTGCATTAGCAAGCACTGCATACTTGGCTGGAATATAACTCCTCTGCCCCCTTGCAGGACCATGTTTCATCTTCAATATTTCATTAAGTGTGTGCCCTGCAAAAGTTCAAGCCATTCAACATGATCAGATTGATCTCTGAAACACAACTGATAGTGGCAGTGAGAGGAAAATCTAGTTATGTTAGTGTAACTGCAGCATAATGAAAATATGCTGCTCTGCCATAGCTTCTGTGATGTCATTTTTAGGGTTGCCATATGTCCTCTTTTTTTCAGGACACACCTTCTTTTTCTGGGTCTGTAACATGAGAGTCGTCATAGAGATTCATAGTTAAAAGTAGAAGTCAGAAAATGTGTCCTCTTTTTTGCTCTTCGAAATATGGCAACCCTAATTTATCTAGACAAAACCAGTACAGCTTACGACCTTCTAAGCTGAAGGAAACCCCCTAGCTACACAATGTGTTTTGTTAGGGGCTGGACAACTGCCCCATAATTGCAGTTCTAGGTGACCGGGCACACAAGGAGGGAGGAAAAGAGCTTTATCAAATCTTTGATTCATGCAATCCAACTGGATGGGTTTTCATATAGGACTGGTCTAGACCAGGTATCAAAGTTTTGTTAGTGTCAGACTATTAACATTATAAAAGTCTGATTAAATTGAGCATCTGTCCTGGAAGTGAAAGCCTTTTGTACTGCATGACAAGCCCTAGTACCAGCTGGTGAACCCATGGGGACCCACCCATCAATATAATAAAACCTACTAACTGGGGAATCATAATGCAAATGGAACAATACTGTACATGGAACACATATTGATTATTTATGTATTGTAACTGGTGCCTATGGTCTCGAAATTCCAGGTGTGCCCACTGCTCCAAAAAGGTTGACGACCCTTGCAAGTTCGGAACCCCTTATTATGTATTGGCTGGGAAAGCTCACAGGGCTTCATCAAGTTGCTCTGCATTAGGCAGAGCATGGCTGACAATAAAGCCCAATGTTGCTCAGTGCTGGGGAGAAACTCTGGGATCAAGCCTTCCTTCTTTTCTTGGTGCTGCAGTCTATTTTCTCCTGTTTCCAATAGTACCAAACTACAACAATCGAGGCTGGAGAAGAAAGCACAAGACAGATCAGTCACCCTTCAGACCTGTCACTGCAAATGTTGGGGATACCTGGTTCCAGAATTCATCCTTATTATGTGGTGTTACGTGTACCAATACTATGTGACATGTTGTGGCAGGCAACTAGACTCAACAGTTTTCTTGGGGTGGTGGTGGTAAAGTTAAGTTAATCTGAAGTCAAATTGGCTTAGTAGTAGATATTGCTGACCCATCTGTGCTCACCGATCCATATTTTAATCACATATAACAACTAGTTGCCCAAGATGGTGATGCACATCTGCATCCAAAAATGAGCAAAGATACTTTCATGGGTCTTGAGCAAGCATTATGATGCAGATCTGCACCCATATGCACACCATATGTGGACTTGGCATCCATGTTGATGGCACGTGCAAAAGCCTGATTCCACAACATAATCCCTTTGCTGGAATAGACCGTGGTATTTAGTATTCAAGGGAACAGAAGACACATACACCTTTCTTCGGAAAATATCATCTAAATAATTATGCTGTGGGAAAGAAATGGCTTGAATTGTATGTCCTGAATATTATTTCCCCTCCCACTCTTGCTCTAGTACTTCTTCAGATGACATTTTGAGGATATTGGGATTGGTTTTTTGGAATTTTGGGATTATACATCAAATGCAAGCAGATGATCTATGCCTTTGAGGAGGCATGTTTTTAATGTACCACTTATCTTTAGCATCAGAAGCTGCCTTTCTTTCATCTCTGAGGGGCATGGGGGTTTATCTGTTCTATGGTCTTATAAATAGCAAAGCTGGAAAGGGGGAAAGAGAGCAAGCAAAGGACTTGTCTGCTGAACTATTATGCTTACAGTGAGGATGCAGGCAGGTGACAATAAATGCTATGTGCTGCACCCTTAATTGCACATTACTATAATCTTGGCTGTTGGAATAAAATAACATGCCACTCATACTCCTCTTTTTTCTATTCCATTCCATGGGAAAGTACATTCCAAAAATGCAGATGCTTGTGAATAATCTAAATGCAAAATCCTGTCCAGAGGAAGAGGGGGGTGGGAGGAAAAGCATAAACCTAGCAGCTTTTGTGTGCTAGTTAATTTCCTTTCCTTGCAGGGGCATTGAGCATGACAGTGTCAGAAAGCACAGATGCAGAAATGTTTGCTTCCAAGACTTCATGCAGATTAAAAACAAACAAATAAGAAGTGGGGAGGGCAAAAATCCCCTCTCTCAAAATTGCTTTGCCATTTCTGACTTTCTGTATTTGGAAATAATTTTACCAGGAGATATTGCTGGCCTTTTGCTTGACAAGAACATTCCCTTGCTGGGCTATTAAGTTGAAAACGCAGTCAAGTATTAACACTGAAACAGTTTGCATAATTTCGCCCTCTGCATAGAACACCTTCAATGAGGAAAGTGTGAGGGAGAAGTACACTATTTCCATTAAAGGGGGTGGGGGGGAATGGGGGGAGGAAATGGTATTGAGTAGTTCAAGGGCTGGCTTGTTCCTCTTGGATCTAAGCAGATCAGCTGATTTTGGTCTAGAGATCTCAGGCGGCTGATCAGCTGCCTGCCAAAGCTACCATTGCAGTTCACTTTCTCGCAATCCATTGGAAACTCTTATCTTTCAGATGGTGCAAAAAGAAAGAAGAAAAATAACAGCTAAGTAAAGAGATCACACATAATATATTTACACTTCCAAAATCCCAGTGTCGCAAAGATTAGTGGCAAGTGGCTTCAGCCTTTGACTTCCAAATGTCTTTATAAGATTTATTTGTGTTTACCTGTCCCTAGTGGATTCTCATTCTCTCTCTCTCTCTCTCTCTCTCTCGTGTGTGTGTGTGTGTGTGTGTGTGTGTGTGAGAGAGAGAGAGAGAGAGAGAGAGAGAGAGAGAATGAGTAAGATGGTTTATGTGGGATTCAGCCCCACTAAATTTAGTGGGACTTACTTCTGAGTAAGCAAGTATAGGACAGCACTGTAAATCCTCCATTTCTCTTGTTTGATCATGTTTGTCTCTATGCTTTTCTCCTGACCGCTCACCAGGGCTTTAATAAACTGCATATGTGGATGGGAATGAGGCAACAGATGTGCTAATTTCCTGTCACTCTGTCTTAGAAATGCTGCACTACATTAAAGTGATTTTGCAAATGAAAGCTAAAAGCTAAGCAAAAACCCCTATCTCTTTTCCCTAAAGATGATTATAGCGTTCTTTATGTTCCCCTAAATGACAAACCAATTTGTTACCTGCCTGCATAAACATTTCCTTGCATTAGGACCAGAAATGTTTTATTTTTATTAGCCCAAACTTTACCTTTTTATGAAGACACAAGGGCGCAATAAAATTAGCGTGCAAATATAATGCCCAATTTGCATTTTCCCCCTATGGTCAGCAGAAAAAAGCGGAAGAAAATCAATTGTCTATTAGGTCAACAGCATACACATCAAGAGCTCAAATTAGATCATTGTAATGGCTCTAATTTTCAGACTGCCAGATTAATATGAAATGGTTGGAATCCACCTCACTTTCACAGGAACATTTGAATTTCAGCAGGGAACACAAACCGCCATGGGTTTTCTGTTTTGAATGCCTATCCTCAAATATCTGGGATGGCAGATTCAATGACATGTTCTGAATGCATAATGAGTATTAGCATTGTTAGTGCAACCAGACAATATTATTTTTCTGATTGGATTGAAAGCCCGTCAGCTCTCTCTTTTGGCTAGCTCTCAGCGTGATAACAACACAGCAGAGAAATGAAACTAAATGAAAACAAACACCCGGTAATTCTACATATTTCTATCTGTAATGAAAGGTCATTTCTGCAACTGTGTCGCCATTTCACTTTGGCAGATGGACAACCCGATCTTCTCAGTACATCTGCATAGCATGGGTTGCTAGTGCCCGGGGCTGTGCAGCGGGTGGGGAGGGAAATGGTGTGTGCACATTCAACCGCCTAACGGCGTCTGCGTCACTCAGGGAATCACAACCACAGAGATAAGAAAAGAAGAGCTGTTACGTTGTCTGGAGAGGTCACTTCCTGGTTTGCATGGAGAAGCCGTTTTCAACGGAGCCCAGCAACAGAAACATGCAGCTGCATTGAGGCAGCACCGGGTGTTGCGCCTCTAACAATGTTGGGGTCCCTAACAGTTTTGCACCCAGGGCAGCCACCCCTGTGCTCCTCCCCCATGCTATTGCATCTGAAGGCCCCGTGGCATGAAGGAGGCAGATTCAGGCAGTCAGCAGAGCAGTCTGAGAGTCAACATGTTATTGATGTGTCACCTTTCTTGAATAGCGGAGCTGAATGGTGTGTGTGTGTGTGTGTGTGTGTGTGTGTGTGTGTTGTTCTGTGCTGACAAGTGGCACAAAACAAAAACATTTCCTTTCTGTCTTTTCTCTCTCGTCCACATCTCCTTCCACGTTTTATAAATATCTTGTACATTCCAGCATCTACCTATCACATTTCTTATCTTCCTTCATTTTCTCGCAGCCTGGCTACTGTCCCAAAATAGAAAGGATGTGTTATCTTACACTGAAGTCAATAAAGGAGATGATTCCCCCACCTGCCCCAACAGATATACCACTAACAGTAAAGACAAGACTATATACAGTATCGTTTATTTTATCCTGAGTTCTGTTTCTTGGTAGCAACATTGTCGCTTCCTCATTTTTTTCATTTAAAGGTGTTATAGCCAGTGAGAAATGTTATTGCTTCATATATAAGAATAGTGAATACACACACACACACACACACACACACACACACACTGTTTTGACATTTAAGACACATGGCAGAGGAAAAGGTTAGAGAAGATACATAACATGCTGAAACACTTCAATACTTGGAAATGTGTATAACTGGGCGTGAAGTTGTAAAATATGTTTTATTAACTGAGTGACTGATTTCCAAAAAAAAATCTGGTAGTGTGTATTCGCTAATGCTACTTGAACTGCCCCACCATGTTAATGAGGGAAAAGATGCATAAACTTCATACCTGATATTTTCTAGTTTCAAACTTTCTGTTCATTTATTTTTACATGTTTTTTGGCCTTGAATGTTCCCGCCACACTTGCCATCCCCTCCTGCCACACCAGTGTGGTGTGCCACACCCTTTGAGAACCACTGCTTGTCTACCCTGGTGCAGCACTGAAAGCCAGGTGGGCACAGTTGGGTAAGGTCAGGCCCACCCAGTTCACCCAACCAAGTCTCAGTAATGCAAGCCAGATCCCATATCTATCCAAGTGTGGTAATATTTGTCTTCCCTGGTTGCTATTTTCTTCCATCTTATATTGTGTAAGAAGAGCGGATATTTCCCCTTTTAAAGTTACAGTTAAAGGGGATGTGCTAAAGGAAATGTGTTTTAAGAAATCCATTATTAGACTGCCCCAGTTCTTTTCTCCTCCCCACACCTGCAAATCCAATCACTAGAGCTGTGCCTATGGCAGGGGTGTTTGATCTGTGCCCCTACACCATTTTCCTGATCACATAGGTCTCATCTATTAGCCCTGTATTACAGTTTGGCAGCTATATAATGCACACCTATATCACGGTTTCCATACTGACTGTAAATTAATAGAATGATATACATTATTTAATGGAGCACAGCAGAAAACATAATAAAAAGTAAGAGAAACAAAAATTGTGGCACATGTTACCTATTGATGGTTACTTAATATAATTCTCTCTCTCTCTCTCTCTTTAACAATTTGCAGCTTCAGAAACTACAGTTTCTACCTCTCACCTTGTATAGTTCATGGCTAATTTATCTCCACCCTTCTTCATCACTCTGTGCTAATCCTGATGACACTGGTTGATCATCAGTTTTTTGCTGATATTATTATGTTCCTTTCTGCTGCTTCTCATTTTTCTTCTAGAGACAGGGTTGACCCCACCAGCTGCTGCTTTTGTCAGAAACATTCTCTTGAAAGATTTCTCTGCCTCTAGGGCTCAAATTTGCACCAGAGATGTGTGATGTTAGCACATCAAAGACCAAATAAATGGTTGGACTACAGGCTAAGCAGTTGTAGGACTTCCTAAGAGACTAAAAGAATACAAGAGTAGAGAATATTTCCAGGGCTGTTTGGCTAATTGCTTCTGGAGAGGAACTGAAAATGTATTGATAAGTGTTGTTGCTTTCTTTCGGATTTTCAGGCTTCTGATTGACACAAGCTGGAACAACCATTTCTATTAAAAATAAAAATAATTAAATAAAACTTTTCTTTGAATACAACTATCCAGTAGGTTGCCTTGCAGCAATACCTGGCCAGAGCCTGGGACTTAACAGAAGAGTGTTAATAGCCCACAATATGTTTCTATGAGAACTAATTGTTAGCCAGGGCTTGCTTTCTTTTTTCCATCTGGAACTCAGTTCTGCCACTTCTCAGGTGGGCGCCATTGCCATTATAAGAGAACATGGGAGGTGAGTCCTGGCTCCTCTTTTTCTAGAAAGATAGTGCTGTTGTTAGCCATTCCCTTTTTAATGGCTTAGAAATATCTGGATTTTTTTTCTACTCACATTTATTGTCCAGCAGCTAAAATCATGTTTGAATTGGTAAAAACAGAATATAAGGCCAGTGCAATTATTTGATGTACACTATATGCTGTAACTCTCCAGTGGTTTAACTTTACCCCCCCCCGCCCCCGCCATGGCACACTCTTCTATTGTCTCTTGAGACAGAAGGATTGCCAACTCAGTATGCATGGAGGAAAGGGGGATAATTGGCGTGTCTGCCTGTGCCCCCCCCCCCCCGCACACTTCATCTCCATCAATTAGTGACCTATGTGGGTAGACTCCAACTGTGCAAGAAAAAAATAGGGACAGTCAAGATTTTTCTTTACAAATTTGAATCTCTTACATATCTCTTACATAAGATAAAATAAATAATGGGGGGAAACTATGCCCTGCATACAAGTACAAAATTTCAGAGTTGTTACTATCAATTTTTTGTCTCTTTGTTTTCCTCAACAGTAAACCTTCGTCCTGGAACAGAGCAGAAAGTTGTGTTTATTACAGCCCGTGTGCACCCTGGCGAAACACCATCATCTTTTGTGTGCCAAGGTAAGTAGCTTCATATGACGGTGCTTGAAATGAAAGCTAGGAATGGGAACTTCTCATCCCTGCATTTGATACGTCCATGGCCTTTAAGGTCCTTAGAGCATCTCCAACCCCTAATGCAGGTGTTCCTTGATTTTAAATTTTAAACAAAGTCTTAATAAGCACATTAATAAGCCGGAGGAATGTTAAAACTCACATTTGTTCATACTTGAGAGCTTCCAGAAGCATCTGGCAGTCTGGATCTGCATGTAAACCAGCAAGGCTGTTATAATCTAGCACTGGAGATTAACTGGAATGAAATAATTAAACATGTAGAAGGGTAACCTGATCAAAAGGCCCCGAAGGAAGCTATGGTCTGTTTTTCAAGTTTTGACTCCGAAAGCATCAAAACTCTTTGTAAGACAATAAAAGAATGAGAGCTGGAAATGTATATTGGAAATTTTCTTGTCTGCAGTTATGGTGCATGCTTGACTTATTTGGGAATTCATGGATTGGAACTTGGTGAATTTCTATGTTCACTGAGCCATTCTGCTTAATGCCCCTTGCGAAACTGCCTCTTGTGTGCCATTAATATTGTAAGGGCTGATATAGAATCAGAGTACCCCAACCCCTCTGGAAAAGTAGACTTAGATGCTGCTGTACCACTGATCACACAAAATGAAGGGCACAACTGTATATTCAGAGGACTCAGTGACATACTTCTGAGAGCCTATGACTGAAATGACATTGAACTGAATAAGAATTTCTACTGATTGCATTTTCAACTTTGCTTTGGGTTTAACTGATATAATGACAGAGGTTTTGCTATATCCATTCTATGTCTTACAGTTGATTAGAGATGCACACAAAATTACCTGAGAACTGTAATAGATCTGATCTATAGATAATCTCTTCTCTGAGTAAATCTGGCTGAACAGCTGCCCAGTTATTATTGGTTACATACACCTAACAAATTAGACTCTCTCACACACAGCCTCAGCATAATTAGGAAAGAGCTTTAGTCTGCTATCCTAGGCATATTTTCCTGTAAGCAAACCCTGTTGAGGGGTGTATGGGGTGTTAGGGGAGGAGTAGTATCTCTGGTGGGGGACTCGTCGTGGTCCCTCTGGGGTAGTTGGTCCACCTTTGGTCCCCACCCAGCAATCAAGCTCTCACCTGTGGCTCCTAGAAGCTGTCAAAATGTGACAGCAGTCACACCCTGAGAATGGCTTCAACTGGCTTGCTAAACCAGGTGAGGGTTGCAGATGGATCTCAAACCCCTGCATGCAAAGACAGGCTCTGGCAGACGAGACCAGTAGTGGGTCCAGTTGTCAAGAAGGTGGTTACTGCATGTGCTATAGAAGTAAATGAGGGGCAGATGGGGCTCATGAACCTGGGAAGGTAGCATATTTGGGAGAAGGAAAACTCTTACGCTAAACCTCCACTGTCATTCAGGAGAAAGGCTTTGGGAGTAAATCCCAAGGAGTAATTCATACCTGCTGCTTTGCAGGACATCTTGAAGAGGAACAAAAGGCTAAGGAATAATAATAGTAGTAGTAGTAGTAGTAGTAGTAGTAGTAGTAGTAATAAATAATAATTTATTATTTATACCCCACCCATCTGGCTATGTTTCCCCAGCCACTCTGGGCGGCTTCCAACAGAACACTAAAATACAATAACCTATTAAACATTAAAAGCTTCCCTAAACAGGGCTGCCTTCAGATGTCTTCTAAAAGTTTGGTAGTTCTTTTTCTCTTTGACACCTGGTGGGAGGGCGTTCCACAGGGTGGGTGCCACTACCGAGAAGGCCCTCTGCCTGGTCCCCTGTAACTTGACTTCTTGTAGCGAGGGAACTGCCAGAAGGCCCTCAGCGCTAGACCTCAGTGTCCAGGCAGAATGATGGAGGTGGAGACGCTTCTTCAGGTATACTGGACTGAGTAAACCTTGCACAAATCCAGAGTGGAGTCAGTTGGATGGCATCTTGCACTCCTCCTTCCAAGAACCAAGCTGGTGCAAAATATATTGCTCTGCTTTCCTTTGGACCACATCAGTCAGGCTAAGGGTGTGTGTGTGTGTGTGTTGCTTTCTGGGCAGCCCAGGACCTCCATACACACTTCCCAGGCTTGCGCTCTAAAGAGATCTCTTTGCTAATGCAATAGATTACCCAGAATCAGATGAAGTGTGCCTCTGAATGCCTGTTGCTGTGAAGCACAACCAGGAGAGGGCTATTGCACTCATGTACAATAGGGGATAGGAATCTGGGAGCTGAGTGCTGGATTAGATGGGTCTTTTGTCTGATCCAGCAGGACTCTTCTTGCATTCTCTGTATTTTTAATTCCAATATTTAACACCCAATTTCCAAAACTAACCCAGGTTACAGCCAGGTATGTTCTCTGTGATGTTAGTTGCTCCATTGCCTGACCTTAAGTGAAGTAGTCACATGGGAAATGTCCTCAGTTATCTTGATTTTTGACCCGTGGATCATCTCCTTGCCTTGAGATCACTGCAATTTTTTATTTACTTCTTTCTTGTGTAAACAAAGCTCAGTCAGGAGTTAAAGATCTGATTGTATAATAAGTCCACTCTTTGGCTGTGTTCTTAAAGACTTCTGTTTCTTCACATTTTCATGGCATGTAAATGAGGTCTCAACCCTTGTAAATCACAGCCTGCAGAAGAGCTTCACAGAATTACTAAATCTACTTAAGCAATTTCCCATTTCTAGTTTCATTGTTCCAGGCATTTTGTGTGTGAAAGAGAATACCACCTTTGCACCCTGGTCTTTTTACTGTAATATATTCTGCATGGCTGTAATGCCCTCCCTACAACCTTGGAACATTTCTTTATCTGGGGGCGGGGGGGGGGGGCGAATATCCAATGGCTGGACACATATAGTTCATCTTCAGCTAAGCATAGCTTGACCTCCAAGAGACCTTGACGTTTTGTAAACTGCAAAATGAGCATGTATTCCGATGAGCAAGAGGGCAACAGCAAAACTGACATCTGGGATTGTAATATCTTAAAAGAGTGGAGCCAAAACGTGGCTTTTAGATCTCTTCTCATTACACAATTTAAGTGAATGTTCTCTCTCGCCAAACCAAGTTAAATCAAGTGGCGTGAAATGAAAATCTATTCAGTGCCAAACAGCAGGTTGAGCCTAATGTCTTTACTTTTAGTACATAGCCTCTTTCCATTATGGTGGAGAAAGAACCTGAAACTTTCTAAGTAAGTTTGGATCCACTGGGGCTATGGATTTGGGAGTTGGGCACAGCATCTATTTAATGCATCTCATGCTAGGTGACCTGGATGTTCCATCATATACAGATGCTCACTCTTCCAACATGTAATGGAACGTCTAGTGATTACAATGTTTCTTTGTGTTCTGATGGTCTTGGGAATTTATTCCCTGGAAGAGTCCAATGTAGCCCCTCCAAATGGGTGATGGTTTTCCAGCTCACTTCTCAGAGACATCATCCAAGGGACTTACGGTAACCAATAAAAAGATATTCCCATGAGCATAAATATAAGAGACCATTACTTTTCTCTACTATAGTCACAAGAGAGCTTTCTCTCTCTCAGCCCCAATAATGTGACCTTAGGGAAATTGTAATAACTGTGGTTCATAGTTGCATGTGCCTGAGTTTGGGAACTTAGGAAACTTGTTCTGCCCTACAGTAGTGAAAACAGCAAATTTCTTTAAAATGTCATTTTGCATTTTTTTCAGGTAATTTGAACGGTCTTTAATTACCTGTTTATTCTCCAATAAATTTTCAGGCAATATATATATATAAAACACTAGCTTTTGAAAATATTTATTTAGAGTTGAATTTAATTTTAAGGAGTAATTAAGGAGCAGAGATGCCCAGAGGTTTTTTCAGTTGTGTACACATCTATATGATCAATCCAATCACATTCTGTCGTTCTATTTCCTCCACCTTTAGCTACTTTTAAAAATGTCTTTTATCTGTGTTCAGCAGCAGGAATAGCACTAGGATTTAATAGTAAGTTCTAAAACAGACCAATAGCTTCCTATCTATGAGTAAACCCAGCAAATAGGCCAGACAAAAGATGGCAATAGGTGATGGGGCCTTGACTGAAGAGATAGGATCATTGCAGATTTAGATTTCATTTTTGTGAAACATTTCCATTTCTCTAGCGGATTAGACAGTCCCCTATGGGGAAAAAGAACTGAATTAACTATTTTTCTACCTGTGGGCCTGCTGTAATCTCAAAATGATGGTATCTGCGGATTGAGATATGAAAGTAAATTTGGCTCAATACCCTCTGTGCAGCTCTCTGACCTGAAACACCCACAAAGATGCAGACACTATGCTTCTTGCTATAATCCAGTGATACCACCACCGGGAGATGTTGCTTAAACAGCATTTCAAATATTCAGTAGCAGATAAGTCTACGTACTGTTCACCCATATGAACTCCTGCAATGAAAGTTTGTTAGAACTGTTCCATGATCCTTCATTTCCAACTATAAGAGACCCAACTGAAGTAACCTCTACTGTTGCATGGCAATGTGTTCCAGCATGCGTACTCTATAGCAAGCCATTGTAAAGCCATTTTCAACAATATTAGATTCACACAATATTAGCAATAAAAACCACTATAGCAGCGTCCTTAATTGTGCTCAACGGCCTGATAGTCCGGGTAAATTTGTTGGGGAGGTAGATAGCAGAGTTACTTGGGAAAGGCACTTTGTATTCATGGCACCGCCACTTAAAAGGCTGTCTCTGAGACCTCATTATATATTCCACCCTATATAGGATGGGACCTGGAGCAAGTCTTCCCCAGGTGAATTCAACTGCTAGGAGGGATGTTTGGGACAAGGTGTTTGCTAAGGTATGCTCTAGTATCACCATGTATGAGGGTAATCATTGAGGGCTCATATTCTCAGTATTCTCATGACCTTTTAGAACACCATACCAGGGGTGCCCAAACTTTTTTCAAAGAGGGCCAGATTTGATGAAGTCAACATGCTCCTTTGACATAGTAAAAGTATCATGCCTCCATGATAGCATACCAAATTTGCATGGTGAATATGTTTAAATGCAGCCTTGCTGGTGAGAGCAGATATTAACCACATCACTTCAGATGTTCCAGATTTTCACCATGGGGTATGCTCCCAATTCTGGTGCAAGATATTTTGCTGCTGGAAATAACACCCAAAGTGGCACACACACACACACACACATACACACACCCGCCTCCAGGCTGCTGGGGCAAATATTACATAAAACCTTGCTACCCCATTCTTGCATTAGTTTGTGCCCAGGGAGTTACTTGAAGCTATTTCCTTCACTCTACTACATAGCAGGGCTGCCCCCATGGGGGGGGGGGGGCATTTGCTTGGAGACTGTAGCATGCAACCTTTTTACCTAGGGGGGGGGGCGGAATCAGCTTCCAGGTTGATATTTCAAGCTCATGGCACCCTACCTCTCAGCTGCCATGATTATGAGACTTGCTTCTGGGAAGCTGTAGCTATCTCCATGGAAACCACACTTTACACTTTCCATGGGAATGCCACCTGATGACATTCACAGAAGACCTTGAATGTCTGAACCAGCAAGATATGTCAGTACTGTGGGTTACTAAGATTTTTTTTTCTTGCTAAAGATTAGGAACTTTCCCTTTCTTTCCAAGCTATTTGTTTGGCCTCACAAAGAAAAAGAAATCTCTTTTAACCTTGAATAAGAAGGCTAAAATGGTTTCCCCTCCCTCTCTTTGTGAGGTCAAAGTTTGCACCATTCAGCATGCCCACTTAGTGTCTGTCCACTGTAGTACCCCTTAAATTCTTGATTTTCTTTTACCACAACAGCTGATGCACAACTTTAAAAGCTGCCATTGGTTCCTTCTTTCTTTCTTTTTTGAAGCAACTAATATAAATAATACTAATTTCCACAGTAGCTATCATTAATATGAGCTCAGTTTCATAATGAGAAAATGGTTTCAGGGTGGGGTTGTTCCCAGATTTGACATATGGTGGGGTAGAGTGATATGAGCTGGGTTAATGATTTTGGTGTCCAGCCATGGTTACCTTCTGAAAAAGCCTTTTTTCCATTTACCTTCAATAGTTTTCGAGATTTCCCCCGCAACTGATATTAATCTTGCTAGTCTATAGTTTCCTGCTTTGTCTGTTGACCCTTTGTTCTTTGCCTGCCCTGGCACAGTTCAGCTGAATTGATTTTTATTTTTATTTGGTTTCAGTTCTTTTCTTTCTAAATTGCCCTCCACTTGCTTCCTGCTCTCCCTGGATATCTCCACACAGTGCTGTGAGAAGTGGCATTCATGTGTGACTGTGACCCAGCCACTGGAAACGGTTCCTTGTTGGGAGGCCATAGCTGTGTAATGTCTCCATTTATAAACTGGTAAAGAACTCTTGTAACAGCAGTGATGAAAACAGCCTTACAGACAGGCAGCCTTGAGTTGCTGCCTGGCACAAATGGTGTATATATCAGGCATGGAGTTATGCTTCGCTTGAGTGTTCCTAGTCTTTTATATTTCCTTACATCATCATCATCATTATCATCATTTTATTATTTATATGCTGCCCATCTGACTGGGTTGCCCCAGCCACCCTGGGCAGCTTCCAACAAAATACTAAAAGCACAAAAACCCCTCAAACATTAAAAACATCCCTAGCCTTCAGATACCTTCTAAAAGTCAGATAGTTGTTTATTTCCTTGACACCTGATGGGAGGGCATTACACAAGGCAGGCGTCAATACCGAGAAGGCTAGATCTGATTTCTCATTCATCATTGTGTTCCTACTTTCTTTCTTCTTTGCCCTCGCTCTTCGGGTTTTAGCCTTCTTTGATCCTTTCTAAGACCAAACCAAACCTAATACTAAATGTGTAACTTGCTGGTGCATGTTTTGTTTCTCAGTTGTCAGTAGCAGCCATAGGGTTTTATCAAAGTTGCAGCATTTGATCTTTTCTTGTTTTACTGCTGTATTAACTGTTTTGATTAATTGTATGGATTATACACCACTTTGTGATGGGATTGCCCCCTAAATGATACAGAAGCCTTTTGAATAAAGAAAAAGAGGTGAGAGTCAGGTGTAACCTGAGGTTCAGTTAAAATTATCCTTCTGGCTACTTCAATAACACATATTTGTGCAATAGCACTGAAATGAAAGCACTTTAATTGAAATTTTAAAATTTGATTTAAAATAGGCATTCTACTAAATCTATTTACTTTATTTTTTATTTATTAGATATATATACCACCCTTCCTCAAAAGATTTCAGGGTGGTTCACAAGATAAAAATACAATATAAAACCACAAATAAGTAATCAAATCAAAAACACCGAAACAATAGCCCCCCCCCCAACATATTTAAAAAAGCTGTAGAATATTAATCACCCAAAGGCCTTGTTGAAGAGGAACATTTTTGCCTGGTGCCTAAAGATATATAACAAAGGTGTCAGATGAACCACCCTGGGGAGAGCATTCCAAAAAACACTAAATGGTGTGGTGTAGTGCATCACAACTCACTCACCCACATGACTCACTATGTGAGTGGAACACAGCAGGCTGCATACACACAAAAAGAGCTGCACCCAAAAGTGTGGGAAGCCTGGTACAATTCTGCCTGTTGCTTACAATGGAAGACAAATGGCTGGATAGTACTAAAACAATCTGGACCCACCTCTGGCCTACTGAAATGAGAAAGCAGCAGCTGCTCAACATGCAAGATGTGACAGAAACGTAAGCTTGATTATTATTTTTTTACTTAAAAGGTTTTTTAGATCACCTTTCAGGTGACGCTTCCAAGGTCGCTAACGATCACTGCAACAGTTAAAAATAAAAAATAAAATTCACACACAATTAAACTATAGCTAACAAACACATATAAAAGCATTAATAAAGCAAGATAGAAAGAAATGAATGTATTAATTAAAACCCCATGAGAATAAAATCACCTTGAGCAGGTGCTGAAAAGTTAATAAAGTCAGCACCAGCTAAGTCTCACTGGAGCTATTCTGTTACAGCCAGGCCTGGGGGTCAAATCAAATCAAATCCCTTTATTGGCATCACAGTATAAAACATCTCAAGTCACTGGGATAATTAAAACAACAAGGGTGAAGCTGTCGAGGGTCATAAGGTCATACCGGGGGTCTTTCTTGCCCCTGTCCACTTTTAGCATCCATGTACTGGATTGACTTCTCAAGACACAAGCATAAGGAAACATCTGTTGCTATATATTGTGTGAGACAAGTCCATTTTGTAAAGCAAACAAACAAAACCTCTATTTTCTCCATCAGCTATTATCATGAGCTTTACAGTCCCTGACATACCACTGCTTCTACAGTGAAATATATATATTTGCTATATAAAGCTTGTAGCATAATATTTGTGCTCCGTTGCAGCCATCAGAAATGGGCAACCAAGTCTTCATTTCTATGAAACTCAGTCGGGCCATGTAAATATTAGAAGAAACTCAACCTTGCTGATAAGGGGCATAGCTGATCGGCAGCAGTACTTTATTCTAATGCACATCTTAGACTGGGGCGGAGGGTGGCTGGAAACCTTTCCTATGTAGGAGTCCAGTTGATATGGCAACCAGCAAACTCTCTCAGCAGCAGAGTAACCTCCGTGTGTGACTTTCATCTCAAATTCAGAGATTTCTGAATCTGAAGAGATTTCTGATGCATGCAGGATTCTGTGGACATAGGATTCCCCAGGAGGTTTAGCCTTTCATCATATAAATCACTTCTTTTCTTCTTCTCTTGTCTGAAATACTCATGATCCATCCTGAAGAAATGTGGGTTCTTCCACTCTCATTGATTGCCAGATATTCATTATCAGACTTTGTCAGGCAATTTCAGCATTTTCTGCTCACTGTGCTCTGGAGGTTTTTTTCAGGAGCCAAACTCACTCACCCCCAGGATGATAATGTCCAGAGGTTCATATTCCTCCAAGAATCAGCAGGATTTCTGGAAGCAGCATTTTGCAAGGCACAAACCTAGATATTTAATCAATGTACTTGCCATACTGTAATTTTTAGCTTACCAAAGATGTGCTCTCTTTTTCTATGCTGGAGAAAGAGGGAAGATTTGTAACTCACTTTAAAGGGCACATTGTAAGGCTTTGCAGCCTATATTTCTTTGCTTTATTTCATAGCAAAAGTTGTGATTTTAAATCTCCGCTGGGGTTCTCTCACCAAAGAGTACTTGCCCCAAACTTGGATCTTGGCATCCAGGAATTCTCCTTTTATACATACCTGTTCCTTAAACCAACATTATCTTCAAAATATATAAACTGAAAATGAAATTATATTTCGTGAACTTTCCAAATAAAGTCATCCATACGTCATATCCCCACCTACAGTGACTCAGTATGGCACATTACTTTGCAAAAAAGGCCCAGCAGTATTTTGGCAGAGATGGATGAGAAGCGCTCAGAACACACTTAAAAGCTATAGGTTGTTGACATTGTTCTTTGCACAATATTTGATGTTTTTGATACTTTACTTCTAAGGTCATTGTTGGGGAGGAAAAGGTCTCACATTGTGGGGTCAGCTATAGTGCTTACATTAATTCTGCCCATAATTGTGTCAATTTAACTATTGTCCTTTCACTCAGAACTTATGTCTCACCCCTGAAATGCAGTAATCGATTTTTTCAAGGTTGTGACCCTTTCATATTAGACATCACAAAAAGCCATATTCTTATTCATTTCCACGGCGTTAACATTTCGGCTGCATTTAACACTAGCTAATTCTCTTAAAATGAGCACCATAATCCGGCAAAAATTTACTGCTGTCTGAAGCACACCAAGTCACAAGAGGGACTAACTTTGAATAATAATGAACAAGCTTGCCATTCTTTTGCAGAATGTCTTCAAAATGATTCAGATAAATCCAGCTTCGTTCATTAAGAAAACCTATATCATATGGTCCCGGCATGGTCCTCCGGGGATCCCTCTTTTGTTTGCTCTGCAGTGAGAAAAGACAAGCTACCTCACGGAAAGGGCAGCAACAGATTTCATTTGGGGGGCAAGAAATTCTCTAAGTGCCTTACTGTGTGCATTAGGAAAATTAAAGAAAACAAAAGCCAAGCAACAAAACCACCCACTCAGCTCAGGATACGCAAGTGAATTTATGAATCCCCGGGGCAATGTGAGAGCAGCTGCACTATCCCTCAGATATGTCCTCTTACTGATGGGTCTGACACGATCTTCCAAACTATAATTTTTCAGGCTGTTCCTGTAGCATAAATTAAACTCCTGTAGATAATTTTTATAGCTCCTAAAACATTTGGTTGATAAGCAAGTTAAATGAGCTGCAAGGGTAATCCGTTATCAAGTGCTGGAGCTGTGGGTTAAACCACAGAGCCTAGGACTTGCTAATCAGAAGGTTGGCGGTTCGAATCCCTGCGACAGGGATTGCTCAGTCCCTGCTCCTGCCAACCTAGCAGTTCGAAAGCACGTCAAAGTGCAAGTAGATAAATAGGGGCCGCTCCGGCGGGAAGGTAAACGGTGTTTCTGTACGCTGCTCTGGTTCACCAGAAGCCGCTTAGTCTTGCTGGCCACATAACCCGGAAGCTGTACGCCGGCTCCCTCGGCCAATAAAGCAAGATGAGTGCCAGAACCCCAGAGTCGGCCACGACTGGACCTAATGGTCAGGGGTTCCTTTACCTTTACCTATGTATACAGTATTTAACTCTATTGTCTGTCCCATCCTGAGGATTTTTACTAAGGGAATATTTAGTAAGAGAATAAAAAAATACATGTTAATTTGTTTAAAATCCAGGACAAACCCCAGCCCCGACTGATTGAGACCTAGCTCCAAAAAGGCATTCTTTCAATAGGATCTTTCAAAAGAAACCAGGGACTCAGCTATACAGCTGCAAATAAAGCGTTTTAAGTGTGTTTTAAGTGCAATACACAATGTGACGCTAGATGGCGATGGTGAGGCTTATGGAAAATTTTGTGTATTTTTTAAAACGCTTTTTAAAAAAACATTTTCAGAATGTTTTAATATGTGTGTAGATTCAACCCAGGTGTCTTGGGAGCAGGGTGCAAGAGTGGAGTAATCTAACTACAAATACCTTATGCAGATTTTGTGTGTGTGTGGACCCTTCTATTTTGAACCTGGTACATGGATAAAGGATATTTATCTTTTAAAACATGTTAAAAGGATGATCTGAGTTCATCTTGGAGTTCATCATCTCACTGGAATTTAGGACAACGTTCTATTGGGTTCAAATCATTTACAGGTCACAAACAAGATCCTTAAATTGTAATCTGAAGACAATTTGGTATTGTATGAAATGCTAGAACATGAATGTATGACATGCTAAAACATAAGAAAAACTAGAATTAATAAGATACAGCAAAGGATGACTTTGTCTATGGTGAATATGCTTGTGTATGCCTTACCTCTAGTTCCAGAGAGCCCAGCAAATCCAATAAAACATATTTAAATATGAAATTCTAAATAAGATGTTGGCAAGTGATAAATGCCCTTAAAAAAAGAAAAGAAGAAGCCCAAAATGATTTTTGTTTCGGCTTACTCCATCTAGATACTGCCAGCAGCTTCATATCATATCATATCATATCATATCATATCATCATATCATATCATTTCATCATATCATATCATATCTCTAATATAATATTCCTGACTATCAGATGATACATATGAGGAATCTTCTGTCACAGCATCTCAGCCACAGTTTTTGCGGACGCTGTACTGTTGCTGTATTTTGTTACTGGGATTGCTGCTCATAATCTTATTTCCCAAACCAGGAGCTTTTTTTACAGCTTGAGGTTTTTTCCTACTACAAGTCTACATACATCGCATCAAAATGGGGCCTGAGGCTATGATTTGATGGTTTGCAACAAAATGAGTGATAGAAGTTCAAACCACCATGTTTCTAGGAATCTTGGAAGATAACTGGTCACCCAGACAACAGAGTGAGCTGGAAGAAATGCCAGGAGACTATTTTATTTTTACCACATTACATAAAATCACACGCACAGAGTCAAGATCTGGTGTGATTCTGCAGCAGCTCTTTTATTCTTGAGTCACTGCTTCTCGTGCTCTGTTTGCCAATCTCATTTTCAAGGTAATCCCAGTAAAATAAAAAGAAGGCTTCCAAGCAGCCAGCAGAAGTATCTTCTATTGCTTAGGACTACTCTGCATTTCAAAACCTCAAGATATAGTTGCCTAGTAGTTATGCCAGTTGTATTGATACTGTGGAGCTGTTTTCACATCTCCAGACCTGTCTCTGCGCTCCATGTGGGGCTGCCCTGAGGTTGGCCAGGAAGTTGTGCAAAATGCAGCAGCTCTACTACTCACCGGGGGCAGACTATTGCCGTATGTTATCACATTGCTGAAGGAACTGCACTGCTTGCCAATTAGCTACTGAGCCAAGTTTGTGTTGGTAAGATTGTAAAAACCCTACACAGCTTGGCATTAGGTTATCTAAACTTTAATCTCACCATTTAAATTATGGTTACTAGACGTCCCCATTTCCCGGGGACAGTCACCAGATTTACAAATCTGTCCCTGGACAAAATCCGTCCCTGGAATGTCCCCAGATTTCATTTAATGTCCCTGGATTTATATTTTAAGTGTTGTAGATTTATTAGTAGGAATTGAATGTTGTGTGATTGGTTCAACGGCACAAGACACACTATATGGGGACTTCTGGCGATGCAAAATGGTGGATGCCATGGCAGCGAGCAGCTCCTAAAGCCAGCCAGAGCCAACTGCGCTACCAGGCTTGCTCCGGGCTGCTGAGACTGCTGCTGCCACCGCCACTGCCAAGGGGGAACTGGGGACACCCGGTGCGTCAACTGGGGGAACTGCTGATCCCCCCCATGACCCAAATTGAGCCAGGAGTGAGGAGGAGGAGGAGGAGAGAAGGAGGAGTTTGGAGGATCTATCTTGGGAGAGGAACAGCTTACCCATTTGTAATCATTTCAGCCTGCACAACCCCAGAAGGGGCACGTACACACACATGGGAACAAAAGAAGAAGAAGAAGAGGAGTTTGGATCTAATATCCCGCTTTATCACTACCCGAAGGAGTCTCAAAGCAGCTAACATTTTCCTTTGCCTTCCTCCCCCACAACAAACACTCTGTGAGGTGAGTGGGGCTGAGAGACTTCAAAGAAGTGTGACTAGCCCAAGGTTACCCAGCAGCTGCATGTGGAGGAGCGGAGACGCGAACCCGGTTCACCAGATTACGAGACTACCACTCTTAACCACTACACCACACTGGCTCTCCAGCCACCCTGCCGACTGCCCAGCAGGTTCTGGGGCCAGAAAAACCCTGGAGATGACGCAGGAAGAAGGAGGAGAGGTGAAGGAGAAGGAAGAGAGAGAAAGAGGAAGGAGGAAAAAGAGGGGAGCCCCAACATTGCCGCACTGCTGCCGCCACTGAGGAAAAGAGGTAGGAGAGCACTGGGAGGGCAAGGACCTGTGGCTAAACCCAAGCCCAATCTGAGTCTACTCCACAGCGGCTAGCACTTCAAGAGAGCAGGCTGGGGTCCAGAGGAAGGCTGCGTGACAGAGGAGACCACAGAAGAGAAGATATTACTTCTTAATTATTATTTTTTAAATTTAATAATTTTTTCCTCTTTTTTTTTTTTAAAAAAAAGTGTCCCTGGATTCTTTGGAAAAAATCTGGTAACCTTAATTTAAATGCCCAGCTGATCACCGGGCTCTCCAGGTGAGGGTCTCTTGCAGATGTCAACTCAGCATGTCAGGATCCCTGTCACGAGTATCCACTCTGACTCAACTTGGATAGGGTGGTCAAATCATTCATTCATTTTCTGTACTGCCCTTCATCTGAAGTTCACAAGGCAGTGTACAATACAAACACACCAAAATACATGCCGTAATAGCAAACAAAAACAACACTGCCCCCCCCAACACACACAGATTAAAAGCCCATAGATGAAGCAGCAAAAATTGGCTTGGAACCTTTGGGCCAGGGCAAGTGAACTTGGTGCAATTCAGATGTTGTTGGGACTCCAGTTCCCACTGGTCCAAGCCAACGTGGCTTACGGTTGGGAATGATGGTGAGTCACAGTTCAACAATATCTGGAGGGCATCATGGTAGCTCTTGCTGTATTAGGCAAAGTGAGGCAGCTGATTCTGGGTGTCATGAAAAGGCAGTAAACTGTGAGTTACTTGAGTTGCTGTCGTTGCATTGTTACTGCTTGGAAGAGGGAGAGGCAGTTGTAGAATATTCTGATTCAGGTGCCAAAATAACTTGAGCAGCCTTGGGTACTATATACCATGATTGGATTGCTGCCTCAGGCAGCAAAAAGTGTTAGGCTGGCATTGGATCCAAACCTGTAATGCTGCGTGCTTTTAGGCATCTGTGTAGTTTACTCTCATGTTGTCCTATTAGACAACAGGGCTGTATTGACTGGTGTGACACACTGCAGAATATGTGAACTGCTGATTTGAGAACGTGGGCATTTTCTCATTTTAGTGGAGCACCAAATTACCCAGATGCCTTGCATTTTGTAGTGGAACCCACTCTGTTCCATCCACTGCAATCTAATTCAATCACTTATTTTCTACACACTCGTTTTATCCCATTATTTGAGATTTCCTTTGCTTTTAATCCTGTACTTCAGGGAGCCCCTTAGTTCCACTGGAAATGCAGAGAACTCCGATATGGTAAATAAAAGAACAAATCTGCTGTAATAAAGCTCAGCATTCCTCTAAATCAATCAGCTTTCTTTCCCCCAGTGGACAGCATAAAGCCAGGCAAGTGACTCTTCTTTCATCTGTTGATTAAAAATGGTTCCTTCAGCTTAGCTAAAATTGGAGCCCATGCAGGTAATGCTTTCCATAGGGCTGCCATTCTAGAAGCACATTAACCAAAAGAAGTGCATCAAAAGACACATTAGATATCTGTGAACTGAAGAAGAGGTTAATTTCATTCTATCTCTCTAACTGCCCACCCCCATAAGAAATGAAAGAAGAAATTGCACATTATGCATTGTCCATAGGAATTATTGGGGGTGGGGGATGGGACTTTTTCTGAACACATTTTGTAATTGGAGTATATAGCTGGATTTTTATGTATTCAAAATATTTATAATGTTTAATTGACCAGGTTTTTAAAGCTGAAGAAGCAATGAGGAACCAGCCCCAGCCAGCATGGCCGATGATCAGGGACAACAGGAGTTTAGAATGCAACGATTTATGGAGGGCACCATGTTAGCTACTCCTCTTTAGCCTCTGCCCAGATTTAGCATGTTTGAGTCATATGGGATTCAGTAGAAGAAATCTGAAATGTGTTTAACTTTTCCATTTAGATTAGTGACTCAGTTTTGACTGGGCCATGTTTATGATAATCATGTCGTATTTCATAATGGTATAAGATTTCCTGCTAGTTAGTCATTGTTTTTTATTTTTTCTATTTTTATTTTTGAAATGTGTACCTTTTAAAGAGTTATACTTCAAAGGGTCCCCAAGGCAGCTTATCTTTCATCATGCCAAACACTAAGATAGCACATAGGATCTATAAAATCAAACCCTAAATATTATGCACAGTTGCTGAAGCAACCAATATGACAGCAACCAATAGCATCTGCATTTGTTTTTATTTTGTGTTATTCTTCACAAAATAAGTGATGCCCAACCTGGTGATAACAGAATAAATGATGTAAGAAGGGAGCTGCGGCCCAAGATAGGAAAAGAGGTGGTAAGGTCCATGAGCATTTAGAAAAGGATGCTGTGATTACTAAGACCCAGCATGGGTTTCTCAAAAATAAGTCATGCCAGACCAATCTGATTTCTTTTTTTGATGGAATGACAAACTTGGTAGATCAGGGAAATGCTGTGGGCATTGTGTATCTTGATTTCAGTAAGGCTTTTGACAAAGTCCCCCATGATATTCTCATGAGGAAACTGGTAAAATGTGGGTTGAACAAGGTAACTGTTAGGTGGATTTGTAGCTGGTTGACCAAACCCAAAGAGTTCCTCGTCATCCTGGAAAAAAGTGGCAAGCGGGGTGCCGCAGGGTTCTGACCTGAGCCCATTGTTGTTCAGTGCCTACCAAGTTATGTGTCCAAACGTATTATAAGAAAACAGCATCACCATGTATCTGAACAAAATTTGGGGAAAGCATTTTACTAATATTTATATTAAAATATAAGCATTGGGAGACTCTTGAGAGTCCCATGGACTGCAAGAAGATCAAACCTCTCCATTCTTAAGGAAATCAGCCCTGAGTGCTCACTGGAAGGACAGATCGTGAAGCTGAGGCTCCAATACTTTGGCCACCTCATGAGAAGAGAAGACTCCCTGGGAAAGACCCTGATGCTGGGAAAGATGGAGGCACAAGGAGAAGGGGGCGACAGAGGACGAGATGGTTGGACAGTGTTCTCAAAGCTACCAGCATGAGTTTGACCAAACTGGAAGAAAGGAGTGCCTGGTGTTCTCTGGTCCATGGAGTCACGAAGAGTCGAACACGACTAAACGACTAAACAACAACAACATAAGCATTGGGATTTTTATTAAGCTGGCCTTTAGTTAAGAGATAAGTAGTGCACCATGCGTAGCAGTAAGTCTTCTAACAATTTCAGTTGGTTCATGTTGTGTTTTTTTTTAAAAAAATCATTAAGTTGAAATTAAGTCATGAGTGGCTATATATCATGAAGCATATGTACCTGTCTTTGCTGCTCGATATGCCCTTGATTGACTGCCATCCTTTCTGTCATATGTAATTATCTTATCCAGCTGGTTTTCTCTTGTCGTGAGATTAAAACTCTTTAAGATACTTATTTGCTGTGGGCTTAAAAGAGTTCTCTCTCCAGTACTGAAAGTTTGTCTACCACTTGTCACTACTGAAGTAGTGCGAGAGTTGAATGTGATTCCTGCTTCTGAGAATTGTGCATTTAAAGGCAAGATGCAGTCAAGGCAGATACATGTCATTAGCTTCAGGGAACTCAAGTTCAGTATCCAGTGTGGTGGCTTAAGGCTCAGGATGTATTTATTTATTATTTATATTTTAGGTTAGTTTTCTGCCAAAAAGCCTTCATCAAAATCATCTGATAAGGACAGGAGAGACTGCTGGATCAGGCCAATGGCCCAACCAGTACAGCATACTGTTTTTCACAATGGCTAACCAGATGCCTGTATCCAGAAGAACATGTGTGCAATGGCACTCCATCAGAATACCCCAAAATAATGCCAGTCAATAACAGTTAAAGGCACAAGAGCAGCAAAAAGCTCCAAACTGCAGCTGCAGAATTTTGAAACAGCCAAACCATGTGAAAGAAATACTGCATTAAAACGCAATATTATCTGCTGTATGGAATGACTGGTCCTCCAAGGAAACAGATATATAGCTTACCCTATACCTCCCTTCCATGAATTGATATGATGAAATACAGACACTGCCCCTGAAAGCAATGTACAGGCACACCCCCCCACACACACACTCACATGGAGGTTATGTTCCCATGCGCATAAGTGAAATCATGTAAAGTTGGGGAGCACCCGGAGTTAATGGGGAGGGTGTGCAGGGAGGAGAGAGGGAGAAAGAGAGAGACTCTCCCTGGAAATCGCTTGGGGCCACTGCCCAGCCTTTCCCTGCCTGCCTTAGGGGAGACAGTGCACACAGCTGGCCACAGAGGGTGAGAAGGTGCCCGGCGGAAATGGTGCCAGGATGGGAGCGCGGATACACTGCAGAGCAGCGTAAGTGGGGAAAAGGTCTCAGTGGCGTAGCGTGGGGGGTGCAGGGGGGGGGCCAGCCGCACCGGGCGCAACATCTGGGGTTAGGGCAAATCCATGGGTTAGGGGGCGCAAATCCACGGGTTAGGGGGCGCAAATTACTTTCCTTGCCCTGGGTGCTGACAACCCACGCTACGCCACTGAAAGGTCTCTCCCCCCCCCCCCGACATCATTGGTCAATTGGAGGCTACCTTGCCTCACTTGGGCAGCAGCTCAGAGTGAGGGAAGGTCTGTCTGTCTATCTATCTATCATCTATCTATCTATCTATCTATCATCTATCATCTATCATCTATCATCTATCATCTATCATCTATCTATCTATCTATCTATCTATCTATCATCTATCTATCTATCTATCTATCTATCTATCTATCTATCTATCATCTATCTATCTATCATCTATCTATCTATCTATCTATCTATCATCTATCTATCATCTATCTATCTATCATCTATCTATCTATCATCTATCTATCTATCATCTATCTATCAATCTATCTATCTATATCTATCTATCATCTATCTATCTATCTATCATCTATCTATCTATCTATCATCTATCTATCTATCTATCATCTATCCATCTATCTATCATCTATCTATCTATCAATCATCTATCTATCTATCTATCTATCTATCTATCTATCTATCTATCTATCATCATCTATCTATCTATCTATCTATCTATCATCTATCTATCTATCTATCTATCATCTATCTATCTGTTTTGCGTTGACCTACGTAAATACAGTCACACATGACACATGGGCCTTACTTTCTTTGTCTGGGAGCGCACTAGACACTTACAGTGATTTTGTGATAATTGCTTCCCCGCCCCCAGCAAATATAGAAGCAGAGTACAAGTGGAAGCAAATACCAGGTACTCCTATAAAGTAGCAGAGCAGTTACCCAACATCGGATCCTGAGATATGCACTGCACCCCCCCCCCCCAAATATGTTTAAGCTTCAAACCAATATGCACTACGGTCTCCTCCAAATTATTTCTACTCCTCCCTCATACACCCCTTTATTCAGCTGGAGGAGTGTCATCTTCTTAAGTTCTGGTGGCTTTCTCCTTAAAAACGCTGAGAGAGAGAGAGAGAGAGAGAGAGAGAGAGAGAGAGAGAGAGAGAATACCAGTTGTGAAAAGACCCATTCCTTTTATCACCTTCCATTGAGAAATCATCAACCAGCCATCATGGGCTATTAGCCTAAAACCAGATCTGTCATCCATGTAACAGCTCAGCTGTAGACTAAGTGGCTTCATAGAAAATCAGAATGGTGTAGGGATCAGAATGTTGGACTAGGATTGGGAAAACTCAGCTTCAAATATCACATTAAACTATGAAGCTGATTGGGTGACCTTTGTCCAATCACCACCAATCAGCCAAATCTACCTCAATACATGAACTGGGGGAATAGGAATATGCATTCCACTCTGCACTCCTTGGATATAACCACCAGGCAACCCCTTGATCATTTGATGGAAGAATGTTTTTAACTGTAATTAAGCTAATCTTTCAAACTCTAATAATGATTGAAGTTGGAGCTTTTCAATTAATAGGGTCCTCTCACTCTGCTTTTCTGCTCTTTTCTTCTTCTAGGTTCTCTAGTTTATTGATGCCTTTGATCTAGCACTGGCAACTTACATTAGTTTAACCCAAAGGATGTATCACAATACGATATATCGTGTGGTTTATATAATGGACTTAGGGCTATCGCCTGAATAACGAAATCTATAGCCAATTGATCATATGGGTTTTAATCAATTAGTCAGTGCATTTGAGTAAAAATATTAGTTCTGAAGGGACTGCTTTATCCTACCTTGTTCAGATGATGTGCACATGGGCTACTGCAATCACCACCTTAGAAAATAGATCTCCTTCTGTGTGGCAAATAATGGGGGTGGGGTACCTCTTCTAAGATGGCACCTGACATCTACTGGTTTTGTAAATGCTGTTGTTAAAAAGTAATTAACTTTTTTTTAAAAAAAAGAAAAGCCTTCTCCTTGATTAATTTTAACTGTTCAAAAGTTTTTAATTAAATCTAACTGATTAATTGATTAAATGTTACAGCCTTAAATGAACCTGATGACCTTAGAGGTCACATTCCTGTGATTCCACAATGTTGGCTTGGTAATTATTGAATTTGTCTAATGATATTGTTCACTGCATACCTGCTTCGGCAGAGGAACCACAAAAACAGAACACAGCTGCTAGCTTGACTGGCGTGCAGATTCTATTTTTGTGAGAGTTTTCTGAATGTAGAATACATGATGATGACATAAATCAAGACTTTGCTTTCCTCACGGGGTGGACTGAATTTACTATCTTCTTCCTTCTTTCCAGTGCATAGTCAGTTCTGTCAGTGACGTATCTGAAAAGGTATTAAAGATTTCTTCCTTAACAGTGCATACTGTATACTGATGATAATTTTGCTTAAAGAATGGGAGGCCTTGACCCAAGGAGCTTAGGATCTGAAAACAGATGCATGTTTATATTAATTTTGCATGTCAGCAAAAACCTACTAATAGAAAGGCAGGCTAGACAACACATGTCCTCTGAAATATTAAAGAGTAGTGTTGTGTGTGCTAAATAAAACAGCCCTTGGTAAAATATTTAAAAATAAACATTGAACTTCACCTTTCCTCACAAATTTTTCTACAACTTGTCTCTCACACAACTTATTTTTTAAAAAATAAAAACTTGGTAGCAGGACCCCCCCCCCTGCCTAAAATAAGTAGTGTTAGCATTGACATTGACCTTCCATTATGGATTCTTTGGGGCAATCATCCTTTCTAGAGAAAATTCCCATGACAGCACAATGCTTGATCTTGTCGATATCTATTATACTAGCAAACATGGGTCATTTATCAACATTCATTTTGAATGTATATCAGAAAAACTTCAGGACAGGGGCTTCAATGAGTCATTCCAGTGAACAGCGCTGTGGTGAATATGCATTGTGTACAGAATTGTGTTTAATACTGGCATTACCCATATATTTGGTTTTGATTTTCCAAATAATTAAGGCGAAAATAGAGGATGTTGTTATTGTAGTGGTTCACACATGGAATATTTATTTATATTTATTTATTTATACTTCTTAAATTTGTATGCCGCCCTTCATCCAAAGATCACAGTGCACAACATAAAAATACAAAATGAGACCACAAAATGCATAATGAAACAAAAACAAACAAATAAACTCCCCTCCCACAAACACATTTTAAAAAACATTTAGAATATTAATCAGCCGAAGGTTCTATATGAACTAAGAGCATGGTCTCTGTCCTGAGAAATGTACTGTGTACAGTTGAGCACAGTTAAAGTACCTCAGTAGGACCAAAGGAGAAAGAAGATATAATAGCTGAAGCATATATATGTGAAGATATATGAATATATATGTATATATGAATATATATATGAATATATGAAGCATATATATATATGAAGAAATGCTCCTCTCCACAGCACATAGCTTAAGTGCAGTGTATGAAAAGTTTTCTGGAATATTTTAAGAGGCACTTGAAAGAGAGGGCATGCCAGCATTATATTTATTAAAGATTTTCTTGTTTTACAGAAGTATGTGTAATGTCTCTCGTATTTTTTCCATGTAACATTTTTACAAATCAGTTTCATTTGATGAGACATTAGGAAGAAAAGGGGTGGAGGGGGGGAAGATGGGTGGGGGTGGGGGTGGCGATGTTTCTATTTTGCTGAATGTATGTAGGGTTTGGTGTCAGCGTTGCTCATGCAGGTTCTCTGCTGTTCACTTGTGTTCCTTTGGTGGTGAGAGAGGTTGGGGTTGGCCTAGGGTGTGGTTGTTTGTTTGTGATTGGCTGTGGCGATCTTTGTTTTCGTGTGTGAGTGGGGTGGGTGGGTGCGCATGCCAGCATTATGTGAAGGAATTCAATGTGTTAGGAGCATACAGAAGGAATGATGAAACCATGGGATACGTTTAGTGTGAGCAACCTGAATAGGTAAGATGTATAATTTTTACAACAAAGTTTTGGTCATAAATCAAGGAAGCTTAAAGGAACACTACAAAGGGAAATACAAGAGATTAACAGGCGATATCACATGTCTGACACCAAAGTTGTAGAGAAGCCTGAATCTGTTCGAAGCATTAGGAGAGTAAAACTATGTCTGTGTGTGTCTCCCCCCCCCTTTTTTGTGTGTACAGTTAGTAGACTGTGTTTGAAGAAGGAGGGCAGCAAAGAAATAAAGCGTATTCATTTTGGTACTGCCCATTGCCTCTGTAATAAATTAGACTATTGGCTTACAAAATTTGCAAAGCTTGCTGTGAATTTGACTGAAATACCACTTCTGTGTGAGCTCTAATAAATTATTCTACGTATATTTATTTATTACAGTAACAATGGAGTCTAAAGCTGCATTTGAATCTGTGCCTATATTATTACTGTTGTATGTTGTGCCATAGGGACGCGGGTGGCGCTGTGGGTAAAAGCCTCAGCGCCTAGGGCTTGCCGATCGAAAGGTCGGCGGTTCAAATCCCCGCGGCGGGGTACGCTCCCGCTGCTCGGTCCCAGCGCCTGCCAACCTAGCAGTTCGAAAGCACCCCTGGGTGCAAGTAGATAAATAGGGACCGCTTACTAGCGGGAAGGTAAACTGCGTTTCCGTGTGCGGCTCTGGCTCGCCAGAGCAGCTTTGTCACGCTGGCCACGTGACCCGGAAGTGTCTCCGGACAGCGCTGGCTCCCGGCCTATAGAGTGAGATGAGCGCACAACCCTAGAGTCTGTCAAGACTGGCCCGTACGGGCAGGGGTACCTTTACCTTTACCTTATGTTGTGCCAACCTATAACACAATATGGTTTTCAGTAGTTGTGGCTCAAGCATATCTAATATGCTCACTTTTTGCTTCCAAATCTTTTTCTGAGTCCATGGATTTGGGATAGGCATGAGTGTGATGTGGAGGTGCCATAAAAAAAGACTGTATTGAGCATTGGTTTGAAAATCTTCACTATTTAATTCTGGTCTTAGGCGAAAGGTAAATCTCCTAGAAGACTAGCTGGCTATCCACAACATTTTTCAGTATCTTACCGTATCTTATAGTTCTTATGCAATAAGAAGAGGGCAGTCTTGAATTTAGTACCGGCAGTAACTTTATGTCCTGAGAAGCAACTCATGCATTCTTTTGCATATGCAACCAGACAGTAATATATTTCAGATTATCCTAATTGATCCTGTCTGAGCTGAAAGAATGATGGTTATTTATGCTTGAGTCTAGCAATGCAATGGAGAGCTGTTTTCTTTTTGAATTTCCATTGGCTTCTTCCAAGTTTTATTTGGATACTACCAAAAAGAACAGCTGTGGTGTTATTATATTTTATTTTTGCATGTGATTTTCCATTCAGTCCAATGGAGGAAGCAAATATATGTTCATAAAAATATGTGAGTTATAGCCAGTTATGTCTCCCTGCAAGTGGAATAGACATGACCTCCCTCTCAATTCCTTTCCTTTCCCCTCCAGCTGCCCATGTGCCCCCCAAATATTCTTTGGGGGGTTGGGAAATGCTCCTGAGCAGATGTGGGGCACATGGGGGAGGAGAGGAAAGGGGTCCAGTCACCTGAGTGGAAGTCCATTTGAGTGATGTTGGATATCACATTTTGCATATAGATACAGTTCTTTAACTGACATAAATAAAGAAGTATCCAGCAGAGCTATGCATATGTATCAGAGCAGTACAAGCCCAATACATTTTGTTTCCATAAGCAGAGCCCAAATAGTGCTCTCAATCCATATTGGGGCCACCATTTTGTTCTACCCAAACATCAGTTCCTACCCCCATGGCACCATCTGAAGCAAGGCACTCAACCCTGCTGCATGGGAGGGCTGGACCTGCATAAATTCATCCAGAACTGAATGCTAGTTTGAGGAATTGATCTTTTAGCCATCAAGACATCTTTCCCCCCTCCTTCTTTCAAAACTAACTTACTTATATTTCATGTTTGGTTTGCTGATTCAAACTGGATCACACCATTTGACCAGGAGCAGCATAATAATTCCAAAATCCAAAGAAATATATGGGAATACATTTATTATTATTATTTTTTAAAAAAAATAGGGCACTAATTGGCAACCCAATTAATCTGCTCATCTGTGAAGAGAAAATATATTGCAACAAGTAGTTCCATTTCCAGAAGTCATTCTCAGAGGTAACATTATAGTGGTCTTGTTTTCTTCCAGCACTGCAACACGGTCCAACGCCTCAACAGTAGCATAGGTCAATTAGTGGACAAATTAAGCAATTATTAGCCACTAACAAGGGTGACTGGCATCATTAGTCTTCCTGTTTACCAGCAAACTGTTATTCTAATAGAAGGACCAACAAATAAATTAGGGCATCTGTTCTATCACAGTGTCTGTCTTCAAGTAAATTATATTAAATGGACCTGGTTTCTGCCAGATTCTTCACCTTGGTTTAACGAAATACAAGATATGTTTCTTGCTGATTATAGAAGATGTAAGTTTTAGTTTGCATTGATTAATTAACACAACAAGCAAATTATTTTAGTTTTAAACCTTCTTGATCTGAAGGCTATCATCTTCATCTGAAAGAAAAGCTTTGAGATAATAATACTGACTGAGTCCTCACTATAATTTGATTGTGGGGTATTAACATACATATAAGGAAGGTTTCATTTGCATCTTTGTCATGATGATCAATAGACCATTTCTTTCTTGTCTTTAGAACTGAGATTTGCCTTTGACTTTTGCTATAAAGGTTTTAAGATACAATCTTCACTGAAGGCTGTCATAATGTTTGTTTTTGTTTTTCTTGAAGCTGGATATATATATATATATATATATATATATATATATATATATATGCCTATTTCCCCATCCTCTCAGCAATTTCTTTTGTCTCAAAACCTCTCAGTGAAAAAGGAAAACATGATGGGAAAAACATTTGGGAAATGTAGTTCAAATAAGGCAGATGTATATGGTCCCAGTTTTTAATGCAGAATAATTGGAAACACAGAAACAGCATGTTTTATGGAATCTTGTATTGTTGAGGAAAGTGATGCATCTGTAACATTATGTTTACCTCACAATACTTGCACTGAAATGGTTTTCTCCATTTCTGCCACTGTAACTGCTTAGATCTGTTGTGTATAAAGCAAACACTCATTATGCCAAAATTGGTCAGTTTTGAGAGAGCATTGCTTTGAATCCTTCCCATCGCCATGTGCCTCAGTTCTGCCAAATGGATTTTTAATGTTCTTTCATGCAGTGCATATTAGTTTAACACCAAATGTTGACTGTATTATAAAAAAACAAAAAAGAGAGAAGGCTTTCCAAGGCATCCAATTAGTCTATGCCAACCCATTTTGGAGGTACAGTGAGAAGTTATATTTCTTTCGTATTCCATAGATCTTTTTCCTCTCCTATTTTAAACTGTTCATATGCCTTTCTTTACTTCCCAGGAGAGATTATTCCAAAGTGTAACATCACATTAGAGAAATTATGCTGATCAGATTTGATTCTCATTTCCAGTTTGCTTTAATCCAACCTGTTACAGAAATTAAATGACAGACATGTTGGTAGGTGACAATCCAGTACAAGTGTTCAGCTTCACAGAGTAGCCTTTGGAATATATAGAGTAATTTGCCACATTTTCACCGCACTTTCCCTCTAAATAGCCCAGGGCAGCTTACATGGGGTTATCTGATTTTATCATTGCATAAAACCTCTATGGTAAGTTAGGATGAGAGATTGTGATAGACACAAATCTACTCACTTTGTGAGATACATGGCAAAAAGAAAATTTAGTTTCCCTGGTTCAAGTTCAGTATTAGAGACACAAGACTGCATTTGCTCTTGATTAGAAAACTTCTGTGCCTTTAATGAATTATGTTGAAATTCCACATTCTCATTTAGGACCAAACTAGATGTGATACTACTTGTGTGAATGTAATTCATAGGTATTCTTGTGTAACTATATTCAGGGCCCCATACAAATTGGCCTCGCAGTATAAAATTGGAATACCTGTTGAATAATTTACTATAGCGAAGCACAACTTGCTGCCTTGCAGATGCCCTAGACTGGGGCATTCACAAGAGGTCCTGTGTAGGCCATCCCACCACACCACCCCTGAGCTCATGAGTCATCTTGCCAACTATAGCTATATGCCCAATAGATCAGTATATCCTCCCAGTAGTGAATCTCAAGACATGATAACCCTAGAGTCCCCTAGCAAACACAAAGGAACTCATATCATCTCAAATCCTATTTGTAGAGAAATTCCCTTCTGTTTAGTTGGTAGGAAAGCAGGAAAACCTTCTTGAGAGCTAAAGAATTCAGCGGTGGGAGGTATGGCTTGTGTTTGCACAGCTCTCCTACCTTCTAGGAGACCTCCTGTGTTTATCAGCTTTCTGCTTTTCTTATTCATTTCTTTCTTTCCTTCCCTATGGTGACATTCTCTTGCAGTTAGTTTTAGCTGCTAAATTGTTCTCCAAGAAATGAGAGCGTAAGTAGAGCCTGCTGGCTCAGGCCAGTGGCCCATTTAGTCCAGCATCTTGTTCTCACAATGAGCACCTTGGACCTGAACACAAGAGCACTCTCCCCTCCTGCAACTGGTATCCCCCCCACAAAAAAAAATAGTGCCTTCGACTATGGAGGCAAAACATAGGTGCTCCTCTGTATAAGTTTTTCTAGAAGTTTAATTTGTGCTTTCAGAGCAACTAAACAAAAAGGATAGTGTGACTAACTTCCCTTGATGGCAAATAATGATGGTGGTGGTGGTGGTGATTTTATTTGTACCCCACCCATCTGACTGGGTTGCTCCAGCAGCTATGGATGACTTCCACCATATATAAAAGCATAATAAAACATCACACATCAAAAAAGCATAATATAACAGATTCCCTCAGACCCTGAGCAAGTTCTACTTTTTGCAGAATGGAATAGAGAAGGCAATGAAAAGTTCATAGCCCACATGACTCCACCCATAGCTCTCTGGAGTGCTTAAGGACCAACAGTGGCAAAAGCAGGCAGTCCCATGTGGGCAGATGCAGACAGTGGGCGGGCTGAATCAGTCTCTTCAGTGGGAAACCTCTGGCCATGGCCTAGCCCTACCTCTGCAATATCAAGTTAGCTATGTCAAACTAGGTTAAGATGAATATTCTGAGTATCAACAGTATCTAGTCTTTGACAAGACTTCAATTGCCTTCATTATTGGGCTTGCTGGATTATATAGGCTGCAAAAGAGTATTTTTGATTCAAGTAATGCCTAAGTAACTCCTAAGTAACTTAAATTTATTCGATTCAAGAAACATAGCTCTTCTGCACCAACTTCAGTAAGTAGTACAAAGCTTTTAGAGAGGCAGTGACCATAAAGCAACCTTGTTGACTCATGACAGCATGTGGAAGAAATCTATATGGTTGTCAGATATGTGCATACTGATTTTTGTACTGCTAAAATGTTTAATTGCATTTTATTTTTAATGTATTTTTATATCTTTTCATTAGATTAATTTTGATATCTTATAAGCTGTGGTGTGACCATATTGAAATTGAAATACTTTATTGTCACTTGTACAACTTGTATACAGTGAGATTACATGAGCACCCCCCACTCAGCTCTCTTAGTCTTAATTCCCCTCGTTTACTGACGCATACCCACCAAACCCGAAAATCAGTTGCCCTATTGTTATCTTTTCATTCAGCAGCCTAACAGCCCACGGATAGCAGCTGTTCTTTACCCTGTTGGTGCGACTAATCATGCTTCTATATCTTCTGCCTGAGGGCAGGAGATCAAGAAAGTGCCGGCCAGGGTGTGAATCATCCCTGAGACTTTTCCTCACTCTCCTGAGGCAACGTTCGTCTGCTATTTCATCCAGCGGATTCACGGGACAGCCCATAATATCTTGTGCTGTATTCACCACCCTCTGTAGGCACTTCCTATCAGATGATGATGTCAAACCAGCGTACCACACTGTGATGCAGTATGAAAGGACACTTTCTATTGTTGACCGGTAGAAGGAGATCATCAGATTCTGATTGACATTGTTCTTCCGCAATACTCTGAGGAGATGGAGTCTCTGTTGGGCTTTCTTAACCACCTGGGCTGTATTTAGTTTCCAAGTAAGGTCTTCACTGAGATAAACTCCTAGGAATTTAAAGGAAGAGATTCTCTCCACACAGCCCTCCCCGATGTACAGCGGGGCTAGTTCTCCTCTCTTCCTCCGAAAGTCCAACACCATTTCCTTTGTCTTGCTGATATTAAGGTGCAAGTTGTTCCCTAGGCACCATGTAGATATTTTTTGGACCTCGCCTCTATACACTGATTCGTCTCCACCTGTTATTAAACCTATTATGGTGGTGTCATCTGCAAACTTAATAATTGCAGTAGATGGGTTAGATGATACACAATCGTATGTATACAATGAATACAGGTAGGGACTTAGCGCACATCCCTGTGGTGTGCCAGTGCTGATTTCTAAGGAATTAGTTGTTACATGTCCAATCCTCACTGTTTGTGTGATGGGCGGGATATACATTCATACATAAATAGAGAAATTATCTGTTGTCCATTCAGAGCAGCATCCTGGGTATTCTGTTTTAATTTTAGAATTTTAGTTTTATTATAATGCAACAATTTTCATGTAAATATTTATTATGTAATTTGGAATGTGTTTTTGTTTTTCTAGTCTAGATAGGAAAACCTGCCTTGAGACATTTAACTTTGGGTTGAATGAGAAGGATGGTGTGTAAAATGTTCATAGGAAGGGGATGGGAACTGAAGCAGTACTAATCACCATTTCTACACATGTACAATCAAACCAAAGTCTACTCATTTCTTTCATTACTTCATATTAACATTATGATATGTGGAATCTATGTTCTTATTAAATTAGTGTGTGGGTAATGGAAAGCCTTTGTGAAATCTAGTCAGCCAAATGCCAGAATTAAATATATATTGTATAACATATTTTGAATTTCTGATTTATAATAATGGCAAATTAATATTCTTTCCCCTGTTTCTCCCAGGTATCATTGATTTTCTTGTGAGTCCACATCCAATTGCCAAAGTGTTGCGTGATCATTTGGTCTTCAAGATTGCGCCGATGCTTAATCCAGATGGAGTTTATCTTGGCAATTACAGGTATGAGTTTTCATTCCAAGACTGTGGAAGTTTGCTTATAATATGCATTGTAATTAAAGCAAATATTGTATGTTGCCAGAAAATAGGGGTGAAAGGTTAAAATGGCGGCACGAGGTACCATCAGTTCAACTTTATTCAGAATAATAGATTGATGATGAAATGATGTTTTTAATACTGCATACTTTCTTGAATGCAGGAGTCAAATTTCACTATACTTTGTTCAGCTTTGTTTCATTTTGCCAAAAACTAAATAAAAAATATCCCAACCAGCCAACCTTTACACAATTTAACTGGAGTTTTCCTTCCTCTTTTGGAGTTACTCAACAGTAACTGAATGCATTCCTCCCAATTAATACTTTACTTTTATAGCTCTGGATGCTCTGAGGAAAGTAGTAATGTTATCCTGTGTTACTTTTGCTCCATTTTTCATACCTGAAATTCCTCTTACCCTTCTCAGTAACTCTCAGGCCAAATCAGGTGTTCAACCAAAGCACATGGTATGTCCTGGGACCATACCACTTAAGAATCCAGGGTGGAAGAATAATGTTGTAAGCCTCTCTGCATTTTGAAATCAAACAATTCAGGGCGAAGCTTTCAATATGGAAGCATTCATGTGAAGCATCATTCAGGCTTCCATTTTGAAGTATCATGAGGCCTTCTGTGGGGAAGGAGAGATTAATGCTCAGAAATTAGTGCTATAGGTCAGATTTTCTATCTGTGAAGCACACAAATTCTGTTGTAAATGCTTGGATACTGCTGAGAAGGCCCCACGATTCAAGAATTGTTTTGCCTCTGTAGTAGAAATTTGAGGTAGGGGTAAGATTATGTTGTAGCAATAACTGTAATAACTACAGCGAAGTAACTTTTTTTACCTGCATGCATTCATCCACCCTTCATTGATTTTTTGATTTTTGTGTGAGCAGGGTTATGATAATTTATGGTGACTACAACTGAGGTGCCCAATATTTCTTAGACACATCTAGCCCATCATTTCCAGTGTCCCTTGAGAAGCTAGGTATTATTACAAAAAGAAAATTATATTT
This sequence comes from Podarcis muralis, assembly GCF_964188315.1. Lineage (NCBI taxonomy): Eukaryota > Metazoa > Chordata > Lepidosauria > Squamata > Lacertidae > Podarcis > Podarcis muralis. Next base: position 47,678,053 of record NC_135659.1, read on the forward strand.
CATTCCTTAATTGCTGAACTGATAGCACATTATAATTTTAGCCTTTTCATCAGATGCAGGAAATTTAGCTATTCTGAAGTAAAAGGACTGTTAATGAGGTGGATGGAAAAGCATTAGATTTGCTTGCATTTCACCACACCATTTACAAAAATGCCTAATGTAACTAATAACTTAAAAATGAATATAGTAAGCAGAATGCTGCCTATTATTGGAAGAAGGATATTAAAATCTTGATAATGTGAATACTTGATGGCTATTGAATAATTCACAGCAAGAGTTTCATTTGCTGAAGTTTACTGAATGACCTTTTATCAGTCCCATTTGAAATCTGAGTTCTGGTACTCCAGTAAAATGTAGTTTCAGTGTGATCCACCAATTAATTAAGTCAGTGTTTCTGGATTTAAGTTAATTTTGCTGAGAGAAGTACCCTGCCTAAACTGAATTACACTCCATACCACTAGCTGCGTGTGACAAGGTACTTAGTACCTTCTTCTAGCAGTTATGGGATGTATAAAATATCCTTTAAATGTTAGTCTGGCATGGTCAGCATTAATCAATGTCATTTATTGTTGGGCAGCAAACCAGAATAATTTCCCTATGTTGCCACTATGCTGTTGAAGATAAGGCTGTATCGGCCTCATTAGTTATTAGCCATTTTTGCCAGGTCTTAGACAGAAGCAGTATGCTGCCTCTATGCATCCTGTGCTCTTGACCCTGAATATATTTGTTTGAGCACTTCATATTATGCTGATTTGCTGCTGCTGCTGCTGCTGCTGCTATATTTATAACCCACCCTTTATTAGCAGGTCCCAGATACATTTCCCAATGCAAACTAATTATCCCATTTCCTAAACATCTATTACTTATCTGTATTGTTTGATCTGTATTGTTGGGACACAGGTGGCGCTGTGGGTTAAACCACAGAGCCTAGAACCTGCCGATCAGAAGGTCGGCGGTATGAATCCCTGCGACGGGGTGAGCTCCTGTTGCTTGGTCCCTGCCAGTGGCGTAGCGTGGGGGGTGCAGGGGGGGCCGGCCGCACCGGGCGCAACATCTGGGGTTAGGGCAAATCCACAGGTTAGGGGGCGCAAATCCATGGGTTAGGGGGCGCAAATCCACGGGTTAGGGGGCGCAAATTACTTGCCTTGCCCCGGGTGCTGACAACCCACGCTATGCCACTGGTCCCTGCTCCTGCCAACCTACAGTTCAAAAGCATGTCAAAGTGCAAGTAGATAAATAGTTACCGCTCCAGTAGGAAGGTAAACGGCGTTTCCGTGCACTGCTCTGGTTCGCCAGAAGCGGCTTAGTTATGCTGGCCACATGACCTGGAAGCTGTATGCCGGCTCCCTCGGCCAATAAAGCGAGATGAACGCCGCAACCCCAAAGTCGGTCATGACTGGATCTAATGTCGGTCATTACCTTTACCTATTGTTTGATCAAATTGTACAAAGTGCAATCCACAGGAGCTTAGACAATACTAGTAGTACCTAGAACTGGTTGATGCCCAGACACTTTGTTGTTCAAGAGGATGCAGCAGAAAGCTTCTGATTTTGTTACCCAGTCAACATAGTTCTGTCCCGTTTCTGCATCCATGTTCAGCTCTTCTGAAAAGCACAAAACTCTTTTAAACATTTATTTCTCTTCACAAAATACACTGTTTCCTACAAATTTTCCTAAAGCATACATTTTTATACTCATTTTTATCTTCTCTATACATTTTAACCTAAAATATGCTTCAGGGGGTGATTTTTTGAGCCAATAAATATTTCACAAGATTCTGCAGAGTGTGAAACCAAAGGATAAATGCATTCTGATATACATACTCATCCTGAAAGTGAGAATCAGGTCCATTTGCTTAACAATGTGGACCTAATGAAACCTTCGCACATTCTCCCTGCGAAACATTCAGATAAATACGATTCCATAATCTTTAATGCTTGGCAACTTCTGAGCAAGATCCTTTTTTGGATTTTGGATATGTCTTTCCCAGCAGTTTACCATTAACACCTTCTGGATATATTCCGATACCTACGGCAACAATAGACAGGCCAAGGAAAGGCAACATAGTACTCTTGATTTAAAAGCTGCACCTCCTGAGGCCTGTGCTGAACTTTCCTTTATCCCAAGCTTGCTCTAAACTTGTCACTGTGTAGCTGAACGAGTGAAATCTGTTCCTGCAGGCGAGACGGCTGTAATTGTGCCATCTTCAGCTTAGATTAGTTCCAATTTGTCATTCTCACCTTGCCGAGATGAGAGACCCCAAGATGGCATGGAAGGGAATATGTTTTTTAATAGTGGCAGATCTCTGCTGAAGCACCCTTGAAATGCGGTGACAAGGCAGCGGCAAAAGATGCCTACACTTCCTCTGAAAGCTTTGTAGTCTCTGAATCGGGAGCTAGCAGGTAGCAGCTGCTGTTCTCTATTCCACACCCTTTCATTATTGCTTTCACTTATTTGCTGTGACAGTGACACACGTTGGGCAAGGAAAGTATACATGCTAATTATAACATGCAGACCTGTCACATCTCAAACCTGAAATCTTTGCAGTGTCTGTGCTGGTAGGGAAAGGTCTTTCGGCTGCTCTCTCTATATACTAGCACGGTGTTAAGGGTCAGTGGTGATAGAGAGCTGTCTAACTTTTATAAGCACCTGCCTATTTCACTTCAGCGCTTCCCATAGGATGTTCTGAAGCCCAAACAGAACATTACATACAAATGTCTGTAACAATAACCCGATAAGCATTTAATAATAATAATAATAATAATAATAATAATAATAATAATAATAATAATACAGTGGTACCTCGGGTTACTTAATTCGTTCCGGAGGTCCGTTCTTAACCTGAAACTGTTAACCTGAAGCACCACTTTAGCTAATGGGGCCTCCTGCTACCGCCGCTCCACCGGAGCACAATTTCTGTTCTTATCCTGAAGCAAAGTTTTTAACCTGAAACACTATTTCTGGGTTAGCGGAGTCTGTAACCTGAAGCATATGTAACCCGAGGTACCACTGTAATAATAATAATAATAATAATAATAATAATAATAATAATAATAATAGCAACAACAACAACAACAACAACAATAGTAATAATAATAATTTATTATTTATACCCAGCCACTCTGGGCGGCTTCCAACAGAATATTAAAATACAATAACCTATTAAACATTAAAAGCTTCCCTAAACAGGTCGGCCTTCAGATGTCTTCTAAAGGTCTGGTAGTTGTTTTTCTCTTTGACGTCTGGTGGGAGGGCATTCCACAGGGCAGGTGCCACTACCGAGAAGGCCCTCTACCTGGTTCTCTGTAACTTGGCTTCTTGCAGTGAGGGAACCACCAGAAGGCCCTCGGCGCTGGACCTCGGTGTCCTCACTGGAAGATGTGAGATGGATGGGATCTTCTCAGTGATCTAGTCATTCACAAATGTGTAGGTATGCATTATGAGGATGTGGAAACAAGTACATAATATTCTTATCTCAGCACATCAGTTCATTCCTTCTAGAATCCAAAATGTTTTGCTTCTCAGCTCTGCTTGATGTTCAACTCTTTTGGACAGGATTGACTCCAACAGACAGGAAGGGATCGTGGAGGAGTATCATTTCCCCCATTCATATCCCTTAGCTTTCAGTCATCATATATTCATATTTAATGTATATATTTCTCCCCCCCCCAGATGAATTGGCTTTACTACTCCTTCACACCCCCAAACTTGTTTTTTCCCAATGGCGTCACTCTTGTTTTTCACCCCAACTCATGTCATCCCCTCCCACCCAATGTACATTGAGGAACACCCATCGGCAGATCAATGTTCCTCAAAATGCATTCTGAACTGGCTTTAGAAAAAGAGCAATATAATTGCCCATTAGTATTCCTAGTATCCTACTAATAATGAGGCCATGCAAAGCCCAAAGGGAGGCTTTTAATAATAGGACAGGATGACTTACACCAATAGCATTTTGGCATGGCAATTCCTTCCCCTGCATTTATTGAATTTTGTGTTGCATAACCCTAAAATGTTTAAATCTGAATTTAATGCAATTACAGTTTAAAACTGTATATAAAGCTGCACCTGCCACAGTTTTAAAACAAAGGAAGTCTGGTGGCAACTTAAAGCCTTACAAATTTGTTATGTAGTTTGCAAACCAGTCTGCTTCATAAAATGCAAGTTCCTGAAAGTATATGCCTTCATAAATTTGTTAATTTTGTTACCAAGCTGCTAAGATTGTAAGCTGCAAGAAGCTAACATGGCTACTCCTCTCTAAATTTGGAAACAGAACAAATTGGGTTGGATCCAAGGTTGTGCAAGCTGGAAGTGCTTTTTTGTAGAACTGTCTCCCACGATGACACCACCCACCAAATAGGTTTTTTCTGAGAGTGCAAGGAACTTTAGTGAAGCAAAAGCAACAGAAAATATTCATTACATGAGCGATCTTCTACTTGTGCAATTTTAGATCCTACCAATTAATGTTATTAACCTCAGACTAGTACATTTTTGCCAGGTAGGAAAAAAACTAGCTTTTCCCAAGGTAGCAAAACAAAACAAAAACCATTCTAGCCATGCATAGGAGATAAGCTGGTAAATAAATCTTTCAAACCCAAGAGCACACACAAGCATGCAATGGTTACTTAGAGATTTGTTCCTCTGAAGGCCATCTCACAAAGGGAGAATAATAGTGTCCCCAGTGGATGCTGTCCAACCTGAAATCATCACTCAGTGCAAAAACCAAAAAGCCCAAACTTTCTCCTTCCCAGCTGGCATCGAACTGAAATTATACTAAGACCTGCTAGGAAGAGATAATAAGGAATCACAATCTTGTTGTTTATATGTGGAAGTAGCACGATCCTTAGGTGAGGAATCTGCAAGAAAGATGGCAAAAAGAATACCTTCTGTGGAGTTGAGAGCCTTTCCTTTCTTTCTGAGTCACTATTCCCCCTTTTATCTCCTCTTCACATGCTCCTGGGAGAATGTGCTTTTCCCCTCCTTTGCACTCTGGTGAAGATAGTGAATGCTGATGAGAGAATGCCCTGCTAGGGGGATGCTCCAGGCAGTCATTTGCTAGACTTATTCTTAGGAAGTTCGCAATGTGCCCAATTAGTTGGGGGAAACGATGGGGAGCCAGCGTTAACAAATTCAGTTACACCCACCTACTTTAGAGGAGGAATGCCACAAAGCGCCACTCTTTCTCTGTTTTCACCTCTGTTGAATGGAGCTGGATACATTTTTATTTTTGTTATTTGCAAAATATAGTGCCTGTGATACCTGAAAGAGGATTCAGTATTATTTCTACTTTCAAATGGAATAACATGGGAAAATGTGAGGACTGCCTACTCTATTGTCCTATTTCCCCAATCCATCCCCAGCATTTTTTTAATCGGGTCTCATTGTTGGTTGATTTATCTGACCCTCTAGGATATTATTGTAAAAATTATGGCATTCATATCTGTATAACCTGCCTTGGAATTTAGGATGAGATAGATTTTTTAAAATAAATAAAACAAAACACACAAAGATAGTGATTGGGTGAATGGGAACATGGTAATGGCTTGTATATTTCATTATTCCACCCCCCACCCCCCAATTCCCCTCTATCTTTCCTCTAAAGTTAGCATTGTATCTACATGGGCCTTGCCACAAGCATTGTTAGCTCCAAAACGAGCTCCCTGTTCTTTATTGTTTCACCTACTAAATGACTGGCCCTGATGCTGAAAATTGAGGGCTGAACGCTGCCTCAAGGCAAGAGCCCCTGTCCCCTGGTCCATACCCAGTGTTACACCTACTATTACCCAAGCATTTGGGAGTGTTGTTTCAGTGTACCACCAGATGAACATAACATGTTAGCATTGCAACAGTGGTTTCCCACCGCCATCTTCCTTTGGCTTGAAGAAGAATTCACTCTCACATGGAAACTTGTTTCCACATTTACAGTATAATCCTACACATTTCTATTCAAAAGTAAGTTCATGTGAATTCAATGTGGCTTGCTTCCAGGTATGTGGGTGCAACCTAAGTAGCACATTAAAGGTTCTGTATGACACCCCAGTCCTCCTCAGGGATTCAGACTGAAAGCATAAAGGCAAACGTGTGTTTGCACGTTTGCAAGGGGCAGGCATTTTGCCAAACACACACCCAGCAGTGCTTTTTTTTTTATGGGGTACTCAAGGGTACACAGTACCGGCACCTTTTTTTCACCCTAGAAGAAAAGCACTGGTGTGGCACTTAATATAACAAATTTATGGTTACTACCAGCAATGACCCCAGCCATGTTCCCATACTTACTAGGCTCATCCCTAGAGCTGCCATACGTCCAGATTTTCTAGGATGTTACCGGAATTCCAAAGGCAGAATAGATGTCCAGGGGGATTCCTTAAAAAAGCTCAACTACAACTTTTGGGGTGTTGAAATATGGTGACCCTACTCATCCCTGACCTCCTGACGTTTTCATGTTTAGTGTGGCAGTCTGGAGGGGACTTGTGAGCAGGGCTGTCTTAAGCATATCCGGCGCTGTGGTGCAAAGCTCCCTCTGGCACCCACCCACCCCATTTCCCAGAGTTGTCCACCTTTTTTTAGGGAGGACTGCGCTGCCGGCGGGGCTGGAGGAGGTGGGCAGTGGCTGGGGGGGTGGCTCCTCCAGCGGGGAAGAGGCAGAGGCTGGACACAGCGCCTCCTGGCTCAGCTGGACGCTTCATGCTGTGGTGGCCACAGCAGATGGAGGCACCGGGCGTGGCGCTGCTTCGGTGCGGCATGGCTGAGGCAGGCGAGGGCGGTGAGCTAATGCCAGGAGGCGCCACAGCCAGCCTCCGCCTCTTCCTTGGCGCCCTCCAGCACTTGGCACCCTGGCACCCCGCACCACTAGCCTCTATGGGTAAGACGCCCCTGCTTGTGAGCATATCTGGCTGAATATTCTTAGGATCTTCCTAAAACTGAGAGCTTTGTCTTAATGTGAGCTCCCAGTCAGGGCCAGCCCACCCATGAAGCGGGCTGAAGCAGTCACTTCAGATAGCAGAATCCCATGAGGCACCACTCCACCTTCTAAACTCATTAATCCAAATGTATTAAGAAACCCCTTCAGACTTTCCTGCTGAATGTGGGGATATGGGAGCCCCGGCGTCACTGAGGGTGGGCTGGTGCATGTGCTCCTTTGTGTTCCTAATTCAATCCCAGACACATTCATTCTCATGCGATCAACACTCACTATCATGTGGTAAGGGCAGATTTGATAGTTTTGTAATAAACACACTGCCTCTTTCTCTGTTAAGCCCAAGTCTTAGTTTTAGTTTCATTTCATGTATGTGTAATTTATAAATTACTTCAAGTTGTAACGGGGAATATCCATCTCAGGATGACAAAACAAAGCTCTTCATGGGGCTTATTTTTCCTAATTAGGCATTTGTCATTGCAAGTGCTATATAGTATCATTATTATTTATATAGCACCTAAAAGTGTATATAAGTAAACAATCATAAACCTACGAATAAATGTATTGGTTTATTTATGTTTCTAGGCGTAAAAAAATCTATAATTACCAGGTACAGCCACAGCATAACTGCTATTTAATGACAATTCCTTTTTGTTACCATAGAAATGGGTCTGGAATAGTTACCTATAATTTCTCATTCCGATACCTCACACATGTTGTATTGCAGAATTACCATAGTAATTGCCTATTAGTCATCATAAAATAAGCAGTTATCCTAAAGATATCTGGATACTGTGAAATTTCTCTTCAGTTTCTTCAAAACTTACCACTGCATGCATTCATTTTCCTCTTGCAGAGTCTGAATGACAAAATCAACAGTACAATTATCTCAGTGAAAGGCAAAGCTGTGGGGGCATCTCTATGGGCAGAGCATTGTGTTCAGATGTGGGAAGCGCAATAACGGGATTCCACTCAGTCATGAAATTTGGATTGCTCCCTGTTTCTCATACTAATCTCTTTACATCATACCCTTGTGGTTATGTCTATAAACTAATAATTGCACAATATTCTGTCTATTAAAATGTATTTACTTACATATTTTAAATATTTCTTACCTGCCCTTCGGAAGAAGATTCTAGGGCAGTGAACAAAAGTGCAAAAGCAATTCACACAGTATAGATACAATCTTTTTAAAAAACCTAAACAACAATAAATAATAAACTAAAAATACTAAAGCTAAGTAACAAAAGCATAGGCTCACAGAATTGTAGAGCTGGAAGGGACCACAAGGGTCATCTAGTCCAACCCCCGCAAATCAGGAATCGTTTGCCCAACATGAGGCGCGAACCGATGATCATGCGATTAAGAGTCTGATGCTGGAGCAACTGAGCTGTCACAGCAGTTCTAAGCAAAATTCCATCTCAAAATGCCCAGACAAACAGGAAAGGCTTAACTTCGCTCCAGAAAGATTGTAATGTTGCCACTAGACATGTCTTTTTAGGGATGACATGCCAAAGTTGGTCTGCCACCACAGAAAAGGCCCTCTCCTGTGTGACAGTAGCAACGACCTTTGTCCTTGAGGAAGCACAGAGTACAGTATCTACTACCTGTGTACCTCTGTAAAAGATCATTAGACATAAGCAGACTGGAATGGAAAGAGAGACTCCCTCAGATACTGGGTCCCTAGTGGATTATTTGTTTATTTGATTTCTATACTGCCCTTATTCATAAGTGATCTCAGCACCTACACAAATACATTAAAATGGTAAAAGAGAGTATAACAAATTAAAAACAAATCTGAACTCCATACCAAATCAACAGCAGAAAGGGAGTCCTCAATTACAAACGGGCAACCCTGGCTTTGTCTTCAGCTGGCACTAAAACTCATACAGTATTGGTGCCAGCCATATTTCTGGCAGGAGAGCGTTCCACAGTTGGGGTGCCACCACAGACAATGCTCTGTCTTGAGTCACCATCCACTGTACCACAGTTCCTGATGGGACTTCCAAAAAGACCTCCCCTGCAGATCTAAGGACCCAGGCAGGTTGATATAGGGAGAGATGTTCCTTCACATATTTGTCCCCCAATTTATTCACAGCTTTACATGTCAGCAGCAACCTTGAAGTGGACTCGTAGCATATAGGCAACCAATGTAGATTTTACAGGTCTCTGTCGTTCACAGCAACAACCAATGTGACCTCTGTTGCATTGGTAAGATTGGCAGGGTATGCAACCGATGCCTTTCTTTTGGGGTGGTACAGCTGATCAGGGCAGTGGTGTATCATGGGGGCCACAGGGGTGGTTGCCCCAGGTGCAAAATCATTAGGGATGCAAAATTTCAACAACCAGGGCTGCCTCAATACAACTGCACACTTCTGTTGCAGGGCTCCATTGAAAACAGCTTCTCCATGCAAACCAGAAAGTGACCTCTCCAGAAAACAGAATGGCTCTCCCCACTCCCCCTTATTTCTGTGCTTAAATGCACAAGCCATCTGTTTTCCTCCCACTAACCCACTCCACTCAGCCCCGGGCACTGGCAACCCACTCTATGTCACTGGATGAGGAACAGGTAGTTTTTCACTTACTGTGAAAAATTATCAGAAATTCACTCCCCAGGACACCCAAAGACTAAAACAAAAACAAACAAACAAAAATCCCACATGTTTTAAACAGCTTTGGCACAACCCAAATTTATATGTAAGAAGGCATTCTCTTACTTGTAATCAGTTACATTTAAGGGACTGAGAATGAGGTAAAGAACTCCTTGACTAGTTTTATCACCCTTTGGTCAAGGCGTACTAACAGGAACTGCCTTAGAGACAAGTACCATCTTTTGCATGAAAATTGTGGTTCAAACATGTGTGTATCATACACATGTTTATGCATATATATGCATGTTTATATTTCCATTCTGGTTTCACTGTTCATTTGCTGACAGTTTTAAGTCAGTTTTTCAGTCATTTTGAGATTTTTCTTGCCGTTGCTTTAAAAAACTCCCTTGTAAAATGGTTGTCATCTCTTATCTTAAAACAAATACCAGCTTGCAAAAGGGTTTCTACTGCCTGATGCTGAAAATGCTCTTTATATTGATGTGGTAACTGCTCATTTAAACCATATTACAGCTCCTGAGTATTTTTCAGTTGCTATTGATGTGACAAATTCTCTTGCACAGAGGATTGCACCAATCAATAGCGTGTGCGTAAGCGCTTTAGCAACAAAACCTCACACTTTGGGATGTCAATTGAATCTGAACCTTTTTAGCAACATTAAATAAAGCATCCTTTACTTTTCTTTTGGTGCAGAAATGTCTAATTTAATCCGGCATGTATAAAAGGCTGGGCAATTTTGTGGTGGCAGTCTTAATAATGTGTCATATTGTAGCTAGTTTGAGTGTGACTGCTCTGTCCTTCACCTTCTAGTAACATTGATCTGAAAATACAAAGTAACCCATTTCCTCTCATGAGAAGATGGCACAAGGAGACCTAATGTGAGAGAATTGAAACCATAGTTCTTTTTATAACTGCCATTATTCCTCCAGGAATGAGCCGTGCCCCCTTAAAGCAACAAATCTATTTATTTTCCATTTAAACAGCCTTGATCCTGATTGCTGCTTTAGTCATAGCCAATTTCTAATCAACTGAAACTGGAGGTTTATTTTGCTTAAGCTCCATTGAAATATGGAAATACGTTTTTAGATTTCCTTCTTGGTCTTTGCTTGACCTTTTTCTGGGCTTGTTTCCACTTTCTGAATGGCTTACAGCTCCTCTTTGTATTAATTAAAGGATATGTGTTTTAATGAACCTTTGTTAGGTTTTATTTTGTTCTGATACTTGTGCATTCATCTTAGATATGGAGCTCAGCTCTCTCTGGGCTTCATAGTGGCAAAGCCTAGTCCAGAGCCAAGCCATTTTATAGGCCCTTTCTCCATCTAGCAAAGCTTGAAGCTATTTACCTATCATGCCCAGTCACTGGTTCCTTTCCCATCATTGCTTGCCTACCAAATATAACTCTCTAGATCAGTTGCTATACAGTAAATTCATTTCTGCCATGATAGATAGCCTCACTGCTGTTATCCATGCTCTGATGGTTAATTCCCAGGCTGGCATTTGTGGGGCTACCCTTGAAGACAGGCTGGAAGCTCCAAATAGTTCAAAATGTAACTTTCAGACTGCTAACAGGGACCAAGAGTTGGAATTTTATTACCCCAGTTTTGAAACAACTTTATTGTCTTCCCTGTTCTCTTCTGAGTTCAGTTCAGTGTGCTGACACTTGACTTTAAGGTTCCATATGGCACTTCGTTTGTGTAAGGTAAACCATAGCCTCCTGCCCACACAACCATTCATTGAGGTTTGCCCACTCTCTCCCACCTTCGGACCTCCAGGAAGTGTCTAACCAGAGAAAAAAAGCCTGGATCCTTGCCTATGAAATGCCCACCCCAGAGATGCTCACCTGGTGCCTTCTTTGCTTTCCTCCCAGTGCCAGATGAGGCTCTTCCTGTGTTTCCAGACTTTTAAAAAATGGTTAATTTTCAAAATATTACCTCTTGTGAGTCCTTATGAATTGGAGTTTTGCTCTGCTGTTTATTATTGTTGTTTATTGTTGTTGTTGTTGTTGTCAATACTTGCATTTATCACTTTTGAAAGATGTCCACTGACCACTGGAGGGCAGGGTAAAAAGTTTTGCTAATTCAATCACCATCTTCTAAATTCCATAATTACAAGGGGGGGGGAAATGTATTGAATGCTCCTTGGACAAGGATCTTGCCCTTTTCACTCCACTCTGTTGTTACATACAAATAGAAATCATGGCCATCAAATTGGCATGATCAGAAATTGCAGACAAATTTGCCCAAATTAAAATGCTCTTGGATTCATCTAGGATGTGTCTTAGGGTCCCGTCCCCCCAGTGCCATGGTAACAAGCATTCTTTTCTCTCACAGTTTCTGTAGTCTTGCTCCAACTGAGGTGAGATTAGATACTGCATCAATATGAGTACGTTGGATTTCTCAATGTGACTGGAGGAACTTCCTATTCAGGGTTGCTGATAGTGTGGGCATGCATAAGCTATTTCAGATATTCCTCTGAATACTTGTAGGGCTAGAACCAGTGTATGTGAATGGACATGCTCCTCCTCTGTCTTTTAAGCAAGTTGTTGTTGTTGTTTAGTCATGTCCGACTCTTTGTGACCCCATGGACCAGAGCACGCCAGGCACTCCTGTCTTCCACTGCCTCCCGCAGTTTGGTCAAACTCATGTTGGTAGCTTCGAAAACACTGTCCAACCATCTCGTCCTCTGTCATCCCCTTCTCCTTGTGCCCTCAATCTTTCCCAATATCAGGCTCTTTTCCAGGGAGTCTTCTCTTCTCATGAGGTGGCCAAAGTATTGGAGCCTCAGCTTCACAATCTATCCTTCCAGTGAGCATGTTAGGGGTAATATTACTCAGAATCTTCTTTGATTGTTTTGTGGTTAATTTATTAATATTTCTCACATTTCCCCCAAAAGGAACCCAGGGTAGCTAAAAATGATCTGGAATTTGATAGCTAGGATTTTTACTTATTCCTTGAAAGTCATTAGGCAAAATACATGCATGCATACATAGTTTTATTTGTATGCCGCCTTTCAACAGTTCAAACCACGCTCTGGGCAGCTTACAACCTGAGAAAATTACATCACTACAACATAACAAAAGTGGCCATAAACAATAAATAAAACATGGAAAAAGACAGAAGCAAACTGAACAATTTCCACATAAATCACAAGAAGATCTGAAATAAAGATGCAACCAAACAACACCCCCCACCCTCAAAAAACACACACACAAAGTCCCCAACCCAACCCAAGAGTCTGTTCAGCAGCTTCAGCTTTTGTAGCTGGAGTCAGTCAGGGCCTCACCTTTACAGGCCAGGTGGAAATAAAGCCTGAAAGGAAGGGAGTAGGTCCTCCCTGACTCACAGCCAATATGGACTCACAGCCAAACATCACAGCAGCAGCTTTTTGTTATTTAATTTGTATTTTTAGATGTTAGGGCAGTGTCAGTAGCACAACATGAAAGCAACCCCATTGTAGTCCCCGCACAGCTCCATCTGCAGCACAACTGTACAATCAAATCAAAGGAAAGTGAATAGTAAAAGTTGATCACTTTTAAGAGACAGCAGAAAAGTGACTACACCATGCTTCATTTTCTTGTCATTTTTTATAGGCTGTGGTGCTTAGGACTAGCAGGGCAGGTCCACCCCATCAAAATGTGGCACTGGGGCAAAACTTGGAACTAGCAGAAGAGATGTGGGATTCTGATCAGGGCAAAGGTCCTGCCTGGTGTCCATTTTTGCACAAATTTAAATTTGGGCAACATTTCTATTTGTGTCTTGCGAAAGAGCTGAGATGGTTTGGGATGGATTGTAGGATTGCATAGAAACATTGGAAGCTGCCTTCTGCTGCCCATTGGTCCATTCAACTAAGTATTGTGTATACAGTGACTGGCAGTGGTTCTCCAGGATTTCAGAAAGCGGTGGATCCCATTCCTACCTGGAGGTGCTGGGGACCTTCTGCAGGCAAAGCAGATGCTCTGCCAAGGGCAAAAAGGTTCCCCAATGGAAAATGATGCAACCATATTAGTGAAAGGTCTGTAAAGAGAAAATAAGCAAATAATAGATAAACAAATAATAATCTTGCAGCCGGGTCTGCTAAGAGATCAATGGACAATAAGTCAGTTTATTTAATCTTGCAGGTGAGCTCTTGCAAGAGCAGATCACTTTGATTTCTGCTCATTTGTTTGATCTTGCAACTGAATCTTACATTGTCAGCCACTTAGCTTTCGCTGCTTTGCTTACGGTTGTTCCCGATCTGCTCTTGCAACATAGGCAGTTCAGATTGCTTTTCCAAATGTGATGTACTGAGATTCTGACCATGTTTATAAAACAGGCGAGAACTTATCTTTTGATTCAATACAATTTAACTTAAGCCTAGCTATAAGCTGTGTGTAAAGCGATTACTTGACCTAGGACAAAGAGACACTCTTGAAAGTGGTCCCCAAATCACCGAGAGGAATAGCACATTAGAAACTGCTGGTATGCAGAAGATGTGGGATAACTATGGATCCAGGAGAGGGAAGCATTTTATTTTATGTCTCCCTCATCCTCCTGACAAGCCGGAAGGGATGTGTATTAATAAAACCGTAAGCGAATTAACTTGCAGCTACTCAGTGTTAACCTAAGTCCCCAGGGAAAAAGAAGAAGCATTTATTTCAGGTTGTGCAGATCATAAACCTTCTGCCTTGTATAACATCCGTGCTCTGGTTACTAATGGACTCTTCCCCCTTTCATTCCTGATGTGGCCATTGAGCTGATGAATTGCACAGATTATACAGTGATAATGGATGGGGAAGGGGGATTTCAGCAGTCACTTTAAGCAAAACACGAACAGTAAATTTTGCTGATTCCCTCAAGCGCACCTGGAGGAGTAATGCTGTGTTGACGCAGAGGTGAGAGGAATTCAGGCATTTTAGGGGAAACGTGCTTTATGTGTGGGTCCTGCTTGAACCTGTTGAAGAAGCATTTAGTTCTGGCCTCATCAGCTGAGCTGCAATGGTTCCTGTTTCTACAAACCATTCCCATAAATGTGTGTGTGCAAAATAAACGGGCAGTTACTTACTAATTTATTGCATGGGATCCAAGCATCTTCCCTCAAGACAGAACTACTGTTGTAGGGATTTTGAGTTTTCTGAACATTGCAATGTAGAGAAGGTGCTTGTCAACATTTCTGAGCACCACAGTGGGGAGAAGGTGGCTATCAATGATGCATGTCTTTCTAGTGAGTGGAAGGTGTTTTTTTCTTAAAGGTTTCTACATGTTGTTTGCTCCAGTATACCTGGTGAAGAAGATTTCAAAGTGCAATCAAAGCCTCTAACACTTGCTTACCAAAGACAGATAGGAGGATGAGTATTCATACCACAGGAACTGCTGTCTCAGACATCTACTTCTGACACACTTCTTGCACCGTTGCTATTATGATTGGAGTGTTTTTGAGTGAGCATCACAAGAATGTATTGAATTTTTATAGAGGCACATGTCAGAAATCCAGAGGGAGAGCTTCAGTGGAGGGGTCTGACCAGGAACTTGACCAGGAGGGCTCTGATCCATGGCCTCTTCCTCCCCCTCATCATCCTTTTCAAGGTCCTCAGTGTTGGGGGTCCTATGATACATAAGAGAGAAGACCTGAAAAAAAGTGAAGTTATCTGGACCATCAGCCAGTCACCTCAGAAGAACACTCGTGTCATTTAGAGCTGTGCCAGCTGGATACAGCGTTTTCTGAAGTTATGAATTTCACGTCATGACAAATATCTGGCTCATCTTTCAACAAAAGCTTAAATAGAGAACAATGCAAATGGATGCTGAGAATCAAATATCTGTTGGGAATATACGAGTTTATGTATTTATTAGCTAAGCTCTTGCATAACAGGGGAACAAATAACAAGGCAAATATTGATATTCATGTCTACTTGATGCAACAAAATAAAAGCAGGATTAATAAACTATGTTAAAATAAATTCACGTACATGTTGCACAGTGGCACCTTACAGTGATGTACTCAGTCTGGGAGAACAACAACCCCCAAATGCACATAATCATTATTGGTTCAGATATAATATCAAGTGTGCTGCTGGGCATCTGTACTGTAGCTTTTTGGATTAGAGATTTCATTAAACTCTTTTGTCGGAAGTCTTTTCATGCAAAGTTTTTCTCCCCCCTTTTCTCCTGTAACTTTCATTCCATCCAATTAATTTTTCCACATCTTTGAAGCTGAGCCAGGACCACTGAGACTTTGCCTGGACTCTCTGAGAAGCCACTGATAGTGGTACAGACGTCACAGTGGGCAACAGGGCTCCTTTAACTGCAGCAGGAAAAGGCAGGAAGGATTTGAGAGCCCTTAAGCTCTTGGAGTTCATTGATTAGAACTGTAGAACTGGGAGAGACGATTGATGCAGGCCTTTCATTTTCATTCCATCCCCACACACCCTGGGAACACCCCATAAGCACATACATTTATTCAGCAGCTCTGCACATATTAATATCTGTTTGCTGTGTAGCTGATGCCTAAATAAAATGAAGGAAAAGATTGCAGAGGAACAACCATTCTCCCCTGCTGTTTGGTGGCTATTGTACAAAAGAGTGGGAGAAAGTACGGCAGCAAAACTTTTACCCAGTAGCATGAAAATAATATTCCAAAGGATGGGCAAAGCGGCAATATCATACAGCTAATATCTGTATTGCAGGCGACAACAAATGCCCTAGAAACTGAAATTAGAGTTTGTTTTAGGTTTCCTCATCTTGCGTGTGATGACACAAAACTGCATTGTATGGACGCGTCTGACACTTGGAGCTGGTTTGCCTGCAATGTTAAGCTACATTTTAAAATGTGCTATGGTTTAGTGAGCATGAGCTGGTGCCCCCTCACTCCTGACTGTTCCTTGTGGGAGAGGGGGGAAAAAAGACAAACATGCCAGAGTCTGGCGTGGCTTAACATGTGGATCCAGGATCATGGTTTGTTGCACTCAAACAAATCATGAGTGGTAATCATAGATTGGCTTCTGCCCATGATTTGTTTCAAGAGAAACAAACCACAAGCCCAGGTTTGCACATCACAGCATGCCCACAGGCAGATTTAGGAGAACGTGCCCAGTTTTGGTTGCGCTGGGTGCAGAGCCTTTGGGGTACTGCAGGGGACGCCACAACTGTGATGTAGAATGGAAGGCAAGAGCAGGGTGCCAAACTTTGGCATTCTGCAGGGCACCCCTGAAATTTCAGACCCCAGGGTCTACCACTGGTATGCCAGGTGCTGGCTTGTTTGGACTTGTTTAAGCTGGCCAGAGAACCCCTCCAGGAACCGGCTGCTTTTTTTGTTTGAGTTTATAGCAATGAGATGCTGAGAGAAACCAAAATCGTCAGATCTGCCCACCCCTAGTTACTAGTTGATTATACCATGGTATTTTGGCTTCAGCCAGCACCATATGGGTCATCTATTTTTTGAAGCAAGCAAAATCCATTTTAATTTCAGCATCCCTGTTTCATCTGTTAGTTCCAAAAGTGAAACATTAAACTCTGTTCCTGCAGCAGCACTTTTGAAAGATTCCTGCTGGGAGAGTCCCGACAGCCTAATCAGAGACACTGTTAATGAGGTTCACCCTTAAGCAAACTGTGATTACACATGCAGCTTTTCCGGAGACTGTCTTGATAGCTGCTCTTCACTAATTTATTTTTTAAAAAATTTTTTGCATCACCTTGCATGGTGTTAGACCATTCAATGACTTTGAATATTTCTGCTTATCTGCAGTTTGTAAGCCACCTCTCCAAATTATTTTAAGGTGTGGATTTGCTGACTGGTGAAAGCAAAGTACCTTTTCTAATTAAGATTTCATTCTTCCGCCACCTAATCTGAGGACTAAATCTCTCCTCTACCCACAATATGCCAATCTGAAACATCCTTAAAGATGCCCCCCACTTTCTTTAAATACTATTTTTTCCTGGTTTTCTCTCCTCCCCACCCCTGATAGCCTAATATATCTTTAATGTTGCTTTCTGTCGCTTAATATTGAATATTAAAGAGGACTTGAACGAAAACCTTTGGGGCATCTATTTGCAAAATGCACATGCATCTGCCTCTTAATTAAGATTGGATAGCCAATCTGGGAGGACAGACTGCATCACCACTGTGATAGTGGTGCACATATGCAGAAACAGATAGCCAGAACTGTCCTGCTGATCTTCATCAGATTCCCCTGATATCTTTATGCACTTATGGAAGACGTGTTATATTGCTTCTTTTATGGAACTGTGGCAAAGTTTTATGGAGCTGTGGCAATGTCTAACAGTTTTTCCTAATGTGCATCATCATTATTGTACACAGATTAAGACTGCTGGATTGGGTCAATTTCCTTTTCCCTTGGTAGAAAGGAGAAAAAAGTTCTTCATGTTCTGGTAGATTTTCAAGCATTTAAGAATACTCTTCATGCTAGCTCAGAATTCTTTTGCTTAAGACATACAGCTTTTTTTTTTTTTAAAATCATATATGCCTATCTGTCTCCTGTGCTGTTCTATTCCATCCTTGATTGGAAATAGGAAAATCAGTAGTAGCATTGTTTTTCAGCAACTCCTCCAACAAAGACAATTGCAACAAAAGCAAGACAAATAAATTTTATTGAATTATTTTGAAACCATGCTGCTTGGTATTGAAAATGTCAGCATCTCCCCTTCTCCTAAACAGTTCAACCATCTCTGTTTTCTACCCATTGCAAATACTATGTTTGGTGTCACAAAGTCAGCTCTAGCACATGCTTATCTGAATGAGCAATCTGTGTGAAATGAATAAGATCTTTTTCTCCGGCTATATAAATGATTCAGTCTTGCTGCTGCATCTCAAATGCTGTTCCTTCCTTCTTTTGTTTTTAAAGGACTCTATCAATGTTCTCTTCCTATGCCCTGTATTTCTATATTTTTTTAAAATGCTTTTTCTATGTTATGCCCTTGGAAGCTTGAAATTGAAATCTGTTCCTTACTTACCCAGAAATATATTTTGACTTTTCCGTCAGCAGACAGTGATAGTGGTTTGCTGTAATTCAGTAACTCATGAGAGCCCAGTTGTGGAGAGTCTGTGCAAATTATTATGAAAATAGCAAATAGAAGTTGGGTGTTGTGCTGGCTTTCCTCCAATGAGATACAAAATAGGCGATACCTTTTATTGATCAGACGTCAGTTGGCAATAGGGTACGCATTTTCAGGATCACAAATCCACACTGAGCATAACTGAACAATATTCAAGGGATGCCCGAAAATTATGCAGGGCATTCTTAACATTCAAAATAGCCCTTGGGGTATCTGTATTCATAGAAATACTGTTGTGTGAATGTGTGTCTTATGCATCTCTGCTATCACCACCAGTTTCAGTGCTCTGAATATATGTATAAAATGGGATAGGAGAAATTGCTGCTGCTGAGATCTGGGGTGTTTTGGTTGACATATGCACTGCTCATGCATATACAGATATCAGACTGACTACTGTGAGTGCAAAAAGCACCCCAATGTGATCAGAATCAACTAGGTAGAAGAAAAGGTTTTTTTGTCAATGCAGAGACCTTTTGCTATGTGATATAGATACTGGCCTGATATTTAAATATATTTATGTGTGTGTAAAAAGAAAAGAAAGTGCAGTAGTGTCCTCCAAATGTTATGTTTGTACTGTGCAACACTGTGATATGCAGCCCCGATCCTATGTTTGTCTGTTGGGATGTAAGTCCTAATGATTTCATTGGTAGGGTTGATGGTGGGACTAGCACACTAGTGGTGCCTAGTTTGTTAACAGCATTCCAACAATTTTTGGGACTGAGTATGCAAGTAGTTGCCTGATTTTTTGGAATCCCAGTATGTATTTTTGTGTATATTAAGTGATTAATTAATGGATTTGAAACCCACCCCCTTTTTCAGTTCATAGCTCTCCAGAGGTAGCTTATTGACATCAGGATAAAACAATTAAGTACAAAATAAACAACCCCGCCTCACACTAAAACAGCAGCAGCTAAAACGTCCAGCATGCAGCATTTCGGCAAAAAACAGTTTGAAACAGAAATATCTTCATGTTTAAAGGCTAATGCAGATGCCACATGTGCCTTTCAAAGGAGACGGTTTGAAACATATAGAGCCATCAGTGAAAAGTTCTTGTCTATGGAGACTAACTACCAGTTTGGTGGATCTTACTGCCAGACCAGAGAGCAGGACTGAAGACTCTGGCAGGCTCATATGAGTGCAGGTAATCCTCCAGAATGGGGGCGCGGGTGGCGCTGTGGGTTAAAGCCTCAGCACCTAGGACTTGCCGATCGAAAGGTCGGCGGTTCGAATCCCCACGGCGGGGTGCGCTCCCGTCGTTCGGTCCCAGCGCCTGCCAACCTAGCAGTTCGAAAGCACCTTCGGGTGCAAGTAGATAAATAGGGACCACTTACCAGCGGGAAGGTAAACAGCGTTCCGTGTGCTGCGCTGGCTCGCCAGATGCAGCTTGTCACGCTGGCCACGTGACCCGGAAGTGTCTGCGGACGGCGCTGGCTCCCGGCCTATAGAGTGAGATGAGCGCACAACCCTAGAGTCTGGCAAGACTGGCCTGTACGGGCAGGGGTACCTTTACCTTAATCCTCCAGAAATCTGGCAAACAATTTAGGGACTTCTCTCAATCAACTGTGCAAGGTTCCCAATTGCACGGAGTTCCAACACACATACAGTGGTACCTCAGGTTACAAACACTTCGGGTTACAAACTCCGCTAACCTGGAAGTAGTGCCTCGGGTTAAGAACTTTACCTCAGGATGAGAACAGAAATTGTGCAGCAGTGGCACAGCGGGCAGCAGGAGGCCCCATTAGCTAAAGTGGTACCTCAGGTTAAGAATGGTTTCAGGTTAAGAACGGGCCTCTGGAATGAATTAAGTTCGTAACCAGAGGTACCACTGTACAGCTATATGTATGTGAATGCCCCTTTGCAGACATCCAGCTGCATAGGCAGGCATGGTTCTCTTCCCACCTCCAGAATGAGGAATGCGGGTCTATATTAGAAAATAAGACTAGTGTCTCTTAACTAGTGATTTACATAGGCAGTGGAGGAATGTTTGATAACTACTAAAACCAGGCAAATTTTTAAAATAGCTGTATGTGTGATGAAGTCCTGCCCCCCCAAAAAAATCTCAGCCATTGGTGCATTTTCTTCTTCATTTCATTTCTTGCCCACTTAGCTATTTATAGTGGAGGCTTGTGTTAGTTAGGCAAAGCACCATTTATACATTGTGTATATTTAAACGAAGCCACACATGCAGCTATGCACAGACTGGTGCTTTCTCCCTCTAGCCTTACTGAGATTTGTGCGAAAGAGAAGAAAATAAACATTGAATCAAGGTATTTCTTGCTGATCTTAGAGGAATGCAGTGCATGCTGTGGAATGCCCCAGTTCTTCCTTGATGTTCGTGCCAGGAAGTAGCACTCCCACAAATTAGGAGGGGGGAATGGGTGGGCACATGGGAAGGAGACATGTATCACTGCACATTTATTTTTATTTAACAAGAGAAAATGGAGGAGTGCTTTGTTAACTATCACTCGCTGTTTAAAATTGTGTCACTCATTCTACAAACGTCGACTCCACCATGTGGCCTTCAGCAGCTAATGCTGATCTGCCCACTCTGTCTGTGCTAAGAAACTCATTATTAAATATTCTTTTGTGAGTTCTCTTAAAGTTACAAGTCCACAGAAGCAAAACGGTGCAGAAAGCTGGCTGGGTGGAAATGCAGCCAAATGCCATGCCTCATTACCAAATTGCCCTGTGGGTTTGGAATGAATAAAAGCAAAATGAGAAATCTAATCAGGATGCCCTGCTCCTACAAAGCCACTAACTGCTGTGGTGCAAACTGCTGTTCATGCCATATCTGCTAACCCAGAATCCTGCATTGGCATGTGGAGCCGAGCTAACGAACTTGTATCACTTGCCATTTAAAAAGCCCTTAGCAATGCACTAGGTTTTGCTAATGATGTTGGCTCCTTTGGGGCTTTAGATGGCCTTGAGGATGCCACATAATGTTGGCACCATCTGGCCCACTTCTGCAAGTGGAACTCAAGCACTTTTGCACCGAATGCATAAGACGCAAGCATTGGCATAGCAACAGAAGTGGCTGTCACTGGAGTCAGGTCCCAATAGTGTCAGGCCACCAGAAAAGTCCTTCCTCAAGCACAGTGATCCAGTCCTATATATAACTTGCATTGACATGAATGCTACAATTTCATGGCCAAAGTATAAAATAAAAAGACACTGCATTGAGAGGGAAATGACATTTGAATTTAACCTAAGGAAAAAAATAGCATGTCAAGCCCTGGTCTGGAGTGCCATCAGGGGGGTCCCATTCACAACTCTCCTAGTTTATGCTTCCAAAATTTTCATGAGAACTTTTTTATTATTTTTAATGCAAACCAATGAGGAAAAGTAGCAAACCGAATTTAAGATTGGGGAAATTGGGAATTAAACTGGACATGTTTTTCCCATCCCTAAGTGCAGCTAATTTTGAAATTTGACAACCTCAGATAAGTTAAGTAGCGCTTAAATAATTCTTTTAATATAGGAAGCAAAGTGTTGATGTACAGTTTTAAGACTTTGGTTTTGTGGTTGTTGCATGCACGAGACTTTTCCTGCTACATGCTACAGACTCAGAAGAGTTCCAGCCAGCATTCATGCCTTCAAGTAAAGTGGCAACACAGTCCAATTATGCCCGCTCTCAACTCTAATGGGGAGGGGCAGAGAGAGAGAGAGAGATGGTACTTTTATGCTCCCCTTCCCTTTTTCATTTTCAAATCCTGACCCTTCCCACTAGTGCCATTTGTGGATTTGAACTGGCAGGCTTTGTGTGGGGTATTATCTGTACATTCACCCAGTACTGATTCAGTGAACCAGCATTTCCTCACAAAGCAGACGGGAAGTGTGTGCAGTTCTTTTTGTAATAAATCATGGGCATGAAAAAGGATTTCTTTAACTCCTTTAGCCCATTCTTCTCCATTTCTCTCACCTTCTGGGAATAGGCCTGTAAGAGACTCTGCAGGCATATAGTGGGTGCAGGAAATAAAAGACAGGGGAAATCAAAGGAAGAAAAGTCAGAGGTCCCAGCGATTTTCTGTAGATTGAACACTCTTGAAAGCAAGGAAGGACTGTAAGAAAAATAAGCAAACCAAAAATAACACACATCTTCAGGCATGTTATTAAATCTTCCTTGACAATAGCAGGCAGCCAAGAGCTCTTTCAAGGGATAAATTATATGCCCAGGGTGAATCAGAGCTGCTTCTCACAAGATTTTTTCCCTAAGTACAAATCATACATGCATCACATCAGGGTGCATGCTTGTTTCAAACACAACCTCCAAAATACTTGAAAGTGGGGGGGTCCAGTCTTTTCTTGGCCACTTGCAAGTATTTGAAGGGAATCCCCCCCCGCCCATCTGAAGCAACTGTATATCTGAGTGAGGAAGGGAGGTTAGATTTTTCAATTGAAAAAGGACAGCCTTTCAGCTTGCTCAGGCCAAGATACCTGGGGAGAAGGGGACTGAAGAAACCGTTGGGTTCCCTACAGTGTGTTTTGCCATGGGCTGATTCTCTCTCATCTTAATGCTGTCCCATTAGTACATTTCCCTTCCAAAAGACCAAGAAATGGTCTGATTTAAAGGCAAGGTTTTTGGCACATGGGCCACAGTTAAAATCTAGAATATGGACAGAGCCATTCTGGTGGCATTCCAGTGCAGAAAGCATTCCCCACTTACAGTGCTTTGCCGTGGCATCTTGCAGTTCTGAAGAGCCAAGCTGGAGTGTTGCCCTGACTGTATACCACATGCCACAGCTGGGTTTCATGGCCTCCCAGCTCCTTTCAGGGTTACCAGATGGATATCTGTGCTGCTTATGACATTTATACTACAGATTGCCCCCCCCCCATGTTTTAAAATGCTAATATGCAATCTTACATATGCCTCCTCAAAAGTAAGTCCCATTCAGTTCAATGGGGCTCCCTCCCTTATAACACTGCAGCCCTAAGACAACTGAATAGGAAATAAACTATTGTGCAAAACACATTCAGTTCAGGATCTACAGCTTAATTAGTTTGTGGATTACAAACTGTTTAATTTTCTATTTCAGCTTCCCTCTCCGTTACTTTCTCCCCATTTTTAGCTGGAGAATGTGTGGCTTAGTATTTATGAATGTTCTTTCTCTCTCCTTATTCCTTCTCAGACATTGGGGATTTTCATCAGACAGCTTTACAAGAACAAATCTCAGCTGTTTCCATAGATATGTTTAAATAATAGATTGTAATAGCCATTCACCTAGTATCAAGTGAAAGCTCTTTGCTTCTCTAGAAGCTCTAGAGTATAGTAGCAAAATGACTTTTTTATTGTTTCATTTTACATATAGCAAAAGTTGTGACTTTGTGTGGTTCCTCCTTATTTTCAGGAATTTCTATATTGTACCCTTTGATATAAAACCCAAATCCATAATTAGGGCAGTACTTTTATTAAAGGATACAAAACAGTGGGCAAGCTTTCGTGCCCCCAGATCTCTGCATCGGGATGTTAAAACCACAAGGTGGGGAAGAGAGAGAGGCTGCTGGTGTAAATCAAACTATCTTGGTCTTCCTTTGCTGAAAGTCTTGATGCAGTGTCTGGGAGGAGGTAGAAGACAATCAGATGAGACCCTTTTGGGCATATTAGGTTTCAAGCTGCGCACCAGCCTTATGGGAAGGAGAAGCACAAAACGTGCACCTATTACAACCAAAGTTGATTGTTAGAAGCCTTTAGTGTGACTCCCCCTATCCATCCCAAGAACACAGAGATCCATGGAGTGAGATGAGTGACGGACTTTCAGCCTGCAATTGGTGTCAGTTTGGTAAGGCAGGAGTTCACCTGAAGTGGTGGGCGGCTGAAAGAAAAGTAGGTAGTGTGAGAAACCAAACTTCCATCACCACACACTCAAACTGGCCTCTTGAGTGCTGACGACTTGTCCTGTCTTTGTTTTTACAGGTGCTCCCTAATGGGCTTTGATTTAAACAGGCATTGGGCAGATCCCTCGCCTTGGGCTCATCCCACTCTCCACGGTGTCAAGCAGCTCATTGTTCAGATGTACAACAATCCGGTGAGTGAGCAACCTCACACTGAAATAGTAGCTAAGCATCTATCTAAAACTGTTCTTTTATCTTCTGCATGCACCATCACACAGTGTCTTGATGATTCAAGAGCACATTGAGACATTGTGGCAATAATTCAGCACGGTAGGGTTGCGTTTTTTACTCAAACATGCTACTACAGCGCCCTGTCTTCTACTTCCTTGGTTCTTCTGCATATAACCTTTAGCTGCATGACCAGTTCCACGTTGCACAGGTCTGATCAAGTCTCTGTTGCAATTCATCTGCTGTCTGGGAGACTACCTATTGCAGCCTTTCCCAACTTGGTGTCCTCCAGATGTTTGGGGTTACACATCTCATCAGGGTGACGGTTTTAGTCCAAAATAACTGTAGGGTACCAGGTTTGTGAAGGCTGATCTGTTGGAAAACATCTCCTGTGATTAGCATTGTAAAACTTCTGAAATGTCTCTTTCTATGGGAGTACCAATGGTAATAAAGCCAAAGAACCTACCTATTTCATCAAGAGTTTGAAGCAACCTTTGTGATCACTCTATGCTGAATACATGGTCTGAATTGAACATGCTTGCTTTTGTAATGTTCTAGCTGCAAAAAGGGAGAGTGTTGCTCTAATAGACATAGCCCCAAATGCAAATTTTGAAATGGTGTTGCTGTTTAATGCAGTGCGGAGGCAGGTGTTGCTATGTGAAACTCAGAGCAGAAAGGAAATAGCATTTGCAAATGTTACATAAACAGAAAATCAGTCAGATGCTTGGCCGGAGAAGCAGGGGTGTTTTGAAGGTGAAATTGCTGCTAATCAGGGGAGATGGATTAAGGAGCAAAGAAGAGTGGAAGACAGACAATTATTGAATATGTGACATCAAAGTGTGGAAGGATTATTGAGTATGTGACCTAAGAAAAACCTCTCAGCACAGATGGAGGTGGATTTGAAAATATAAAATAAATAACAGGCATTTTCTGAGAAGTGTAATGGGATTTTATAGATGGCTCTTGTTGAGTAAAATTCCTGATGCTCCATCTCACACTGACAGCTTCCCTTTCAGGGAATAGTAGTGTATTAAAGCAAATATTGCTACCATTCCTTTTTGTGGGGTGGGGGGTAGGTTGTATCAGATTGCACATGTATCCCTTCCTTCAAGGACTGAAAGCAGCTAGTGGATCACTATTACAATTCATTGACTAATTCCTTATTCTGCTCCAACATGGGATGGATTAACATGACAACATATTTGGGATTGAAATGGCCACAACTTGAAACTATGAAAAAATAGTGAAAAAATGTGGTCACATGAGTCCACTGTTGGTTCCGAATCCCCACCTTGGTATACAAAAAATAGTCTTAGCTGGAAGGTAGCTTTACATATTTATTCTATGAAACATTGCAAGGTGGCTCTGCCATTTGCAGTAGGATGCTTTATCTGATTAAAAAAAAGAGAGGAAAGGTCTTATTTTCAGGAGACACATTACATTCTATTGGAAAAAAACTAATCCACTAACTTGCATTCAAGTGGTCTGCAGTTTGCAGCCAATCCATATCTCACAACCTTAGCCCATTTCAAATGATAGCATTGCTTAAATTACCTCCCACTTTTGCACCACTTCTGTGATTCCTGTTCATCACCAAATAACTCATATGCAAGAATAACACTCTGGTCTCATGAATGCACAGACCCTGCTGGTGCCTGACATAAATTTCCCTTTTGTCAGGGCAGCAAATTGTGTCCATTTTCAGGCTCTGCTTCCACTCTTGAAATGATGCTATTAGCATAGTCATCAATGTGAAACTGTGCAGTGGACGAATAAAATATAATAATAGACTTGGCAGGGGTTTTGTGTCTAAATTGCACACTTGAGCTCTCTATACTATGAGTCTACAAGTGGTATCATCTCATCTAACATTTGGATGGTTGGAAGCAATTGTTTTCTGCTCAGTATACCTCCTTCCCCTCCCCCATTTCCACTCCAAATAATTCCATATCTCTCAACAGTAAAGATCTTGTGGCCATTTTGAATATGAATAAATGAAGCAGACTAGGTTTGCATTTTGCCCTAGATAACCATTAAATAGATGGTGTCTCCTTTTTTTTTTCTGAGGGCCTTAACCACACATGACACTGTTGATGTGACTGGCAATTATGTTTTAAAATTAAATACCAGATGTGGGAGAGAGCCATTGTTACCAAGTCTGCAGTGTATTTAGTTGTGTATCTGCAGGCAATCAAACATTTGGATGGTAATGAAGGTGGAGGTTGCAGGTGCCTTCCCCAGCCCATGACTGGCAACCCTTTACATTTCTCCACATGTTCTTGGCAGCCATGATGCCAGATTCCCTGCAAAGCAAGTAGTACTGGGGGCTGGAAGCTAGTGGTGGCATTTCCCCCACCCTCCAGAGGGATCAGTGCTCCTGAGTGCTGCAGGGCAGCTTGGAGTGCTCTGCCAGCCTCTGTTAGGTGTGTTTGTGGCTGCTGGTGGTCCTCCACATATGAGATGGGGGTATTATTGGGGCTTTTACCCCTCCCAAACTGACTTTGTGTCTGCTTCTCCCTGTGGGTCAATGTTGCTACTGCTCCTTATTTTCCAGGGTGCAGCTTCTACTGTGTTCACATTGGTTTTGACTCAGACAGCTGAGCCCCTAGCTGAGTTGGGATGGGGGGCCTATGATGGTGAGCTAGGTTTGAGGCTGCTGTGTGGCCCAGAACCAGCTGGCTGAGCCAGAGATCTGCTTACGATTGTGCCCTAAGTTAGTTGTGTTGAATTTCCACTGAAATCAGTGGGCCAAGTTGTGTCTTGAGTAGTTTACCCCATTGCTTTTAATGGCATCTAAGTCTGGATCCAACCCATAGTGCACCTCCTTTCCTTTCCTATCCTTTCAAGATAAACAAATATGACAACAATAAGCAAGAGTTCAACAATTGTTCATGCAAATCGTGTTTCTCACTTGACTGTCTACTAATCACACAATGTATAATAATAATAATAATAATAATTTATTATTTATACCCCGCCCATCTGGCTGAGTTTCCCCAGCCACTCTGGGCGGCTCCCAATCAGTGTTAAAAACAGTACAGCATTACATATTAAAAACTTCCCTGAACAGGGCTGCCTTAAGATGTCTTCTGAATATCAGGTAATTATTTATCTCTTTGACATCTAATGGGAGGGCGTTCCACAGGGCGGGCGCCACTACCGAGAAGGCCCTCTGTCTGGTTCCCTGTAGCCTCACTTCTCGCAATGAGGGAACCGCCAGAAGGCCCTCGGCGCTGGATCTCAGTGTCCGGGCTGAATGATGGGGGTGGAGACGCTCCTTCAGGTATACAGGACCGAGGCCGTTTAGGGCTTTAAAGGTCAGCACCAACACTTTGAATCGTGCTCGGAAACGTACTGGGAGCCAATGCAGGTCTCTCAGAACCGGTGTTATATGGTCCCGGCGGCCACTCCCAGTCACCAGTCTAGCTGCCGCATTCTGGATTAATTGCAGTTTCCGGGTCACCTTCAAAGGTAGCCCCACGTAGAGCGCGTTGCAGTAGTCCAAGCGTGAGATAACTAGAGCATGCACCACTCTGGCGAGACAGTTCGCGGGCAGGTAGGGTCTTAGCCTGCGTACCAGGTGGAGCTGGTAGACAGCTGCCCTGGACACAGAGTTAACCTGCGCCTCCATGGACAGCTGTGAGTCCAAAATGACTCCCAGGCTACGCACCTGGTCCTTTAGGGGCACAGTTACCCCATTCAAGACCAGGGAATCCCCCACACCAACCCGCTCCCTGTCCCCCAAAAACAGTACTTCTGTCTTGTCAGGATTCAACCTCAGTCTGTTAGCCGCCATCCATCCTCCAACCGCCTCCAGGCACTCACACAGGACCTTCACCGCCCTCACTGGTTCTGATTTAAAGGAGAGGTAGAGCTGGGTGTCATCTGCGTACTGATGAACACCCAGTCCAAACCCCCTGATGATCTCTCCCAGCGGCTTCATATAGATATTAAAAAGCATGGGGGAGAGGACAGAACCCTGAGGCACCCCACAAGTGAGAGCCCAGGGGTCTGAGCACTCATCCCCCACCACCACTTTCTGGACACGACCCAGGAGGAAGGAGCGGAACCACTGTATGACAGTGCCCCCAGCTCCCAGCCCCTCTAGACGGTCCAGAAGGATGTTATGGTCGATGGTGTCAAAGGCCGCTGAGAGATCCAGCAGAACTAGGAAACAGCTCTCACCTTTGTCCCTAGCCCGCCGGAGATCATCAACCAGCGCGACCAAGGCAGTTTCAGTCCCATGGTGAGACCTGAATCCCGATTGGAAGGGATCCAAATGGTCCGTTTCCTCCAGGCGTGCTTGGAGTTGTTCAGCAACCACCCGCTCAATCACCTTGCCCAAGAATGGTAGATTTGAGACTGGGCGATAGTTGGCCAAATTGGCCGGGTCTAAAGATGTTTTTTTAAGAAGCGGTTTAATGACCGCCTCTTTCAGCGGGTCTGGGAAGGCTCCCTCACAGAGGGAAGCATTCACCACCCCGCAGAGCCCATCGCCCAGCCCTTCCCGGCTCGCTTTTATCAGCCAGGATGGGCAAGGATCAAGGAGACAGGTGGTCGGTTTCACTTTTCCAAGCAGCCTGTCCACATCCTCGGAGGTAACAGACTGGAATTGATCCCATGTAACAGGACCAGACAGAACTCTAGCACTCTCCCGCCCTGGCCCTGCTCCCACGGTGGAGTCTACCTCCTTCTGAATCTGAGCGATTTTATCTGCAAAAAACTTTGCAAAAGCATTGCAGGAGATCTTGGGGTCCCTACCAGGCCCCGGTGGTACAGGTGGTTCCGATAGATTGCGAACCACCTGAAAAAGTCTCCTGCTGCTGTTTTCTGCAGATGCTATGGAGGCAGCGAAGAAGGCCCTCTTCGCCGTCGCCATTGCCACTTGGTAGGCTCGACGTTGAGCTCTAGCCCGTGTCCGGTCTGATTCAGAATGAGTTTTCCGCCACCGGCGCTCTAGCCGTCTCAACGATTGTTTCATCACCCTCAGCTCCGGGGAAAACCACGGGGCTGTCCGGGCTCCATGCAATCGGAGAGGGCGCTTCGGAGCCAGACAGTCAATAGCCCTGGTTAACTCCGCATTCCAGCGTGCCACCAGGGAATCAGCTGAAAGGCCATCAACTTGGGATAAAGCATCCCCTACCACTCTCTGGAAGCCAATTGGATCCATTAAGTGGCGGGGGCGGACCATCTGAATTGGTCCCACCTCCCTGCAGAGGGGAAGGGTTGCGGAGAAGTCCAGTTGCACCAGGAAGTGATCTGACCATGGCACTTCTTTTGTTTCGCTTTTAGTTAGTGTCAGATCACCAGCATCCATAGAGGTGAACACCAAGTCTAAGGCATGTCCATGGCTATGAGTTGGGCCAAACTTATTCAGGGACAGCCCCATGGAGGCCATGCTTTCCACGAAGTCCCGAGCGGCCCCTTGTAAGGTCGTGTCGGCATGGATGTTAAAATCCCCCAGGACAACCAAGCTAGGTGTCTCCAGGAGCATATCCGCCACGACCTGAAGCAGCTCGGGCAGGGAATCCTTGGTGCAGCGGGGAGGTCGGTACACCAGTAGGAATCCTGTACTGCCCCTATTGCCCAACTTCCAGAACATGCACTCAGAGAACTGGGTCTTCCCAATAGGACGCCTGGTGCAGACTAATGACTTCCTAAAAATCACTGCAACCCCCCCTCCCCGCCCACATGACCTGGGTTGCTGTGCGTAAGAGAAACCTGGTGGGCAAGCAGCGGCAAGGACAGGCCCATCTGCTTCATCCAACCAGGTCTCTGTCACACATGCCAGGTCAAATCCTCCATCCACAATCAGGTCGTGGATGGCAGTGGTTTTATTCATCATTGACCTGGCATTGCACAGCAACACAGTATGTATACAAAATAGGTTCATGAAAAAGTAACTATCAAAGCACATATAAATTTATACTTATAAAGGTAAAGGACCCCAGTCAAAGGCGACTATGGGGTTGTGGCGTTCATCTCGCTTTTCAGGCTGAGGGAGCTGGTGTTTGTCCACAGACAGCTTTCCAGGTCGTGTGGCCAGCATGACTAAACCATTTCTCGTGCAACGGGACATAGTGATGAGTTCCAGAATGCATGGAAATCACTGTTTACCTTCCCACCATAGTGGTAATTATTTATCTACTCACACTGGTATGCTTTCGAACTGCTAGGTTGACAGAAGCTGGGACAGAGCAACAGGAGCTCACCCTGTCGTGCAGATTCAAACTGCTGACGTTCTAATTTGCAAGCCCAAGTGGCTCAGCGCCACCCACATCCCTTACCTTTTACCTATACTTAAAGAATCCCCCCCCCCTAAGGTAGAAGTCTTTCAGGTTCCTCTGGGTTGGAATTAAACAATGAAAGAAAAGGCATCCAATTTTCTTGAAATGTGTCATGCTTAATGTCTTCCCTAGCTAGACTGCATTGGTACATAAACTTGTCATCTAGTGCCAGCTGCCAGAACCTTTAGGAGAAATCCTCATCACCTTTCCAATATCATGCTATTTCCACGTGGGCAGCTATAACAAAGTAAGCGGTTAATTCCTTGTGGGGTAAGGATTTATTTTGACCACAGAGCAAATAAAGCAGAGCAAAATCTAAATCCATATTCTTGGTGCACTGCATTCTGTACAACTATGAAACTAGTTTGCCAAAATTCTCTCACACTAGATATATAATAACAACCCTCATTCCTGGCATTTTAAATGTGGCTAACACAAAAAAGAGTAATACACAAGTGGATGAAAGCATGACAACAGAAGGTTGTAGCTGTAGAGGGGCTGTATATGAAAGGGGAATGGCTACAAGGCAGTTAATATATGTAACATTTTTTTCTAATACACCTTGTCTCTAGATGTATCCTGTTCTCACAGTATGTTCCCCTGCATGCAGACAGCCCTTATGAGCCATCCTTTGAAGACATTCATAGGGGAAAATGTAACTTTGAAGTGGACTGTGCACCTACCTACATAGCTATGTTATATATTGTTACAATGTTGTTATTGTGTTCTTGGGGGGGGGGGCGGGTTAGGCTGTAGGCCAAGACCCTTCTTTGCAAGTACAGTAGTACCTCAGGTTACAGATGCTTCAGGTTACAGACTCCACTAACCCAGAAATAATACCTCAGGTTAAGAACTTTGCTTCAGGATGTGAACATAAATCATGTGGTGGTGGCGGCGCAGCAGCAGCAGCAGGAAGCCCCATTAGCTAAAGTGTTACCTCAGGTTAAGAACAGTTTCAGGTTAAGAGAAGGCCTCCAGTTCTTAACCCGAGGTACCACTGTAGTGATTTTTTGTTTTAGAAATGTGAGATAAGTTTCTTTTTAGACTAATGCTTCAATTGTAGAACAGGAATTCAACAACTTGGAACTGCCAATGAAAGACTTATATTTCATCTACATATATGGCGGATATATCATCCTGTTAAAAAGTATTGAGGTAGAATTATGGAATATGATCCTGTATTGTTTTTATTGACATATGGCAACCCTACTTAAACCAAGTCAGCGGCAGTCTCAGACATGGGCGGTCTTATCCAATTCTGTTGAGTTCCTTTCTAGGTACCACAAAACTAAACACAAACAAGCCAACCCACCACAGGGTAACAGAGTGGCACCAATCTGTTGTACACCATTTCATTTCTGGCATATACAGGAGCCCCACTGCACATTTTTAGTATCACTATAGCTTGGTAGGAGTGCCATGTCCTTCCCTGATCCTGATCTTGAGCAGAAGCCCACAGGGCATCGGGGAACAAGACAGGCTGAAATTGCAGTAACACAGAGAGCTGTGTTAGAGCGAGTGAGTGTGACCGAAGTGATGCCTTTTATCCCTACGGGGTCAGATCTTAACCTGCTTTGGACAAATTAATTTCTGATACACTGTCTCCAGTGTATCCAAAAAACATACCTTTGTGGCAAAAGGCAATCTAATGGAAGCTTAGTGTAACAATTAGAAATTGTTTTCCGTCCCCCCCTCCAATTCTTGTACTTCCCTTGCCGAGAGAAAAATACTTGGATTAATATATTTCTGGGGCAAGGTCTGAATGCAAAGAATCATAAAATGTATTATTATATCAGCCACAGTGTATCAGGAATTGTATTATAGCATAAGAAGTATGGTGAGTAAGGAAATAGATACTATAACATAAAAACACCGGTAGGGTATAAACTGGAGCTGCGCACCAGATTCATCCAAGCTCCAAGTCATATCGGGCATATTTAGAGGGGCTCAGGAGTTGGACAAGTCAGGTACAGACATCCATGGTTTGCTACAGGTTGGGTTGGATGGCCCAGAGCTATCCATGGCTGTCAGCAGGTGGGGCATCAGACAGAAAGGAGAGGCAGGTATTGGGCAGGAAGCCCCAGCACAAGGGGTTAAAGCTACCCTGACTACCAGCTGCATCTTCCCTGGAGAAGGTAGGAACTGCCTGACTCTAACTCTCCTTCCTGCTCTAGAACAGCACCATGCAGAATGTCAACAGAGGCATCAGTCCTGACAGGTGCACAGTGGCTTCCCATTCAGCAAAATTGACCTTCCTCTCTACTCTTGGTTGGGAGCCAGAGGAAAGGAGATGCAACATCTATTTCCCCCTTCCCTTCCCAGGCTATATGTTTAATTAGGAGTTTTTGTAATTTAAACAATTTTATTAAACATTAGCCATACCGCCAGACTAATTCAGGACGGGATCCACGGTGGGGCAGGTTGTCCACAGGTTGCGTCAACCTGTTAGGGGCCCCCGGATCAGGGCCACAAGGCAGATAACAGCTTGCACAATTCAAAAAGTTCATCTGGATCTCTGGCCACTTTCTCATATAGTAAAGGTACCCCTGCCCGTAAGGGCCAGTCTTGACAGACTCTAGGGTTGTGCGCCCATCTCACTCAAGAGGCCGGGGGCCAGCGCTGTCCGCAGACACTTCCGGGTCACGTGGCCAGCGTGACATCGCTGCTCTGGCGAGCCAGAGCCGCACACGGAAACGCCGTTTACCTTCCCGCCAGTAAGCGGTCCCTATTTATCTACTTGCACCCGGGAGTGCTTTCGAACTGCTAGGTTGGCAGGCGCTGGGACCGAGCAATGGGAGCGCACCCCACCGCGGGGATTCGAACCGCCGACCTTTCGATCAGCAAGCCCTAGGCGCTGAGGCTTTTACCCACAGCACCACCCGCGTCCCTCTCATATAGTACGGGTGCCATATTTCAAACAGTGAAAAGTTGTTGAGCTTATTTGACAAAATCATCAAAAAAGTAGTTCCCAGGACATTTCTGCCCGTACAGTGCTTCTGACTGCAGTGTTCTGGATATGTCCGGGCAGTGCTTTTTTCCCCCCTAAAATTTTTTTTTAGGGGTACTCTCATTTTGACTCAAGAAAATCAACATTTTATCATTCAAATCGGGAAAAATAAATACAGTAAATGGACAAAAGTACAAAGATTCACAAAATGTTTAGGGGTATGCGTACCTCTATGTCCCCCCAGAAAAAAGCACTATGTCTGGGAAATTCTAGGCATGTGGCTCTTCCACTAGATCAGAAACAAGCCTTCCATAAGTGGAAAACATATTCTGCTAATGGAGCCAAGCTACATTGCTCACATAGCTGGAATGTATAGGTGGCAAGGGGTCCTTTACTTTCCTCTCTCCCCACCCCACCACCCCACTGATTCTTTCCTACAAATCTCAAACTCTGCTATGTTAAGGTTTTCCTGCTAGCTGGATTCTGAACCAAAAGGTAGCCCAACTGGGGAGAAATACATCACCCTTTGCACCTGCCAGCCCCCCTTCAGAAATGTCACCTTATCTCTGTGTTCCCTATTGCCTCAGCAAATGTGGGGCTGGGACCATATTACCAAGATAATGCCTGGCTTGGCTTTCAGACAGTGAAGAATTTGATCTTCTGCGTCTTGAAATCGCTTCTATACACCAATCCCAGATGGTCACCATGCTTTCTAACAAATGGGTTCTCTGCTATTGCAGTGGTTTTAAATCATAAAGCAGAAATGGTCTTTTTATGTTGTTTACATCCCTTTGATAAGAACTCTATTGATCTGTCTGCAGTTGAGCTGGAGTTCAGCATTTACCAAATATTGTTAAGGGCACCAAGCTTTCATTGCAAGTGGTAGGCATATTCTATCAAGAGTTGATAGGAAAACTAAAGTCAAAAACCAAGCCACATCGCCTCCTCTTGGAAGGCCCCCCCCCTCCAATTCTAATTATCTAATTCAGGAAGCACAGGTAAAAACTGATATAACAACAGGGTTACCACTTGATGACAGTTTGTTTTTTAAAGTCAAATATCACGAGACCTTTTAAAGAAATAGTTTTAATTTTTAGGATGTAATTGAGAGTGGCTATCCTTACATCCTGGACAGTGAGAAGCCCCTCTTAATATTGGTGCTTTGTGTGTCCATTTTACCCTGGTACTTTGAAGAGATTAAGTAGAATGTGGTATTATATTGCGTGCAACTGCTGGATATCCCTTCCATCACTCCTCTCCCATGGCGGCCCCCAAATGTTTCCAAGAGATCAATCCACCTCATGTTGTTTGTGGAGAGTTATAAGCAGAGAATATGTACATAATGTGCCAGTTAGAATGAATACATTTATAGTACAATCCCATGCAGGTTTGCTCGGAAGAATGTCATATCATGGTCAAGGGAGCTTATTGCCTCCTAGTAAGTGTGTTTAGCTTTGCAGTATTAGACTGCACAGTGGGACTGACCTTTTGGTAAGCACACATGGGGTTGCATGGTTGGGCTGCAGCTTCTAAATAAACTTGCATGGAATTTCACTGCATGTTAATCAAAAAGGTATCCACAGGATGGGCCGTCAGAAGCTGTAGCAAGTCAGATGCATCTGTACTAGGCCCTATATTTCCAAAGGTCCAGTCCCAAAAACCTCCTAATAAGGTGCCCAGATGCTACTGACAACTGAAGGAAGAAAATATGAGGCCTAACCTTAGTCCTTATTTCCCTGTAGCAATCCTAAAACTCTTTCTGCCAGAATTTTAAAAGTATCTTGCTGGGGCACAAGGACACATGCATCTTTATTCTCCATGTTATCTCATTACACTTCCATATACAGCATGATACAAAAGCAAGTCCATATCCTTAATGGAAATGTTTGTTTTTCTGACAGTAGCTGAACAGACCAATATGAGAATGTTGATCACCCCCCCAGATATTCTGTTGGAGAAAAGGAGCCAACTGCATATTCAGCTCCAGGGACCATGGTGCGCCAAGTAGTCTTTTGGGTATCCAGACCAATTGCCAACTTCCTCATCTCTCTGCTCTTGAAGGAAAGTTAGGATTATGTGCAAAAGATAGATAAGAGTGCTGAGAAAGAAATGGCATTTATTCTATACAAAGCTGGATCTACAGCTTCCCTAGTGAGATATAATCCTCTCAATGCTGGGGTTATTTTAATCAACCTTAAAAGGCCCCCTATAAATCTGGCTACCATTCAAATTGATTCACCAACAGAAGCAGCAAAAGTTGAGAAAATTGAATCCAGGAGATTCTTGATACCCTGCCGGAAAAGGATGTGATTCACCATTTGCTGTTTAATAATCAGCTAAGACTCAATGTGGGGTGTACATGGGGTAGAATGCTGCTCCTCTTATTCCGTGGGCAGCGGGTGGTTAAGGCAAGCAAGACTGGGTGGAGAGGACCCAATCCATCTGTCCCCTTCCAGTGCAAAGGAGAGGGGTTGAATTGTAGCCATAGCCGCAAAGCATTTTCTTATATTTGACTTTAAGGATGTGGGAGCGCAGCTATTTTTGATGGATGTCAGTGTGGTGTTTACACATATCAAATCATCATCACAGTGCACAAACAAAATGCCCATATGCCGTCTTGGAGTGTTTGGAGAATGGAATCTTTGTGAAACTGCACACAAAATGGGTTACTCCACACCTTTTAGCGCAGATCGGAATTTAGCAATCCGTCAGATTTCACACTTCCCTGCATGTTGCAAAACAGTTCTTGACAGTTTAAACATATAAAATAATGTATTTGCATATGTATTTTGAGAGGATTTTTTTAAAAGAAAAATCTCAGATTGATGCAGGAAAGGAACTGCTATGGGTAAAACCAGGGGCGGGGATGCCATAGACTAGAAATAGATTTGTCCACCCCCTGCTCAACTACGGAGCAAACAGGGATAATCTGCAGTCCCTTTGGCTAACTTCCCACTTCTGATCCAATAAGGAAAACTGGCAGGGTAACAGTACCTGCTTTTTCCCAAAGTCTTGGCTATGTTCTGCAGTAGATAACTAGGAGTGAAGGAAGCCACTAGATAAACATGTCGTAAGAGTCATGGCTGAAGAGAATTGAAAAATTCAGTGGATATATTCCCCTAAGGAATATTCTGGGGCCATAAATGACTTCAACTTTTACAACATAGCTGTATGCCAGACCTTGACTTCAACCATAGAATCTGAATGAACAGATGTCTAATTAGTGTAATATTTACCACAGTTGACTTTACTGAATTTATTATGATTCTGTGATTATTAGGCTGACTTTAATAATTGATTCTTGACATGAAGTACTAAGCTGCTTAACTTGTGATAAATAAAATTCCCCCTGTATTCTCAGTTGTAAATGTTGACAACTGTCCTCTTTCTGATCACTCAGTGAAGCGCTCTCTTTTCAACTGAATCTTGGAGCCCAGAGTTGTTGTTCCCTTAGTCCTGAAAGTGTGCTTAATATTACATGGCTGGAGTTAGGAGTGTATATATTCTTACATACCCCCCAGTGCATTTTAGTAATTTGTAGACCAAGCTAGATGGACACAGCAGTAGATGTTACTCTTAAGATTTGGAGGGCCATTTTGGCTTTTGCCTTGGGCGTTTTGAATCCGAGTAACTAAGCTGGAAACCTCATAAGAACAGGCTTACAAGATTTCCTCTGCTTCCTGTCTGCAGCTGAGCCTGGATTATTGCTAAACCTAGCTACTCGTGCTGCGAACCTACTTCTTCTGGAAATATTTTTTTTTTAACTCTTCCATTTCTGTTCTTCCACTCTTCTGAACACCTTATTCCTGAAATGTTCTGCAATATAGCAGCCAGCAGATTCCATAATGTTACTTGCACCAGGGATAGTCTGGTGCAAACTACTCTTGGGTGGTTTCCTCCTTCAGCACTGGGCTCTGGTGGTTTACCTCGTGGTGTGGCTAGGTTGCAGCAGTGCTTTGAACAGCACTGGGCAACAGGGGCTAGTTTCCATTTATATTTCTTACAGTGTCCAGAAAAATACCATGCCAGGTGCATTTGTGGAAAATTAAAATCCTGGCTAGACTCAGCCCACTAGGGCTGATTAGAGATGCCTGCCTCTTGCAATAACTTAAGCATCTTGTGTTGGAAAAAATTTTGGTCAAATTTGAGCCCTGGGGCAGGTGTTAGTCATGGCCCTGCTATAATACTGGAGCTCCAGCAGCTGCCCAAGGATAACAAATGCTGAGGCAAGCCCTTCTTGCTCTGGATATCCTTCCAAATCACATATCACTTAAAAGTCTACGTGGCCCCCAGTGAAGGCAAAAACTCTTCACAATAGAACGGTTGGAATAGGCGGTTGCTGAACAGCTTGGTAGGTTTCTGGATGAAACATCGGCTCTCGATCCATTCCAGTCCGGCTTCCGCGCTGGTCATGGGACCGAGACGGCTCTGGTCGCCCTAACAGATTATCTCCGCAGGCAGCTGGATCGAGGCGGGTCGGGGCTGCTGATTCTTCTAGACCTGTCAGCAGCCTTCGACATGGTCGATCACGAACTCCTGGACCACCGCCTTGCCGACGTGGGGATCCAGGGCACAGTCCTTCAATGACTGCGCTCGTTTCTCTCTGGTCGGGGACAGAGGGTGGCGCTTGGGGGGGAATTGTCATCGCGCCACTCCTTGGTGTGTGGAGTGCCTCAGGGTGCGATTCTCTCCCCAATGCTTTTTAACATCTTTATGCATCCCCTCGCCCAGCTTGTCCGGAGTTTTGGGCTGGGTTGCCATCAGTATGCCAATGACACCCAACTCTATCTGTTGATGGACGGCCATCCTGACTCGGCCCCAGATACACTGACCAGATGTCTGGAAGCTGTGGCTGGATGGTTACGTGGGAGCCGGTTGAAGTTAAATCCTTCGAAGACAGAGGTCCTCTGGCTGGGATGGAGCGATATGGGACTGAGGGGGCAACTCCCATCTCTTGGGGGGGTGCAATTAGTGCCAACATCGTCCGTTAAGAGTTTGGGTGTAATCTTCGATACCTCCCTCTCTATGGAGGCGCAGATTACAGCTATAACAAAGGCGGCATTTTTTCATCTCCGCCAAGCTAAGCAGTTGGCTCCTTATCTCTCTCGCCCTGACCTAACCACTGTGATCCACGCGGCAGTCACCTCCAGACTGGATTATTGTAACTCGCTCTACGTGGGGCTGCCCTTGAGACTGACCCAGAAACTCCAGCAGGTGCAGAATGCCGCGGCGAGACTCCTTATGGGGTCCTCGCTGCGAGATCATATCCATCCGGTATTATTCCAGCTGCACTGGCTCCCGGTGGAGTACAGGATCAGGTTTAAGGTGCTGGTTTTAACCTTTAAAGCCCTATACGGCCTAGGACCCTCGTACCTACGGGGCCGCCTCTCCTGGTATGTCCCACAGAGAAATTTACGGTCTGCAAATAAAAACATCCTAAAGATCCCAGGCCACAGAGAGGTTAGGCTGGCCTCAACTAGAGCCAGGGCCTTCTCGGCCGCGGCTCCAATCTGGTGGAACGCTCTGTCACAAGAGACCAGGGCCCTGCAGGACCTGACATCCTTCCGCAGGGCCTGCAAGACAGAGCTGTTCCACCAGGCCTTTGATCAGGGCGCAGCCTGACCCCCTCCTCTGGCAATCGGCAATCTGCACAGAATTTTGCTTGATGGTTGCCATTAATTTGATCTTAATTTGATTTAATTAATTTTATAATGAATGTTTTTAGAATGTCGGACTATTTTGATTGTTGTTAGCCGCCCTGAGCCCAGCTTCGGCTGGGGAGGGCGGGATATAAATAAAATTTATTATTATTATTATTATTATTGAGGGCAGAGGACGATTGTACCATGAGTGAGATCTTAAGGCTTTGGACCCTATTTCATTGCTGTTTGATTTGTTCGTAATGTTATGGGCCGGCCACCCCAACTGAGGCACAGCGGAGTCTGCAGTGTCTTTGAAATACAATTGAAATATGGTTTATTTGCACAGGTTTACACCGGAAGCTTTCAGCAGAGAGAGATTTCAAAGCATTCACATCTCAGAAGAAGCCCTTCCTTTATAGCAGCTCACCACTGGATTCCTAGACATCTCTCTGCCTTTCTCCTTGCCTTGCCTTCATCCTGCCTGCCATGATAGTTCTGCCCTCAGCCTGGAGTTCTGACTCCACCCTTCTCATTCCCAAGATTCCTTGTTCCAAGCAGCTTCTCCCCATCAGTCTGCTCACCCCCCTTATCCAGACCTGCAAAAGGGCCACATTTTTCCTGTGTAACATCATGCTTCTTCTAACCTCCCCCTCCCAACTCTGATGTTTCTTCTGCTAACTAGCACACAGCTGGGGGGGAGGATGCATCTACATGGTCAGTTGCTCTTTAATGGCCTGGAATTGAAGAATTGGAAGGGACCATTCCACCATCAAGGTGGAATTGATCTCTGGGGTGGGGATTTCTGAAAGGCGGTGCTTTGTCCTGGATTTTAGGCAAGTCAATCAATTATTATTTGATAAACCTCAACAATTATTATTTGATAAACCTCAACAATTTTGGGCTCTTCCTCTTTCGGGGTGTCCTGGTTTTTTCTTTTGGGAATGGCAACCCTAACCATGAGGGTTATCTCATGGTTCTCCTTGTGTTCTTAATGGCAACTCTATCAGTAATCTCTTGAACAGGATCACTGGTTCAGCCTGTCTTTTAAATCTAGTGTCTGGCAACTTCCCAGCAATACTCCAAATATTATCTAAATTCTACCATTTCTTAATTTCTAATAGCCACTCACTCTAGCAGTCTCAGTGTCCTGGTAACCCCGAACTCTGTTACCCCAGATCTGTTACAACAATATTGGTCTAGCATGCCTATACAGTGGTGCCTCGCAAGACGAAAAGAATCCGTTCTGCGATTCTCTTCGTCTAGTGGTTTTTTCGTCTTGCGAAGCAACCCCATTGGCGGCTAAGCGGATTAGCGCTATTAGCGATTTAGCACTATTAGCGGCTTAGCGGGCTTAGCGGCTAAGCTGTTAAAAGGCTATTAACAGCTTAGCGGCTTTGAAAAGGGGGGGGAAGCGGGGGGGAATGGCGAGACTCACAAGACGTTTTCGTCTTGCGAAGCAAGCCCATAGGGAACTTCGTCTTGCGAAGCGCCTCCGTGACGGAAAACCCTTTCGTCTTGCGGGTTTTTCGTCTTGCGAGGCATTCGTCTTGCGGGGCACCACTGTATTTGTATATCAAATACCACATTCAGAAGCACATTATATATTCATGTGCTGCCCTTCTGCTGTGCTTGATTTGTTCAATTTCTGGATTTTGGCCCTATACTTTGCATAGGTAGGTTACTAGCTTCTCAGGTATCCATCAGTACCATATTTGGCCAGTGATGCTTGAGAATATGGCTTTTTGATGAGCTTTGTTTTGTTTCCGTGGCTAGTAACCATGATGGCGTGATCTACCTCCCCTGTCAGAGGCAATATGCTTCTGAATACCTGTTGCTGGAAACAGCAGGAAGGGAAAGTGCTGCTGTGCTCAGGTGCTGCTTGGAGGCTTCCTGCAGGCATCTGGTCGACCACTGTGAAAACAGGATGGTGGACTAGATGGGTCATTTCTCCACAAAATAAGTCATTATGACTCAAATTGGCTTTTTTAAAACAAGCCAGGTTAGGGAGGACTGTAGATATTGAATGGAATTAGAGGGGAGGGGCTGTTGTGGTTGTGAGCTGAAAAATTCTGGTTATGAACTACTTCCATACTTACTGAGATGCAGTTGCTTTCCTGTGGGACATAACTCAGACAAAGAGCAACTAGGCAAGTTTATTTAGTTGTAGCACATGTATCCCAAGATTTTGTGTGTGTTATATTGCAAGGATTTTCAATGTGATATAGACTTTTGCTAGAGGGTATGGGAAACTATCAGGGGAGCTGCAAGCTTCCTTCCCTATCAGTCTCTCGAATGTGTTTCATGACTAAGCCAGACATACAGCCTACTTTCTCAGTGTAAAATTGTGTTGTTGATAACAATGTACACAATATATCCTAAGTCATTCTAGAGGCATCATTATTGTTTTCACACACACACACACACACACACACACACATACACACACACACAGTCGTACCTTGGTTCTCGAACATAATCCGTTCCAGAAGTCCATTCGACTTCCAAAAACATTTGAAAACCAAGGTGCAGCTTCCGATTGGCTGCAGGAGCTTCCTGCACTCAATTGGAAGCTGCGTAAGTTGTGCCGGACATTCGGCTTCCAAAAAAAGTTTGAAAACAGGAACACTTACTTCTGGGTATGTGGCGTTCGGGAGCCAAAACGGACAAGTAGCAAGGCGTTCGAGAACTAAGGTACAACTGTATATAAATGCTTTGTCGCCAGCTCTGGAACCTTTGGATGAAGGCTGGAAAACACTTTTCAAAACTAAAGAAATATATTAAATCATATTCATGGACCTGGTTTTATTCATTTATTTAGAACTGTTGTAATCTAACCTTCACCCAAAGATCTCAGGGCAGCAAATACATACAATATTAAAATAAAATAGTAATACATTAAAAATAACACTACACTGACAATATAATTCATCATGAAAAGCAGTAAATAGCAGCAGCAAAAATATGCACTTAGCTTGATCTTCTGAGAGTGAGGTTTACCCTCCTTTTCCTGGGATCTTTGCTGGGTTTTATCTCACCTACTAATAGATACACCATCACATTTAGAATAGTGCAAGTGTTTTCCCCCCTAACATCACATGTAAGAGCATTTGTATTACTTTGCAGCACTCTGCAGTACCAAACCCCAAAGCTGTGTTAAGTTGGCTTCACATCTTCCGCCACCTTTTATGACTGCGTTATATTCTGCCTTCTTTTCTCATTGGACGTCAATAGGATGCTAACAGCCTTGCCCATTCATGATTAGCATGTTCCATAAGATCTTCAGATTCTACAGCTACAAATGGACTGGGATTTGGGGCAGCTAGATGGACTGGAGTTTGGGAAAGGAATATTATCTTGTTCCTGTCTTCTACCATATGGATCTGAGGACTTTTATCTGTGGTTTAGCTCTCAAAGAAACTGACCTTGCAGGAAGTGCAAAACATCATTAAGAAGCTACTTGGGTTTTTTTTTATTATTGTTAAGAGATCTGTGTGGTTGTTTGAGAAAGCAGAGAGAGTAAGAAGCAGTGGAGGTTGGTCTCTTAGGGTATGTGGGGCACTGACCCACCAAGCTCAGCCTGCCTTGGCCTGTCCCCACTTTCCTGCCTTCCCCCCCTTAAATCTAGCCCAGGGGTGGCACTGCCTATCATCTTCCTCCTCCCTCAGTGTTGCCCTTACAGAACTTGACAGAGAAGAGGTTAGGGAGAAAACTAGAGTTAGTTGGCTCTGACTTTCCTTGTTTCTTGCTCCGCCAGCCATTTGCTCTGCTCCATCTACTCTTGGCCTTCTGCCCCACCAGTTCCAATGGGCTTCAGCCTCCATTAGTGACAATATGGGGTGGGCTGAGGGGTCTGGGGAAGACCAGAGACAGCTGCAGACCCATACCTTGCAAGTGTCCCAGAAAAACTGGGAGGGACATACCTTTTTATCACGAGAGAACGACAGCCATTTTGGTTGACATGATCTCTAATGATTTTGTGGCATGATCTCCCCGCCCCTCCAGAAAAGCACTTTTAAGGGGAGAAACCATGATGTGTAATCACGGCAACCATGATTTAAAAAAAGGGAAGATGGCATCCCAATTTTGGCTTTAAAGTGTTAGAGGGTGTGCAGACCTCACCCAGTTGAGGCATCTTTGTTCTTAGATGTCCATTTTGTTTGCAGCAAGAAAAAAAAAACCCTGCAGGTGTTATTTTATCTACAGACACAAAATCCTTGTAGATGTATTTCATGTCATGTATTTCATGCTGTTTCCTGTCATAATCATGTCTATACCTATGTAATCCACCACACCTCACTGCCTGCCTCTTGGAGTAACCATCTGTGCCTATAGCATATAATAACATCATAAACCAGTGAAGTGATCAACTAGAAGCAGTCAGTGGCAAATTAGCAACTGAGTAACCTGAGAACACCTGAGTAGTATCCAAAAGCAGAATAACTCTTGAAGTTTTGTGCTTTTCAGGGCTATGGGAGGATGTTGTGGTTTGCTCTTTGTTCTGTATGATAAATGGCATATTCTGTGTAATGCCGATGATGGATGTTGCATTGAAAGGTCAGGAGGAATTCCCAGCACAGAGCCTGACCTTTGTTTAACTCACTTCTGCACTATGGATTTGGAATAATTTCACCAAGTTGTGAGAACCTCTCTTTTCCTTGTGTTTCTAAATTATTTCTTTCACTTTAAACTTTTTTTAAACATAGGAAAGAAAAAAAGACGGCTGGAAATTTACCCTGGGCCATTTTCTTGGTTGAACAAAGAAGAGATTATTTTTATTGGTGATTACAAACCGATCACATTCTTATGGACAGGCTGGTTTCTTTGTCCTTTTAGGCCCTTTTTGAGTTGATTTAGTGGTTTCTGCCTCCATTTTCTCAATGAGACTTCTGGGCCATGAAAATTATAGGAGCAGGGTTGGGCATTTTGAGATGTAGAGGGGAGAGGAGGAAGCAGAAGAGCTTCATTCTTCTCTTTCAGACCCCT
Source organism: Podarcis muralis (assembly GCF_964188315.1). Classification (NCBI taxonomy): domain Eukaryota; kingdom Metazoa; phylum Chordata; class Lepidosauria; order Squamata; family Lacertidae; genus Podarcis; species Podarcis muralis. The sequence continues at coordinate 47,722,541 of NC_135659.1, forward strand.
TTTAGCAGCACCCAAAAGAGAGCATATGCATCTTATTCTCATGTGCAAAGCTTTCACCACATTGGAAACACAGTTTTATTGTGAGGAAAAAATGTGAAAGTTAAGCATGGACAGCATACAGTCTAAAACATGTGCTTTCCTCTCCCCAACTCTGAACATCCAAAACCATGATAGGACTATGGCTTCCACCACTGCTAATACTGTGTACAGTGGTACCTCAGGTTAAGTACTTAATTCGTTCCGGAGATCCGTTCTTAACCTGAAACTGTTCTTAACCTGAAGCACCACTTTAGCTAATGGGGCCTCCTGCTGCCGCTGCGCCGCCGGAGCACAATTTCTGTTCTCATCCTGAAGCAAAGTTCTTAACCTGAAGCCCTATTTTTGGGTTAGCGGAGTTTGTAACCTGAAGCGTATGTAACCTGAGGTACCACTGTACTTTATTGTACTGCATGGGTTCACAATGGGAACTATTACTGAAACATAAAGCCTATAATTGAGAGAGCCTGGGATCCAGTAGTTAGAATGCTAAACTTGGACAAGGAAGCTTTGGGTTTAGTTTCATGTTCAGCCAGAATCCAACTCTGGCCTTTGGCAAAGCATTGTCTCTCAGTCCCAGTTTGCCATCCACACAACTGCAGACTGTAGAAAAATAAATGTTGCCCAAAACAGAAATGGAATGAATCTTGTTTTATTTGCCTTTTTAAAAATTTGAAAAGAGACATGGTCTCATCTCATTAACTGACAATTCTTTCCTCCCCACCCTCAGTCTCTTTCCTAGAACTTGTCTGTCAAAATAGATTTCTATCCGCAGACCGTTTAAGCCACATTACTGATATGAGACGTTTGGTCTCATTCCATCTAATTGATGTCAGCCTCCCAAAACACAACCCTGTAAATCTGGTTGCAAAAAGGCCAAACTGCAAATAAGTGAGGGGGGGGGTTAAATCAATGGATCTGTGCCTTCCAGATATATCCATTTCCTGGAAAGAATTAACTTTGACCAGCTAGTAAGTATGAACATTTATTACTCAAAATGTTATCCCTTCTGATCTGACAGAGCTGTTTTGGATAATTTGTTAAAGATGACAAAAAGGCTCATATTGCTCTAGTTCATTTTTGACCTTTCTTACTATTAGAAAATTAATTTAAGGAGTGAAACAAATGTATTAGTGTTGTCATAAAAAGAAGATGAATACCTTACCTTCAAGCTGTTTCTTCATATTTATCCATCACACCTTGTAACATGATTGCTTTTTGAAACATAACATCTTGCAAAGATATTTTCTACCGTCACACCAACTTTTATTAAATATTGCTCATGCATTTCTCTTTTTTTAAAAGTTATGGATAGAATGAATTACTAAAGCCATAGAAACTACAAATATATTTCTCTTGTCCACCGTTTTGGCAAAGTTCTATCAGCTGTGGACATAGTTAGGAGATTATCTAGTTAAAAAAAAAACCCAAGCAAATCCTCTGGGTTTTTTATCCTTCTATTATGTAGCTAATAAACCCCCACCTCTCATAAGTATATGTAGTTTGCTGGCAATTTCTTTGCCTGGTTTTGTTTGCCTTGTTCCTTCAGGTTTTCTTAGGTGGGATATGTCAAAAGATAGAACACAGCAATATTCTGCTACTATGGCAGATGTGTCTGTTTTAAAAATAATATTTGAAACATTCACTGAAAAATGCCCTGCCCTGATATTGTCAAATGCCTCCAACACCTATACCAGGGGAAGCCAACATGGTGCGCTTCAGATATTGCTGGACCACAGTTTTGTCCCATGCTATTTATGTCCCCTGTCTCAAATGCATGTTGTCTGCCTCAACTTGTAGGTCCCGGTGAAACCTTTTAAACAGAGCTGCCACCGAATGTATCCTTAGCTGAAAAATTGGTGTTTCGTGCTTGGGAAATCACAAATGAGGAAGGGAAGTTAAGAGAAATTAAGGTTATGATGAAATCAGCAAAATACATTGAACTCACTACTGCCAAATTTCACTTAGAATTCAAGGACTGGTGCTTTCTGTTTAAACAGAATATCAAAAGAATTTCAAGGCCAGTAAATGCTGACACCTGCAATCCTAAACACACTTATTACCGAGTAAGTCCGTTCATAAACAATGGGTGATACTAGGCACAGAAGAAAGCCATTGAAATCAGTGGACCTAAGTTAGGTTACTGATTTCAGTGAGACTGCTCTGAGTATGACTGAGTTGGCTACCATCCAATGGAACTTGCTTCCAAGTAGGTATAGGCTTGCATACTGGCACCCACTTTGATGGCCCTCTATTCCAATCCCAGCATATATTTGAAAGAATGTTTTAAAAAAAACCCCACCCTGAAAACTCTGAGATTATAGAATCCTCTCTAACAGACCAAAAAAGGGGGCAGGGGGTTGAGGCAGACAAATTACCTTGTCCTGTGCCTTACCAGGCATGCACCAGCAAAACACAAGGCATTTCTCTGTTCTTCTCTGTGTCTTTAAAAAAAACAGCATACAGTCTCACTACCATTGGAGTCAATGGGATGCAAATGAACTGTATTTGTCCCATTCCAGGGTATGTTAGGGAGCTGGGAGGACTCTCCAATGTAGACACACCACACACACACACACACACACACACACACCTCAGAATGCCTCCTTTTTGTTCTCTCCAAGTTAGAGGAACACCTGCTGAGGACCTTTCTGCAGCTTCACGTAGGGAGCAGAGGAGGTCAGATCTCTCTGGGTGCAGGCCTGTCACTCCGCAAGTGGCAGAGAGATCCAGTGACTCCAGGGGACCCTCTACTACAACCCGAAAAGTGTTTGGTCTATAGCATCTTCCATAGTGAAATTTGTGTTTGGGGGACTGGAAAGAAATATGAGTGTTGTCTCCTGGCTTCCTGCTCCCAACCTACTGCCTGCTGTGCACTCAGGCAGAGAAAATGGGAAGCTGCAAATATTTCTTGAATTGTATTTGAGCTGCAAGGCAGCATTTGAGAAACGCATTAGAAAATCACATTAAATCATGAAGACACACAATAGGAAGTGTATCCAAATAGGTGTCTACAAATAATATTGGCTGTGCACACAGCTTGCATTGTGAGGGCATAAATTAAATCACAAAAGACAGTGATAGTTACAAAGTTAAAGCTGGGGAGAGATTTTTACTGTTTCGGGTTGCAGGGCGAGAGATTGATCAGTGCATTCAGAGACAATGGAAGGCAAGGCAGGCATCTGAACTCTCCCACTCCGGCCTAGAATCTCCCTGAAAACAAATAATATTCAGGTTTTGTCACGAGCTCCAGATCATCCAGCTCCAACAGTTTGGCTTTGGATTTAGGCTTTAAACAGGGTGCTCTGCTCCTGTTTTTCAGCAGATTAAATGGTGCCTAGTGCTGATTAGAACATTAGTTTTTAGGGTGCTAGAATATGAATGTCTTGATTTCCCTCTGCATTTTCACATAGAGAGACAAGCTATAGTTAGAGGAAACCCAGATAGGAAGTACCTTGGGTTACATACGCTTCAGGTTACAGACTCCGCTAACCCAGAAATCGTACCTCGGGTTAAGAATTTTGCTTCAGGGTGAGAACAGAAATCGGGCTCCGGCGGCACGGTGGCAGCAGGAGGCCCCATTAGCTAAAGTGGTGCTTCAGGTTAAGAACAGTTTCAGGATAAGAACGGACCTCTGGAACGAATTAAGTTCTTAACCCAAGGTACCACTGTACTGGATTGGAGCAGCATCTGAATGGAGACAGGATGTTGGGGCTGCCTGCCTTTAACTATCAGTGCAGCGGAAAAAAGAAGATTGGCAGGTGGATCTGAAGGTTAAAGCCCTGAGCAGATAACCCAGTGGGGGAATTCAAGTCCCAGGGCATGGTTTCAGCATGATGAGGCAACCTTGTGAGATGCAACATTGTAACAGAGGAATCCTGCTGGGATAGCTCAGCCAGTTGAGCAATAGACTCGAAATCTCAGGGTCGTGGGTTGGAGTTCCATCTTGAGCAAAATGATTCCTGCATTGCAGGGGGTGGGCTAGATGAACCTTGTGGTCTCTTCCAACTCTACAATTCTATGATTCTATAAAATATAACCAACTGTAATAATAAAGGGGATTGCTCTAGCTGGTCCTCATCCCACCTCATCCTCCACCCCTAGTTCAGCTCCTCTGCACAGAGCCATTGGTCATGCCTGGTGCCAGCACACAGCTCTGGTTAAGCATGGTGCATCTTAAATTTCTTTATTACACTGCTACGATTATGGACATCTGGGCAGGGGTGGGTGCTGATGTACTTAAACTGGCAATGCTTGCAAGATCACTTGTGGGAGCCCTGAGCACTGCTCAGCAGCATTTCCAGACCAGAACCACTGTGCAGCCAAGGGCAGCTCACTGGTTACACTGAGGAGGATTCCAGGGCTGCACGCCTGTTCTCCCCCCACCCCATGGTGCTGTCCTTGCCTTGATGTAGGTTGCATCATGCAAGCCTGGAGGTCTGCTCAGTGCTGCTACCATTGGTGGGCAGGGAGCCTGACCAATAAGTGGTGAGGGATCTAGGCCTGGCAGAGAGCCCACTGTGCCAGCAGGGGTGGTCCATTGAGGGCAATGTATCTGGGAGGCCCATAACCTGGAACTGGGCGTGCCTACAAGCTCTTTGTTTAATAGCCACCAGCATGTGAATGTTGGGGTGGGACCAGTGCTCCTTCTCCAGGCCTTGACGACTCCATACTAGAAGTTTGCAAAGGGCTATAAGATGGGCTGTCAGAGCCCCTGTCCTAGATCCTTCTTGGCTGAAAGCAAAGAGTCATAACTATTATAGACAGCTGCAAAAACAAACAAGCCCCATAGAAAAGTTGTGTTTTCCCATCAAAAAATCTGCTCAGGGAACCTTTCTTTTGTGGCAAGCAAATAAAGCCCCTGGATGCTGCTATTTTCTTAACAAGGGAGTAGTTACCAAATGAATTGTTATCATTCTTTCTGGCAGTGACTCGGCTGACAGCTCTGTCTGTATGTAAATTAACTTTTTTTTTTCTCCAGGAGCCTTTCATTTTGGCAGCCTCATCAAAAAATCATATTCTACTTTAAATTATTCCCGCTTCTCCAAAATATCTCCCCTGCCACCCTTAAAAATCATTCTTTCTATCTCTGATTGGGAATTTCTGCTGCACTGAAGTCTTAAAATAAATGGGTTGTTTGTAGCTGGATTCTGTCCCATGTGAATGTGTTAGCAATGCTTATTTATTTGCTTATTTATTTATTTGATTTCCCATGTAAAAAAAAATGTACAGTATCTACAGTGCGAAACACAAAAGCTTTGTCAAAACACGGTGTAGAAAGTCTTTTTAATACACTTTGCATTCATTTGGCAGTGATCCAGGGTCATTTATTTATCGTAAATTGTCATCCTCATCAGATTTTTATAGTAGCCGATTAATCAACAGGAATGGAGAGGGGTGTATTCTGGGCTTTTGAAAGGAAGGCAGAAATCTAAGAAGCCATCTATGCTCCCCACATATAGATGTTCTGCCCAGTGCTTAGATTCATGCTTTGCTATCTGTTCTTTAAAAAACAAACAAACAAAAAACCTTCTTTGCATACCATGGAACAAATTTAGTGGGTATAAGGCTTGGTGCTTATTGTAATATTGGTAGCAGCAAAGTATCAGGATGTAAAACCCAGAGGACCCTTACAGCCTCATCCTATTGATCATAAATCTGACTCCAGACAACAAAGGATCAAGGTTAAGGGACTTCTTTCATACATAGCATCCTACAGACCTTTACAGCCCACAACAGAAAGAGAAGCAAACTGGCTGCAGTTGTGATTAATCACTACTTGTACTGCACTGGTGGCCAGTAACTCCAGTATAAAGAACTGGATCTTCCCTTTTTAAAGAAATTAGGGACCCCATCCCACTGCATTCTTAGGCCTTCCCCTAAGGAGCTTTTTAGGATGACTAAAGCCCTTTCAGACTGAAGGATCCACAAAGGACCCCTGCTTTCTACTCTTAAGTGTACTTTTTTTGTTTTGCAATTTGTATTTGTAGAAGAGCTTTGATGTCTCTTTTGCTGTCTGAACTCTGCATTGAGGTGGGTGGTAAGCAGGGAGAAGGGCTTTTCAGTGGTGGCACCCGCACTATGGTTTGCGTGTTCTCTCAAGTCAGGCTTTTTCATTACAATAAATCTGGTGCATCTGTTTCTCCATGTTGGTTTATTCTGACTTTAACTGGTTTTGACTACTGTGTATTATTCTGGTTTTAGTTTTTGCTGTGCCCCCCCCCACCCAGTTGCGGTCTCTTTTGTTCTGGTTATAGTGTTTTATTATTAATTTTTATCTTATATGTTAGGGTTTTTTGGACACCACCCAGAGAACTTATTACAAATGTAATACATAAAAAATAAAATTTGGGGAGAGAAAAATGCAAATCAGTCATGTCAGTTTAAATCCATTGTTCATTGCTAGTGGTAGGGGCTGTTGCAAGAAGGGAAATGAAATGTGAGGCCCTTGGCCTCAGGCTGACAAACTGGAAGATAAGACAAGCAAAGAAACTGAAGTTGAGGATAAAGGTGCAGGAGAGAGTTCAGTTTGACAAGAGCTAGACTGAAACAAAGTGGTGAGTTTTTAACAGGGTTTTATATCCAGTTGGAGCCAGGTTGCTCTCTCTTGGCTGGTGCTCATGCCCTTAGTCTTCTGGTTGGTGACAGAGTGACCTTGTTACTACTGAAGTAGCAGGACAAGTGATGACTGGAGCAGAGTTCCTTCTGATAAGGAAGAGAAAAGCAATGGAGCCACTTCCCGGGCTCTGAACCAGACTGGCCTTCTTCTCGCTACAACAGTCTTCCTGGAGAAAACTGGTGCAGGCAAATGCATAGAGATGGCGTACGTCAGAATGTCCTCCCCTCACTGCTACAATATGGTGGTGGAGGTGGGAGACCTAACCCTGCTCTATAGGGTTTCTGCAAGGAATAATTAGATAATGTACATGAATGGCTTTCAACAATGTTTGTTTTTATAGCCCATTCTAAAATAGGTTTAGCCCACCTGAAGGAAGAAAAATGGGGTGGGGTTGTTGTCATGTCATAAGAATTCGAGTGCAGAAACATACCATATACATATATGTCCATGGAACAAGGAAAGAGCATAAGATATGGAGAGAGAGAGAGAGAGAGATTGGCTTTCCCCCTCCTTGCATTGTGTTCCTAGCTCAGGTCTTTCATCCCCATCCCTTTTATTTCCTTGGCGATCGCAGCTGGAAATTTTGTCCGATTAGTAGAGAGTTTTCCCTCTATTAAGCCCCTGAATCTCCTTCAAGAGGCTGATAGACTGGGCCCTAACGGCAGCCGCTTTACTTCTTTTCAGGCGCCATCCATCAGGCTGACAGTGGCTGCCGATGGGCCAGTCATATTGTCTATATTTCATACACAAACATCAGGCCTGCTGACAGCACTTTGCACACTCGGAAATTGCTTTTGCTGTGAGTTGAATTTCAACGAGAGCATTTCCTCCAGCTCCCCCCTCCCCTTCTCTCCCTGGCTCCGTCTCTCTGTGTTTATGACCCTCAGGAGGAGGAGAGCTGTTGTGAATAGATAATGCTGAAAGCGCTCTTGTATCGCGCAGAAGGTTTTGTGTCTGAAGTATTTAATGTTTACAGCAAATTTGGTGTTTGTTAATTTGCACTTTGATTCATTCTTTAAAAGAACTGTCATTCCACTCTTCCACTTGTCCTTTGTACAGATGTGCAATGACTCCTGCTGTGGTGTGTGTGTGTGTGTGTGTGTGTGTGTGTGTGTGTGTGCGTGCTGAATGAGCAGGATAGTAGGGGGCTGGGGCAGAAAGAAGACTGTGCAGAATTCCACTGTGCCCCGTGGCCTAAACAGCAACTGTGAGGAGCCACCTGAAATTACTCTGCTAGGAAGGATGTAAAATATAGGCTTGCAATTGGAGAAAAGCTGCCCCTTTGGCTTGGAGGCTGAGCAGATATGTAAGATTGTATGTGAGGCATATTGGGCATCTTGTGCATGACTAGGTACAAGGCGAGGGAAAGAGGACCGCCAAAGACCAGACGAATCACTTTTGGCCCAGTCCATTGCACTGCACTAATGGCAGGGCCAGTGCTTGAAAACAGAATCATGAAAAAGAGATTTTGCCAGCAGGAAATCAGCCAAACCACATAGGAAGTTGTCTTGCATTTAATAGCTCCCCGTGTGGCATAGTGTTCATCTGGCGCAATTTACAACTGGATGCATTGCTGCTAGGATTATATACAGATCAAGCCTAGTCCTCAAGGACAGGAAAACATTGCATAATAACCAATCATTCCCATTCTTAATGGTTGCACCAGGGCAAAGAGAAAGAGGGATGCTGCCCTTCTGCCTTTTCCAATGATTCTCTGAGATGCCACTTAAGTTGTTTTCCTGCAAGCCCTGGAGAAAATGGATGTAGGAAAACAAAGGTAAGCACAAAAGGTTTTGTTTCTGGATGGATTTTTGGGTGCCAGAACACTCCAGGTTTGTGCATAGATACCAATCTGGAGAATTTCTCTGAAACCCCTAATTTAGGCACATGGTACAATCTTTCTTTGTCATGAGTAAACACCAGTCCAGGCAGCATATAGGTGCTCCTCAATGCATGGAACAGAAGTGGGACCACCCATGTTGGCCTGCCACCCATCCTATGTGCTCTATATGACCAGCCACCTACTGTTCCCTCGGTGGGGCATCTGCAAAGGGGAAGCTGTGTGTGTGCAGCTGTAGGTATAGCAACCTTGCATGACTGAAGCTCTCACTTGCAAGCAACACCTACCTGCCTTAGCCTGCAGGTCCTTTGCAGATGTCCTGCTGAACACATGGATGTCTGTAACAGGGTTGAGGGAATAGTCCCCCTCCCCCTGCATATATACATGTTGGGGTAACATCTAAATATGTATCCTGGGACAATATGAAGTCGCACTCGGCCAGCCTTCATAAAACAATGAAATGTTTTCAGCCGTATTGGACCATTTTCCTGATGTATTTAAAATGTTAAATGGCTGGTGATTAATTACGCCACTTGATATCTGAAGTGATTAGCACTCTGGTCCTATAGATCCATGCAACTGTGACTGGCCCTTAAGTGCTATCTGCCTGTGATGCATCTTCAGAGGCATCCTAGTTGAAGCAAATAGCGCAGATCCTTCTTGCTAGGCTGAAATCCCAGCCCAGCCAGTCACTAATTGTGAGGTATGGAATCTGATATTCAAGCAGTGTTTCAAAGAAATAATGCAATATATACAGAAAGACAGATTCGTTTCCTCTGCTCTCAGTGCCAACATTTTATAGATGAGTGAAACGGAAAAAACGTTTAAGCTCAAACATTAAGCTTCTTAATGCTTTTTTATATTGTTTTTGTTTTACAGTTTTGCCAGCTGAGTAAGTGAATATATTTGCATAAAGTTGTTCAGCTGTTTGTAATCTTGAATTTTTCAAAACCTTATCATGAGCTTCATGCTTCTTTCGTCAAGTGTCAGCTGCACAGCTAGAACCTTCTTATTTTATGAGAAACTCTGCATGATTTTTCTCCCCAGTGAAGTTGCCTATTTTTGTGTGTTTTGTGGTGAAGCAGAATGTCAGTTAAGCAGTACATTTTGTGTGACAACAATTATTGCAAATAATCTGACAGAAATAAAGTTCTGCTGAAATATCTGTAACCTTATCCCCAATCATTCTGATATCCTGTTGTATATGTACTTTCTAAGGAGTACCTCTTTTAACCGGGTAGTAAAAAGCTCAGATTGAGTTGAATGAGCTTGCCCTACAGTGCATAATAGGATTCTGTATTAGCATCAATTTTACCTTTAGAAATCTTCTCTTTAAATGCCAGCATTTCAAAGGGTAAATGGGTAATGCTGATAACATAAGCAGCTTGTTTTGAGTAAACTGTTTGGTTATTTGATTTGAGAACAAAAAAACAAACAAGCCAGTGGATAATAAGACTCTGTTTTAATCCTAAAACTTTTTCATTGTTTCCCAGTTTGTGCTAGGTTATCTCTTCTGTTGAGATTGACATTATTGACTCCCCTCATTTAGAGATCTCCTGACTTCATGAATTTGCAGGTCTTTCTTGCTTTGAGGTTTTTCATCTGTTTCTAAATTCCTAAACTGTAACTGTGAAATGGTTTGTTTGATGATCATTTGCTGCACACTGGCTAGTGGTTTATGGTTTCTAATCTAACAGGCTGTGAGACAGCGACTTTTGAAAAACACACACACCTAGGGCATGATGCATGAATATCTCCAAGAGGATTTCTTTAAAAATGTAAATATGTAATTATCTGCTCCTGGTGCCACTGGTATAGATTTGGAAACCGACTGAGATCTTGGAAGAAAAGGCTGGACATCAACCATTTACAATTAGGCTGGTAGCCATTCAAAGCAATTGGATTAGGCTGCTGGCTTTCTCTTTTCAAATGGTTGTCTTAATTAAATGTTTGAGATAATGCTTGAATAATGAGAGACTCAAGTCAAACAGCTTCACACTATTTCACTGTAATTTTGTTGTGATTAGATACTTACATTCTAAACTATACAACTTTATAGTTGCACTAATTATTCTGTTTATAAGGATTTTTTAAAAAAAATAATTTGGATATTAAGCACTAGGAAGAGTCCATTAACTTATGCAGCAATGAAACAGGATGCCTGGGGTGGTTGGAGAATTTCCATCTTTGGAGATTGTAGGGGAAGGTTGGCCGGGCATGTGTCAAGATGCTTAGTCTACAAAATGTTTGGCTTCAGGGTAAAGACTTGAACTGAGACAGGTCACCTATTGGTTCCCTTCCAAGCATTGAATTCTATAGCAACTGGTAATCCATTTTTTGCATTGGCTGCAGTTCCCAGACTGATTAATCCAAAGTAGCAGGCCTGATAGTTAAGAGAGGAACCAATAGCCAAACTGTATAGGCCAGATGGGTCACGGATGATCAGATTTTACATTCCCTCTGCTCTGACGTACCACCATGTTTCTCTCCTGCCAGACTCCCTGTAACATACCTGTGGATATGGAAACATAGTTTAAGAAATGTAATTCATAGGAGAAGCCTAATTATATGTGACATTTCATACATCATGGACAAAGCTTCTCCCGAGGAAAGTAGCAATGTTCTGTCTCCTTGACAGCAAAGAAACATGACACCCTGATGAACCAGAGGTAGCAAACATACATATTCTGCTATACTTCAAACAACAGCATTGTAGAGTAAAAGAGCAAATACAAAAGAGCAAGATCTGACATGAGTAGGAATTGAAGCTTGGAGAGCTTCCTAAAAGCTCTTTTCAGTTAAAAAACAAATTGTCCTTCAGGAAAAAAAAAAGATTTTAAAAATAGCAGTACTCTGCCAAGCAATTCATTACATAGATGTTGTAGCAACAATGCTTAACCCCAGTGGCTCCTTCTCTACTTTGCTTCTTCCACAAGTAAAAATGTTATTTCCAGGTGCAGGCCTTCTGATGCATTCCAACAAGGGAATAAGAGAGGCTGATTTTGTTTCATCTGTTTCTTCCCTCTCTTTTGTTCCCTCTTTTGCTCTCTTTCGGATTCTCCCTAAATTTTCATTTGTAAACTTATGACTTCTGCTTGTGCATAGCGAGTTGGTTTCAGAAGGACTCATTCTGTTTTCGGAAGGACTTGAAATCCAGTGAAGGCTGGAAGATACAGAGTAGTATTCCATGCTAGTCCTTCTCAGAGTAGACCTGCTGAAGTTAATAAACGTGACTAAGGTTTGCTCATTTCATTGCATCTATACCGAGTAAAAGCTTATTTGAATACAACCCTGGAGCCTATTCTGAAGGGTCCCAAATCAGTTGCGAGCTGGTAGAGTATAATGTTTAAAATGTATGAGCTGTGATGTCCTTGATTCAAAACATACATCAAATGTGAATCTAACAGTTCTCCAGCTTCAACCTCCCAGCTGCAATGTTGAGATAACAATATTGACTTATTTTGCAGGGCTGTTGTAAGAATTGCTCAGATAATGTCTGTAGAGCACTTTGAATACTCTAAATGAATGCTAAAACATTTTGTTGTAACTGAATAAATTCCCACTCATTAGTGGAAATGGGCATAGAAATGGTGCCATAAAGATGGACTATTAACTTAGTGGATTGGCAAGTCTTCGTTGCTGCTCAACACTCTATTGCCACACTCAGTGCTTTTTTTCTGGGGGGATGCAGGGGTATGCATACCCATAAACCTTTCATGAATCTTTGTACATTTACTGTATTTATTTTTTCCAATTTGAACTATAAAATGGTGATCTTCTTGAGTCAAAATGAGAGTACTCCTAAACATTTGATTGGGGGGGGGGGGTTGGCACTGGCCACACTCATTCCTGACTCTTCATTTTCAAGCCTTTTCAGCATGAGAAAATATATTTTGCGTGAATTGTGATAAAAGGTTACAATAAGAACTTTAATAGCTACAAGGAAATGGTGAACATTACCGTGCTAGGTGGGAGGCACACTGGACATGCATAGAAACACTTCTTTTTCTTCCAGACTTGGTTTGGCTTATTACTCACCATGGTTTGGCTTATTATTATTATTATTATTATTATTATTATTATTATTATTTTGCGGCAAGACGGAAAGTGATCTGAAATCATCTGGAATTTGTCACCCTGGGCTCCTTTGGGAGGAAGGTCTAGGTAGGATATAAATTTAATTTAAAAATGTGAAGATTTAGGCTGTTTTTACAAGTAATACTTAACATTTGTGTGTGTGTGTTCACTACGTGTGTGTGTTCACTACGTGTCTAATTTGAATGTGACTCCTACATTTGCTAGAATGTGTTGCATGTGATTTAAAAAATGATGCACAATTGGAGATTGTATGCATATTTCCCTGGCTGAAAAGGCGGAACACGAGCTTCACGCATGCAGCCCGCAATGAAATAGTGTCAATCATTTGCAAGGAATGGCAAAGACTAAATCTAGACCTCTGCACCCAAACATGTAATCTTCTCTACCAAGGGCTGTGCTTGGCTTCTGGAAACATTCTCACAGTTTCTACTTGAGGATGTGAGCTTTCTTTTGTTGAATCAGAGCATTAGCATCACTTGCAAAATCTGACATTTAAGCAAAGAATATAGCATGCATTTGAACAGTTTAGGCTTCTGCCATTGTGTGTCAGATCCCAAGCCATCATTACCTCCCACTCCAGAAGCTCATCAAGGGTGTATGCTGCCTCTGCTGAAAGCTTGTGACACTTTAAATAGCTATTTGGTCCAATAAAAGATATTGTTTGATAAATTCTCCAGTCCTCTGAGATAACGTATCACATGATCACCTTGTGCTGGGTGTCAGTCAGACTTCCAGCTTCAATCATTTAATCAAACAGGCTTAAGTTAAAAATGCACACACTAAAATACCCAAATGGCAGATCAATTGATCTTTCTTATTTCCCCACCCCTGAATATCTTATCCAGAATGCCAGTGAAAGAAGAGATGTTGGCACTTTCTAACTGCTTTCCCTCCTCTTGACCTTTTAGTTAGGAAGCGGCTGGAGTGAAATGAAATGCTGAGGCACTTTTTTTCTAATTGTTTTCTATTTTGTAAACAAACAAACAAACTGCCATTATCTGAGAACACTTCCTGGTCGCAGTGGTGTGCAAAACTGCATGTTTGGTTCTGCAGTTCCTTATCACATGTAGCTCTGCCCCCTCTTTTTGCTAATCACGCACATAATCCCAGAAACATACATCATAAGCAACATGGTATCTTGCATTTCTTTTCTATCAGGTTACCAATAGTAATGGTGTGAGAAGTAGTGAAGCGTTATGTAAAATCCTGCATTGCAGATCTTGGGGCTGATGCAAAGAACTCAATAAAGTCTTCTACTTTAATCATGGAGATAAAAATCACAAAAGTGGTTTCCAAGATGCAGAGCCTTAAAGACAAAATAGAAGGGGAAGAGATAAGATGATGGAGGAGGGGCAGGACAGAAGCACTTTGTTCCACAAAGTTAACAAAGAAAACAGAGCTGGGGTTGGGAATCTTTCTTTTCCACAGGAGCTTCCTTTTAGACTTTGTATTCATGGAAGGAAGGCTCGAACTTGGTTGCACATGTATCTTTCCCTACACTTTAAAAGACCAAAATGCCATAGCTTTATGAATGAATCAATGACATTTACAAGGACTTGGGTAGCTACTAATAAAATCAGCAGGGTGCTACAGTAGCTGCTTCTAAAGTGTGCACAGGAGCACAACATTTATCACACTGTGCTTACCCTGACAACTGATCCCATATGACTGTCAGCATTGGTGTCTAGTGTGGGCTGATCAGGGCAGAGTGTGATCAGAGCTAGTCTACATCAGAGGCGGAGCTGAGGGATCATTAACTGGGGGGGGGGATCTAAGCAATGGGGCTCGATGAAAAAAGCATTGAGATTTGGGATAAGAGTTGAGAAGGTGATTCTGAGCACAGAACAGAAAGCATGAAGCTCGTACAGGGCAATTCGTCTACTATCTTATGCCGCACTACATCAGAGCGCTCGTGCTACAAGCACTGATGTGTAGGGTTTTGTGGGAAGGATTACACTGCGTCGCAGAGGGCCTTCGCACAGCATAGGAGATGCAGACAGACCACCAGTGTGGAATGTGTGTGGATTGCAAATAGTTTGCCACTGGGTTACAATCTGAACATGTACCAGTGTGTATGGTGGATCATGTGATTGCAGGGGGTGAAGCGGTCATGGGGGTAATGATATTGGAGATGGGAGCAGAGAAACAGCCATAGGCAAAGAAACAAGAGGCTGGTTAGCTCTAGGACATGGCTCAACCCAAACTTAAGCTCTAGAGTCTCAAGGCCGCTGAGGCAAGAAGAGGATGTAGAACTAAACTGGATGCAATGTCTTCTCTAGCAGTGGATAAGCTCCCTCAAACTTGATTTGAGATGGCAGTTACAAAGAAAAGTGGAGAATGCTCAGAAAAATGCCCCCCTCCCCATGTTCTAAGTGTGCCCATAATTGTTCTCCCTTCTCATGAGTCCCAATGCCTCTTGTCTGGGGTCACTCCTACTCCCTCTCCAGCCGCCCATCTCTCTCTCTCTCTCAAATATTGTGGGAAGTGGAATCTGAAGTAGAACGGAGGGGTAGGAATAGACTCAGGGTTCATGAGACACACAAATGGACAAAAGTTCAGAAATCCCCGCCCCCATAATCTGTTGATTGGTGACGATGGTGAGGTGTATGAACCTATTTGATTTAGTGATTTGATTTGTACCCTGCGCCTTCCTCCAAAATAACCTAGGACAGCAAACATACACAATTAAAAGTTTCTTTAAAAAAACCAAAAACAAATTTAAACAGTTTAAAACAGCTTTCTCAAAAGCATTTTAGAACTCCTAAAAGCAATCACCTACTCTCAAACTAATAATTTCAGGGTTGGCAGGGACAGAACTTTCAGCCATCAAATGCCTGGGTAAACAGGAATGTTTTTAAATTTCACCTAAAAGTTAATAGTGAGGGAGACAGATGCACTTCACTGGTTGCAGGCCTCTGGTGAAAAGAAATATAAAAATAAATGTTGGTTTGTTTATTTATTTGCTTATTTGTAAATGTTTATTTTTTAAAAAGAAGTCCACATCATTTTTTGACCAGAATCAATCTCTTCCAAACCTTGTTCCCATAAATTCGTAAGCTTTGCCTTCAATGGAGCTTGTTCTGTGAAAATTGTGTAATACTTACACAAAAGCTTAATTTTAAGGACAAGCATTCTCCAATTTAAGTATATGTTAGATTGCAGTGAGACTTAGCAGGCTTTGTGTTATAAGGCAGCAATTTCTGTTTCTTGCATTAACTTCTTGCATCTGCACATGCAGCTTGTTTTCTTTTTTAAAAAAATCTGAGCCAACTTCAGAATTGGATGAATTGCAATTGCAGAATTGGATGAATTGTAAAATAAAAAAAATAGGTTGGTTGAAAGCATTTATTGAAGCATATTTAAATCTGATGAGGAAAGTACCTTAATTCATTCCATGCTGTTAAATATCTACTGTGTATTTGTATATTTCAAACTGAGAGCTTTAAAAAATAATATCTAATATTGTTGTTAGCTGCCCTGAGCCCGGCTTCGGCTGGGGAGGGCGGGATATAAATAAAAATTTATTATTATTATTATTATTATTATTATTATTATTATTATTATTATTACTGGCTGGTGATTTAAATTAATATTCTCATGCTTCACACTGCAGTGCTCTCTCTCTCTCTCTCTCTCTCTCTCTCTCTCTCTCTCTCTCACACACACACACACACACACACACACACACACACCTTTATTCTGTAGATATCTTCGGAGAAGATAGCAAACACAATAGCACAATGGAATACTCAAAAGATTTCTTGTTGACTATGTGGACACAGTCTTAGCTACAGATAAGCATACCGTTGCTCCATTTATTGTGAAATGATTAAAGAGACTGTAAACAATGAGAAGGCTGAAACTTCCAAAAAATTGAGGGGGAAATGCTATATATATTCATGTTCTTTTTAAAAAAACCACAGAAAGCTTCTAGACAACAGGAAGGGTCTGAAGAGGCATGCAGGAACTATTGTGTTCTCCAGCTTGGAGGGCAAACTACCACACTGCATACATACATCAACCCATCTGACCAACAATAATCAGCTTTCTAGGTTTTTTTTTAAAGTATCTGTGCTCTGCTTAATCTGGAAAAAAAACTACTCTCCTGTAACACACAAAAGTGGCTGCCTTCTGAGAAAACACAGAACGGCAGTTTTCCAAAAGCTAGTTGCTATGGTTGCCAGATTAGAATGAATCTATGTGTGTGGGAGGGATGCACGAGTTCCCCATATCTTGCCCCAGTGGAAGATTCACAAAGCATCCTCCCCTACTGTCGCCCTTTCTCTGTCCCAAGGTCAAAAACCTACCTGGAGACAAGTGATCCCCAGATCCCAGTAGAGCATATTTTACCACCAGGAACTGGAACCTTTTGAAAGCACTGTTGTTTGCGCATGACACCTCTAGAGTGCAATGGGGATTAATTCTGCTTGTCTTCAGTGTGGAATGAACTGGAATATCCTGGAAGAAGGCATGGCTGGCTTGTTCCCTGAACAAGGGCACTGCGCACTACAGCATTTTGTTGCAGGCCCTGTTGCAATATGTTGCTATGAGCTTGTGGGTGCCAGGCTCCCCTAAATTCCTGGACCCAGTAAGTGTTCAAATTTAATCAAACCTCTTGAACTCCTGGATTCATCAAGGGTTAAAAAATAAGACAGGCTAGTTTCCTCATGAGGTAATCGCCTGGGAGATGAGCCATTAAGAGAGAACAAAGGGAAAGGTGATGGACCATTAACAAAGCTAAAGAGAGGAGGCTCTGGGCCAGATGGCAAATGGATGGGGCCTTCCTACAGCTCTCAGATAGTTAGTTAGAAGACACAGCCAGAGTCTGAATTAGTGCCTTTAGGGTTGGCTGTGATGTTACCTAGAGAAAGAAAAGTTTGCAGACTGGTAAAGGCAGCAAGCTTAAGAGAGGGTCAGAGCATGATGGTTGCCTTTGAATCCAAGGCTGCAGCTATGAGAAAAACAAACCCTTTTGGGGTGTTGATGCGGTGAACCCCTTCATCATAGGCTCAGGTTGTACATATGTGTGAATAAACCATATATCCTAAAGACACTACAGTCTCCACTGTGCCTCATGTCCAAAAGGAAAAACAAACCCCTGGGTAGGTGCTTGCAACCCCTGGAATCTCACACTGCTTAGAGATTGGGGTGGTATGCAACAATATTATTCCTAATATCCTTTACTTATCAAGTAGAAAATTCATGCAAGCCAACATAGGAGTTGGTTGTCATTTTTCGTTTTTCTACTGCAATATCTCCATTGGGCTGATTCTTACCATCATTTTTGTTGCAGTGAACATGACATTTATCATGGTTGTATTGGGGTCCATTCAGGAGAAATGATTACCACATGAAAACCACAGAGCAAACCAACTCATTGAGAAGGTCATTGTGTCCTAGGGGGCCCTTCCAAATAATGATCAGCATAGTATCTTCATAAACTTTATTCTACTCCTGTTTTAAGGGTGATTTTGTTTCATTTCTGTTCAAGCATCAGCTCTTACGTAAAGTAATATTAAACACTGGACAACTGGCAAAGCACAAAGTCATTTTGCAAGGAGATCAGCGGCACTGCCAGGCTTGAGGAGATTCTGGGTGTGTATTTGTTCCTATACCCCATCACCTGGTCCAGAAGGAGCTGAATAGATGGGGCTAAGGAAGAAGGTTTTCTAAGGCCAGAGTCATTGGTAGCTTAAGATTCTGGCAGGGTCTGGCTTGCCTGCCAAACTGCACTGCTTTGTTTTATTAAAAGACTTTCCTTTTGCAGTGGACACTTTTGCCATGGGTGTGATTCTCTCTCTTGCTTTCTGCACATGGCACACATGTTTGTTGGCCAGGGACACTTTTTTGAACATCAGGATTGTACTTCAGTATGATAGGTTTTGATTGGTGATCTTTATGTTCCCCCAGCTCTTCATCTCTAAGGTTCTGAGAGGCATTCAGAAACAGTGCTGTTGGGTTTACAGATCACAAAATTTTGGGGAGAGGAGATGAGGGAGTACTATTTAAACCCTCAATAACATTCTAAAATCAAAGTGAAGTCTTTCCAGTTGTTGTTGTTGTTATCTGCCTGTTTGTTTCCTCCTCCCAAATAGAAGCCATTTAATAGTACTAGCAAGGGTTGACTTGAGGCTGTGTTGGCCCCTAGGCACTGACTGGGGAAGTAACAGACTTGTGGGGGAAATGTTCACGGCAGTTCCTAGACCAGAAACTGTCACATTCAATCAAACACCACCACAAGTTAGCATTGCACAATGCAGAACACTCTTCTGAATAATATGGACATTTTTCTGAAAGTACCAGTAGCAGAGTCTGTTATCAGTTACCTAAATCACTGGAAACATCAGTCTCAGTTTACAATGTAACCACCAATTTATATTTTTGTACAGGGGACTTAATAGCAATTAGATGGTGCACTTTTCGTTTCAGTCTTAGCTGATCCCAAATTAGTAAACTAATAATGCAACCCTATGCATGCAGGACGCGGGTGGCGCTGTGGTGTAAACCACTGAGCCTTCGGCTTGCTGATTGGAAGGTCGGTGGTTCAAATCCCCACCATGGGGTGAGCTCTCATTGCTTGGTCCCAGCTCCTGCCATCCTAGCAGTTCGAAATCACATCAAAGTGCAAGTAGATAATTAGGTACTGCTCTGGCAGGAAGGTAAATGGCACTTCTGTGCGCTGCTCTGGTTTCAGTTATGCTGGCCACATGACCTGGGAAAACTGTCTGTGGATAAACGTCGGCTCCCTCGGCCAGTAAAGTGAGATGAGCGCCGCAACCCCAGAGTCGTCCGCAACTGGACCTAATGGTCAGGGGTTCCTTTACCTTTTCCTGGAAATAAAAGCTCCCCCCGCCCCGTGCAATTCTCCTTGGGAGTGACAGAATATCATCATCCCATCACTCTCAGGGGGACCAGTTCTATGTGCATTGAAAGTGTGTGGCAGCAAGAAAACTGTAACATGCTCCTTTTCCTCTATGGCCATCTGCGGCATTAGCCATTTTGCTGCCTTACTTTTAGAAAAAAACACACACATATACTTGGAGAAAGACATGAGGAGGCACTTCAATTAGCTGCATCTTTTAAAAGTCAAAGCATGTGGTAACATTGTTCTTGTTTTCCAGCTGAAGGCGCAGTTCTGGGAAGCGTGCCACTGTCTGTCTATAGGCCTTGTTTGTTTTATGAAGGTTACAGGCACCTGGAAGGGTTGGTAGAACTGTCTCCTTAATAACATACACAAATAAAAACAAGGTTCAGATGGTGTAATAAACCCAGCAGCCGACTGACAGCAGAGCTTTCTTGGCAGCTTGGGATAGGAAGAAGTTTCAGAAAGGATATAAGAAAAGATGCCAGGAAGGTGTGGAGTTGTCAGGGCGATAATTGGACTGGCGTGGTTACTTCCATCCTGGGTTAAAAGGTTGGAAAACCCACAATTTTACTCAGCAGCTGCAAACTTGCCTCAGAATTGTTATTCAGTGGTCAAAACACAGGCTGGTTTAAGACCTGGGTTAAAGCTATCTCACATTGGCTCATGATCCAAACAGCCTGGAAATTAGAAGCTGAGGCTCATACCTTTACAGAAACACACTCTGATCGGTAATGATATTGTGTAAGGTCACAAATTGTGCTTGCTGACAATTTATTCTCCATGCATCCACAATTTCCCTTGGCCTTTCAGATCCAAATCCAGGTCAGGAGGAAGTGCCTGGGACCAGCAAAGATGCCTCATGTTGTTCTGGACCTGTAATGTCTTACAATGTCTCTGAGCCTTATTGTGTTGCTAGAGAAATCTTCCTGTTGTGGATGGGCACAGTGGCAGTATGTGCAGAATTAGAGCCCCCCTGTGGTTGAGGGACCCTCAGGTTATTCATTTACATTGTTAACTGAGTCAAAACATTGGAAACAGGACTGCAAACAATTGCCATTGTTGCCATCCTAGTGTTTCAGTTTCAGCTTTTTCAATTTGCTGTACTTGTGGCAGTTTTCATCCTATTGTTGCCCGCCAGCCCAACCTCTGAGTGCTACAAGGTTCCAGGAGCTCCAGGCACTTACCCTGTTGGAATGAGGCACATTGGAGACTGTGATGTCTTTAGGATATATGGTTTATTTACACATATATACATCCTGAGCCTACTTTTTCCACTTGAAGATATTTTGGATCATGAGGCCCCAACTATGAGGCCTCATCTGATAGGTTCACAGCATTAACACCACAAGAGATGTTAATTCCAGCAGAAGTCCAGCAGAAATTGGGCATGGTTCTGTCTCTTAGCTGCCCGGCCTGTATCTTTTCTTCCCCTGAAGACATGCCGCAAGGCAGCAGAGGTTAAGGACCAGAGTTTTCCTTCTCCTAGATGGGCTACCTTCCCAGGTGGATAAGCCCCACCTGCCCCTCACTTCACTCTACAGCAAAGCTTTCAGAACTTCATGTTGGTGACACATTTTTTAGACATGCATCATTTCACAACACACTAATTCAGTGTTACTAGCAAACTGGAGGTTAAACTTACCCCTTATAAGAGATACGGACACATGTCATGTAACACACCTACACGCTGCAGCCGACACGTTTCCATGTCGCAGCCCACAATTTGGAAAGCTCTACTCTACAGCATCTGCAGAAACCGCCTTCTTGACCATTTGCCCCACTATTGGTCTTGTCTGCTCAATCCTCTGGAGCTTGTCTTCACATGCAGGGTAAGGGCCTAACTCACTGGATACCTTCACCTGGTTTAGCCAGCCAGTCAAAGCCATCTGCTGTGGTGTGACCACTGTTGCATGCTAACAGCTTCTAGGAGCCACAGGTGAGAGCTGAGTGCAGGGTGGGGACCAAAGGTGGACAGCATGAGGTGTCCCCCACTAGAGGTACTACTCCTCCCCTAACACCCCTGGTGGAAGGTTATGCAAGTGATTTCTAGCTAGGAAGAGGCTTAGACTGGTCGGTGTTAGAGTTCAACAACATCTGAAGGGCCACAGTTTCCCCATCCCTGCTCCGGAGCCTGGTCTGATGGGTGCAGATCAGGTCATCTGATGTAGGAAAACCGCACAAACTGGATTCTGCAGATCATTGTAAGGATGCCTGCAGAATCCAGTCTGTGTGCGCCCCTATATTAAATGACCTGATCTTCATCTCTCAGACTCGTGTGGATTGGAACTATAAAATACCAGATTCTGCACTTTCCTGCCATGCAGTTCTTGGTAGTTTAAATGTATAAAAATACTCATTGAAATAATATTTTGAGGGAAAATATGCATTTAAATACTTGCTTTGAGAGGAAATGAACATTTACATATTTAAATATGTATTTAAATACATAGTTTGAAAGAGGTTTTTTATTTAAAAAATGCAGATTAATGCAGATACGGAACAGAACCATGAGTGAAAACCATGCAGAAGTGATATGGATAGAAATAGACATATTTCCCATCCCTATCTGAGAGTTTCAGCATCATGAAATGTCTGTTGAAACAGGTTAGCAACTGTTAAGTAGCCTGTGAATCATCTGGGCACTTCTTATGCTTGCCAGTTTGAACCCTATGTGTAGTTAGTGAAAGGCGAACCTCTTTGCTGTACTTCCATTTGTGAGAATTGAGAGATCTAGTAGTTTGTGTTCTGCACTTGAGAGAGAAGTGAGGGGGTGGGTAGGTAGCCCAAATTACCTCAATTTAAATGCAAATTTTGACTTTTCACGTCTGACTAGAATGTCTATTTGTTTTTGTTTTATAAAGACTCAAACCTGAAGCAATGAAAAAATCAAATCTCTTTCTTGCTGATATTGATATATTTTCCACACAGTAATCTTTGCTTTCCTTGTGTTTCCCCCTCTCCACTTAAAAATTAATTTTCTTGAGAGAAAAAGGTCATTAGGAGAAGGTACTCCATTCTAAGCTAAACAGAGAAAAGATGCTGTCTGCTTAATATGTTTCATCATTTCTTAGTTGAAGATTTCCTATTTGGGGATTTTAAACCCCAGTCACTAACTTACAAAGGGACACTTGAGGGATGGCATAATGGTAAGTTAAGGGTTTCAAATTGTTCTTAGAATTTTAGATCAGTCACCTATAACTGAAGGGAATAATATATACATCAGAGCCCCTGAGATGTTTAATGACATTTCTTCCCCTCCTAAACACCCCTGTTAAACATGTCCTGTTAAAAACCTCCCAAACTCAAACGGAATCAAAATAGGAACAGCTCCATTATGGAACTAGTTGTTACAAGAACCATAAGCTATCCTTATGTCACATTTCTGCCTCATGATATAGTATACCAAGCCATGTGATGTCACCCTTCTCTGTGTCCCTTCCACACATTGAGCCATTATTTATATGAAGTGGGAGCACAAAACCCACAGATCATGTCACATATGAATTATATTACAGAGGTCAAATGAAGAGAGTAGAATATAGAGCGGTGGGAAAGTGTTGTTTTCCTTTATAACATTAAGTTACACCATGGTATACCAAAGCTGTGATCCAGCAAGCCCCTTTGTGTGTACACGCACACACTTACAACAGCCCTTGTCAGTCATTCTTCCTCCTGCCCCTACAATAACCAACATGTGAGGGGGCAAGCCAGGACAGTCCTGTTCATCTTGTTGCCTCCCTGCCACCAGCTTCAGCACATTCTGTAATGATTTCGCCATGACTTCCGTTTTGTATATTTCTTGTGAAGCATCCTGAATTTTTTCCAGCTTATCTGAGTTTTACAGCTTTGACCACAGCCTTTTGAAATGATATATATACAATATGTGCTTGTGCAGGGTAAACTAGCCATAATTTGTCATATGGTCTGCAATAAAAACTTTTACTTATTTTTTTATTGACACAGAAAATACTTACAGTTGCCTCATGAGATTCATCTAAGGACACCCCCACCACTGAAAAACAAATACTCAACCTGAATTTTGTAGATAACTTGTTGAGAGAGAGAGAGAGAGAGAGAGAGAGAGAGAGAGAGTCTCAAAAGTTTTTTTTTTTTAAGCTTGATAATAAAAATAATGAATGCTGGGCTTTTGAAACTGGTGCCTGGAGACATAGACAGTTGTGGGATTTGAAGGGCTGAAGAGCTGAAAATCTCTCGGCAGGTTTCTGTGAAATGACTAGCCAAGCCGCCTTCTGCCGTACAACTGCGTTGGCACAGGAAAAGTATCTCTTTGGAAGTAATGATGACAGAATCAGACTCAAAATATCAGTAAAACCTCTTGCCTCACTTCTGATAAGTGCAAAGGTAAAGGAAAGCAATTTGAGGGATGGGTTTTTATATATCATCATGAAGCTCTTGGCATTTTCAAAACTTGGAAATTTAAGTTGCAGGGGCCGCTGCCTGCAAGTGTATGATGACATGCTCCAGGGATCATTGGGTAGATGAAAATTACAATTAAAACACACCCACCCCCAAAAAAACTTCTTTTTAAAGCATTATAGTGTCTTCTTTTTGTTTTTTAAAGAAACTGACATAAAATGAAGCTGTATCTCCTGCTGACATTAGGGCTCCAGGGCTGGTAGGACCAGGGCTGCAGAGGCTTTTGTGGTGATGAGGCAGGGGCCAGGGTACAACAACAGATCTTCTCTTGAAGACTGGGGCTCTTGTCTGAGAGGGCGATCCAATGGAATGCCTCCAGATTCCTTAAAATTGAATGGTAAGTATCAAATGGATTATGTTCAAAGTAGTGATGTGTTCAGCACTCTTCTCCCACATTGTGGACCCCCATGCCATGGCAGATGGTCTTTGGGTTAGGTTGGCCCGCTCAAAATGGCAACCTTCTAAGGCTGCATTTCATTTTAGAAACAAACGAACAATGCTCCTAGCTCTGGCATTGCTGCTGCTTACTGAGAGGCTGAGGGGAGAGACTTTAGTCAGGATGGGGCTGCATGAGTACATTGGCAGGAGGGCCAGGTTGCAGTGGCGTAGCGTGGGGGGTGCAGGGGGGGCCGGCCGCACCGGCCGCAACATCTGGGGTTAGGGCAAATCCACAGGTTAGGGGGCGCAAATCCACGGGTTAGGGGGTGCAAATCCACGGGTTAGGGGGCGCAAATTACTTGCCTTGCCCCGGGTGCTGACAACCCATGCTACGCCACTGCCAGGTTGGCTGCACTGGTGTCCCCACAGAGCTTGACCACACTACAGCCTTGTCTCACCTACTCCTGGTAAGTGACAGGGATGCTGGTGCTGGGAGGCTATTGCTGCCGACTGCTCTTGAGAAGAAGCATAGGAAGGTATAATTCTAAAAAAAGAAATACACAACCATATTTAGCTCTGAGCTTCTGTTCTGCAGCAAAGTCCTTGGGAGAAAAGGAAGAAATACTTTCAAATGAGCACTGGTGTTAACTCCATGAATTAAATCCTCCATAAAGTAAAGTGGGAGTGATGATTCCATTCTTTTCTTGTACAATATCTGAGTAAAGGAAGCCCTTCAATTCCTTCTTAGTTCAGGGTTATAGCAGAAAATTAATAAAATCTATATTGAAGTGACAGCTGGTTTGCAGCACTACCTTTTCCCTACATTGCTTTCCTCTCCAGTGACTTGTGTTTGGGGCTAAATACACATTTATCCCTTTTTGTTTTATAGCTTTTATTGATTTTTTTTTTTAAAAAAAGAAATCTCTGTGCTTAAGAATCATAATTGCATTGGGATATCAACTGTGGTCCTAGCAGCCCAGGCTGTTCATATCGTTTTTCCTTGGGCTGTTTAATTAATGGTCTTCCAAAGTCATCAAGATTATGAAACGAAAATGCAGAATGAACACACTTTCCTCCAATACTTCATGGAATGCACAAGGAAAGGTTGGGAAAGTATGAAGGATGATTATTGGGTTTTGTAACACCTCAAAATTCAACATTTTTGTTGTTGTTTCTAGATTGCTGCCTTCGATAATTAATTCTTGACCCCCATCCTCCTTTGGTTGAGGATAGTTATAAGAACAGACATGCTCAAAGAGACTTTGGCTTGGAAAAAACTGGCTTATAATAATGAAATGAAATATACCTTTAATTATCTAGGAAATCTGGAACATCTATGCAACCAATGTTTACTTCATCTTGATAATACCTGTAAGGTATTGTTATTATCGCTAAACATTGCATAGTGTTTTCTATTATCATTTGTTGGTTGATTTTAAATTCAAAGCTTCACAGTTTGATTTGCTTCCACATATTTTTGGCTTTTAGTTACAGAAAGCTCCAGGCAGTGTGATTTTGGCAACTAATGTTTCTTCAAGTGCTGGAGAACTCTAAAACTTTTTTTTTTAAAGCATAATTATCAGCAAAATTGTGTCTGTCAGTGAAATGTGGTCTAGCAATCTTTAAGCTGTGAGAGTACACACCTGCCACTCAGTGCAAGAGGCAGGAAGGGGCGGGGTGTCAAATGGCTGAAGGGGAATGTGCAGGACACACCATGGTGGTTTCATTTCCTGTTTCTTAGATTGGGTTAAAGGGACAATTTGCAACTTGGCAATTGAGGTTACATTTCATCAGCCAATTAAGACATGGTATTTTGATTTAGGGTGCTTTGAGGAGGGTTTTTTATTACAGGATCGCTGCTGCTTATGCATGCAAATCCTTCACAGCATCCACACAATGCCATCAGCACCAAAATGCTAGCCACATTCCCCTCTGCATTTAATCCAGATCTATCCTTTCTGAGCAAAATCTAAAGAGTAAAAAAGACCTTAAGAAACCTTTGCTGATAACCTGTTTACAATATCTGAATCAGCCTTTTGGGATATTAAGCTCTGCCTGGAAGCCCCTTTGAGCCAACAAACCCTTGACTTTTGGCCAGGTACTCAGTTTCATTTGGTTGGAGACTGGCATTAATATTCCATATATATCAACAGCCCAATGTCAAAGCACATTCACAAAGATACTGTTGTATCCAGAGGTGTCCTTCATTTCTGAAAGGCTGTCTGATCCAGTGGAGGGATCAGTGAATGAAAGGTGAAGGGAGGGGATACTAACAAATTTCCCTTTTCCATGCAATTTCCTCTGTCATCCCCACACATATCCTTCTCAATTCTGCAGAGTCCTCCAAACAACTGGATCAGATTGGGGTACACAGAGTACAGTGGTACCTCGGGTTAAGTACTTAATTCATTCCGGAGGTCCGTTCTTAACCTGAAGACCACTTTAGCTAATGGGGCCTCCTGCTGCCGCTGCGCCGCCGGAGCACGATTTCTGTTCTCATCCTGAAGCAAAGTTCTTAATCTGAGGTAATATTTCTGAGTTAGCTGAGTCTGTAACCTGAAGCGTATGTAACCTGAGGTACCACTGTACTGCAGAGGGAAAGGCACCTTTCCATTTATGGAAGCTGTCACCCGATCAGAGACATTTCCATGAACAGAAGGGCATTCGTGGACCTTGGAACAGGGTTACCAATCCTTTGTGATACTTAGACCTAGCAAATCACCATGCTTTCTATAAATCACTGCCATATTTTCTTCTCTGCTATCTTCATCCTTTGCCATAAAGACTTAATTCTTCATTACTGTGGCATGATTGAATATTGCCAGGTTTTGAGCTTGTTGGGTTCTTCCCCACTCATGAAAGTCTATAAACCAGAGAGCAATTCCTGTGATTAACTTTGGCAGCAGACAAATGTAGCTGACATGCCATTGGATCTTGCGCCCTCCATTTTGAGTAACATTGCTGTAGCCTTTATTTCCTTTTGTATCATAGATGCCTTCTATTCCAGAAAAATTTATACAAGAAACAATTGCATTATGAAGTGAGATTGTTGTTTTCTTTGAAAAAATAGAGTATGTACCTTAATTCAACTGTGGTACCATGCTCCAAAACAGCTCTCCATAGTCATATTCCGTAACACAATGAATACCAGCAAAATGAAGTGGAAACCTGAAGTGTAGCAGTAGAATAACTCTGCGAGTGCTGGCCATTATAAGGCCAGGAAGCCTTCTTTGTAGTTCCAAACAAAGAGAATCTTTCTGCTACAAATATTTGTGTTGCATTAACAATGAATCCATTGCTGGGCAAATGAATGGGAAGGATGTTTCATTTTTTTATCATCATCAAATGTGACTCATAAAAAAAGAACATGTATAATACTAAAATGCCATTCTCCTAACTGGTAGAGCTGCCTGGCAACTGGACCTCTGAGAGGTAATTACGAGTGCAAAGTTGGCCATGTTACTGAGAGGGGTTGGGCTACTGTGCAATGAGAAGAATAGTGAAGGGTTAGTTGATTGTTGGTTGATTTTCACTCTTCTAATTGAGTTCTGGCTACAGCTTACAAAGCATTGAAAATATACTCTAAGGCAGCCTTCCCCAACCTGTTACCATACAGATGTTCTTGGACTACAGTTCCCATTGGTCAACATGACCCATTGTCAAGGGTGATGGGGGTTGTAATTCAAAACACCTATAGGTATATATTTTGGAAAGTTTTTGTTCAGTATGCATTTGGACACCTCTTGAGATACTGTGAGCAAATTTTGCACGATGGTTCCCAAGATTCATCTAAGGTTGGAAACAACAACACCATTTGGATTCAAGGTAGTGGAGTGAAGCTTTCAAAACTGCATTGATTTTAACCAAATATTTCATGATTGTTCCAGGGATCAAGGGGCAGGTTTTCAACTGTGTTTGGATACAATTAGATGCCATTTTGAATCAAGATGGCAGGCTCACCCTTTTAATACTGAATTGATTTTAACCATCAGTTTTATTCTTCTTTCCCATGTTTTGGTTTTATACTCTTAATGTGTTTTATTCGTTTATTTATATGGTACATATCCTGCTTCTTAATCACAAGGATTTCCAAGGCTTTCAGAATCTTCACTGTAGCTTGTGTGTCAAGGTCCCCAAGACACCCCCCAATAAAACACAAGTGACACATTATTTTTGTTTGAGGTTTTTGGCATAATTTTGGCCGCAACTTTATTAAATTACAAGCAATGTGAGTGATTGCTTAGGCATTGGTTGCGACTATCTGACCCCGCATGGAGACAGTCTGACATTCGCATGCCTGCGAAGTAAGAAAAGGGAAAGACACCCAGGGAGAGAGACGGGACTGGGAACCATGCCTCACTTCTCTCCAAATGCTCCCAGGGGCTCTTGCATGGCCCTAGTCCCTTGACATGGTTCGGACAAAAGCATGGCGAGCCCTTGGGTTCCTCTAATGGAAAACCCTTGCAGCAGCAGCACTATTGGAGGGGCAGGCACAGCCGAATCCATACCATACCTCTCCACCAACCAATTCCCAAACCAATGCCTAACTGCAACCTTACAAGTTGTGACGATTTGCTACGCAGTAGGCAAAAACCAAATGGCACCAGCCAATCAGCCAAATGGACAAAATTCCTACTGGGCCCCTGCCCCAACAGCAGACGACCCCATGACAGGCATAGCAAGGTCAAGCGAAAAGCCTAAAATAGGGAGGGAGGGTGGGTGATCTGATGCACACAGCGAAAAGAGGAAGCTCAACGCTGCTTGCAGGGCATTTAAAGACTAGGGCTGTCAATCAAAAAATGGCAACATATAATTCTCCCCAGCAACAGTCAGCCCTCTGCTAATGGTGGCCAAACTCTTTCCCGCCCAGCAACAGCGGGGTGTCTTGCTAGCCCCCACCACAACACGTGCTCTCCACGAAGGAGAACATGCTTTATAAAATTGACAGTGCAACCCTATACATGTCTACTCAGAAATAAGTCCCATTGAGTTTAATGAGGCTTACTCCCAGTTGAGCAGGTATAGGATTACAGCCTAAAATATTTTTCTCACTCTCTTTACATGTCCATCTACCAGATTTCACCTTTTCAAGTGCTCAGAATGTCTTTTGTATAAGGAAATGTCACCATGAGGTGAGAAATTCCTACAAGCATTCACTACACAAGGAAACAGTTTTAGGTACAAATGTACAGAAGCTTTATAATGATTTATCATCCATAGTGACTTCTTCCTGAAAAAATGATTGTATGAAATAACCTGTAGACTGTTTGTAATTGTTTGGCATGGATAATCAATGAACTCCGCCATTCTCTTTTTCTTACAGAGATGTAAACTGAAAACTTCTTTTCCTCTTCAGTTCAGATCTTTAGGTCTGGGTAAAACCAGCAATTTCCATATGGATGAGTGGAAAATTTCCATTCAAGAGTGGGCCGAGATGTGTGAGCATCTCAAAGAGAAACATCTGCACAGGAATGTCAGCTTTAGGGCTGTGTGTGCCACTTTGGAAAAGACCTGAAGCAGCCCTAATTGGTACACTGTCTTCATTCTGGCATAACACTTCCTACTGCTATATGTTTTGATTTTCAGGGATGACATTGTTGCTTTTATAGCTGAGTTCCCTTTTGAAATATGTTTTCAATTTATCTTTTGTGTGCATGTATATATTTTCTATACAGAAAGTTACCCTGGAATTCTATATCGACATCCATGCTCACTCCACGATGATGAATGGCTTTATGTATGGGAACATTTTTGAAGACGAAGAAAGATTTCAGAGACAGGCTATTTTCCCCAAGCTACTCTGCCAGAATGCTGAAGACTTCTCCTTTGTAAGCATCTCTCTCTCTCTCTCTTTTCTACTGTATTTCCTTCCCCCTTCCCTTCCCTTCAATTTTTTTTTTTTTTTTTTTTTTGTATTATTAAATAGGTGTCTATTCATACAACTCATTCAGCCTTTGGCAGTACCAGAGTCTTCAGGCAGTCCGTGCTCCATACAAGCCATGATGGCTGAGATATGTGTGTGTTGCTGCTGCTTGGTGGATTCACTTTTGTTGTGGCAGCATTGTCACAACCAGTAGAGCCTGGTCACATTTGCAACTGACTGCATACTGGGTTTATGAGACGGGTGAGGAACATGTGCCTTCAGACAGGGCCAGATTTAGATTTAATGAGGCCCTAAACTACTGAAGGTAATGGGGCCCTTTATATGCCCAGCTGTCCTTTGTCAACAACAAATTGCCGCTGTTTTTTTGCTATATGGTAATTTATGGACCTAATAGGTATTTAAAGCCATTTGCACATAACAAAATATGTATTTTATCAAAGTAATTTGTTTTTTATGTTATATTTTGGAAATGTACATCCAGTTTTTTTCTTTAAACTTTTTTGGGGGCCCCAAGAAGGTGGGGCCCTAAGCTATAGCTTGTTTAGCTTATACGTAAATCCAGCACTGCCTTCAGATGTTGCTAGACTGGAACTGCCATCATTGCTGACCCTTGGGTCATGCTGGCTGGGGCTGATGGCAGAGGACAGAGTTAGAATAGATTTTTGCCCTCAGTGGAAGTGCCATGTTCAGAGGCAATATAGCTTATCCTTGACTACCAGGAGTCGGACTTCAGGGGTAGGCTGTGAGCTGCCAGAGACATATGGCAAGTCACTTTTGGAAGTATTGTGCTGAACTAGATGGAACAGTGGTCCGATCCAGCAAGGTGGTTAACTGAAAAAATGTACTTGATACAAAAACTTTTGTTTGTTTGTCAAAATGGGATGTTATGTTGTATCCCTTAAATGCTATATTGGACAGATATTTCTCTCCCCTCCCCCCCCCCACCCCACGCCTCGCAACCTGACCTGGCCTTTATTTTTTTCCCTTTTCCTTTCTCCTCAGTGCTTAATTTTTTTTCTGAGGCCAGCCAGCCAGCCAGAATATGTCATCAATGGATGTTCCAGCTGCTGAGTTGTGTTTAATCTTGCATTATTCCAGTCACAGCCAATATCATCCTAATAACCCATATTTTGAAGGTGCAGGAAGAGGGAACGTGCTATAAAGGGCCTCCCTGGCTTTTCCCGCACAGAAACAACGTAAAGCAGCTGAGTCTGCATATTGGAAACAAAGCAATCAACAGAGAGTCCCATTTGTCTACTAGCAATAATGCTAGCCTGAAGGGTTTTCCCCACCTCGCAGTACTGTATAGAAATTGTTTGCATCTCATGGTTTCACTTAATAAAAAAAAAGAAAAAAACTTTGCAATGCAGAGCTGATAAACAAACTAAGGTAAGACATGCACTTGGATTTGGTGACAGTGCTTGGGTATCTATCTGCAGAAAGTGTAGGCCAAGGGTCAAAAGTGTCAAAGCCACTTTTGAGGTCAAGATCTTCAGTATGTTACTAATAGCTTAAGGTCCTGCTGCTGAGAAATGCTTTTCACTACAGTGGTAAGGTTGCCATAAGGCCCACTGGGATGGATTTTCCATGAATTCTGGATCATTACCCGGCCCAAATTCCAATTCCATTTTTCTAAGTCTCTAGGAAATATGAGGCAAAAGATGCAGGCGGTGTTATGCCCTGCCATGTAGTGCTCTCACCTTTTATTCAATGCAGGAAGTTGTGTCTGTGATTGACATTACTGGCTTAAAATGCAGCTAGGTCATTTTTCTTCTCAGTATCAAAACTGGAGTCTTTTGGGTGGGTAGGGATGTGTGCACATTAAAGCCGTAATTTAATTGTCCAGGGATCAAACCTCTTTGATTCTTTTGATGGCCTACCCTGAGTCAGAATCTTAGAAAATGATGGAGGAATCCAGGATTCTAGTATAGTTTTGATTGGGAAACAGTGTGCCCAGTCCCAAACAGAAAAAAAAGCATCTTGGTCTTTTTAGGGGTCCAAATAGATGTGAAGTCGGTAGAGTGATTGCAATTAGGGTGTCTGGTTTTAAACTTTTAAATAGCACCTACGGTGCCTTTGGGGGTAGAAGCAAGATGGTGCCATTGAGGGTGGGAGTTTGAACAATGGACACTTAAATAACGATGCATTGTGGGGCAAATAGCAGCTCTAAAGAGGGAGGTTTTCATCGTGAACTTAGCCCAAGGGAGATGGTGGGCTTTACAAAAAGGCTACCCATGTTCTGCAGTTCTAATGCTGTGGTTTCATATTTACTTGTAAAGCTGCCAGTCTGTGTGGCCAATATTGCATTAACAAGATTGCTATATTTTATCCTTGTGGAAATTTACCAAATTATGTGCGTATGACTGATTGTGGTCAAATCAGTGCAGGCAAACATATTGTCTTATATGACAAAGATAAAACAGGCTTGCAGATTGTGCATTGAAATAATGAACTAGGCTACAAATGTAAAAAATGAAAAAAAACCAAGTTTTTAAAAAGTTGAACAAATGGAGTGGGAGCCAAACATTTTCCTTGCCTAGATCACCATTTGGTTCAGGACTAGCTGGGACAACTTACTTGACCCTTTAAGACTGTTATTATATGCCAGGCTTGAATTGTTAAACTGCTGCTACTATGTATCTTCTCATATTGGATAAAATACAAACTAAATTAATTCTGTTTTGGAAGGAAGGGTGCATATCCTTGTCATTTGGTAGTGATGGTTGTTGTTGTTGTTTTTAGAGGAAGAGAAGCCTTTTAGGAAGAGAGAAAGTAGGTGCCAACAATCAAAAAAACATTGTTTGCCTCCTGCTCCAGGTCACTTCCAGAGGCAACTGGCAGGCTTCAGCACATGCTGGCAGCCAGCGTATTTGAGATTATTCTGGGAGCTGCTGGCTCACAGCTTCTCACACTGACTCAGCAGTTTTGGTGTGTGACCTTGTACAGGGAGGAATTCACTTGGAACAAGACTCAAATGCCAGTTATCGCTGGACAAAATAGCAGGCCCCAAACTAATAGCCTCATTGTCTTGTTGATCCACATGTTGAAACTGGCAGCTCACATTCCTTCTGTTGTACTTGGATGTGTTTTTTTAAAAAAAGAAATCTTGTTTAAAAATAAAGATCTGCAAATGTTTAACCAGGGGGATGCAAGATCCGTGACATGCTTTATTATGGGTACCCCTTCTCCACCAGGTACTACTGGTGGCCGGTACTGTTCTCTATTGCTTGACAGGCTACTATAATTTTGGATGACATGAGCAAATTTTTGGTCACTTCCCAACATGTAACAGGGATGCCGCTGTTGCATATCTCTGCCTTAGTGTCAGAAACCCTTGTCATGTTGAGGTCTGTACAATCCTGTGACCATCCCACATGGCTGCAAAATTCTCGACTCTTTCTAAATAAACAAGCCCTAGTAGTGTCTTGAGCTATAGTAGTAAGAACAGCAGGGAATACAGTTGGCCAGGCTACCGGGATTTCTTTGTTAAGAGATATGTGCAGATATGACACTCTCGGTATAAGCCTTTGTGGGTGTGAGGAACAAAGCGGTGACAATTAGAAAGCTGTGTATATAAATACACAGCAGGCACCGAACGCTCCAGAAGGACAGAAAACTGCACAGTAAACGTTATCATGCCCATGTTTGAGAAGTGTGGGAATGGGCCACTGTTGTAGCTAATTATTTTTCTGAAGCTTCAGGAGGTCTCATTTACATTGTATGCTACAGCAGACATTTGTAAGGATTAGAATACTTCCCTAGAATTGCTTCAAGTGAAAGCTGGCGGCTGCATGAAGTGTTGTCTGTAATTGACTAGCTTCATGTCTTCACACAGCATCAAGACAATGTTCCATTATGTTATCCATTGACAGTATCATTGAAAAGATTACTCTCCTTAAAGTATCTGTCAAGCTTGATTGATTTACAAGGGACAAAAGCACCGAGAGGACTTGAAATGCAGGTCCTTCTTTTCTCTCACACCACCGTTTAGCATACATAATGGATCCCCTTTGATGTCAAAAGCTCATATTCCATTAATAATGAACAGGCTTTTTGAATGCAGGCTCCTTGTACAGAGTCCCACACTAATAACCTGTTTGCTGCAAAATGGGAATCACTGGCAAAGCAATCATTTGTCTGGATTTTACATGCTATCTGTGAGTCTACACTCAAAGGGATTTCTTTCAGCACTCTGCATGACTGAAGCTCAGGCAAATCCTGGTCTTCCACTTCAAAAACAACATCCTGAAGATGGTCACTTGAATGGTTTACTTTAATTAGGCTGGGAAAAATTAGCATTACTATATTGTGGAGTGTATTTCATGCATAAGGAGCTTATTCCCATTGGTGAGTGATACTCTAAATATCTGGTTGTGCAAATGCTCCATCTACATGTTTGATATGGTGAGTCCCCAGATACAGCTATTGCTGCCTTGGGTGATTCTTATAAATAAAATGGGGCATTCCTCTATCAGTGGAAAAATGGCTGTTCTGTCTAGGGATGTGCTTGGTCAGAAGCTACTCCCTCCAAACAGCTGGGTCTCCAGGGAAGTTTTAGAACAACTTTGTAAATCCCTGAACTGTTCTTTTGCTAATTTCATCTGCTATTTTTTTCTACCACAAACTAAGTCTGATGAATTCAGGATCCATCCTACATAAGAACACATAATCCCCTTTTCAAAGCCATCCAGGTTAGTGATCGTCATTACATCCTTTAGATTCTCTATCTCAAGATCACCCCGGGCATTTTTGTGAGGGGGACCATAGTAGCAGTCAATTAAATGAAGGACAAAACAAATGACATATGACGTGTTTGCTAATTTGGACATAGCCTTACTTTCTTTATAACCAGAATGGTTCTCATCCATTCTATCTGAGGGAGGAATTTGAAACTCAAAGTTTTACCTGCAAACATTTTTCAGTAAATGATCATACCTTACTTATTTATATTTTCATGGACAAAAGTTAAAAGTCACTAGTACAAAGGCTGAGTCACCAGATTTTATGAGTATCTGCTGATTTAATTACCAGTGCATCTGATGTCATTCATAATATAAAGCTAAAGCTGGATTTGGAGTGTGCTGCTTTGCTAGGCATCACTTATTTTACTTAGCAGATTAGTCATCAAAAGCAGCTGAGCATTTCAAGAAGCCATTAGAGCTTGGGGATGACTAATTGTGCTCTTTGCAATGGGATCAGAGAGGCCTATTTGCTCTTCTTTTTCCAGGAAAAGGAAATGGACAAAGTCAGTCAGAGAGGGCTTCATTCCCCATCCATCCACCCACCTCAGGTGGATGCTAGGTCTAGCTGTAATCATTGAGATGTCTTGATTAGGCCCCATATTGGTGACCCCTTCCTTTTACTCTTTTCACCCAAAGTGGGCCAAGTGTTGACTCCTGCAGTTTTTCAACCAAGTTCAGATGACAGAAGCAGTCAGTCAACAACCAGCTCCTGGGCATCGTTCCTTCTGCCAAGGGTAGCAATCTTAAAGGGACAGGTTGGGCAGAGCAGAACTGTGCCACAGGCATTTTCTCACCTTCCTTTTGTCCAGGTTGTTGTTGTTTAGTCGTTTAGACGTGTCCGACTCTTCGTGACCCCATGGACCAGAGCATGCCAGGCACTCCTGTCTTCCATTGCCTCCCGCAGTTTGGTCAAACTCATGTCCGTAGCTTCGAGAACACTGTCCAACCATCTTGTTCTCTGTTGTCCCCTTCTCCTTGTGCCCTCAGTCTTTCCCAACATCAGGGTCTTTTCCAGGGAGTCTTCTCTTCTCATGAGATGGCCAAAGTATTGGAGCCTCACCTTCATGATCTGTCCTTCCAGTGAGGACTCAGGGCTGATTTCCTTAAGAATGGATAGGTTTGATCTTCTTGCAGTCCATGGGACTCTCAAGAGTCTCCTCCAGCACCATAATTCAAAAGCATTAATTTTTCGGCGATCAGCCTTCTTTATGGTCCAGCTCTCACTTCCATACTTCCATACATCACTACTGGTTGTCCAGATTAGCTGACTGGTACTATCTCAGAATCGTGCTGCCTAGAGCTGCTACTGCCCAGTCATGGATCTTGGATAGTCACTCTCCCAAATGTCTTCTCTTTGCCTATTGTGCTGCATTCCTGGAACTCTGCATCGAAACCATGCAGAATAAAACTTTGCAAAGGCTTGAAAGACTTTGACATAGCTGATCTGTTGGGAAACTATTTTTGGCTACTTACATTAATCCTCTGAATCCCTAACAATTATGGACACTTGTTATTTCTGAGAAAATGTCACTCGGTTTGAAATACCACCACTTTCTTATCTAGGTATTTACATAATTTCTTATCAGAAATCCCTAGCATATGTAAGCAGGGCTGGGAAAGGTCCATATCTGAAATTCGAGAGAGCCACTGCCCACCAGTACTGTATAATAAACAGTGCTGCTTTAGATGGATAAGTCAGTTAAGTCTGCCTCAGTATATGACAACTTCCCATACTCCTACCTAAATTTCAGACAATTGCCATGTCTTCAAATTAGCCATGGAAATAGCCCAAAGCAATCTCTGTAATTGATTTCAATGGGAGAGAAAGTTAAGTACATAATTAAATATCCCTCCTTTGAAATAATGAGACTTAAGCTCTTGGAATCCATTCATCCTTATTCACGGGTACAGATTCTCAAACTGACCACTGGGTTTTCATGTGGAAGAAGGAGTATAAAATTCTTTATGTTTCAGTTAAGCCTTGCTTGAGCAGCAAGGTCTTCCCAAGCACTGGATTCTTGTATCCTGACTTGCTCTTTGGCCCCAAATAATCCTTTAGTCTTGAATACTGGTTTTCCTGGAGGTCATTGGCTCCTCTCAATGTACCGGCTCTGACCCTGACACTGCCATAGCAAATTTGATAGCGACACTTAAAATTGAGATAGCTGGGATTAAAACCAGCTACGTTTTCCTCATCATCACAAAACTGGATTCTGCTTGCATGTAAAATAACAGATAAATTTATTGCAGTAGCTCTGCAACAGAAGCTCTCCTATTCCCCCTTTTTTCTAAGAAGACAAATGGAACTATTATTTTATTTTTGTTCCTTTGGAATACATTTCTGTACATTGGACATGCCATAGGAATTTTGGTGTTCACTTTGGAGGCAAACAAAAAAATAGGGTGGGAACTGTATGTGTTTTAAGGCTGCAAATGCTGGTTGCTCAGGAACGAGGACCCTCTGGATATTCCTGGCTAAATGAAACCCATCTGTCACATGATGTTAAACCAATCTGCTCGTGTTAGCCACAGGGCCATCTTCAAATTAATTTATAGCCCCCAAAAATAGCAGAAAGGAAGAAATATCCACACAACTGTTTCTTGTTTTCTTCTTGCCACTTCTTGTCCACATACATTGTTTTAAAGGCCCAGGGGGGAGAAATCCCATGTGCTTAGGGATGAAACCAATTTTCTAAGCAAACATACCAGTAAAAGTTACACTCATAAAAACCACCAGCAGGGACCTAGTTTTTGTTATATTTATATAGGAGGAGGTTTCTGGAGAACTTGGCAGTTCTACTGATACGAGAGGAATGATGAAAGTACTTTTGCCCCCAGAACTTGCAAGGGTTGACTATACAGAAGAGTTTGGGCTTGTTGTAGTAGTATTTTAGTTCTTCTCTAGCTCAGTAAACAAAAACAAAGTACCTCTTGAAAAGGACCTAACATGGAAAGTGTTATCTCAGTGCAAATATATGTATCCTATTGATCCTGATATCCAACTTATTGCTTCTCACCCCCCAAGGTAACAGGGACCTATAGAAAACTATGGTTAAATAATACTGGAAATGACCACCAAGTTTATCACCTTCCAACCTGGAAACCAGTTTCATTTCCTGATGAATGACTGCTGCAGAATATCTTGCTTCACTCAGTGCAAACACAGCATTAATCGTGTGGTGATGCAGCACCCACCTATAATCTCTTTTTGTGTATGTCTGGGTAGGAGGCATTGGAAGAGATGAAAAGGGTATTGCAATGGGGTCTGAGGCCTTCCTGACCCGTCTCTATTTCCATGCCTCAAAGTCCAAGGTCATCGATGTAGGTCTGGTTGTTAGATTTTACTCTTAATCAAATCTGATGCAGGAAACTAGATATCTTATGGCGTGGCCATTTCAGGGTGTTCTGAGCTCTACTGTGCCTCCTTTAGAAGGCTTCTGCCACTTATCACGGCTGTTGGAAATGTGGCAAAACAGTAGCTTGACCTACCTGAGTTTTTCATCTCATATGGGTCTCCATTCTCCAGTTACACTGTATGGAATGTGAATAAGACTTCTTCTTTCATCAGAAGATTATGTGAGATTGCATGTGGTGAGTTTTGCCTATGATCCATTGGGCAATTAGATCTGTGTGCCTGCGGCTTTTATTGGTGTTTGTTTGTACCTCGAGCCTGAAATGGAAATCCTCTCTTAAAATTAGCTCTCCTACATGTTCCTGCACATGTGATTCAGAGCCATCTACTTAAAAGACTCAGTACAAAAGAAAGGCGTAATGGAAATTCATAGGTTTAACTGTTGCTTGCCTGCATTGGTAAGGAGCTGATAGGATGTATAACAGGTTTAATTTTTCCTAATCCTCTATTTTCTGTTCTGCTTAGGGAACATAAAAATGTAGTGAACTATAGATGGAAATGGTGTATATTGGCTTCTACCCTTAGGTTTTCTTGCTATATCTTAGAGATGTTTTTGTTTGTGCATAATCCTTCATAACATGAGAATAGTTTGGCCTGTGTCTGTTACATACAACTGGCAAAATCCCTCAAAGCAGGAGTCAAACCCCTTTTCAAGGACCACTTTCCATCATGGGCAACCTTCCCAGGCTGGGTAACAGTACTGGACAGAGCAATATATGTTGCGCTTAAAAGAGCAGGCTACACTCCAGCCATACAGCAGCCTCCACATCCACCTCTCCATCCAGGCAGGCACTTCAGTGATACATTCCACCACAGCAAAGACACTTAAGGAGGGCACAGAATAGATCCAGTAGGGTGTGTGGCCTGGTGAGAGTCCTGATGGCCGAATAGAGAGACCTGGAGGGCTGCATGCAGCCTGCAGTCTTGGTCACTTTCAGCTCATCCATTTCCAAGACAGAGCCTGAGCCTGAGAGGAGTAGTCTGAACTGAGAAGTAAGAAAGGTCTCATTTGAATTTTTAGGCCTTGTTGGAGCAAGTGTGCAATTGACTTGCTTGGAGCTCTCCAAGGTCCTGCAACTCAGGTTTTAAACTAAGCTGTGTTCTGTTAAGCAATCTGACTACAGCTTGAACTATTTTTTATTTCCAATATGTAGAACTTTGTTTCCTATACCCATGTCTGATTGTCTATAGTGTAGCAGTTCCCTTTACCTGCCTTTGCTATTCTGCAATTTTCACTTACTTGTGCTGTACTGGAGTTACTCCCCACCCCCGACTTAATTTCCCTCCTTTCTCACTCTAACTGAAGCCACTTCAATTTATTTCTATCTTCCTTGGTCTTGCCCTTTTCCCTCTTCCAGTGTCTGTTCTCCACCATTAATAAATTTCCTGGGACCTCTATCCAAACACTCCCACACTTTGCCTTTTATGCAGCTACCCTGGGTATCTGATTAATGTTCTGCAGCTGCTGACCTCCAGCTGTCCCTCCCCTGGCTCACCTGTGTTTTCATTTGAGTGAGCCAGGATAGGAATGTTGTGGGAGGCAGCTGAAGCTCCTGTGTCCTTCTGACACCAGGATGTGGTTTTGTGTGTGTGTGTGTGTGTGTGTGTGTGGCTGCTGGTGGTAGTCGTATCAAACTAGGATGATAGGAGAGAGTTTTCTGTTGAAGATAAAATGTGGAGCTTCTCATATGACACTGCAGCCATTTCATTACCGAAGTATTACTTAGGGCAGTGGTGAGGAACATCCAGATTACAATGGAACTACAATATCCATCATCCCTGACAATTGACAATGCTGGCTAAAACTAATGGAAGTTAGAATCCAACATCATCTTGGAAGACCACAGTTTTTCCTATCCCTGGCTTAAGGTGAAAGCATTTGCCACATTATTTCTGAGATTTCATCTGCAATCTTAAGGACTAAGAACCTGCCTTTTATAGATAAGTATTCTCAGGAGACTATGGATTTGCATCTCTACTTTAAGGAAGCACCACTCCATGCCAAATTTGTGATAATTTCACAGTTATATCTGTACGTAGACATTCTTATATCTGCATTCCTTCCTTATGGA
Organism: Podarcis muralis; assembly: GCF_964188315.1. NCBI lineage: Eukaryota > Metazoa > Chordata > Lepidosauria > Squamata > Lacertidae > Podarcis > Podarcis muralis. The sequence continues at coordinate 47,762,924 of NC_135659.1, forward strand.
CATTTTAAGAGCATAAATGCATATGATGCATCATCTCTGGACTTGGAAATCTCTAAGGCTTGGATTTCCAAATGGTGAGTTTCACCATTAGCAACCGCAGAAGGTAGAAGATGTGGCGACTCTACTGATTCCAGCCATGCATGGCCAGCAGAGCAAACCTGCAGTTGCCATTGCTGCAGTGAATATGATATGCGGCCCATTGCCAGTTCTAACCAGTGGTTGACACAGCAGGACCTCCAATGCTGAACTTCAGGTTCATATGGGTGCAGATAGTTGCTCTGAGAGTCTGATCCAAAACCATTTTCTGCTTTAAAGGTTAATAATCAGTCCATTAAATTGGGCCTGGAAACAGATTGTCACCAGATAAGTATAATGTGATCTGAATGCCTAGCTGCTACAGTTAAGGCATTGAAGGACTGCCATGTGTGCCTCATAAGTTGCTAGTGAAAGCCTTTCTAAAATGAAGCCTTCTTCTCCAATAGTTCCTATTTCTGCTCCTTCACCATTTGTACAGCCCTGCCCTACTTTTCCCTTCTTTAAGGTTCCACTTGTCAGCCCTTCTTTCATAATAAGATGGTCCACTCTGCTGCTACAGAGACTGAAAATCAGTACTTTGGATCTCATTAGAGAGGATGCATTGGAGTACTGCTTGGCACAAAACAGTGGGAATGTTACTATCATAAAACATTAGTGAAACAGCTAAAGCTTCCTACATTTAATGCTAATAGGAAACTGGATTCCATCTACTTCTAATTAGCCGCAAGACTTGCCTTTTTATAACATGAGAAGCTTTAAAACATATCAAATGCTGATAGAGCAGCAGGTATTTTTTGAACTGCAGTCTCCCTGTATACCTCATTTATCATGAGTTGCCATGAATTCCTACGTATCTGTTAGCTCTCAAGTCCTAGCTACAAGGAGCTAAGGAAATCAAGCAGCGGGATGTGTGTGTGTGTGTGTGTATGTGTGTGTTTTTAAAAAAATCATTTTTGTACTCTCAGTTTCTCAGGTACTGGTTCCTGGCAGTCCTGGTATTGCATGGAGTGAATGAGCATATGTTCTAGGCTGACAAGACAGCTGGCTTCAGGGGCTTGTGGTGGGCATGGGAAGTCTTTTATTGCTTTGTCAGTAGCTCACCTGCAGTCTAGGCAAAGAGTCCGCTCCACCTAGTGGCTGTTACACTTTCGTGGTAGGATACAAATTCATTCTGGATTTTGTGACAGAACACTGCATTGCCCAAGGCTGAGCGCAGAAAAGAAGGGTTAGATGTTGCACACATTTGTTGACCAACAAAGAGACTTTGCTGCTGCAGTAAATTAAAATGGCTACTCAGTGGAAATAGTTCTAGCTGTAAAATAAGATATTGTCCCACCCTGCAGAACACAGAGCACTGCATGAAAATAAGAGAGGGGTGGGGTGGACAAGAAGATTCTGGCAGCACTGGGACAGGGATAAAAAAATTATCTTTGCAATCTCTCAGGGTAGTGAAGCCCATCCAGAGAGCCAGATGCGTAGGAACATCTACAGAAACAGCCCCCCAGAGTTCCTTCTCTGCATAGAGAAAATAAAATTTATTTAAAATTTATATGGTGATGCTGAGTGTTAAAGCAGAAGTGAGATTTGAACTTGCAGTATCCCAGGATACAATTCAACCTTTTGACCAGTGTGGTGTGCTTGAACCTCTTGTCTACATAAACGTACATTGGGGTGAGGGGATCTGAACATTCCAAGAACTATGGGAACACTTCTATATGTGAATGTGTGAACAAAATTGTGTTTTGAATAGACTGTGTTTGAGTGAATTCTCTCTTTAGAACCAGACCTAACTAGATAAGATGACAGAGATCTCTGATTACATCTCCCGTTTCTTTAAAATTTAGGGAAGAGCAGATGTTTGGGGCAGGGGAGAGATTTAGATGTAAGTAGAGCCCTTCTGGATCAAACCAAAGGCCCGTTTAGATCTGTATCCTGTTTTCACAGTAGCCAACCAAACAAGGCAGGAGCCCACAATAATTTTCTCCCCAGCAACTGGTATCCAGAGGCAGACTGCATCATTCAGTTTGGATTGAGACTGAAGTGCTGGGGCAGAGGAACTTAACCCTTTCCTCAAGTGCTGAATTCTCAAGGCAAAGCTTCCACCCTCTAGTTCAGGGGTGTCAAACTCAAATTCATCGGGAGCCGCATCAGCAGTTTGGTCACCCTCAAAGGGCTGGTTGTATCTGTAGGACTATGGCATGCGCTCAATATAAAAACAAGTGGAGGTTTCCTGTGTAGAACGGCCGGCGCCGCTAGAGGGCAGACGTTCTCTGGCTTGTAGGCTGCCGCGCATGCGCTGAAGAGGCGGCTTTCTTGTGTTAAAAAAAAAAAGCGAGAATAAAAGGTGAAGGCTGGCGGCCGGCGGTGGCTACACGGGCCACATGACGAGGTCTGACGGGCCGGATTCGGCCCGCGGGCCTTGTGTTTGACACCCGTGCTCTAGTTGATATCTGCCATATTATGGGAAACTTACAAACAGCAGCTTCTTCATCCTACTGAGGTAACGTGCATATACACGAGAACAACTGGCACTGGTGTTCTCTTTAGATGCAGGAGTTTGGACTCAAATATGTGGTTTGCATGTGTGTGGACTTTTTCTGGGAAATACCTTTCCAGTTGTGTTTCAGTAGTATGGCCTCAGCCCTGCTCCAGCTGATTCCTCACCTTCTCTTTCTTACAGTCCAGCACCTCCTTCAACCGAGATGCTGTTAAGGCAGGGACAGGCCGTCGGTTCCTTGGCGGGCTACTTGATGACACCTCTTACTGCTACACCCTGGAAGTCTCCTTCTACAGTTACATAGTTGGAGGGACTACTTCCACAGTCCCATACACAGAAGAAACGTGTATCCTTTGTGATGCTTTAGTTTTTGTTTTCACTCTACCATGACCTGGGAATCTAAGGTAAGCAAAGACTTGGAACAACAGCAGCTCAAAAAAATACATTATTTGCTCAACCACACTGTTATATCATCTTTTCAAGGTTTCTCAGAAGTTTCTGTTAGGATATGGCTTGGATCCTGAAGTAATTTAGTATCAGAAAATTCATGGGAGGAACGTTTCCCATCCCCTTATTTTCCCTGCAGCATTTGTGTCACATTTGCCAGAGTATCTGGGAATGTGGGATGGGACATGAGGGAGCTGTTGGGTGAGAAAAGAACCAGGCTAAATTGGGTAGCTTTCTGTCTGATCTGGAGTGAACCCCCCATTTCCCCATCAGTCTTTTTTTGACCATCACATGTTGTTTCGGGGGGTCCTTCTATACTCTTGAGGTTTTATGAGGGGTGCAGGTGGCTGCAGGATGGAGGAGGTGATAGCAAGCTTTCCTTCCAAGTAAAATAACCGTAGAATCAAAGACTATGTCTATATACCTGTCTTCTCCCCCCTCTTTTAGGGCTGTATATTGTATAACCTCATTAATGTGCACCTTTTCTGTTTATTCATACTATTCTATAATATTCCAAAGGTTTGCCAGAAGTTTCTATTAGCTTTTATATCCAATGGCAAGTGTTAAATTTGTTCTGTCGTCAACCTCTTCTGAATCCTGGTCTAAACTGTCAAAAGCAATTTTAGCCCCTGTGAGAAAATGCCAGTCACTATTCAAAAAAGACTGTGCTGTCCTTGATTATGCATTCCCTCCGTGATTTACATCTCCCACTTCCTCAGCTCCCTGCTAAAAGTCATCCTTCCTTTTTATTTCCCTTTTTGGGGAATGGAGGGGGGGGGTGGTGCTCTTTATATCTCTGCAGGATCAACTTGTCTTATGCAGATGGAGCTATATCACTCTTGCTTCATACATCATTGCCATCAGCCAGCCAGAGCAGAAAATAAGTTGTAGATAGCAGTGATTATCTTTGGTGATGAGGTACAGAAAAGCTGAGACTGCAGTTTGATTTCCATAAGCATGGCAGACCCTGCTGTGCTAAAAGTAGCACAAGCTGGTTTGAACAGGCAAACATGGAAAATGTTAGCATAACCTGTGTATTAATGTGGAAAATCTTACCCTGCTTGGATGTAACTTCCTCTCCTTCCTCCTTTGCGGATGTTAGATCTCTCAAAGAAGAGAAGCCCTACCTTTCCCTGAATTCCATTGCACTCATTCCCTGCCACCTTCTGATGTTACATTTCACTTTCTGTGACCCTGGCCAAGAATGATTGTGGTTGGGAAGTTAGAAGCAGGGCTAGCAAGCTTCTTGAAAATCATCACTGCAGAAGCTAAATTAATTGGCACAAGAATGATTAATTGAATACTATTTCATTATAATTGAAATACTGTTTCATTATAAATTCCACGATCCTTTAGAGTGCCCAAGCTTGGATATAAAGAAATTTGTTGAAGATTATGTTGTGGAGCTATTGAGGCATGTTAGGAAAGCATAAAAAGACAGCCTTATCATGGGAATGGGGATAAGAGTTCCTGTCTCTGCCAGGGATTGTACTCAAAACACCAGCTTTTTATCTAAGAAATCACTCTTGTCAAATCATCCTAATTTACCAGAGAGACTCGGTGATTGTGATTTCTAGTTAGCTGCATTTCTTAAGTAGAAGACAAAGCAGAGTTCTTTAATGTATTGTGTGGAGCACTGTTTTTCTAATTTATAAATGATCAAGCTTAAGAAGACAACACGTCAGCGCTGAAAATCACCCTCTTTAATGTCAAGATGTGTCCTGGTAACCGACGTATTTGCAGCTAAAATGAAACCAGGCTAGTTAGGTTGCAGCAGCTCTTTATGGGCATGTTTGCAAATTGGTAATTAAATAACATGGTTGAGGTTTTTTTTAATGACCTTGGAGTTCATTAATGACTGCAGGGAAAACATTTTTTTCTACTGAACTGTGTTGAGATGAACCCTTCTGTAGCTAATTGTACTTTTTAAGAGGAGAATTTAAAAGTGTAATTTGATTATGTTAATTCAAACAATATGTTAATTTTATTTATATGGCCCACAGTGAAATCTGTGGATTGGATCCAGAACAAGTTGGTTCGATTGAAAGTAATATGAAATATTAGTCACGACTAATGGGTGTCCAATTAATTTCAGTAGGACCTAAGCTGGTCAAACTTGGGCTGGATCTAACCCAATAGCATGTATTCTCCTGAAGATGCTGGAAGAGGAAGCAGTAACCATTTCTGGTAGCAGTGAACAGGGATAGCCAATGTGATGCTCTCCATGTGTGATGACATCACTTAAAGGAAACAAAGCCAACTGATAGAGCTTGCTGCATTAGTCATGTGAATAATTCCAATCAGTTGTATCATTCATTGCCCTCGCTCTGTATGGGCAAGCATTTTTACACTCCCTTTTATGTTGTCCTCTCAAAGTGCTAAAAGGGTAGCTTTTGATGCTGCTGGAAACGTTGCAAAAATGCCTCACCTCTGATGCATGTGTAACCCTTGTGCCACCCATGTGATGTGCTCATAAATTTCAATGGGGTTTCACTAGTGTCAGGGTGGAAGTTCAGCCCAGGTTGGGGATTTTTTGGGAGGGGGAGGAGGAGGACAGGAACCCGCATGCAAAACAGGAGCTGAAAATGTCTCCTATGCTTTACATTTCAATAAGAGCACAGAATAAATCAACTCTGTGCCCCCCGCCCCCCAGTTCACTGCTTTCAACTTCTTAGTTTGGTTATTTTAACAGAAATGGACAATGGTTATGATTTATGGTGTTTGTTCAGAGAAACAAAAAAATTACAAGGAGAAAAGTGTTTAAATGGGAAACATATTTAAATGGGAGCACCACAATTTCTTTTCCTTCTTTAAGCTTGTCCTTATTCCTTTCTCTTACATATAAGCAAATTGGAAGGAAGCGAAGCAGATGGAACTGATAGCTAAACTCTTGGCTGTTCAGAGAACCATAAAAATGCTATTAAACCTATAGTTGAAATAATTCTTTGGTAAATGTTAAATTCCTATTAGTTATACTTGTAAAACTTAGGTGCAAAAGAAAGGGCAATACTAAGCTGAAAGGCAGTGGAGGCAATGAAGGGCTTAAAAACTATGAACAGTCTACAAAAATTACCTGAAGAGAGTAAAGTTGATAGTAACCATGTCAGATTGGAGATTTAGCTTGGCAACTGACTTGGTACCTGTGTGTTTGTATCTGTCTGAAGTACAAATAAGACGGGGCAATGAACACTTTGAATGACCCCTGGGGCATAGATTAATTACAAAAATCTGTGTATCACTGGGGGGTTTTGAGATGTTCTGCTATGTTTCATGTTTGTGAGTGTGGCTTCTAAACAGAAAGTATTAATACACCGGATGTGTGTGTGTGTATGGACTGCTCAGATTAAAGGATAATATAGGTACAAACAAATGCATGTATGGTGCATATTGCTAAATTTAAAATAAGATTTCTTTCTATTACCTGAATAGAAGTTCTGAGAATGTCTTCTCTAGAGCTGCCATGTTGCTAGTCTTCAAACTGAATGCATTTTTAACTTCACACCCCACCTTGATGTCGAATCTTATATGTGCGTATGGCACAATGAATGTGCTAAACATGTTGGACCTCATACATTTGCTTCCTCCTTGGTTGGCCTTGCCTCCACAAAATTGACCTAACATCCACACATCCCTGATCTTTCCCACCCAATTGTGTGGGATAACTATTGCATATTATTGGGCTGGACTTTATAGGTTGAATCCAACTAAGTCATGCTCAGAGCAAACCCACTGAAATAAATGAAAGCAACTAGTTTAAGTTCCTTCCAGTAGCACCTTAGAGACCAACTAAGTTAGTTATTGGTATGAGCTTTTGTGTGCATGCATAGGTATCTGAAGAAGTGTGTATTTTTTATTTTGTTTCGACTACAGCAGACCAACACGCCTACCTACCTGTAACTAGTTTAAGTTCATTTCAGTGATTTTAGTGGTTCTATTCTTACACTGCCCTGTATACACACATGACCACTTATGCAGAGCAAGGCAGAAGCCGACCATGTTCCCGATTTTACAGTCTTCTGTTTGAAAGGCTATCGGAAGACAGCCCTCTGTTTGAAGATGTGTCCAGTCTAAGAGTAGTATTAAACTAAGACCACTCAGAGATGACTCAGTGAAATTAATGAGCCTAAGTTAGTCATGCCTATTCCCTTCAGTGAGTCTACTCTAAGTTGGACTAGCATTGGATGTGGCGATCCATATCCTCCTTTTCAGCAATATGGAAGTGGCCCCCCTAGCAGGATGTGTGAGCAGGATGTGAGCAGGATGTGTGGCCCCCCTAGCAGGATGTGAGGCCTTCTCCATTAGCGATATTTGTTTTAACTCAGAACTCAGCTCCCTGGCCCCTGCCTCCTCCCAAGTTCTTTTTCTTCACATTCCAATGTGCTTGGTATCAAGAGGTAGATGATTTTTTTTTTTTTTAATGTGCTCCTTTATAATGAGAAAATGAAATGCTAGTTGCATATCTTCTGCCAGTTCTCTTCTGGAAAAAAGTAAGTGTCAGCAGGAATCTAGTTATCAATTAATTGCAGCCAAAGCAAATGCTACAGTACACTACTAGCTTCCACATGCACCATTTGCCAAGTTTATAATAGTATCAGCCTAGCAAGCCATTAGTAAGATCCTGGTCCTCGGTACTATCTGAGAAATGCTGCTTTATCGCCACACTAAAACAAAAGCTATTTTCAATTATTGCACACATACTTCCTCACTCCATATAAGTTCCTGTTTGCCTGCAATAAGCTTACAAGTTCAATGTGCTGTATTGTGCTTCTAGACTTCTTGCAGGAGTGTCTCTGGGAAATTCCTTTTCTAGCCAGAGATTCAATGGGGCTCTTTACAATAGCAGTGGAGCTTCTACATTTCATAGAATTGTAGAGTTGGAAGGGACCCTGAGGATCAGCTGGTCCAACCCCTGGCAATATAGGAATTGCAGCAAAATCATGTATGATAGATGACCATCCAACCTCTACTTAAAAACGTCCAAGGAAGGAGAGTCCACACAGTACTCCTGGTGTGGTCTGACCAAGGCACAATCTGTGTGTGTGTGTGTGTGTGTGTGTGTGTGTGTGTAATACAGTCGTCAGATCCTATCTGATATATCCCAATGCCACAAACGGTATACAGGGAAGCCAGAGAGATTGTTTTGATGGGCAATGCAAGGAGGCAAAGAAAGACCTTTTAAGAGTCATTATGATTTTTTTTTGGGGGGGAAACCTCTGTAATTAATAAGGGGGATATGAGTAGGATTAGAGTAACATATAAGAAAATCCTTAAGAATAAAATAGCGAATTTTGTAAAATAGCGAATGTTGTGAGATGACAGTGGCAAGAACTAGGGCTGGCGGTGTCTGAGCAAAGGGAAGATAAATTCTGGGACCTGGCAGCTTGGAGCATGAACAAAACAAGAGCAACATTAGATGCCACCATATTGGCGCAAAGCTGGGTGGAATATAATAATTAATAATTATTAATTATAAGAATTTTCACCTTGCCCAGCTGACTGGGTTGACCCAGCTTCCAGCATATATAAAAACATAATAAATCCTTTGTCAGGGAACTGACATCGGAGCAGAGTGGAGAGGTTAGGCTCCCCGATGATGCCGGAGAGGGAACCAGGAAGGGAAGAGAGAGAGCTTCCGCTGGGGAAGGAAGTCCAGGTGACACCAGGAAGAAAGGAGAGGCTGAGAGCACTTCAGAGGGGAGGCTCCGAGACTCTTCCAGTGAGGTCAGTGAGGAGAGTGGAGGACCACCGCTTGGCACACCCACTCTGCGCAGAAGGCTTCCGCGCAGAGAGGCGAGGAGGAGGTTGTCCGTTAAGGAATTCTTATGCTGGAAGAAGTTTAGGAAACGCCCACTGACGGATTCTGCCAGCGACTGAAGCAGCCGCGCAAAAGGGCTGCTCAGCCAGGGAAAGACGCAACCACCCCAAGCAGTTTGGAGCAGTTGGAGGTTTACACACAAGCAACCCCAATTCCCATGATATCCTTAAACCTTAAACGCTTCCCTATACAGGATTGCCTTCAGATGTTTCCTAAATATTACATAATTACTCATCTCCTTAATATCGGATGAGAGGGCATTCTGCAGGGTGGGTGTCACTACCAAGAAGGCCCTCTGCCTGATTCCCTGTAGTAGTAGTAGTAATAATAAGGGCAACCAGCAACTGCCGAAGTGACCACTGATTGGTCAAAACTACTGGAATGGTAGTATCCCCTAGGGCATCCCCTACAGAAATAAAATCTCTCATAGACTACTACATCTCACCTTTTTGAATGTTTGGTAATCTGCTCTAGGAAGGCATCATATTATTTATGCCATTCAAATTCCAGAGACCATGGGAAGCCTGCATGCCTATTTTGTATTTATGTCACAAGAGAATGTTGGCAATATTGATTTAATTTAGCAATAATACTCTCATTTTTTGCTTTTGCCTTTGTACTCTCTAGAGACTTTAATTAATGACAATGCACAGCATCTTGCTAGGTACGGATTTTTTCCTCCCTGCCCTACATTTTTAAAAAGTGTCTGGAGAAGCTAAGAAACAAATTGAATCCACCTTTAGTATAGCAAACAAAGTTCCAGTGAATTCAGCAAACCTGGCATACTTTCCTGTTGCTGAACAGCCCTAAGAGCAGGACCTTTATTACAGGCATCTTTGTTTCTGTGTTAAATGTAGTTTGTTTTTTTACTTTGGCTACCATGTACAAAATGGCATGATTTGTCCTAAGGAGTAAAATCTAGCCCTCCTCATAAACAATGAACACCCACTCTTCAAATCTTATTTAAGCAGCTTCTAAGATAGCACAGGTCACCACCACCACTACTCAAAAGCTATTTTTTCTAGAAAAAGAGGTGCCAGAACTCACCATGAACACCTCCCTTGTTCTCTTACAATGGCAATGGTACCCACATGAGGGGTGCTGAAACTGAGTTCCAGTGAGTTATGGCTGAAAAAAAGCCCTGGCAGTGACAGATCTTGGATTTGGGTGGTTATATGGAAATGAATGCCCATTGTTTAGAATTCCCTGGTCATTGTATCTGGGACATTGTTGTGGCAGCATCCTCAGGCATAATTAGGAGAATAGTACTAGCCCTTCTCAAGAGTTCCCCATGTGGTGGTAGTGCTGCTGCCAAATATGGTTTGGGAACAGGAAAGAGGCTGTGCATGTGTTGTCTTACAAGCACAGTCTCATTCCTGTTGATGTCTGCAGGACCATGCTGAAGCTTAAAATTTGGAATGGACTTAGAAATGAGCTATTTTTCCAAGAGGTGTTTTTTTTAACACTGTTACTTTAGATGACCCCATTCTGTATTGCAACTGCGGCGTCAGCTATCCATATTCATTTGTGTTGCTGCTGCTTTTATATTAACAAATTCTGTGCTATTTCTCAGCTCGCTTTACCAATAATTTAAGTGGAACTATCTTCCGGGGTTGATCATTTCTTCACATGTAAGAGATCTCCACATTAGCGGTACTTTATTCCATCGCTTGCCAGGTGTCCTGCATATGTCCGCAGAGTTAAAATGGACATGTGCAGGATATATGGCAAGAAATGACTCAGGCCAATGGAATCAGTGGCGTAGCGTGGGTTGTCAGCACCCGGGGCAAGGCAAGTAATTTGCGCCCCCTAACCCATGGATTTGCGCCCCCTAACCCGTGGATTTGTGCCCCCTAACCTGTGGATTTGCCCTAACCCCAGATGTTGCGCCCGGTGCGGCCGGCCCCCCTGCACCCCCCACGCTACGCCACTGAATGGAATATGATTGTGTGGGACCCTACCATTTTAAAAGATCAAGGAGACAGCCACCTATGTGATAAGTGCATGATCTAAGATTAACAGTAGGCCTTATGTGGGTGCAGGAAGCAAACAACCGAGAACACTGGAGAGGTGTATATCCAAAGATGGATATGAGATGCTGTAGAAGAAGTAGTGCAGGATCTGTCTATCATTGCTCCATCTCATACTTGTCATCAACCAGAACTCATGGTATCATTGTGATTGTATATTTTTCTGTCTTGCGCCTTAATCCCCTGGACACAAGATTTAGAAGCTGACCCAGAGAACAAGCAGCAGTAAGGTGTCTAAATCCCTATGAAGATACAACTAGATCTCTCAGGCTCCTTAGAAATCCTTGCCTTTCAGCAGAATAACAAATCCTAGACTAACTACAGTTCTTGCTTTTCTTCTCCTTCACATACAATCCACTCTGCCATACTTAAGCAAGTCAGCAAAGAAACAGTTGTGGATACACTTCCCCACAAATTTAACTACTAACTACTAACTACTACCTATAACTAGCATATATGTTTCTCCATTCAAAGTGACTCTGTCCTTCTCAACTGGGCATGGCTAGTTCTCGCTTTATGATTTCCACCCCTCATCATGGGTAAGCCGGCACCATCCAGAGGCAAAAGGGAAGGGCACAGGAAAGTGCTAGGGAACCCAAATGCATCCTCACCCACTTGCCCTCTTATGCCAAGGGTGAGACCTTAAACCCAGCTTGATGTGTCACCTTAGCAGGAGCCCTGCTCAAAACTCCTTGCCACTGACCAGTGGCCACACAAACCAGGAACACAGCACTCATAATGCTCCATTCTTGGCCCTTGCCCCTAAGTTATTGGTTTAAGAAAGGCTAGACAAACAGTGTGCTAAAATCCTTTTCTGAGACATACAGCTTATTTGCGAGCCCGCCATCCTGGAATGACATTAGTTTAGTTGTGGCAAAGGTGTGCGTTGTCCACATATCTACATTTACAGGAGCAAAGACATAATGGTTCAGCTATTGTCCGAAACAACTTCTGCAGTATGCAGCTACTAGAGATAAATGAATGAATGAATCTTTATTTGCATCAGCCACCAGCTATAGCAATAAAACAACAATACAATATACAAAAAATAAAGATAAAAAGTCAATTATATAAAATACATTTTTGGGTTTTGAATCAATAGTCAAATAGTGGATCTTATTCTAACTGCCCCGGCTAAAAACCCTGCAATCTTTGCTGTCACCTGCTCATCTTGATCTGCCAAAAGAAAGGACACTGTGACAGTGGCTGGGTGACCCGGAATGGACAATAAAAGAGGGATGATAACCTCATTCCTCAAGTCTTTATAAAGAGTGCAAGCCAGAAGGGCATGCGCCACTAAGTTGAAATGGGTAGGTGGAAAATAGTCGTACCATGGACAAAATTTCCTTATTATGGCCAAGTTGTTCTCTCGCTTAATATCATTTAGGCGCTGACTAATTAGACTGTTTGCTTTGCTAAAATCCAGTGTGAGTAGCTGTTGTGGTGATAAGCCACAAGAGTGAAGTTTTTGATAGACAATTTTAGTCCAGGCGCTCTTGTGACAATCTTGCAGCACTAGGGATATTAGACCAGGGGGATTTCAGTTTAGGCGAAGCCAATAGTTAAGTGTCCTATGCCATACCCGTAATTCTGCCAAGGGAAGATTAGGTGCAATGAGGTGGTACAGAGAAAATTTGCCTTAAGAACTTTGATTGGACAGCTTCCGTAGATCCAAGCTGAGTGCCTGTCCAGATCTGAGCCCCACTTCTAGGGCTGATAGTGTATGTTTACCACCTTTTGTGTAGAAAAAGCGTGTCAGAATTTTGGTACCTTAGGATGCTTTTTCTTTTGCACATTTCTGGTGTGCTGCCCATGACCCGTAGACTGGAAAATAAGGCTGAGATATTTGAAAACTTTGACCTGTTCAATGAGCTGGTTGTCCATGCACCATCTATGGGCTCTATAGTTTCTTGAGAAAACCATGACTTTGGTTTTCTTGTAATTCACGACCAGCTGTTCTCTCTGGCAATATCCTGAAAATGCCCACATCAGTCTTTTTAGGCCTACTTTTGTTGGGGTAGAAGGATGGAATCTACTAGAAATGTATTCCCAGTGGCTGGCACCAGTGTTATCCTTTTGTAGCCAGCTTTTCACACAAGGAGGCTTCCCGCTTTCCTCTGCTTGCTTAATACAATGCCCTCCCTTTCTTTTTGAGGCACAGTTCCTTGATTTGGTTCCATTTTCAAAGCCTTCCTGGAAGACAGCATTTCTTCAGCCCAGGGCCAGGGCAAGTGTGAATCTTGTGAACCGTCAATATTTTTCTTGAGATGATAAATGGCCTGCCGATAAACGAAGGCAGCTGCCAGCTCTGTCTGAGAAACACACCTTCATCCCCTGTTTGTCCGTGCCTGGCTTATTTATGTGCCTGCTAACTTTAAACACTTACACCAGACAAACTTAAAGCAGCCTTCTGAGTTATTCCAAAACCGTAATCGCCGTCGTGTGTGAGGCAGATACCAGTCACAAGATTTCAGCAGCTCCAGTGCACACAGAAAGACTCGTGTTCACATGGAGCTCTGTGAAATCAGGTAGCTGTGCAGGTAAGGGGCTGCAAATGGGGGAGTTTATTTGGGAGGGGTTGGCTTTCAAGCCTCAAATGGGCATGATTTCACCATATAAAAATGTGTTCTGCTAGTAAAGTTTGTGGATATATCTGCAAAGGTGCCCTAAAGGTTTCCCTCTCCACGCAGAGTGCAAGTAAAGAGAAAGATACCTAGAAAAGGCATCAGAAATAGTATGGGGAGTTAAGGAGCACCTATAGTGACAGGCCAGCCCAACATGTGACCACCGAGCCAGATTTAGCTTCCCATCCCTGTATTGTGGCCTCCCATATATATGCATAGCAATCTCTGCCTTCCGTTTGGCAGTTCCAGGCAAAGTGCAAAAGAAAGGATCCCAATAGGTTTCTCAAACCCCGATGAACAGTCCTGTCCTGCATGGCTGGCGATCTGCACTTGGGTTGGTGGGTCATGCATGTCCGATCTAGGAGACTGATTTGGACCCATGGGCTTTGATGTTCTTGTGGCTTTTCATTTGAAAAGCAATGCCATGTGTCCTGCATCTGGTCAATACCATCTTCGTTTTTCCTTACAGTTTGCCCCTTTTGCAGTATATATGGGTTAGCCCATATGACTTAAAAAAAGAAAAAGAAAACAACAACAACAACAACAACAACAACAACAGGCAAATAGGGAATTCTGTTGCAAACTACTGGCTTGGTGCATCTTTCTGTATCTCTGCAGTCAAATGCCATCATCCTATAACCCAGGAGATAACTAAGCAGTTTTCCTCTTCCTCCATCACCTTCTTTCCTGGGTGATTCCTAAACAGCATAGATTGCATTTGTCTGTAGTTAAAGTGCCCTCTTGTGGCACAAATGAGATTTTCCTCCTTCCTCCAAATGTCCTTACAGGAGAAATATTTGGATGTTTTCTTTGTTGCTGTGAAATAAAGTCAGGCCACTGCCCCTGCTTTTAAAATCTTTATAGCTTCAGTTTCACTTGGCAGGCAGCGATGGTGGCCAGTAGTTATCATCATGGTGATTCAAGCATTTCTGTAATAGCTGGGGGAAAGAAATTATCCACATTGTAGCTATAATAGGTTGAGATTCATCCTTTTCTTACATACAGAAGACAGCAAATAATCATATTTAGGGTTACAGATGCTGCTGTAAATAGATGAAAGACATTTGTCTCTGCTCCATTCTTCTCTTTGGGTAATATCCTCATCAGGCATAAACTGGAGCACTAGCCTGTCAGATCAGGATCAGCCTAGTATGTGCATCAGCCTCAATTCATCCCCTTACTGCAGTGTGCTATGCCAAACCATCCCCCGTTAACATCAAGAGTAATTTTGCCAATGATTTCAGTAGCTTCACGGCTTATTGGTTAGGAAAGAGGTGACTGAAGAACAGGCAGGCTTTTGTCTTAAACGTTCTCAAAAGTGATCCACACAGAAAGCCAGTTGCGGACACACTTGCCAATGTGAATTCAAGGTTAGCAGTCACTGTAGAAGTATGTAGCTGGATTTAAACGAGGCTTTAATAAAAGGAAGGAGTTAATTGCTTGCTGTTGCAGGTGTTTTCGCATTCTCACAATATTTATGGAACGTTTCACACTGCCATTGATTGTAGCTGAAGTTTGTGAGTCAAGTTAGGGATCAGTTGATCTGGACATTTACTTTGTTGTTGTTATAGGAGGCAAAGCTTGGTTTACATTTAGGTTTTTGTTGTATCGAAGGGCATTCTTAAAAGATAACTTCATACTACAAAGTTGTTCTGCAAACCTGATGCAATCTTTCTTTTAGTGTCATCATCTCATTATAGTGGGAAGTTCAGGAACAATATTTATGGGGGGTGTTTCTGCCATAGGAGGTACAAGGGTTATAGGGTATTTTTTAAGAAAACAACAAGAACCCATTTGTTTATAAATGTGTATCATGAACCACCACCTGTACATATGAGGGTGCAGGGACAAGTGCATAGGTAGCAACAGATGATGTTAATCAACTCCAAAGCCAGCCTAGCTCTTGTCACATCAAAATAAATAAATAAAAACTGCTGTTGCTTCCCAGTCAGCATGTTGAGGGAAAACTGGATGGTGACTCAACTCAGGCAGGTGTTTTTGTCCTCAGCTTTTGCATTGCAGCCAGGTTCCTATTAGAGTCTGTTTTAGGGAAACGGTATACTATACCAAATGTCTCTCCACCTTGTATAGTTGGGAAGCGTGATTCCCAACAATATTGTTGTATATTGCATTAGTTCACATTCCAGGAACATTCTTTAGATTGGTATAATAGGATCATGTTTACAGATGACCTGATTGCCACTCAGACTTGTTTACATTTGAACAAGTCCGCGATGAGATCAGGGAGTCTTAACTTCTCTTTCATCTGCCTGTGGCTTGGGAGCAGGTGTAGCATATGGAAACAAGCCACCAGCACTAAGTCACAACCTTGGAGGAAGCAAGGGCAGAGGTGGATCTGAACCAACAACATTATGGCGTGGAGTTGCTGACAGAGTTCCCATCAGACTAGAGATTTCACAGAGAAATACAATGATCTGTGACTGGTCTAGGGGTTTTAAACTGGAAAATCATCATTAAAGATTAACAGTCTTAGGATGAAACCTGGGCATGGCAACCTCTAAATCTTAATGCTGTAAACAGGCATTGAGTCTTTCTGCAGCATGGATATATGTTTCCTTGTATCCTATAGGGAATATATGTTCGTCATCACCCAGTGCAGCACACGTGTAATGGACATACTGTCTGTCAGTCCTTGGAGAAATGGTCCGCCCTTTTTTTGTATTCTCTGTTTCAAAATCCTCCAGTGCTGCAATCTGTTCAGTAACTCCCTTCTGGGATTATTTATTGTCAAAACAGCAATCAACAGAGTTTTAAAACCGGCTCAAAAGCTCTCTTGGCGTCCCTTTAGGATAGTTTCCAGGCATCACATTTGTTTGATACCAAAGCTGTTGTAAATCACTCCAAAATGTTCACTGATGTCATCTATTCATCCATAGGTGTTCTTTGGGCCTCCTTCTAACATTGCAGGAGTTCTTCAGGATTTTGTGTGGAAGTGTAACTGAGGTGCCAGTGGTGGGTCTCACGATCATTAGGTGCCAGGAACTATGTCGATAGATGATCGTGTTGCAGGGGCATTTCTGAAACACTGCAGAACAAAAGAAAGAAAGAAAAAAGCAACATTGTAGAGCATAAAATAGTTGAGCATGGAATACTGAAGAACTGATCCCTCCAAGTCATTCTTAGGCAAGACATTTGTCCCTCAGTCTAACAAGGTTGAGTGGTTAAATAAAATAGGATATTTTGCCAACTGCTTTGAAAATAGGGTGCAAAAGAAACCTAAGAAAGGCATTGAGGGAATGCTTATTCTTGGCTATGGTCTTTACACTGTAGTAGAGGGAAAGGTGATACAGTATTCTTTCACAGAGCTGATAGGCCAACAAAGAACTGCTACAGTTAAATAGGCTAATTCACCTGGGATTGGTTCTGCTGTCTGTTGTGGTTGCTTTTCTACCAGTGGGGCAATGTTAATTAGTCAGAGTACAACACGAGATCAGCATAATTAAAATCATGTCATTTCATTTCTAGATAACAGTTCAGTGGAAAAGTAGCCCCCGCCCCCGCTACTGCCCTGCTGTAGGTTAATGGGCAAATTCCTTTCAACCGCCTTCCACCTCTTATTTAGTCTTTTCTGCTTAGGGCCACACCTCAACTGTTACATACCCATTGTGCTTTCAGCGCATTCTCCAGGATGAGTCTCCCTTTCATTTGGTGTGGTGTTCATTGTGATAGACATGCTGAAATCATGTTGGCTGTGCAAAGTGTTAAACAGCCCTTTGGCAGTCAGCATCAGTACCACAGAAGCACTGGTGAAACAGGACACAAACCTCTCCCTTCTTCCACGTAGAAAACTCTTGCCTGTGTGAACTCAGTCTCATGGCGGTCCAGTTCACAGACCGCCTTCCCCGAAAGAATCAAGTGAAGCAGGCCTCTGTATCTTCCAGGCATTCCCCCATAGGGCCTGGCTCAGATGGGAGGTTATTTGCAAAGAGGGAGCCTATGCCCCACTATTTCATGCAAATGTATGAACCAGAGCTGAGTTGCTTACATACCCTGTATCCCCACAATGCATACATAAGGTGTGAATAAATAAAAAAAACTGGTTGGGTGAGATGTGAGCAGGTGAACGATGCAAGCATATTGTCAAACCAATAGGAGTCCTTCATTTTTAGAAGCTACTCCTGCTGGTGCCATTTTTAATAAAGGAAACTTACTGGAATAGAACATAAATCAATGGGCCTCTTACTGGGATGGCTCCTTTCAAACACCTGCTTGTAAATTAAAAATGAATAGAAACAAAATGCAGCCACCCAGCGTCAGGAAACCAAAAGCAGCCACGCAGTTTAGATGTGTTGTTTCTCGAAAGAGTAAAACCAGAGAATGCTGTAGAAATGTAGCAATAATGATATTTTTAAAAACCCACCAAAAACCAGAGCTCAGGCCAATGTTTTAAGAATGCTGAGCGCATGTTGTTTTTGTGAGCCTGTAATAGCCCCACTTATATCTAAAACGGTATGTGTTCCATAAAAAGGGCTGAGTAAATACTGATACAAAGCAGTGCATGGTAAGCTCCAGCCAAAGAAGGTAACAGGGGAACGTGAGCAAGCAGTAGGCTACTTTTCAGATAGTCTGCTCTTGGAACCCCATGGAGCCAATCACCAGTGCCTGGCACATGTGAAATCTATATTAAAATTTTGATGAAGAAAATTGGGTTGGGGTTCATACATAACACATTTGTACCCTGCGGGGACAGACCTTTATCATTGCTGGTGCAGTTGCCCACCAGCCTCAAATGATGCCTAAATTGATATCCATGCATGCTGTAACTAGTGGATTAGCAGGGTCACTCCCCAATTGTGGTTCCAGGGTATGGTGTGAAATCTTGCTGCCTCTGCTTCTCGCATGGAAAGATGATGGGATGTAAATTGTTTAAAATAAATTTATAATGACACATATTCCTATAGGCTTGGAGGCTGATCTGAGCCTGTTGAGACAGAAGGTCACACAACACCTTCTGCCAAAATAAAGGTTTATTCCCCTTCCCCTCCATCAAAAATTGGCAAAACTTCTTTCTGACATTCTCTTAAAAGTATCCTGCTAAATTTACACAAATAGATGTCCTTTTCAGAAAAAAGTGGTCCCATCATCATTTTCAATTTGAGTTATTTTAGATTTCTTCATTGAGTAGGAGGGTAAATGGTTATATGCTCCTGGGGGCAAATGAAATCATATCTAATAGATTTAAAGGAGGGGTGTGTGTGTCATGCTGAATAATGAAGTTAACAGACACCAGGTTTCCATCTTGAGCTGCACAGTGCTTTGTCCATCTTAAACTGTTTCCTGAAAGTCCCAGCTTCTGTTTAATGCAATCACTTTTATGCTTTATGTTCTGTTCTGAAGCAGTTTAAGAATTACAACTTCATAGATATCGGCAGTGGGCTGAGGCTTCCTCATACCAACTCACTTACTGGCCGGTTGTATTTCTTGACATGATCTAGTCATTTGGCCTGTTAAAAACAAAACAGCCCCCCCCTCAACCCACTGCAGGGAACAAAGTGGTCTCTGTTGGTGAAACTGAGAACAATCCCTAGGGCTGTTTTTATTTATGGCTGCCTTAGCTGGGCTGACGAGATCAAGATGTCCTGATCTGCTGAGATCTCTAGACCATCTTGCTCTGCTCGGCGAGAGTCTAAATAGTGTCGCTTCAATGAATTACCTGTGCTCTTTCGCGGTGGCAAGAACTTTTCTACAGCTGCAGGTCACACTTTTGCGACTGTGTGGTATAAACTAGGCCTCATCGTGGAATTGTAATAAATCGCTTACATGTTGAGCTGGCAATGTAACCCTTTCAGGAGCCAACTGTTCATTGCAAACTGGACAGCAAGCAGTGATAAAAGGAAATCGGTTAGGGGGCAGAGACATTCCTTTTCCCCCTGCTGGGTCTGCCAGTTAACCCTGCCAGGAAGCAGAAAACCAGGCTAGAGGTGTCAATGGAAAATGAGCTAGAGGAGGAGGGAAAACATTGCAGAAGTCAGAACAGTTTCCTAGCAAATCTACTTGACTCCTGCTCTGACTGGGGATGAGGACCCTCAACAGCCTGAGCTGCATTAACAGGAACAGCATGATACAATTTGCAAACTCTTCTACACTTTGGAAACTGCTGGGGGGGGGGGGGACGGGACACAAATACAGAACAGCCCCTTTCTTTCTGGAATTACCTTGTTTCTAACAGGTGTTGTTTCTAGCTCCATATCGCAAAGTGTTTAACTTATTACCACTTCCCATCACAGAAGTGTGTGAATGGCATCAGGGCATGCATGCTTATTTGTTGGGATGTAGTACAGTGGGTTTGTCACGTGAGAGAAGTTTTGTTTTGATTTCCCCTCAATATGGAACTGGGTCCATCAGGGCCTATGGGGAGTCCATGGGAACTGCAGGGCAAGTGCTGTACAAGATATTTGTGTTTGACCTTGACATTTACAAGGGCATGCATCCCTAGCCTGTATGAAGTATATCAGATGCAGCCCACAAGCATGTGTGAAATGGGCAAGGGCTAATGTACAGATTTAACATAAAAAGCCCCAAGACGTACTACTGTGTTTCACTGTGTTTAAAGAATATAATGAGCCTGGTCCCTAATATTCTGTTAGTATTTTTCCTGTTAATCTATAGCACAAGTAATCATAGGCCTGTAACCAGGGCTTCCAGAAAACTCTTATTCTTGGGTGGCATTCCATCATATCTCCCTAAAACATAAAGAGCAGCTCTTGTTTCAAAGCACCCCGGGCCCATTAAACTACCTGGAACTAATGCTGCTGCTACAGGGTGATTTGTTTCTGAGATTTCCTTCTGACAGGCCCCTAACTTGGATCATATACTGGCTGATCTTGATGACCTTTGATGCAAAGACTCCAGATCTAAAGAGCAGTGAAAGCCCAGAGCGAAGTACACCTTCAGACTCCAGCCATAGACAGTTAATGTTCCTTCTAGGAGGCCGTGAAATCAATCTTCCAGGTCAATATGTGGCCTGCCTCAGCATTATGTTTATGCATTTCTGACAGAGCTGGTTGCAGCCTCGCTTGCATTGGTGAACCTTTCCTTGTTTTAGCTGATTTCAGCTCATACCTCTTTGAACATTTCATTGCCAATATGCAGTCTTCTGTCACTCAGCTGCTGCAACAGTGAAACCAACACTCTCTTCTACAGATTTCAAGGGCACAATGTTCTACCGCTTACTCTTAGACCAGAAAAGCAGAAGTAACTATCAATCTGTCTTTCTTCCCTGTAGTGCACTAGGAAATTATCAGTGTTTGTTAAGCACAATGACTTAAATGAATCAGGAAGCTCAGCCCTTAACATTCTTTGGCTTCATATGGTATCCTCTGCCTCACCCACAGTAGTGGTCCAGCCTTCATCATGTCCTCCACAATTGCTAGTCTGCTACACTACCTCATATTAATGAGAAGCTGCATCTGTGCCCCAGAGTTAAGGGGGAAATAGGAATCCATGCATTTTGAACCACCAAAAGTTTGGTTGCTGGTCAGAACCAGAAATACAGACATTCATCAAGATGTTGCTAATTGTGAACCACTGCATTTTGAGCTTCCAAATTGTTGAAAGCGAAGGTGGTTCTATCCTTTGTTATCTAGTGTTGCCGAGAACTCAGTTAAACTGAATCTCTGCACTTGCCCGAAGACTGTGTGTGTATTGTGGTGCCATTGTGGTGAATCAGAGAAAGTGATTATTGTTCAAATTTAAGCACATCCCAGTTTAGCAGTAAGCTAAAGAAAGTCCCCAACAACAACAGTACTTGAGATTGAACTGTGCAAGGGTCTGAAAGACATATGCTCAAGCCTAATTAGTTCCTGGAACTTTTGCCACTAAACTCTTATTCAATTATCAATTAACTCTAGGAAAGTAACAATAGGGCATCCTCCAGCAAGCATCTTCTCCCACTAATTGGATTATATTCCTTTGGAAACATCCCCACCTTTCCCAATGAGGGACATCTCAGTCACCTGGCTGTGAGTTTTGATTAACCAGAGCTCTCTCATGACCTCCCTGCCTCTCTCTGGCAGGAAAATTGTATTGTGATGTTTATTGACAGCTATATCCTTGGCATTCAATGCCCCTTCCTTCCAGCCCTGTCCTTAATGAGATCACTCTTTGTGTTACAGCTCATGCCCATCAAGAAGTTTCTTACAACTAACTGGACACTTCTCATTCTCCACTATGACCGATCTTTCTCTACTGAAGCTGCCCCATGTCTCTCTCCTATTCATTCAGCTTTTTGAAATCCTCCAGGATGCTCTCCCACATCATCCTGTTCCAACTTTCGGACACCATGGATGCCATTGGGTGTCAGACTACTTCTTCAGCTCACCTGGATCACAAATCTTGCATCCTTTCTGCCTCCCTGCTTCTTAGCCATGCCCATTTCCTCCTCTTACATTAGTCAAGACCCTTGCAGGAAGCACAAGCCAGTGTTACCCTGAAAGGAAGCCTTTTCATGGAACCTAGGGTGGGGAGAGGATTTATCTCAGTGGGAGTTTATGAAACCTAGCCTACCTTGAGCCACCCCATCAACACTTGAGACTAGAAAATGTTTTCTGCTTGTTTACTGAAAGCTCACAAGCTTGCTGTTAATGATGTCCAGGCGGATTAGCCTCAAATAATTTGTGCTTAGTTTTTGCTGAGAGTCCGAGACCCAGCCCTGACCTTGCACCCGCAGGTCACAGTAAAACTCTGAAAAGCAATAAAACTCTTTACTCTCCCTTCCTTGGGACAGGTAATTATTAATGTCTTCCTCCTACCTCTATCTTGCTCATTCCCATAATCTCGCTGTCTCTGAACTCTAGTGCTGCTCCAAAGTCCAGTGATTTGCATTTGAGCTTTTTCCCATAGTACCTTTCCCCTGCCTATCTTCACCCGATATAAGGCACATTCTCTGCTTCTTTTTAGCTTTGTAACATGAAAAGTTTACACTTATGGTTTGGTCAATGTGAGTTTGAGTAGCTTCTGTGACAACATGGATAAGATACAGATTTGTGAGTTGTATGTATAGGAACATGAGCAAATCTAGTAGCACAAGTGTTTGCTTGAATCTTGTCATGATTTTAATCTTGTGCGTGTCATGAATTTGGTCCCAAAAGTTAAATACGATCTATACAATTAATATTGTAATGATTTAAGAGGTGACTTTCAATGTGACTGTCAGTCCTCTCTCTCTCTCTCTCTCTCTCTCTCTCTCTCTCTCTCATAAATTTCCTATGAACTTCTACACCAGAGGGGTCCACCATCAGTAGCAATCAAACTTTAATAATTAGGCAATAATTTCCTAAATACCTTCTTATTAGTTATAGTTAATGGGTGCTGAAAATAAGCACCATGAGATTGCCTCGCAAAGTGAAAATTTCATATTTGTAGTTGTAGATGTGTGTGAGGAATAAATAGACGATTAAATAGATTCATAGATATTACAGGTTCAGTTCCAGACCAGCACATAAAATGAATATTGTACTAAAGTGAGTTACAATGGTTTCCCAGTGAATTTAGAAGTTATGTTGACACTATAGAGTTGCTTATTAAGCCATGACCCGCTGGCTGCAGGAATGGGAAGGGAAAACCCACCTCCAACCCTAGCCAGCTCCGCTCCTGTGGCAAGAAGCGGGACGGCAGGAGCAGGGGGCTTCCTTCTCCTGGAAGCAGCTGGGCTGCCTGCAGCTGCACCCTCAACCTCCTCCTAAGCAGCAATGTAGGTGAAATACAATAAAACAGGGTGTTCCTATAATAAGTTTCCAAGCAGTTATTGCTGATTCAAATACGCAAAAGAAGTGATGACTTGTCCAAAGTATTGACAGTTAAACCAATTGCATGGAATGAGGCATGATGGGGAAGAATATGTTCTGATTACAGAGTAGTTAAACCAGAATGCAAATGACCTTTGCAGCAATGGTATGACATATTACTCTAATGAACATAATCACCCTGGGCATGCAATATCACTGTTCCACAAGGTGGATATATCCATAGAACTAAACAGGTATGTTTCATACATCCCTGATTTTAAATACCTTAAAATTTCATTGTATAAAACTGAAGATAGGTTTTTTCCTGTGCTAGTACAGAAACCACTTGTGCTATTTACCACCTGCTCTCTAGGTTAGCAATTTATGACCTGCTCTCTAGGTGTACTTTCCATTGTTTCTTTCTTTATCAAGGTGTTAAGCAAGTCTCTTGAAATCTGCCAATGGCCACCTGTCCTTGGACTAGTAGGATTACTGGGGGTGGGAATTCGGATTCAACACTGAGTTAACAGTGGTCTTGCAGAGATCTCTGTACTATTTGACTTGTGCTTCAAGTGGTTTAATGCACAGAGAAGGTCTGAAAGCTTGAGTTGATTTGTTTTTAAAGGGGTCACACACTGGGATTTTATTTGATACAGTACATCTGTGTCTAGCCCTTTATATTACCTTTCCTTTCACAGGTCTTCTTTACAGTGGCTTAGGACTTTTTATTCATTTAGTCACTCTAATGCTGGTGTCAACAGATGCTTCTTGCTTCACTGGAACTTACAGAACAAATGTTGTTTTAAATGGAGACACCCTTTAATTGTGCTATAAAGTTGGTGGTCAAGGTAGGACCTTGTATTTTATCCTCAATGTCCTCCTTTTTTACTCAGTTTAGACACTGCTTTTTCTCCTATTGTAGTTGCAACTATTCCTTGTGCCTTCTATGGTAATTCTGGTGTGCGTTGTGCTTCCTGATGTCTGTATCATTAACCTAGACCAGGGATGAAGAACCGCAGGCCTGCAGGGCTTCTCTATCCAGCCCTTTGTACTCCCAGGACACAAACCCCTCCCCAACCTTGCTTTCCATTCTTCTCAAGTGTTTATGCTTTCCTGAATGGATGGAGAGGTTGTGGCTGTGTGTGTGTGTGTAGAAACTAGCCTACAGAACACAGGTAAAATTCATATTCATTCCTCTGCCCACCTTTGCCTTTGGCTCTACCCATCCCTGGCATTTGGGTTCTGGAAGGATCCTCAGAAAGAAAAGCAGGTCTTCGGCTGAAAAACATCCCCACTCCTTTTCTATACCATTCTGTTATGGATTCTGTCTGGTCAAACCCTTTTTTGCTTGACATTGCTTGCTAATGTGCCGAACATCTGACAGGTATTTCCTAATGGAGCCAATGACTAGGAAGCAGGGCCAGCCCAAGGCATTCACCGTTTAGAGCAGAAGCAGGCGGTGCCCCTGTCCCCTCCATTCACACAAACAAATGGAGACAGGAGGTAACAATAATAGGAAGGCGAATGCCAACTTTAGCTTCCCCAACTCTTCTTTACTGCATCTGCTTCTGCACCTGTGGAGAACAGCAGCCTGTTGAGGAGCCAGAAGGTGGAGCCAGAAAGTGGGTTGGCCCTTTGGGTTAGGATGAGGGCGAGGAAACTCCCATTGGCAATTGTCTGTCAATGGGCTTGCTCCTACGTCAAAAATGGAGGAGTGAGTCAACCTGACTTCTAAGTGAGAGGTAGATGCTGGAGAACTGCCTTTGTGGTGAGAGAATGAATGCAGCTCACTAGTGCACAAAGTGTGGATGATGGGGTACCTAATGTTTGCTATTTTGTATTATATTTGCTTTTCTATTAATCTGTTCACTGCTTGGGGGGACCTTTGAGCCAAACAGTGGCATATAGACAAACCTGAGTCAGAAAATCCCGTAAGCACCTCCTTCCCTCCCTGGTAGTAAAAGTAAAATAGAAACAAATTAAATAGCAAACCATTTATTGCCCTTTCATGAAGCCTGAAATCAGATATCTGACATGGCTCTCTCACTCAGCCTAATGGCAGTGATTCTTGTTTTGCATTCTGAATGGGAAAGATCACTCTGGAATGTATGGAATATGAAAAGCATCAGAGTTCAGGGGAAATGACATCTACACGTGGCCCAGCTAAGGAGACCCAATTAACTGGCAGACCTGTAGGTTATACTTTCCCTTTCCCACCTCTAAGCCATGTAGATACATTCTAAATGAACCCAGAAGCATAAATTAAGACAAAGGCCCATAAATGTAGGCATAGGCATACTGAAAGGATACTTTCAATGTATATCCATCCATCAGCAATCATCATGGTGGGAATGAAAACCCCTCAACCTGGTCTCCAGCTAATCTCTGGCTATTCCTGCCATTTCATTTAGGGGTCCCCAGTGTGGAACCCATGGGCACCGTAACACCCTCAGACATTCTCCTTGACACCCACCAAGGCATCCTGTCACTTCCTCACCCCCCCTTTTTTTAGTTGAGGCTTATGGGCTTCTTATTTTTGCTTGTTTGGGGATGCTCTCTGCTTTTTAAAATTTGTGTGACATTTGCTTGGAGGAGGTATAGGTATTTTGCCTGTTTACAGGAGGGGCCAGTTTTGAGCAGGATAGTAATGGAGTTTTTACTATTCCAATACATCTATTTGCAAATATATTTTCCAATTCATTCCTTTTTACTTAGAAGAAAAGTTGAGCAGGTGAAAGTTATTTCTGCAGTTCTGCTTTCTTATTCCTTATGTGAAAATGCACCTTTTGGTTGTGCTATGTGAAGAAAGAGCCTCTTCCCCTCCTTCCCCCTTTATCTGCTCTGGATGTTGCAAACTTACTCCTGCTGAGATCCCAGGAAAGTCCTATTCTGTCATCTGCTTTTGTTAAGAAATAAAATGCATTGCTTTTGCATTTGTCAACATTAAGCCTCATTTGCTGCGCATCAGCCAAGCAACATGGCTGGGAGAAGGAGACTCTAACATTTCTATGCTGGCTTTTCTTTCTTCTTCTGGTCTCCCCCCTCCTGCTGCATCCACTCGGATGCCCAATTCCATGTTGTCAGCAGACTTAACCAGTTTTCAGTCAGCTTCTCAGAGCCATTTATATAAATTAGGCCTAGCAGGGGCTCCCAGAATCGCACAGCAACAAACATTACTTTGCATTTGTTGACTTTAATTTTCACATTGCCGTATGTTGACCCAGTTCCGGAGTAGCTGTAAATCGTGGGTTGCTTTTTGGCTGTGTTTTCTCAGCCCTGCCAGTGAATTTGGGAAGCCTAAAAATTCTGTCTCCCCGAGTCATTTGCATAACCTAAAAACGGCAGCGGGAAAGTCATATGCACTGACCTAATTTAGCTACTTCGGCCATTTCATCTCCTTTCTGTTCCACTGCCTGATCTGTAGCCATTCTTATTTTGTAACCCTGACTCACTGCTGCTTTCCACTAAATTTGTCACTTTCTCTGGGGAATTTAGCTAAGCTGCCTACAAAACCTGGCTGGGTTGCTATAAGGGCAAATAGTACTTTAGCAGTTTAAATGGGATAGAAGGAACAGAGACTTAACAGAATTTCTAGAATATTTGCTTTATTTACAAATCTACAAGTAGATAAAGGGAGGCAAAGAGGCAAGTGAGAGATCCTCTCCCAGAGAGGATCAGGACAACCCTCCAGCTTTGTGCTTCCTCCAAGCACCTTGGTTACGGATCATTCATCATGATTTGTTTTCAGGAAGATTAGATGACACTGGTTACTTACTAAGAATTCATTCTGATTTGTTTTCAGGGAGGGTAGATGATATTATGTCAAGCAAATGTTATTCCACACTTTCCAGTGCATCACCTTTCTTATCACAAAAAGTCTGTGTGTTTTTTTTAGATGTGTAGGTTGCTCTCCCCCATATCCATTTTAATTGCACAGCCTTAATTTTCCAGTATGTGACTGAATCCCACCTGAAAATAGTGACAGTTTGGAATCACTCTTGTTAGTAACTCCCATTTCTCTCTCTCCCCCATTTCCAGCAGCAAATATTACTGTTTCTCTTAGATTTATTTATATTTTCTCTTTTAAAAAATTATACATTGTCTTATTGCAAACCAAACATCAAGTGGGGGTATGGGTGGGTGTGTATGCATGCTGGATACTAATCTCTGCCTCCCCTAGCCCTTGGGTTGGTTTGTGTAGAGTTTTGTTGTTGTTGTTTTTTTTGCTATTTCTGCAAACCCAGGGGTACACGCAAGCTTGCTGATACCTCTTGGATAGGTCTTGTGCCATTACATAAGCTTTGACAGTCACCTCTGTCAAATATCAGAAAGATCTCTGCCATAGATCATGTATGTGTGCACGAACACATATACAAAGTGCTTCTATGTTTTAGGGAGAGGCCCTGAGATTTTTTTTCTCCCCCACTCCTCCACTGTTTCCCCCAATGCTTCACCCAAATTAAAGCTTTGATTTGGAGCTGGGTTTCTGCGATTCAGTTTGACTAGTTCATTTCTCCTGGGAAAGGCAGGTTTGGTTGCCTTTCAGTACAGGAGAAAAGGTGAGGTCTTTTCTGTTAGCGTGAATATGAAAGAAAAGCCTAAAGAGAAGAAATGCCCATTCGAAGGGCAGAAAGTCACAGCATTTCTGCTGCTACTTTCCGGGAACAAAAATAGCAAGAGCAGGTCCCAGCTGCTGGCCACTGTGGGTTTGAAAAGGTTATCAAGACATTATAGCATATAAACAGCAGAGCTATTAGCTCTGAGCTGTGAAAAGTTTCTAACCTTCACAGCGAAAACCTTAAATTATTTTTGAAGTGTTAATGAAAGTCAGCTCTCCAAAGATGGATGTGGAGCAAGGAATTGCATCAGACAAATGGCAAGTAATGTATTAATAGTTATTGCTTCAGAAGGCCCTGAGGGGGGGTGGGGTCTGAGGTGGCTGAAAGTCAGCCACCTTCATATGAATCTCTCCCGTGAAAAAAAGAAAATCCTGGGTGTAATATTGATCATGCCCAACCGACTAGGAGGTATTCCTCCTCCAATGGTTCCAGGCAAGGAAATCATAAAAGAGCTCCAACTTTCTGGCTGTGATGTTACATTATGTCCCATGGCGTCTTGGCTCCTCCTGCAAGCTGCAGCAAAAGGGGGAGGAGGGCAGAAGGAGAAGGAGTTCAGCACAGTCAAAGGAAAAACAAGATTGACTCAATTTCTCTTCACTGGAAACCACACATTCAGATTTCATTTCCACAGGATTGGTCTCAGCGAAAAATCATGGATGGGGGTGTGTGTCAGTGGTTTATTCCCTCAGGGTTAGGGAAGACTTCATGTGGTACCTTGGGTTACAGACGCTTCAGGTTACAGACACTTCAGGTTACAGACTCAGAACCCAGAAATAGTAGCTCAGGTTAAGAACTTTACTTCAGGATGAGAACAGAAATTGCATGGTGGCAGTGGGAGGCCCCATTAGCTAAAGTGGTACCTCAGGTTAAGAACAATTTCAGGTTAAGAACGGACCTCCAGAACGAATTAAGTTATTAACCCGCAGTACCACTGTACTGCTTTGGTCCACTGCTAATAACCCCATGGAGAAATATTATCAGGTATAGCTCAGTACAGCACAAGACTCTTACCCTCAGGTTTGTGGGTTCAAGCCTCATGTTGGTCAAAAGATTCCTGCATTGCAGGGGATTGGACCAGATGGCCCTCATGGTCCCTTTCAACTTTACAATTCTGTGATTCTATTATCTGAACGACACCATGAGCTAATCACAGGCTTTGCTTTTAGCAAGCATTTGGATAAAGTATATGCATTATTATTGAGCATTTGAGTCTGTCTTGGCACTGTCCTTTCCCAAGACAGTGTAATATAGTTGCTAAAGTGCTGGACTTAGACCAAAGTTATCTGGATTCAAATTCCTGCTCGGCCTGAAATTTCTTGTTAACTTTGGGCCAATCTTCACATCTCAGTCTAGCATACTGAACTTTTTTAGTTCAGGGGTTGCCAAACTAGTGCCATGATGCCTGCCTAGATAGGGTCCCAAAACTTCCTAGAAAAAAGTTATGCAGCAAAATGTGCAAGTACCCTTTATGAGGTTCATATTGCCTCATACATCAGAGCAGTTCCTGGCCTTGGAAGAATCCACCCCCTTTTATTCCAATTGGTTGGGCAGTCAACAGCTCCCCTCCTTTGGGGGACAGATAAGAAGCAGGGAAGAACTAACTCCCCTCATGGTTTGCCTTCCTACTTTTCTAGCATAGGAAGGCATTTTTATTTGTGGGGTAGTGGTGAGGAGACTGTCTTCCCCCTTTTATTGCCCCAGAGGGCATTTTGATGAAGGTGGAGAAGCAGGGAGGGGTCTACCTTTCCTCTTTTTTTAGAGCTGGAGGCCATTTTGATGGGGGGGATAGAGAGAAGAGGCAATAGGGATGCCTGCCCAGCTTGCTTCATCTTAGAATCCGTGAGCTTTCTAAGGGTCCCAGAAAGTGACAGTAAAACCTGTTGATTTTTAGGAGTGCTGTATTAGCCATTTATAGATGCCTTCCCCTCCCTTGCTTCATAGACTGCCTTCCTGCTCTTTTATGCATTTTGATTTAGAGTGGGGGAGGGAGCGGCAAGTGGGATGCCTCCCCCCCCCCTTGCCTTGAGTCTTGTCTCTTTGCTTTTCCCTGCCCTGAAGGACATTTCTATTTGGGGCTTTATGCTCTTGGTGTCAGGTGCATCATGTACCCATTCAAAGCAGTCCACAGTCAGCTACCCAAGGTGAGTCACTCTGGGTACATGAGCTGCAGAGCACTTGATTTCCTTTTCTGTCCCCCTTCTGCCGTTTGTTTGGCTAGCTCTTTCTTTCTAGTGAAATTCTCCTCCCACTTTCAATCTCTGTAGCAACAAATGGAATACGGTTCAACTGGTAGCTTGAGCCCAATGCAGACTGGGTTCCTCCTCCCATCCTTTTATTTGCTGGCTGCAATATGTTTTGTGTCATATAGGGGAGGAAAGTAACCTATTTGCCTCTGTAGTGGAAAATGCCTGCTGTATATTCATGGCTGTATATTCAAATCCTTTCGATGTTGTGGCCACTGCAGCAGGTTGAGATGCTCTTTCTTAGTCAACAAGATCCAAATAACACAGGACTTAATGCAAATGAACATCAGGGTGGGGTGGGGGGCAGGGATGTAGGTGGCTACATTAGCCAGGCTGGGTAAGTTCAGTTATATATATAATCATTAAAGTGGCTTCATTAAGAATGTATCTTAAGAGACAGCAACACTACTTGGTGTGGAGTCAGCAATCCAGAAGGAATGGCTTCGGAGTGTGAGCCTATGCATGTTTATACAAAAGCAAGTCCCACTGTATTTAGTGATGCTTACTCCCAAGAAGGTGTGTCTAGGATTTCAGTCATTGGAGACGAAACCTTTTAGGCTCCAATCCTTTACCCAATTACCAGGGACTAAGACCCACTAAACTAAACAGGGCTTGTTTCTGAGTAGGCATGTCTAGGAGTCCAGATAGAGGTTGTAGTTATGCTATCCCTTAGAACATAATGTGGAGAAATTAAATTAGATAGACTAAACATTTGGGGCTGGCTGTTGCAGTTGTTTTATCTTTCAGGCAGCTGAAATATATCCTGTGTGACAGTGACTGATGCAAAATTGGCCAGTCATCTTCGTGAATGTGTAGGGATTTGTACTCTGGTTTTTCAGGTCAACCAATCACTTGTGGCTTTTTATATAGGAATACAAGCATTATCAATTTTCTTTCAAGTCACACTCCCTTGTGGCAGCCATTTTGTGACTGGAGCCCACAACATACTCTCAACATTTCAAATGTGCCCCTGGGCCCAAAAAGGTTGGCAGTCACTATTCTAGTCTGTGTATCAAAGCTTATTTCTTTAGCCCAACACATTCCCAAACAAACACTGTTTCTTCTGAACTTGTGCTTCTATACATATTTGCCTCCTGCTACTTACATGCATGAGGCACTGAGGCATAGATTTGAAAGAGTTCTTTCATCTCTTACTATAGATAGCAGAAG
This sequence comes from Podarcis muralis, assembly GCF_964188315.1. Lineage (NCBI taxonomy): Eukaryota > Metazoa > Chordata > Lepidosauria > Squamata > Lacertidae > Podarcis > Podarcis muralis. The sequence goes on from NC_135659.1 coordinate 47,794,151, forward strand.
CTCAGGGAACTCATACAGTATCTCTGCATCTTCCCCCAAAGAGCTTGGAGCTGCTTAAATATGGTTCCCATGCTGTTTCTCAGTGATGCAGCTTACATGGCCAGGCCAGACCTGCTTAACTTCATCAGCAGAATTGTATCATGTGCTTTTCACATGTTCTTTCAATGCATGAACGGACAGGGACTGGGATAGTGCCTGCTGATCTCGCTCCTGACCTCCAGTTGTCCATCAGAAATGTGAATAAGGCAGTGGAAATTCAAATTGCCCATGTCTCTGCTCAGTTGAGAAGTTTGAGGGAGTAGAGGGGGAGGGACAATGGTGGTGCGAACACACTGGCAGAGCAAATCTAGCTCTCCAGCCCATGTATTTGCACCATGCTAATCTGCCCACTGCCTCATCTCCTAGCTCTGCCTCTCAGAAAGCAGTAGTATTGTGGCCAACCAGAGGTTGAGTGACTGGTGGTGTCCCACCAAGCCATCCACTACTGGAAATGATGCATTTGAACATCTGAACTAAAGTGAAACCCCTGTTTCAACATGCATCCAAAGAGCAACATTTTTTAAAGTGGAAAATTCATGAGCTATTATGTGGTCTGAAGAGACTGGCTGTGCCGAAATGACTTCTTAATTTAACTGACCCAATAGTGTGTGGCTTTACTTCACCTAAAGTGGTTTCTGCACTGTTAATTAACTACTTCCAGTTCACATTACTTATATTCTTTTGGATTTTAACCAGTACTGTTATTTTTATGGCTTTGTAGGGGGGCAGCTTTGGCCTGCCCAGTTACTGTTGTTCAATTAATATTAGCTCTAAGAAGCCACTCGTTTTCTCTGTTTATTTGGTTGCACCTACCATTATTGCCTTACCTGGTGGGAACCATAAACAGATGTAATTATGCTTCATTAAAATGGTGATTGATAATGGCCTGACTCTACAAGGTGCATTATGAGACTTCCTTTCCCCCCTGCTAGCTGGGCTTATTAATTGTAATGTATAGCATTTTGCATATCCATTAAGTCACAATTAAAATGCACACAAATGAAGTTCAGATTAAGTTTAGTCATTGGTGTAAATTCACAAAAGGTAGACTTTGTGGAACTTGGGTGAAGGCTGCAATGCCTGATGTGACACTAAAACTTAAGAGATTGCAATTTATCTTCGTTCTCACAGAGATAAGCTCTCCAGAATAAAACATAGTTGGAGCCAAAACCTATGGTTTGATCCACCCAAAGATGTTCTTTACAGCGCTAGCTGAAACCACTAGAACAGAACAGCACTATTTTCTATGGTTAATGACTCTAAGTAAGTGAACAATAAGTAAATAACTATGGATGACTCAGACAGCATCCTCCTGACTTGTCTGACTGGCAGATTTTGCACAGAAATACTTTTAGAACTAAAGGATAAACAGGGCAAAACACAGCAGTCTTCATGCTGTAAGATGTGGCTTTGAGTCCCTAAGTTGGCTAAACAAGTACATTGTGTTGAATCTCATGTTCTGGGAGGTGGGAGATGAGCTACATCAGATACATAATAAATAGGATGATTGTTGGGCCTTCAGCTTCATCTTGTTGATTACGATCTGACCTTTACATCTGCCTCTGTCTTTCACTACCAGAATTGATAGCACATCCACATAAAGCACATGACTTTTAATAAATGCCCATTATTTAGGCATTTTATCAAAAATCTGCAACATGATATGAAAATCTCTTTCTATATAAGATGAAAGAAGCAGCTAATGCACTCCTTTATGCTAAGGATGATTGAGTGGGCAAGAGCGGCCAGAGCTTAATAAAAAGGAGGCAGGGATTCAAACCGTGACTTCGGGAGATTGAGTCTATAGATCTTCATTAGAGCTTTATGCCTTAAAAAGTGGTAATAGTCCCAAGGATTTACAGAAAACCACTCTGAGCTGCATGTTAACTTTTTTCACCACTGTTTCTCTGTATAATAGAAATAGAACCATGATTATTGTTGCTGTTGCTGTCTCTTAATAATATAGTATCATCCATGTACTTTGCACTTTACAACCTAGTGAATGAAAAACCAGTTTCCTGACTGAGGAGCTTATTATCTAAGATTGGAGGGAGGGAAGCAGGGACACCAGTATCAAGGAGACAATGCATTCAGTTGAGCAACCAGTATGGTGGTAGAGAGCCATGTCTCTACAGTTTACTTGGATGGGATTGGAGAAGAGCAGGGCAGTCGTGGTGACAAGGTTGTGGGGGCCCACTGGCAGTAATGGCAAAGGGCCGTGGTGGAAGTTTCCATGTAGCCCCATTTCCATCTTGATAAGCTATAACAGTGCCAGCATTGGCAAAGTGATTCTGTAGCTCTGCCCCACCAGACTGGCTGCCACTGGCAACCAGGCTACAGTTTGGTTAAGCAGAGTGCAGTCATACCTTGGAAGCCAAACGGAATCTGTTCTGGAAGTCCGTTTGATTTCCAAAACGTTCGGAAACCAAAGCACAGCTTCTGATTGGCTGCAGGAAGCTCCTGCAGCCAATCGGAAGCCACGCTGGATGTTTGGCTTCTGAAAATTGTTCAAAAACTAGAACACTCACTTCCGGGTTTCGATAGTTTGGGAGCCAATTTGTTTGGGAGCCAAGGCGTTCGAGATCCAAGGTACGACTGTATAAGAAACTGGTAAAAGTTCTCCAACCTCAAACTTAGAAGGAAATTTTAGAAACTCAGCAATGTCCACTTCAAAAAAAGAAGGAAGGAAGGAAGGAAGGAAGGAAAGAAAGAAAAGATGATCTAGGAGAATAGTTTACTGGAAGAGAGGAGTAAACTTCTCAAGTGTTGAGGACAGGGATGGGTTGCTGGTAGAATCTTCAAAATCTAAAGAGTGGGCAGATGTTACAGAAAACACAAGAAATGGCTGTTTATAAGCAAGATGGCAGCACTGTGCACATGGAAGAAGCAAGAGGCAGAGTGTCTGGATGATGAGGATGTGTGCAGTGTTGAAAGCAATGGCAAGAGAGAATTTCATAACAGAAGTTACAATATCCTTTCCTGGATATTCTTGGCCATGTTCACTACAGGCATTTTGTGTCCAAAAGATACCAAGATGCTAGGGGCAAAACATGATATCCTCTGACAGTCTTTATTTTGCTAGTAATTTGCAATCCTGTACACACCTACTTGGGAGTAAGTTCCATTGAACTCAGTGGGATTTGCATCTGAGCAGACATGTCTGGGGCTGTGCTGCAAACTTCTTAAGGAATGATTTCAAAAATGTCCTATGATTCTTTGACCCTGTTGTGCCATATTTCATATTCTGAACACCCTAGAGGGAAGAAAAACAAACTCTGTATGCCAGTACACTTTAAAGAAGGACAATTTGTTCTTCACAATCATTTCCAGCTACGGTATAAATTATTTGGAAAAATTGATACTGCATACATTAAGGGGTGTTATTTCTCCCCCTCTCTTTTTCGTCCCTTTTTTTGTTCTGATTAGACAAATGAATCATGCGAGTGAGCATTCCCTGTGATGCTGCTAATTGATGGTACACTATAAAATTGTATTGCAATAAGCAAACACTTTCAGCCTCCCTGTGCTTAGCTGCATTGGCCCACGATCAGCAAAGCTTTGAAATCCTGAATTTAAATTACCATTCTTTTGACTGCTGTTCATGACGTTAATTAGCTGTGTTAATTGGTTGTTTTGATACATGAAGAGCAGAATAATCCAACTTTATTTTTTATTTTTTGGAAAGCCAAAATTATTAGGAGTTTGGCAAGAGCACGGGGAGGGTTTTCTTTAGTACTTTTGAATGCTTCCATCTTCCTGTTTTCTGTGTGCACTGTTGTGTTTGCTGATGACTGCATTCTTTTTTAAGCCCCCTGTGTGAGTAATCAACACAGGAGTCAATGGTACATGTTTGAATATGCTTTCCAGCAGAGATCTGTGAGACATTGTTGTCTCCAAATTATTGAATTGCTGTAGACAAAATGCAGCCATGCCAACATCATTTGTATTGTAGGGGGGTCTGGCAGATGAAAGGATACGTGCTTTAAACCATTTAGCTGCCAAAGTTGCTGCTATAGCCACACAGCAGGTGACTCAGAATTGAGATAATGGTTCTGAAGTCATGATGCGCCAACTCATCAGAACAGGGCAGGCTCTCGGTTTTATCACACTAAAGCAAGCAGGGGGAGGTGGTGCTCATGGACACATGACCTTTAGCATTCCAGCTTATAGGTGGTGTCCGGCTCTGCGAGATAAATGGTAGGTAGCTATCTGCTTTTGTAAACAGTTGCTAGGAGGGAATGTGCTTGCTGTTGTTTTGCCCTGTGCTGCGCACACTTCACAATATCAACATGTGGGGTCACTTAAATAGGCAACTACTCCATATTTTGTGGACCTCCTATATTCCAGCTCCACCTTTTATTGCTCCTTTTGCCTTTCTCCACTCTGAATTTGCCCGTGGGTGAGGTGGAAAGGAGAAAGGGAAAAGGAAGTTCTGGGAAACTGCAGGTCAAGTTTATATTTGATACAAGGGGAGACACTACAACAGATTATAAAAAGAGTTCATTTGTGTTTTGTTTAAAATGGAATGATTAGTATGAGCTGGCATGACTTTGTCAAGAATAAATCCTGCCAGGCTAATTTTATCTCTCCCCTCTTTTACTTCGGTGACTAGCTTAATGGGTTGTGGGAATGCCGCACATGTAATTTATCTTGATTTCAGCAAAGCATTTGACAAAGTTGTCCATGTTTTTTGGTTAGCAAACGAGTTAAATGTGGGCTAGACGGCAATACTCTCAAGTGGATTCACAGGTTTCACCCTGATTCTATCCATGCCACCCACTGCCTGTTTCTACCATTCATTAGCCTGGAGTCCTTGTGCCCTTGGAGAATCAGAGATACATGGCAAAATGTGCAGCTCCTATTCTTCACTGATGACACTAGTGTCCACAAGTGTGCCTCCATGGAGGACACTGCAAAATATCTTGTCTCTTGAACTCTCTTGTGCAAAGAGAAGCAGTAAGGACACTGAGTGGCATTTCAGCGTTCTTGAACGAACCTTTTCCTGTGCTGCTTGCTACAAACTAGGTAACCAGACAAAGCCCCAAGCCCTTGGCCATGCCCTCAAGCACTCATTGTTTGCTGGGATAGAAACAGAGGAAAACAAAGGCATAAAACAAATAGTGAAATAAAAGTAGGTCTGAAATTACAGATTATTCTGATACACTATATGTTATTTATATATAATGACAGTCAAAGGGCTACAGCTTTTTGTCCTGTTCAGTTGCATTTCCCTTTATACATTTAAAAGGAAAAGAAGCAGTAAAGTTGTGGGTGCTTGCAAAATGCATCTATTTTGGCTGCAGCCCTAAACCTGCTTACCTGGGGACCATCAATTCAATGGGCTTATATCCAAGTAGATCTATATAGAATTTCACTATGTGTTTGTGCACATGTGTGGCACACTCTTCTCGGTGGAATTTTATTGATTTGCAGAGCAGGGCTTTTTTGCTGTCAAGATTGTGGAGGCTTTAGCCTGTAAATTTTATTTCCAGCGAAGTGTCAAGCAATGTAATCCAGCAAAGCTACCATGATGACTGCCATTGGAGAAAAGTGACAGTTTCTCTGCCATTTTCCAAGCTCTTCCCATCCTCCAAACACTTTCTGTTTTACCGTGTGGGCGGATTGATTGGCAGGTACCTCAGTAAATAGGTTGTGAAAATATCACTTAAATGACTTGATATTGCAGGTGACTTGAAGGACTTGTGAAAACAGCGTCAATTAAGCCATGTGCATGTGTGTATATGTGTGCCTGAATATGGCTTCTGAATGCTTTTGAAAGTAAAAGCACCTATCATTCAAAGTGTTACGCAAGAGGCACTTAACAGGTGAAGCAACACACTGAAAGTGCAGTGTAATCAGTTGCTACTGAGAATCCTCACTTGAAAAGGAGAAACTGCCAGGTGCTGATCTCTTTAACTCCATGTGGTTAGTCTGTCCAAGTTGAGAAGTGATCTGAACACAATCTGGTGTGTGGCTTGCTGCCATATTTAAACCAAGGCAGGGAGGAGAACCTCGGACTCTCCAGATGTTGTTGGATTCCTTCTCCTATCAGCTCCAGCCAGCTTGGCCTATTCTTAAGGATGCTGTGAGTTGTAGTCCAGCAACATCTGGATGCCCAAAGCCTCCCCACCATGTTTCGGCTTTAAAAAAATGAAAGTGGTTTGGGGTTTCTGTTTCATTACTGCAACCTAGTGGATTAGGCAACTGACTCTGTGCATTCTAAAGCATAGCTAAGCCATAGAATCTGCTACAAGAAGATGTAGTGATGGCCACTAACTTGGATGGCTTTAAAATGGGCTTAGATAAATTCAAAGCTAAGGCTATCATCGGCTACTAATGGCTACCTATTATCTACGCTATCAGGGGCAGAATGCCTCTGGATTCCAGTTTCTTGGGATCATGAGGAGGGAGCGCTATCACACAGTTATCTGGTTAGCCACTGTGGGAGCAGGATGCTGGACTGGTTGGTGTTGTGTGTGATGCAGCAGAGCTCTTATGTTCTTGTAGGAAATGAATCACATGTGAACTGGCCCTACAGCCCTTAGACCTCAGGTCTAAGTAGCTACAACTACTCTGCTGCTTAAGTACAGTCTGATATTAATCTTCCCATTGCCACCACTACCACTAAGTTTAGCTGCTGCAATATTTGCTCTTAAAGAGTGCTGGGCTGGCATAGCCTGATTACCAACGCTTATGAGATCCTGCAGTTTTTCTGGGTATGTCTCTTTTCTTTCATTTGTTCTTTAAAAAGAAAAGAAAGGACTTGATAAGAAAATCCAATTCTAGATGCAATATCAGTCCTGGTCCAATCTTACCTCGGTAGCCTAAGCTTGCTTCAGACACCAGTGGACAGTTGACTCATCCCAGGAAATGTAACACAATTTAGTGCAATTTTCCACAGTTGACATATGTTGATCAATATAGGACTTAGAATTTAACAAGCGTGGCATTTCAATTAAATTGAATTACTGAAGAGTATAGTCATCATCGTACCAGGAGAAAGGTGTTTTAGCAAATGAAACGGCCAACCCCCCACTCTCTCCTCATGCTGTGTTGCAGCTGGTCTGTGAATTAAAAAGTAAGCTTTAGCTTTCAACTTTCATCAACACTTAATTCTTAAGCAAACCATGTCATTAAGGTAAATTGTTTCTCTTCCCTCCCCTCTTTCCCTCGGGCTACTGCTACATTTTTATTTTTTTTGAAAGCATAAAAGAAGGATGCTTGCTACAGAACAGGCACATATACTGTCCATTAGATGATGCATTACTAAACACCCAGCTCCGCTGTCCTCAATTAATAATTCCACATTGTTCATATAATGGCTGAACTGCAACGCAAAAACTCTTCTACGCACAACCGTATTCTCATTTGCTCTGTTTACCTATGAGTCTGCCTTACCCCATACATGCCCACACAACTGCTTCTGGCGGAACTGGCATTGTTACAGGTGTTCCATAATACCCATTGCAAGAACTTGATCTTTTAGTGTGGCAGCACCTACACTTTGGAAAGCCCTGCCTATTGACACCAGGCAAGCACCTTCACTGTGCTCTCTTCCATGCCTGTTAAAAACTTCTTATTTAGACAAGCCTACCCAGATGTTTAGAAAGTTGGTGTGAGTTTTAATCAGTTTTTAGTTTATTGTTATTTCAACTTTTTGAAAATTTGAAATTATTGTTAATTTTTATAATGGAAATTTTATTGTTTTATCTTTTTTTGTAAACTGCTTTGAGGGATTTTTTTTTTACAGTGTATAAATTTTATGAAATAAAATCAAAATCAGGCAGGGAAGGAAACGTTTTCATCCCAAAGGCCACGTTTTCTCTTGGCTACACACCAGTGACAAGCACAGCTAGATGCAGCCAGTGAGTGTAGTCAGAGGCAAAAGTGGGTGAATAAACAGATGTGGAAAAGACCAGCCATATAAAAACCAGATGTTTCTACACACACATACACAAATATCTTTGCATTCTCCATCTAGGTAATCAAGAGACACTTTCACAATTTGGATATACTTCTAATATAAAATATGCCCCTTGCAATTATATCCCATCCCTTGTCGAAGGAGTTCAGAACAATGTACATGGAAGGAGTTATCTCACTTTGTCTTCATTACAACAACCCTAGGCTAAAAAACAGTGTTTGGCTCAAAGCAACCCAGTGATCTTTATGGTCCACGTGGGGTTTTGACCATAGGGCTCCTAAATCCAAATCTTCTAACCCAGTATTAATCCACGTGTAGCCAATGCAGTGCTCTCTGATACTGTTTGCCTCCAGCCCCAGCATCCTTGACCACTGGCCATGCTGCCTGGGGCTGATGTCCAACAATAGCTGGAAAGCACCAGACTGACTCCCTGTACATCCACCACGTGAAGAATGAGTGCCTTCTCACCTGTTTTAAACTGATCTAGCCTAGGAGGGCTAGTGGATGAACACTGCACACATTAGCAACTGCATATGAAACCACATATGCGGGTGAATGTTAGGCAGATTATTTTTTTTGGTTCACTTCAAGCCAAGTTTGTTTGCAGTCCCTTCTGCTCTTCCTTTTACCATGCTAACAGACACTGTAAATTCAAGTGTGAAGGAACCATGCCTGCACAATTATCTTCTGTCACAGGAGTTGCAATCTGCATCATTAGCCAGGCATTAATGTTGGCAGAAGAACAAGACAGGAAGAGGCAGTGTTTAATATAAACACCAGTAAATGACAGCAAGCCTGCGTGCACAGTTTAACATCCTTTGGTTTTTTTTAATCATTTCCACATTGGGCTTTACTTATTACAGTTAAATAAAACATGTAGCACAATTAGAGGAATGTAATAAAGATCACTCTATCTATCTTATAAGTGCATATGTCTGTTGCAGTATAAGCATTTAGGATGCAAGCTTTTTTAGATAAGAGTGTTGAAGGTGGTTTAATACAGGTGCTATTTCCTGTGGAGCATACAGTCAACTGGCTTATGAAGGTTTTTTTTAAAAAAAATAACAACAATAAAATAAGTACTGCAAAAATCTGAGAATGACAATGGGGTTGTATTGGGAAAACACATACAACACCTCTATCATTTTATTCTCAGCTATCTGAAAATGGCAATGGCAATTATAGGATTGGAGTATGTTTCACTCTTTAGGAAATCTGAAATTCCTGGTTACCATAGTGTTAGCATAGGTTGATTGGAGGCAGACTTTGGTAATCTTTCAAAATATGGCACCCTTTGCAAGGCCAACATCTGGCACCCCAAAATCTTCACCATTATGGATCATCTCAATTGTGTGCCCCCATGGCTCAGCTCCGTGTATGGCAGAACAGCTCTCACCACCTTAAATCCTGCACTGGGTTGATATTAAAGTAATGAGAAGGTCAGTTCTGCAGCAGTATATCTTTGTCACTGCCACCCTTGTCACACACACCCTTCTTTCCCAAGCAAAAATGCTAGGGAATCTGGAATGGGGTACTCTACATTAATGGCACATTGCTGACATGTTCTACAAGAATTTGGCTCTTATTTAATGTGCAGACATAGAGACAGTACTCATGTGGCATCTGAATTCTGTACCTACTTTAAAAATTGCAGTGAATATGTCTGTTAGCTGGGAAAGCCATATAGGGGGCAACTAAGTAACAGTGCAGTCAATTACCTGCCCAGATGTGGTGGGTGCAAAGCATTTTCCAAGTCAAAGAAAATGTTTGATGAGATAAAGGGAAGCAGTTCATGGCAAATGGCAAATGTGTGGTGGTGGAGCTGGAGGAGGAGAGAGATTAATTCCCCTCTTGAATGAGAAGTGTGTTTGAGACTGACAGATGGGCTGTAAATACTCGGAACCAAGGACAGGAGCTGAGAAAGAGACAGTCTGGTGATTGAAGTGTGATTGTGATTGAGGTAGTATGTTTCCTAGCCAAGGTGACAGGTTTTTTTGTGCTGGGGTTGAAGCAAGGAAGGGGAAAGAACTCAAGCCAAGGGTGCTGCACTTCACATCAGCCTAGACTAGGGCACAATCTTTAGACTCTATAAGTGATATCCGGGTCCCATAGGGGTTATCCTTGCAGGTCAAATTCACTGCCTGCCTTTTAAGTGAGTTGTTGAAGATGCAAGAAAGGTGAAAAGACTCTTAGTTCCTTGCTAAAATCATTGAGCTGTCTAGCAGCGTTGACTGTGGTAGCCATGCGACTAGAAGTTAATCACGCAGTAGTGAAATTTGGCCGATGTTGATCATGAGAACAGCGACTACACATCAGTAGCAATTCGGCCCCAAAAGTAGGCATTACCTAAGAAAGATAAAGTGGGAGGGGCATTTCAGATCTAGAAGTTCTGTACATATTCCCTCCATATGTGTTGCTTTGCTGTGCAGATGTAAACTTATCATAATGGCTTTGTTCAACATCATACATTATTCATTCATTCATTCTACTACTACTACTACTACCTGACACACCCTCCATTGTTACTTTTAATACATATTATAAAATGTTTGAAATGCTAATTCACCAGTTCAGAATTTGAGCAATGGCTACACAGATTTATCTCAGCAATTTAAGTAAGATTCTGGGCAAACCCCCGTAAATAAAACCCATGGGTCAGAGACCAGGGACAGGTTTAGGGTTTAGAGATTTTCTTCTTTTATATTTGGTTCTAGCTTGAAGAACCCCCCCCCCAAAAAAAAAAACAATCACACACACCTGGAACCCCAATCTGCAAGTCTAGATAGCTGCTTCTGCATCCTCTCACACACACCTGAGAGATGGCCAAACCACCATATTTTTTAAAAGTTCTTTAAAAACCCAGCAGTATTAGCAGCCAGAATATTGTAGATACATAGATATTCTGAACTTCAAAACCATTTCCCATTTCCTCCCAAGGTCTAAATGCACAGTTGAAAGTCTCTTTCCTTTGGCTCGTCTCATGGAGTTGGAGTCCCTTGCTTGCTCTGCCAATATGCAAAAATTGAGAGTGTAGAATGGGAGAGGGTGGGAATCAAGAGCATTGGAAAATGGAAACATTTGGAGTGCTGCAATCGATCCTGGTCCAGCAGGTGGCAGCAGAAGGCTCTAATAATTCCTCCCAAATTTTTTTAGAAACTTGCAGTTCCTGATTTTGCCAATAGAAAATTGAGAAAATGAATCCAGCTGCTAGGATATCTCAACACTTCCCTTCCGGCCTGAGTAGAGTCTTGGGTTTCAGTGTATGTGATTCCCAAAGGAGAACTATTACCCATGTGACTATTCATCACGTTAATGGGAAATAGTGACCGGTCCCCTTCTTAAGACAGAGTTTAACTTGGACCTATGGCAAACTAAGCTCCATTTCTTATGCACCTGTTGAAGGGAGCCAAACATAAATTTATCTAAATAATTTTCCACCTTCTTCATGCTTCTGAACCAAACATTTCAGAGGATCAAGCTGGGAAAGTGGACTGGAGACAAAGCAATGGATTTTCATTCCCCAGCAGGAATTCAGAGTCCCAGAAACACTTAAGCCTCTTTCAACCTTGGTTCCCTATATGTTGTTGGACTGCAACTCCCATCACCCTGGAACACTGGTCCTACTAGCTAAGGATGATGTGAGTTGTATTCCAACAATAGCTGGGGACCCATGGTTGAAAAAGGCTGTTCTAAATGGTGCTGTTTGTCCTGCAGGGATTATACTCTCTGTATTAACTCCCTGTACATAGAGCAATGAAAGATGCTCACCTGTCAGCAGCACACCCCTCCACACACACACCTTAGAAAAGTCAACCCAGAATTCCCATTAAATCTCCCTATAGTCGTGGCCCAGCAAAAGCTCCCTGTTTCCTGACACTGAGGAACTTAGTGACCTGGAATGTCTGCCTGATATCTTGCTAGACTTTCTACCACATCTATCATATCATATGGTTTATTTATTTTATGCACTGCACCTCACTCTGGTATCTGTACAGGTGGTGGGCAGTATATTTATATTTTTAAGACAATTGTGTGGGCTTTGTCCTACTTGCCATGTCTATAATTCTGCATCAGCTGCAGGAGTGCAAACTGACTCTCTCACTCTGGCTTTTATTCCTCTCCCATTCCAGCTCAAAACAGTACTTTAGTTCAGCTTGCTTATGCTTCTTCCTTCCCCTTGATTGCTTTCTGCACTTTCTTTATTTGCCCATACTGGCTTGCTTTGCCGCAAAGTGTATTTATTGCTAGCTAGCACACATAAATGCTCAGACATACATTCAATTACCTTTGAACAATTTCCATTTACTTTCTATTTTTTGCTTTTCCCCTGTTCAATTTCACCAAGCTCCTGCATTCTCCTGAGTGTGTTCAACTGACATGCACTCTTCTTCTAGTTCTTCTTTAATTAAGGACTTGCACTAAATTCTCATCAGTGGGATTCAGTGGCTATCTTGTTTATACATCTTGGGCTGGGAATGTAAGCTTACCCCCCAAAACAGAGCAAGCGGTGCTGGTGTTTTGTTTTGTTTTTTTCCATCTACCATTGCAAATTATGCATAAAATCACTTTCCTGCCATGCATCTTCAGAATTGCTTTTGTCCAGACATGATTTCCAGTAGTAGGGTCTAGGAAACACACTATTATGGCAATGTTTTCTGGCCCTTGTATTTGCTCCAGCACTCCTTTCCTTCTTCACTCATTCAGTCTCAGCCTAGACCTCAAAATATCCTTGCCAGTGGATATGACAACACTGTTTTGATCATTTGCTCTTGACTGTATCTGAACTCTGTCCATAGTCACATCTTCCTTAAGGCAGATGGTAGCCCAGGAATTCTTCGGGAGATTTGACACAATTTGAGAGGAGCAAGAGGATTCCTAGAGAGAATGAACTATAAAAATATTACTGGCCAGGAAATTATAACTACTTGGGGTGGGGGAGAGAGGATTTAACAACTGCTTAGGTTACGACAGGTGTGGGAATATAAGGGGCAGGGCTGAATCAGAGCATTGGTTTGTTTAGCTTATTCTGAGTGAGGGCATGACAACTTGCACAACTTGTGATCTACCAAACTGAACGCAGCTGATCTGCAATGTACTTTAGCCTGCATTTGCTGACAGTTAGTACTGATAGTAGAGACATCAGTTTTCAGTTAGTACTGAAAAAGTAGAGACATCACCTTGCCAACAAAGGTGCGTATAGTAAAAGCTATGGTTTTCCCAGTGGTGATGTATGGAAGTGGAGCTGGACCATAAAGAAGGCTGATCGCTGAAGAATTGATGCTTTTGAATTATGGTGCTGGAGGAGACTCCTGAGAATCCCATGGACTGCAAGAAGATCAAACCTATCCATTCTTAAGGAAATCAGCCCTGGGTGCTCACTGGAAGGACAGATCCTGAAGCTGAGGCTCCAGTACTTTGGCCACCTCATGAGAAGAGAAGACTCCCTGGAAAAGACCGTGATGTTGGGAAAGATGGGGGGGGGCACAAGGAGAAGGGGATGACAGAGGATGAGATGGTTGGATAGTGTTCTTGAAGCTACCAGCATGAATTTGACCAAACTGCGGAAGGCAGTGGAAGACAGAAGTGCCTGGCATGCTCTGGTCCATGGGGTCACAAAGAGTCGGACACGACTAAACGACTAAACAACAACAACAACAACAAGTACTGATACCTCACACCGGATTACTGTGCTGATTATTATTATTATTTTGTTTGATACTGTTTTATTTAACTTGTTTATTTTAATAGGATTTTGTATAGTTTTAATACACTGGAAACCATTTTGGTATTTTCCTATAAATGAAAAGTGGTGTGGGGGTATATATTCTCATTCTCTCTCTCTCTCTCTCTCTCTCTCTTGTGTGTAGTCTGCCTCTCAACCCCATGCTCCATCTTTCCTTGTTATTGGGCACAATCAGAACTGCAATTATGCTTGGTCAATATGTAGCTCTTCAGATTGCTTACTTGGCAGGTGCCCAAGATCTAAGCAGGGAATGGAAGCTGAGGTTGGGGAAATCTATGGGCCTTGAGGGATTGGAGCTGACAGTGTTACTTCTTCTCCTCCAGTCAATTATTTTCCTACAGCCCCTTCTAATACCCCATTTTTATAATAAATTATGGATTACGTACATAAAAGCTTTTTAGAAAAAACAGGGCTGTTGTACCAGGATTTTATCCTATGAAATTCTAATCTACGATAACTCATGAGGCAAGCATCCCTCAGCAGGTTCTTTCTCTCTTCTTAGCAACGCAATGCATTTAAGGGGGGGGGACCAACACACCTGAGGACAAAAACAACACATAGAACCCACTGGTAGAGATGGTTACAGTGCTTTAACATTTGCAGATGGATCTTAATCAAAACTAAATCATGCTGCAGTCTTATATACCAATACCTGTATGATCTATGAGGTGCATGGGTATCTTCAGGAATTTTTCCAGCGGTGGTCAAAGTAAAAACCGGGGGGGGGGGGGGGCAAATTTCCCAGGGATGCGCAGGGTAGTTTTCATGGCCAGGAAGCTTCAGTCCCAGAGGCCAAATGTGCCCCTTCAGGCCCCTACTTTTGCCTTTGGCTACACCCACCATTGGCATTCAGGTCCCATAAACTTGCCCACAAGAAAATGTGGCCTTCAGACCCTCAGAGGACTAAACCCCCTTGGTTTAATCCTCTGACATTTCATTATTGCCTCTTCCTCGTTTTGCTTGTCTCCTCTTTCCCCAATAACACTACTCTGACTAACCTTGCAGATCACCCCATGTAATTTCTCCATTTGCCCTTTGCCCGTTCTAGTTTGAATCTCATGAATACCACTGTCTATTCCCCTCTTCACCTTTAAAGGTGTCTAGAGTAATGTTTTAACCTACTGCAGTCCTGATAAGCACCTAATAATTTTGTTCGGGGCTATAAAGTAGGTTTTGCCAAGTTCCCATTTGCTTCCTAATTCACTGGAACTGTGTTGAGTAGAACTTTCAGCTGAATTCCAGCTATCCATTGCATACAGAAACACTACATTTATGCAAGTGATTAAGATGCAATATCAGTTGTTGTTGTTGTTGTTGTTTTAAAAAAATCTAAACTGGCACTATTACTGAGATGCCTGAATGCAACTAATGTTCCTAAAAAACGCTGAACTCCCTCAGATAAAAGATGCAGCACCTTAAATTAGGCTGAAAAATCCTGACCTCTGCAAACCTTGTTTTCATCCCCCTCCTCACATACATTGATGCTATATGAATAATATCACTAGATCTCATTCAGATGCAACGTATGGTGCTGTGGACTGAAACAGCTCTCTGATTGTAATTAATCCCCAGAACAATTCCTTGCTCCCAATAAATATTAGCAGACATCATAGATAACCAAGGAGGAGAGATAACATGAACGTTGTGAAGGAGAGAACAGTAATGCTGGTAGGTTCTCCCCCATTTTAATTTTGACCTTCCCTTGAAAAATAAAGTTTCCTTAGTCCCCCTTCCCTTTGGCCCCTATTTGCAGCCAGAGAATTACCAGAGCTTCTGCCTCTTTTGAGTTATTTTCTTCTCACTGATAAAACCTTAAATCTTTTTAAAAGACTGCTTGTTTTAATTGAAAAAATTCAATCAATCTACAACCCCCCCCCATCCTAAATAGCCCCACATGCAGTAAATAATCCGCAGTGAGGCTTTCTGCAGTAAAGAAATAAATAATTCTGAATCTGCTGTATCCTACTTGATCTCCAAGCTTTAAATCACTGTGGTTTGCACTGAGCTCAGCCAAAATACTAAACACACTGGAGCATGACTATTACTTAGGGACTGCAAGTCTTTTTTTAAAGGTACAGCATCAGAGGCTGTCAACCTTTCCCCCGGGGGAGCTCTATCATGATAGAGCCTGCTGGTTCTGTGCAAGCAAATTGGCTTCCATGCCACTTCATCTGCTCTTAACGTTAGGGGTGAAGAAAATGCTTTAGACATAAGAACAGGTGGGCTGTAGAGCAAATACCTCAGGGAAGTTGCAGAACAGCCTTCCCAAAAGGTCTCTAAGAAGAGAATGGATGGCTGTTAATCAGGTATTGTACAGTATAAGGCTGGGAATGCTGATTTGGCAAGAGGTCAAACGGGATAAGTTATGGGAGCCCTTCCCTTGTTGTGACTGCATGACAGCAATATCCAACATATAACAAGAAGACTGAAAACCTTTCTACTTAATTCAGACCAGGTCCTTGGACATCAGATTTCCTTACTCTTTTCCAGTAAATCTGATCCATTTCAATTTGGCGTGCCAAGTAGCGTTTACTAAGGTAATTCCTCTAGTTTCTTTGTGATGCATTGTACCAGGCAAGACATTTGAACATTGCCCTTGGTTTGCATGGATTGTTCGTATTTGTTTCTTCTGTGTTCAGAGTCTGGTTACATGAGGCTACACCCCAACTGACATGTGCAATATGAGTTCTGCTTAAGGTACTATCCAAGTCCCTCATCCTGTCAGTGCAAGGATTTCCACATGCGCATTAGGGCTCCCCCTCCCCCGCTGCATGTGACCTGCATTCTCTCTATATATGTTCTGGAGCACTGGAGAAAACCCCATAACAGATTAGTGGACATGCTGATCTGAGAGTAAATCCTATTAAATTCAATGAGCCGGTCTTCTAAACAGGTGCAGTATGTATAGGAATGTGCTGTAAAGGGATCCATTTCTGATTCAGCTTGTAGACAAGTAGTTGGAAAGCAGTCTGTGCCATCATCTTGACAGAACATAATTTTTGAAATACAATTTATAACGCTTTAAAATATGTTGTGGGAACAGCTTATATTCTTTTAGAAAGAATCTGTGTTAAATCACTGGGCAGTGAATTGTATCTCCTTTCACATAGATATAGAGCTATTGATGCTGGCAGTGCTTTTTCTGGGGGGTACTCAAAGGTACACAGTACTGGCACCTTCACACACACACACACACACACACACACACACCCATGTTAAAAGTGTGTCACTTCCTATAACAACTTCATGGTGAGTACTGGCACCTTTTTTCTAAAAAAGAATGAAAGAGAGAAAGCACTTGATGTTCCTGAGTTTTGTCTGCTTGCTAATGTATATGCTGAGAAGAATAAAGTACAGTCTTTCTTGGATTGCACCACTGCAGACTACAGGTGCAGGACCACATGTTTGAATACAGCCCACTATTGAAAACAAACAAGCTATATCTGGACGCTTCTGTCGTTGTCCATATCAGTTGCAAATTTCCTTTCTTTAAAGGGTCATTGTGAAAATTCATTAGCATTTATGTAATGCATTGATGTTGTTTTCACAAATCTATGCATTTTGATGCACACTTTACTCAAATAGATGCATTTTTTGTACACATTGTCTGGAGAGCTGCATTGCAAAATTCAGAGAAGTGCAAATTCCAAAGGATAGCTGTCCTCCAGTTCACTTTTTGCTTCAGGCAGAGCAAATTACGGTAGGCAGGTTCACCTTCAAATGTGAACTCAACCAATTTTGTCCCCCATCCCTAAAAACAACTATTTGCAAAGAGAAAATTAGCACTACACAGAGAAGGCTCAGCTCATTCACAACATGCAGCTTTTCTACATGCAAGTATGTTGGGAGGTATTTATATATACATTCTCATGATTCTTTTAAACATGCAACTCAGCTCAAAATCTCATATGGAGTGTCCAACCTGCAACCCACTACAACAGACTTATGGTAACTGAATGCCAGTCTTTCTATTATCCTGTTTTTAAAAATCCATGTACATAGAAAACTAGCACATTAGGAAGTTGACTAGCTTGGACCATTCTCTTTGATATTCTAATTTTCTACATGCATTCCCAAGTGTAGGTGACCATTAAAGGGGGGGGGGATTGCATTTTGAAGCTGAGAAAATATTCAGCCAGATAGTGGGGAGAATTGTTTGGTTTGCTAGATGGGGTGTGTGAGAGGAGAGGATGATTTATAATGCTCATTTAGTGCAACTGTGATGAAAGAGATGTACAAGACAGAGTTTCAACTCAGGAAAAGCTTCCATAGTCTTGAACATCAGTACCCACACACCTAAGGACCTATTTCTTAATGAAACCAACAAAAATATATTCCTAGGCCATAGTTACATGAAAGAGAGGAAATTCTCTTCTTGATAAATGCCGCAATTTCTGTAATGGAAAACTGACTTTCTAGCAAAGTTGGCATACTCAGCAGAGCTGTATCTTGTTGTTGGCTTTTTCCTCTGTATGCATCTCCCTCCCTCTTCCTCCTCTTTTTTCATAATTTAACTGCTTGCATAAAACAAAGAAGCACACAGGTCTGTCAAATGATACCTCCAGTCTAGAAGGTCATAGTTCTTAATCCTCTTAGGGGGATAGACTTGGATGAGTTCCATAACTAATAACCCAGCCAATAGTATTTCAGGCTGATGGAGGTGCTGTCCTCTAGAAGAGACATAAAAGTTAAGATCCAATCCGTTTGATGGAGACCCCCAAAGGACTTATCAAATATTGAACGGCGCTGCTAACTGGCTTTGCCCTTGTCAAATCCTTATCGCGGCAGAAGCCTCACTCACTGTGGCATAGAAATGACACAACAGATCTTATTAAAATGAGATTGTGGCTTTGAAAGGAGTCTTATTATTTCCAATAATTGCCACTGCTTTGCAAAACGGGGGGTGGAAAGTCAACCCACACTCTTGAAAGCAAAATGACCCCACATTTTAAGAAGTAAAACAAGCGCAAGGATGGATCATAGTGCGACTGGTCTCTGCAGTGGCAACATTATTAAATGATCAGTGAGCTATTAAAGCTACAGTGCTTAGTATCTCCCCTAAAGACTCATAGCGCTAACAGGTTTCCAAATTGAGGTTTTTATTGCTGGAAGAAGGCTCTGTGTGCAGTTCTTGAAGCTGCGATTACAGGGAATGGTTGTGAGCAGACTGACACTAAACAGGAGCAACAAATCTTCTTGAGTGAAAACTGGCAATGGATGACTCCCCAAAGTGTTTCAATATGACAGCAAAGAGGACTATAGAAGTGGAAAGGATACTGCATAATAAGAAACTGAAACTAATCAGAAATATGGTGTTTTACTTGGATTTAAATAAAGAGCAAGGTTTTACGCGCCTTTATCTGACCAGTTGGGATGGGTAAAAATGGGTAATTGATAGCGTTACAGGAAATTTCACCCACCATTAACTTCAAATGATATCCTTTCCTAGGGGGCTAAGGTTTCTTATATTCCTTCCAAAGGTATTGAAATGTAGCCACTAGCAGAGGAGAAACTGCTGCCACTTCTGTTTTTCCAAGAGCCAGGTCTTTCACCATGTCATTTGGGCCAGAAAAGAGGAAGGAATACTAATCCAATAGCCATCACAAGGATGGTAATGACAGCAGGAACCAATGTTCTGGGGAACACATTTGGAAAATTGAAATCCAGGGAAGCAGCCATTGTTAATTCCATTGAAGTAAGCACTGCATTGGGTCAAGTAAGTTTCCCCCCCCCCCCCTATCTCTCTCTCCTGTGGCATAATTTTATAGAATGCAAATGCAGGATAGTGTAAGAGGAAAAACTGAAAATAAAAGTCAAGCAAAAGAAAGAAAAAGGAACCAGTTGAAGACATTGCTGCAATTATAGTGGACAAAGAGTCCCTGTACAGTGGATTTTAAGAACCAGCCCACCTTTTTCAGCACCCTTATTTCATTTGTTACCAGCTCAACTGATTAGAGGACAGAGACACTGGAGCGCATCTGAAGTTGAGATAAGAGAATCATTACAATAGTAAAGGTGCAAAGCCTTTATCTCCTTTGCATGTGAGAGATGCAATTGTCTGCAAAGAGTGACTGAGAAACATCCCAAGATCAAGCTTTTTCAGACTACCAATGCAGCTTTCTGCAGGAGATCTATGAAGTACTAAACACCTGGAGCCAATGATAGATGAAACAATTGACCTCTCATATGCACCTACATCAAATGTAGTTAAGCTGAAATCCGGAGAAAGAATAAATGAAACAGGTGCTGCACAGTGTATCTGCAGGACTTTAGAAAAGGTTTTGGTCACTGAGACTTGTGCTACATTAAGAAGCAGAGTAATAATAATAATACCTTCTGAATGATATCATGAATGTTTTCTTTCTTTTTTTAAAGCATGTTCAAGGATAATGGAACTATAATCTTGCATCTTCTAGAGGGCCACAGATTCTCTACCCCTGCCTAGATCTTGGGTTAAGTCCCTCATGGCAAACAGTGGTTGGTTCTGAGCTGACATCAAACATTACTTGAAGTGATTAGTGTCCTTGTTTTAAATGAAAGCTCAGTTATTTCCAAGAGTGTGAAGTCTTGTTCTTACAGATTTCCATGATGTGATTCCCCCACCTACAGTCAGAAGTGGTACAATCCAGACTCAGGTTTACCCCCCTTATGAGAAATAGCTTGATTCAAGGTGAAACCCGGCACATTCGTGCTAATAAAAGTTGGTTCTGAATATATATATAAAAAGGTATTTCTACTACTTTGTCTCCCTTTGCCCCAGTTGAATAATAATCCTGCATAGGCTTCAGGGTCATTTCTACAATTAGACTGTAGCTCATTTACAAACCTCTTGGATTAGTTTCTCTGTATAATACTTCCAGCTTTCAGCCACAGAGCTAAGACTTTACATGATTTCACATTAGTCATCTTCTCCATTTGAAGAAAAAATAATGAGCAGAGATATTTCCCCCCACAGAGTGTGAACTCTGCATCTTAAATTCATTTGTTTTGATATCCCTAATGTGAGTAGGCAGGTAATAACAAATGCTTCATTTAGAAGTTGGCATCTTTACATAAGATGCCTGGAAACCCTGAAATGTTATACTTCTGGAATTCCCCACTACTGGAAATTGCATCAGGTAATTACTGATAACTGCATTTGTACAAGACACAAATAGATTTAAGTTTCAGAATGGACAAAAAGCTAATAATATAATGTATGTGTGCACAAAATGGAAGTGCATACAAAATCATGGAGAATCATTGGTGCTTGCTGGAGGGAGAGGGTGTTTGGTTCAGTAGGTTATGTAAAGGTGATACATAATCAAGCTGTACGTAACATTCCCTTTCAGGAGTTGAGAATCCTCTTCAGAGTAGCCAAGTCACATGAGTGTGCGTGAGGTAATCCAAGTGGGAGCATACGTTACAATTTTAGCAACATATTATTTGGTTTGAACAAAAGTGATACCCAATTATGACACTTGTAAACCTGTTAATAAATATTAAGGTCAGATCTATTGGAGTATTAATCTCAAATTTACTTATGCATCATATCACTGTAATTTACCTTTACAGCTGGTTTGGATTTTAAAAAACACTTTTAAGCAATTCTCCTTAATTAGACACTCAGATATGAAACTAGGAAGGAATGTGGCCAGAACCTTTTTGGATTACTACAGGCTAAACAGCATCACAGAGAGGCCACTGGCACCAATCTCAAGTACATGGTAGGTTTCAAAATGCATCTGGCTTTTTTGAAAAAGATTTACCTTTTTTAATGTAATTACGGTAAACGTGGTCAGTTGTGTACCTAGCAAAACCATCCTGATTTAGCATGAAATCTTCAGAATGTGGTATCTATGTTCCTGAATGGCAGTGATACAGTGGTGTGTGTGTGATGGAATCGTTGATGAGCTTGCTTTCCACAATTTTTTTTTTTTAATGTTGCTAGTATTATTAAAAACTCAATTTTACTCCCTGGGTAACAGCTTCTTCAGGAAGAGCTCCTTAAAAACCTCCAGGGATACATGCACTTGCTTAGCTACCTGCCTCCCTAATAACAAATTACTTTCCCAAGCTTTCTGAGTTCAGTAAAAGGTAAAGGTACCCCTGACCATTAGGTCCAGTCGCGGACGACTCTGGGGTTGCAGGGCTCATCTCACTTTATTGGCCGAGGGAGCCGGCGTACAGCTTCCGGGTCATGTGGCCAGCATGACTAAGCTGCTTCTGGCAAACCAGAGCAGCGCACGGAAACACCGTTTACCTTCCCGCCAAAGCGGTACCTATTTATCTACTTGCAGGGACCGAGCAACGGGAGCTCACCCCATCGCGGGGATTCGAACCGCCGACCTTCTGATCGGCAAGCCTAGTATGTGTATTTAAATGACATAACTGAGAGGGTGAAGGCTATGCTCTCACACAAGTACTGATGATTGGGAAGTGGTAGGCCAGGGGTGGGCAACCTGTAGCCCAAGAGCTGCAATTGGAACTCAGCCAGCTTGGTCCTTTTTCACGCATGGTCAGGGATGATGTTCTCTAGCAACATATGGAGTGCCACAAGTTCTCCACCCCTGAAGGCATGTAGACAAATAATAATGAAGGTATCTCACTTGAAATAAGTAGATCTGGATCTGGAAACCCCACCTATACCACCATGAGCTCGATGACGGAAGAAATGCAAAATATAAACATACAAATAAATAATAAGTGTTTCTTTGCTGCTACAATTTATGCCCTTCTTTTCTGTAAGCTGATATCTGAGGAAGCTTGCCATAAAACTATAGAACAGTACAAAAACATATCTTCCAAGAAAAAACTGCAACAGACAGAAACAGTGACATAAGGTCACAATTCCTTACAAATTTTCTGGAATGATGTAAGCTTGACTGCCTACCTAAAAGAGGGCTGTGATGGGGCAGGAATACCACTCTTGGGGCACTGTTCCACAGTCTAGGCACCATATAAAAAGATCTTGTCT
Organism: Podarcis muralis; assembly: GCF_964188315.1. Taxonomy (NCBI): domain Eukaryota; kingdom Metazoa; phylum Chordata; class Lepidosauria; order Squamata; family Lacertidae; genus Podarcis; species Podarcis muralis. The sequence continues at coordinate 47,816,813 of NC_135659.1, forward strand.
CTTGTGCACCCTCACCACAACTCTGAAGACAGAAGGGGCTCCACCATTGAGAGGGATTCACAGACAAACTCATATGGAATGAGGTGATTATTGAGACTGATGAAACAAAACCACCAGTGTGAGAATGGGGGGGTGGATTATTGAATTTCCAGCTTTTGTGCATTTTCACGATGCTGCTATCGTTTCTTTCACTGAACCTGCACTCGGGCAGCGACACCTCTGCACCTTTTACTTTGCCCCACCTCGCAGCCAAGAGTGATCACAGATGCACTGTGAAGCAGCAGAATTTGACAAAACAAAATACACTTCTCTCAGCTACACAATCTCTGATGTGTTTGTATGACATGCAGCTCATAGTCCATCCATATACAGTCAGCGACTACAGAAATACTGAGCAAATCATATTTCGCCTGTAAACAGATAATTCTGAAATCTTTCAGTGATTATATCAGCTGTATTTCTTACACTAGAATTGGCAAGATAAGATCAGAGCATGTCCCTCTTTCTATTTTAGCTTCTGGCACAGTGCTTCGAGAAGGGCCTGGCCTTGGTAAATCTTTGAGCCTGAGCACCATGCCTGTGCTGTTAAGACACCACAGCAGGTAGAGAAATAGCCTGCCTGTGAAACGCTTCAGTTAATTGGAAAACAGGCTTTCTGAACCATTTAGTAAATCCAATTTAATTAAATGTCATCACAGACTGAGAGTATTTTCATAAAATACACATTCTTCTACTTCTGATGATAAGGAAGTGACTCGAGTATTAAGGTTTACATTTCAGCAGCATAAGATGCCACACATATTTTTTTAAAGAAGCTATTTGTGTGAGGTAGAAAGGGGAAAGTCTATTGCTTGAGTGTCATAATTTTGTCATTTTGCCCCTAGTCAATACGAAGTGATACCAGCGTGTGAGATCAAGGGAAGTATTTGGGCTTTGGGGGAACCTTCCTTCAGATTCCATAACCTGGATCTGAAACCCATTCCCCAAATCACAAGTGCCATGTCCTGTGAAAGACATCTGTGCATTCCTCTAAGACCATCATGAGTGCCTTTTTAACAATATCTGTGATATCACTGAGGATTAGGCACAATCCTGTGACCCATCTCCATCGCTACAGTTTATAACAGTGAGTGAGTGCTGACTTGATTTATCACACAAGTTCTCATGCAGGCTTTTAAAAACAAAGAAGGGCAAGATTGCCTCTCCATTAAGAGCAATGCTGTATCATTTCGGGGATTTTAAAAAAAACCTGTTCATTGTAAGATATGCACTGCACCCTCACATTACCAACAGAGCTATCCTCAGGTCCATTACCATTCTTTGTTCCTAAGCATTTCCTCTGTTGAAAGGTTATCCCTCTATCCCTCTATTACATTTATAAAATTTACATTGCATTTTTTTAAGATTACATTTGTACAGCAATTGCACTGCTCTTGCAGGAGTGAGGCCCGTGCCATTCAGCATGATGAGAAAAGCAGTTCCAATTGATCTAACACACACACACACACACACACACACACACTAGAAGCCTATAGGAAACTGCCTCGCACACATGGCACTGTCCCCCCACCCTATTCAAAGCAAGTGTTGCTATCTGAGATGCTCTCTTGCATTGCATTATCCCACCCTTCCAGAACAGATTATCAGAAACCTTTGGGGCTGCAGGGGGGAGAGGTAATTGTCAGATACTTTCCCTTCACCCCCATTAGCAGATTCTCCAGTTACAACACTACTAGGACCACCAGTTGGATTGCACCCATAGCCTCTGCTGTCTGCTATCTTTGCATTTTCATATACTGTCCACTGACATCCACTTGAAAGCCCACATCACACTCCCATAGGTCAATGTAATTTGGGGCAGGGGAGAGATGCTGGAATCCCAAACAACTGATTTTGTCGAGCAGTAAATTGCATGAGGAATGGAATAGCTATTACCGTTTAAAGGCAAATTATATGTTTTGCCTCAGAAATTAATTTTTGTTTCCCCCCTTGTCTATTGATAATTATAATCTGTCAGTTTTACTCCTACATGCGTCTGCACATTTTAATTGCAGATCTCAATGCTTGTAGCTGCTGCTGGAGGCAGAAAAATAAAACCCTTTCAGTTTTAAACTGTGACACATTTGCGTGGGCTCGGTGAAAGGGATCCATTTACAGAAATCAGAGAGATTTGCATTGCTTGGACAGCCTCAAGCAGAGGGCTCACCAAAATACCCTATTACAACAATTACCCTGTCAAGGGCTTTAGAAATCAAAATGCCGTCTGGAACAATGCAGCCCCATATTTTGCGCACAGGCTGCATGGATGCAAATGCAGCAAACACACAAATTGAGGCTGTGCCTTTCGGCAGAAGCACAAGAGAAGGAAAAGTTGGGCAGTTAACCTCTTCATCTCAGCAGGAGCACCACCACGAACTGTTCCGACCCTCAATGTAATGACAATGCCTTATCCTGCTCTCTCTTTGAGATGAAGAATCTTTGGCTGACAGGCAATTAAATCTCTGCTTTGCACCGTACGGTTAAAGTCCCAGGTGTTTCAGTTTAGCAGGGATAACCCACATGTTCTGATCTCTTCCCCAAGAAAATTTCCACCTACCCATCAACTCGATCTTAAATAAGTCACTGTGTTTTCCCCTCTTCTTTCGTACTCTGCATGCCTATGTTATCTGATGCTGTGAGATCATACATAATAAAGGAGCAACCTTTTAGGAAGTGTGCTTCATGTGTTTATCTTACGCCATAAGGGTTATGGTGCTACCAAGAAATATCACCTCACTAGTCATATCACTTTAAGTTCTTACTGTGGCAAGCAAAGAAACTGGTACAAAATATTGGTACAAGGCTGATGAGGGGTGTGGTCTGGGAGAGAGTCTCAGATTCTAAATATAGAGGCCTGGAGGGCCGTTTCCTGCCCCTCTTCAGGATGGAATCAATATAAACTGGGAGGATTTCACTTGCAATACTACAGAAGTTTAAGCTGCCCTTTGGGAATCTAAGGCAGAGTTAGCAGACTGGCCGCATCCTTTAGGGGTGCTCATTTGCTTCTAGCTTGCTCTGGTATTCCATTTGCAAATAAGACAAGTATTACAAAGACACCGCAAGTCTTCTGTGTTGTGCTGTGTTGTGTTGTCTTGTTAAAAGAAAACTGTGAGTGCTATCCCTGTAACAAGAGACAGAAGGAATAAATTGTATGGCTAGAATAGCTTTCTCTCTGTGTTTGTTCAGTGCCTGAATAGGACTCATTTTGAGCTTTTTAAACAAATTATATCTTTCTTTGGGATTTTCCTGGCAGCAAACAATTGGGCTCTGAGATTCTTCCCAAGTATTTTCATAGGATCATTCCACATATGCAGCACTGTCAAGACTGGAATGTATTTTACCAGTATATCTTGTTGTCTTCATTTGTTGGCAGGAAGGAAAAAGCATCTTCCAATAGATGTTCCTACCATCGGGCTCAAGGGAATAACCAACCTTCCACTAAGACCGAGAAGAGAACTCAGGCAACTCTTAAGGAACCCACGCAGTCATCATAAAGCACTAAAGCGATAAACCCTTCAGAGAAGCTGGGACAACAAAACTGGATTCAAAATGGCTTCCCTTTCTCTTTCCAGCCAATCATTTTTGAAAGGGGGGGGGGAGATGCTACTTTACTTGCAAATGCTACTGTTGATTTTGTTATTGGTTGATTAATCGCAAGCCTTTCCCCTCAAAAGCAAACCAACAAATTACTTCCTGCCATGTTAAGAGCTTTTCGAAGCACTGAGCAAACCGAAGAAAGCTTTCCACAATGCTGGGTAATCTCTACATTTATTGCGTAAGACATATATCATTTGCAAGTGTTAAAGGGGTTAATTCACATGGATACAGGTCCTGGCAATATTCCCTACGACACTGTGATGTGCCATCTTTAATATCTAAAGAGTGGGTGATATCCAAGTTTGTGTGGACAGGAGTAAATGAAACCCCCCCCCCCCTTTCCTGTTCCTTTCAGTACCAGCAGCAATCTGCTCTGGAGCATCCCTGAAACCTCCAGAAAAGATTGAGGAATCAGGTGCAGAATTTTCAGGGGGGAAAGGGGAAAGAGAAATCCTTGTAGGAAAAGGGAAACTCCTGTAATACTTCTACTGAATGCCAATGTATCTACTCTTGGCTCCTCTAGAATATATGCAAAGTAATGACTCGCAAAGAAAGCTTGATAATCAAAATGACCTCTTACCAGTATGGATTAAAAAGCAGGCAGAGGGAGCCTTGTGCGTGAAACTACTGATCCTGTGTTTGAGTTTTGTAAGGTTTCAGTTGAATATTTTCAAAGTTGGTTGATATGTGTGTGTCCATTCAACATGTTGTTGGAATCAAAATACTTGCAAAGTTTGCTGCTGCTTTCTGAATGGAGTTTGTTATGTTATGTTACTTATGTTATGCTATGCCATGTCAGTCTTCAATTTGGTACTCTCCAAATGCTTTCGATTAAAACGATTGTACTGCCTCAAGCTGATGGGAGTTGCAGGACAAAGCATTTGGAAGGCACCAGGTTGAGGAAATCTGTACTATGTTATACACAAGACCAGGTGAAATCTGGTCACTTGCTCTTGGAGCACTTAATAAAGAGTTAAATGCAACTGTTGCTTTTATTTTTTATTTTGGTCCATGCTCATGTTTCTTCATTGGCAGGCTCACTTAGTTACCAAAGGCAAATAAGAGCTTTACTGCTGCTGCTTTTCACTTGGTTAGATGAAATTTTATTCAGTGTATGTATGACTTCACACGAAAGCAGTCCCGAAATAATTTACAGAGAATATCCATAATATATAATTAAAAAATCCACTAAAACCAAACAAAGTGTTCACCCAAAAAATCACCTGGCAGCATAAAATAATTAAATAAATAATATAAGGATGAACACCAGAAGAAATGGCCAAACCATCGGTGCTGTCCAAATGCCCAAGAAAATAAAACTGGGTTTTCCAGGTGCCAGGAGGACAACACCGTCGATGCCAGGTGAGTCTCCTTGGGAGGTGGACACACAGAAAAGGGCCTCAGATGTTGATCTCAAGGTCCAGGTTGGTTCATATGGGGGAAAGGGATCCTAAGGCTCTGATTATAGGTCAGACCCCACACCATAACCTCAGCTAAATTGTACACAGAAGCCATGTTGTGTAATGTCTTCTTATCTGTTTCATTAACCCACCTTTGTTATTCTGTCTTAATATATTTAAAGGTAAAGGTACCCCTGCCCGTACGGGCCAGTCTTGACAGACTCTGGGGTTGTGCGCCCATCTCACTCTAGAGGCCGGGGGCCAGCGCTGTCTGGAGACACTTCCGGGTCACGTGGCCAGCGTGACAAAGCTGCATCTGGCGAGCCAGTGCAGCACACGGAAACGCCGTTTACCTTCCCGCCAGTAAGCGGTTCCTATTTATCTACTTGCACCCGGGGGTGCTTTCGAACTGCTAGGTTGGCAGGCGCTGGGACTGAGCAACGGGAGTGCACCCCGCCGCGGGGATTCGAACCGCCGACCTTTCGATCGGCAAGCCCTAGGCGCTGAGGCTTTTACCCACAGCGCCACCCGCGTCCCCCTTAATATATTTAGAATCACTTAATGCCAGCTTTAATTTACCATAGCCATGTCTGCTCTGTTGAAAAACCAGCTCCATCAGGCTCTTCCCTCAACTGTCAGTTGCAGTCATTCCTACAGGCTAGCAAGAGGACTAGTACCCTTCAGATTATGAACCTGAGGTAGAATCTGAGTCTTGCAAGCCACTTTGGGAGACTCTTGGTGTGCAAGAGCAGTATAAAAAGGCTTTAAATAAATAAAATTGTATTTTTTCTTCTTCCCTTGTATCTTCTACCCTAACTTTGCGTGTAACCACCATCCCTCCTCATTACAGGCTGGGTGCCATGTTTCAGTTTTCTTCTCCTTCACGCCTTCAAAATTCTTCTTTCAATCAATTGAAATGCTTCCACCTCTTCTAACTTCTTCTTTACATCAAGGCAACAGCACAGATTGAGATCTGTGGGAACTACTGTACTACATCTCCATTCCACAGAACTTCATTTCCTTCCCCCAACTGTTTTTGCAGTCCTCTTCGCAAATGTTTCTAACTAACATTTTGCCTTGAAAATACACTATACAGAATCTGCTTCTTGCTCTGAGTGTGGATTCCTGAGAAATATTGAAAGTTGGCTTTCATTATTATTATTTTTTCAAAAATTGTTTCTAGTCCTCATCAGTGTTAAAAGTTGCAGGTGACCATATAGCATCTACTGGAAAAGTAAAAGAAGCGTAGGACAGGAAATTCATTGCTTAAAGAGAATGGCCTCTATATGCACAGTTCTTTACCATGGCTCTGTGCTGTTTGCTCCAGACTTTGTCCATGTTCAGAGACCTAGACTGTGTGTGTGTGTGTGTGTGTGTGTGTGTGTGTGTGTGTGTGTGTAACAGTAATGGCAAAAAATGCTGAACTTCCAACAAAGCCCAAATAGTCCATTCAAAATACAGTGGTACCTCGGGTTACATACGCTTCAAGGTTACATACGCTTCAGGTTACAGACTCCGCCAACCCAGAAATAGTGCTTCAGGTTAAGAACTTTGCTTCAGGATGAGAACAGAAATCAGGCTCCGGCGGCACGGTAGCAGTGGGAGGCCCCATTAGCTAAAGTGGTGCTTCATGTTAAGAACAGTTTCAGGTTAAGTACGGATCTCCGGAACGAATTAAGTACTTAACCTGAGGTACCACTGTACGTGATGCAAAATAAGCAAGGTTATGCTATATAGCAGCATAATTTGTTAAATTGCATAGGGGTCGATAGCACTGGTAAACTCAGGACTCAATTTGAACCAACCCTTGGCCCTGGAAAGAACTGCCTGTTTGTAGTAGCATGCCATGACGCCTATCCAAACTTTCAAAGTGCCTCTGAATATAGGCAGAGCTGCTAGATTTAATTTCAGACAACAGCTCTGAGTCCTGGAATTAGTTTTCAGTACTACTGCTGAACATGTGTTGTGAAGCAAAAAAAAAAGAGTCTCTGAACATGTGCAGGACTACTTTCCCTCATTACTGAATGAATTCATGGGTCACCTTGCAACGAAAGCAGATCCCTGGACTGTCAACAACTGCAATATAGGCAAAAGCATGATTTCCTGAACGAGTATGCAGTTCCTTTTGCATCTTCTGATCGGCAAGCTCTGCAGGAAGTTTCAACTCTATACAGGCAATGTAGGTAAGCCCATTATTTCATTTTTCCTTGATGCATGTATTGAGTTGTTTCCCAGCATATGCCACTAGAACTTGAAATTCACTGTCAGAAATAGTAACACTGTGTGCATGTGAAAACAACTGTATTTAAGTGTAATACAGGCCATATGGTGGGGAATTTTATGGAAATGTAGCTTCAAAGCAGGGCTGTAGTTGAGGGGGTTGCTTAGCTCAAATTCCCTTTCCGATCAATTGCTCCCTCCTTTCTTTCTGAAGTCCCTCGGCTCTTCTTGCTCTGAGTACCTTTGGATCCTCACCTCTGCCCATGCTCTCCTCTGCACCCTTCCCTCTTTCCCATTTCTCCCTTGTATCCTGTGCCTTCAGTCATGCTATTGCACAACTTCTTAGCTTTATCACGGTCTGTTTCTTGGTTGTTAAAGCAGGTCACCATTTGCAGTGAAGACTGCAGGTCACTCATAGCAAAACTGTCCAAATATGCAAAAAGGAACTTGGCTGTCTACCAACTGGCATTCATTTGCAGTGTGGACTAGCTTCTTATTTAAACGGGACATTTCCGGGTGGAAGATCACAAGTCCCTCAAAATCAGTATTCTTCCATCCATCTCTTTTGGCTTCCTGGTGGTACCTCTCCCATGCTTGCTGGTGAAAGAGCTCACAAAAAAGGAAAGCTGATTAAGGTGTTCTGACATGTACATGTGTGGCACTGTGTTACAAAGGACTGATTGGCCACCACTAGAAGTTGAACATTTAGTTCCCATGCTGTGGAAGGCTGTTCCAGAAGAGATTCTGCAAACACACTCGCTTTTGACTTTCAGGTATCTCTTGAATACTTTTTCATGCCAACAGACCTTGACAGCTTTTAAATTAGCAACTTGCTTTAATTATTATTTAAAAGGGTCCCGGGTGGCGCTGTGGGTTAAACCACAGAGCCTAGGACTTGCCAATCAGAAGGTTGGCAGTTCAAATCCCCGCGATGGGGTGAGCTCCCGTTGCTCGGTCCCTGCTCCTGCCAACCTAGCAGTTCGAAAGCACATCAAAATGCAAGTAGATAAATAGGTACCGCTCTGGCGGGAAGGTAAACGGCGTTTTCGTGCGCTGCTCTGGTTCGCCAGAAGCGGCTTAGTAATGCTGGCCACATGACGCGGAAGCTGTACGCCGGCTCCCTCGGCCAATAAAGCGAGATGAGCACCGCAACCCCAGAGTCAGCCACGACTGGACCTAATGGTCAGGGGTCCCTTTACCTTTACCTTAATGATTATTTCTTTTGTTTTTAATTATGTTGTATACTGCTCTGATATTTTGTGAGATGGTGGTACAGAAATACACATTTTCTCTTAGTTACTGTTATGAGTTGGGGGTGGGGTTAATCTGGATGGAACCCTGGTTCCCCTTTCTGAGCCTGCAATCCTCTATCTGTGAGCGTAAAATATACAAAAGGAACTTTGCCAAATCAGTTCCTTTGTCAAGGTAATGGTTTTGGCTGGCTAGCTAAGGACCTGGATTTTGCATAACCAAATAAGTTGCTCTGTGCCATAGAACTAATGGGTGGGCCTTTCCTCACCCCACCCCACCCAACCTAGCTGCTACATAGGAGAACAAAAGGTAGTGTGTTAGGGGTTATATATGGGCAGTAAAATGAGGTACCTAACAAGGGTGTGGAATCTTCACCAATAAAGTTTCTAAGAAAAAGCAAGAGACATTTTAGGAACAGTACAGGGGGTAAATCAATAAGCATCTGAGGTCCCTCTTAATTTTACAACTCGACACTGGTGTTATTATTGATGAAGGGGTTAAGCAAACAGTATGTGACCCAAAGGTGAACCACTAAAGATGACCTTTCACCATAATTTTTTTTAAAAAAGAATAAAATTACTTTGTTTTCTGCGCATTCTGCTCTTCTGACAAAAAAATCCTACCATAACCCCCAAGCACAGATAGTCTTAGCTTGAATTGGACTCTCTGTGATGGTGGAATTAGGCACTTTTCAGTGACAGGGTGGGGTGGCCTTCATTTAAAATTATTCTTTTTGTCCTGTCACACCATCAAGCACCTTTACTGCCAAGCTGCAAACCTGTTACAGAAACACAAAATGAGTTGACTCTTTTGCTAGGGGAACATTAATGCAATCTCAGGTTGTGTCCATTACGGCTCCGACAATATTGTATATGGAATTCCCGGGAGAAGGTTCTGCAGACAGAAAAGGAATCTTTCTATAACCATTTTATGAAATTTACTGGTGTGGATAAAATGAACAGTTTCAAATTGCCAGTCTGGCTATCTCTAAAAGACAGGTGAAGTCTTCTGGCTATCACTGCTCCATACTATTACAAATGGAAAAGCCCTGAAGTAATTGAATAGTTCATCTGCTGGAAACCACTGTGAACTGCTATAACCTAAAAAGAAACAATATATATACAGCTGCAAGTTCAGAAATAAAAAAGCATGCCTGCTGCCTTACCTGGAGATAGCGCAAACACAACATTGTTCAGAGATCGTTTTCTCTCACTCGCTCGCTCCACATGTAATGGGAAACTATGGCTTTCTACTATGTGAGCAAGCTGCTGCAAATCTACTGTTCATTAATGAGAACAAGCCAGGATTAAACCATGTTTTCAGGACCTGACTTGATTCTCAAAGAAGCCAGTCTCCCCAGTTCAGATGTCACAGGGAGTTTTGGTTACCTTAAAATATGAAAGACACCCATTCCTTCTATGATGAATATGGATGATGAAGAAGATGATTAAATGGGATCCAGGCTGGTTATATTTTTCTCAGAGTTGAAGGCAGTTTGGAAGATTTGTGTTATAAACAGATGCTGTGGGTGAGTGTTGGGTTTTTAGTTTGGGTTTTTGGTTTGACCAGGGGCAACAGTAGGACAAGAACCAGGAATCAAAAAAATCATAGGCAGCCAGCTAGGGACACTGATATCTGTAAGCTAGGTTTCATTTTCCTCTTTTGATCAACTAACCTAGGCATTACTGAAACCTGGTGGGATGAGACCCATGACTGGACTCTAGAAATTGAGAGGTATAAGCTGCTCAAAAGATACAGATCAAACAGGAAGGGAGGAGGAGTAGCATTATATGTAAAGGATGTGTGCACTTGTGACGAGATCCATGACCTGGAGCATGGAAGATACTTAGGCAGGGAGAATCAGCTGCATAAATATAAGATGGGGGACACTTGGCTTGCCAGTAGTACATGTGAAAAGGACGTGGGGTCTCAGTAGACCACAAGCTTAACATGAGTCAACTGTGATGCAACAGCAAAAACAGCTAATGCTATTCTAGGCTGCATCAATAGAAGAAAAGTATCTAGATCAAGGGAAGTAATAGTCCCACTCTATTCTGCCTTGGTCAGACCACACCTGCAATACTGTGTCCAGTTCTGGGCACCACAATTTAAGAAGGATATAGACAAGCTGGAACCATGTGCAGAGGAGGACAATCAAGATGATCAGGGGTCTGGAAACCAAGCCTTATGGGGAGCAGTTGAGGAAGCTGGGTATGTTTAGCCTGGTAAAGAGGAGACTGAGAAGAGATATGGTAGCCATCTTCAAATCCCTAAAGGGCTGCCACATGGAAGATGAAGCAAACTTGGATAGGTTCAAGTTACAAGAAAGGAGATTCTGACTAGACATCAGGAAGAACTTTCTGACAGTAAGAAGTGTTAGTCAGTGGAACAGATTCCCTTGGGAGGCTGTGGATTCTCCTACCTTGGAAGTTCTTAAGCAGAGGTTGGAGGGCCATCTGTCGTGTATGATCCAGTTGAGATTCCTGCTTTGCAGGGGGTTTGGCTAGATGACCCTTGGGGTAAACTCCAACTGTGCAATTCTATTATTCTAGGATTTGTAGAATCAGTTCACTCTTTTGCATTTTATCTTTTTAATTGGGCAAATTGACTGCACAATCAAGATTACAGCATCTCTTATTTGCAACCCTGCCCACCATTTCAACATGGGGCTATGTGTAACTGATAGCAGAACAGGATCCTCTTAGCGTAGATTAGTTTACCTTTACTTAAATAACCCTGGCAGCTCCTTGTTTAGAACATCATCAAAACACATGGCTTAATTCAAGAGATCACAGATTCATCACGATGCTATCAGCACTGCAACCCCTGGGGATAGCTCTCATTGAAAAGGCTCCTTGAATTTGTGATTAATCAACTGGTTAATCACATGGACTAATCAATGAAGACTTTCAGCTTTCCCTAACATGTCAATACTATCAGCAGCTGAATGGAGACCCAGATCGTTAATACTTGACTTTGCATAGTTTGATGATGTTGTGATTTATAATACTGTTTGAGTGTGCATCTGAATAAAATACCTGATATTTGTTGAATTTCATATTTCTGGCTAATAAAAGCAATATGCTTGCCACTCTTTGGGGGTCTGTATGTGAGCTGCATTTGTATGAAAAGCAGGAAGCAGGCAGTGACCATTTTAAGATTGATTAATCACAGACATGTCTCTTTCTTTCTTCTCATCTTTATTTCTTATTTATGGATGATATAGCAGGATGAATTTTAATCAGCTCTTACCCTCTTGCTGTGTTCATCACGTTTCTCTCTCTGGAAACCGCAGATGTTAACCATTTAGGGACACCTGGTGGAAACAAATCAGCTAAAGTAATATCAGGATCAGAAGCTGACTGACTTTGTGCTCGGACTGATTTATTTAATGCCTGTAGAGGGTGTGGGGGTAAGGAACTGAACAAAGGTCACACCCTGAAGGGCTGTGGGGAGTGATGATGTATGTTTGATTAATGATATTGCAAGAGTGCAATGGATTTCCTAACTACGTTTACTGGCCGTTTCTCCAAAAATCTATATCTTTGAAAGAACTGAAGACACCATAAAGTGCACGTCAAGATGCCATTAGTGGAAATGAAATGGAAGGAACCAAAGTGAGCTTTAGACTGATGCAAACTATCTACCTACCGTGCGAAGATCATAATCGAGCAGGACCAGCTATACAGCTAAAGGACCTGAGCTATGGGAATACTCCCTGCTCCTCATTTCCACTGCAGTGACAGGAGTGGTTTGGATTGAGGTGTAAAGGCTGAAAAGGTAAGGAAGACACCCTGTGTTGGCAAGTGAAGCTGTTGCCACATTAGCTGAGCCATCCAAATCTCCCACTTCTACTCCTGAGAATAGGAGTGAGGAATACACCCAGTTTGAAGATGTACGTGGTATTATCAAAACCTCTCCTTCAATATAAATAGCCTCAGAGTGATTTACACAATCAAAAAAGCAATAAATATGAAAGCCAAACCAGTGGGCAAACAACTGGAAGTACAGTCATACCTTGGGATAAATACGCTTCAGGATAAGTATTTTCGGGTTGCGCTCCGCGGTGACCCGGAAGTAATGGAGCGTGTTACTTCTGGGTTTCGCTGCTCGTGCATGCGCAGACGGTCAAAATAACATCACACGCATGCGCGGAAGTGGTGAAACGCAGCCCGCAGACGCGCTGTCACGTCTTACGTTCTGTTCAGGATGCGAACGGGGCTCTGGAATGGATCCCGTTCGCATCCCAAGGTACCACTGTAATAATATTTTGGTTTTAAAATTAACACCATGGAGAATGTTTAATGGTCTTCACTTGGTGACAGAACGATAGCAAGAGTAGGCATCAGGCAATCCTCTCTGGGGAAAGCATTCCATAAACAGGGCCACCACCAAAAAGGCCCTCTCCCAGTCTTAGGGATTGTGTGTCCAACACTTCATGCAAGATGTCACCTTGTCCACTTGCCTGATCCACTCTTTTGCTCTCCCTTACCTGTTAACCCTTTTCCCAAGGCAATATTTCCCTCCTGTGGAAGATGGGGGGGGGGGCAGGGGATTGGCAGGAAGGGTGGGAAAGGCAGATGCAAGAGTAAGGTAAAAGGTAAAGGAACCCTGAATGGTTAAGTCCAGTCAAAGGTGACTATGGGGTTGCAGCACTCATCTTGCTTTCAGGCCAAGGGAGCCGGTATTTGTCCACAGACAGCTTTCCAGGTTGTGTGCCCAGATTGACTTAACCGCTTCTGGTGCAATGGAACACCGTGAAGGAAACCAGAGTGCACGAAAATGCCATTTACCTTCCCGCCACAGCGGTACCTATTTATCTACTTGCACTGGCGTGCTTTCGAACTGCTAAGTTGGCAGGAGCTGAGACCAAGCAACGGGAGCTCACCCCATTGTGGGGATTCGAACCGCCAAACTTTTGATCAGCAAGCCCAAGAGGCTCAGTGGTTTAGAGCACAGTGCCATCCGCATCCCTACACAAGAGTAAGACCTCGGGATGACAAACATTTTAATAAATGCACTTAACCTGAATACTGCTCAGTTAATTTTTGGGACCCTTAGGAGAGTGCTTTCCTATATTTAAATATATGTGAACTACTCTGAATACTCCAAAGTGGCCAAGCTTTATTATTTTCAAATTCTCGTTCAATTCCTCCTCACAATTAATTTGTACTGTAGGCCAATGTTGGCTACTATTTCTTCACCCATGGAATACATTTCATATTGTGAGCACTTTGAAGGTATATAATGGAAAACAAGATACCGGTAGCTGTATAACTTGGAGTGTGTCTGTTTCTAAATACTCCCAGAAGAACTGGAACTCTAGGAAGGCAGGTTGCTCCTCAAATTAAAAAATGAAGGGGAAAATGATTTCCTGTGCACAAAATGCAGTTGTGCAGCACAACAAGAAGGGAGATTGTTAACATCTCGGGTCATCTCAGAAACTGGTGCTGGAAAATGACTTGGCAGCCTTGGACTAGATGGCCTACCTGAGGACCAGCGTATGATGAGATACTTTTCCAGGCATTTAAGACTTTGCTGGCCTAGCCTAAAATAGGAGATCAAATGAAAGGCATTACTTTATAGTAGATAACGCTGCCATTTCCAGATAGCTGCGCTTCAGTTAAACCCACTGAACCAAAATCCTCTGTGCATTTCAGCCTGGAAAATTAGCCTGCTGAAAGATATGATACAGGACAAGCAAAGTGACTGGACTGCATACGTTTTACGCTCATTACCATAGATGCAGCCAGCTGATCCATTTTCTAACCATGCTTCTTTTTAATTTGAGAGGCTGATTTTGAAGCGGCAGAGATTCTCAGGCTCAAATAACAATCCCTCCCCCCGAAAGGATACAGAAAGAAAGAAAAAATGCTGGGATTTGGGATCAGTGGCATGTGCTCCCCTGTATCCATGCGCCTGTTTTATTGAGAGTCCCTGTGGAACGCCCTCCCATCAGATGTCAAGGAGACAGATAACTATACAACTTTTAGAAGGCATCTGAAGGCAGTCTTGTATAGGAAAGTTTTTAATCTCCCATGTTTTAGCATGCTTTTATATTTGTTGGAAGCTGCCCAGAGTGGGATACAGGTAGGTGGGATACAAATAATAAAATCATCATCATTTTCACATATTTGGAACCAACTACCTGCTACCCAATGCAAGCGCCTTCTGATTCTGCCTCCCCTTGACCTCCCAGCCACCACCATGGTTGATTTCTGCTATGACCATTTTTAGGTTTGATCTTCTGAACAGAGCCTGATATGGATAAAATAAAAATGGCATTGACAGTTAGCAAGCGGGTACAGGCACTTTGGCAATGGCAAAGTGTACAGTGACTGTAGGGATGGAAACAGCTCAGTGGCAGAGCACACACACTGCATGCAAAAAAACCCCAGCTTTGATCCCTGACGTTTCCAGCTATCACATAGCAAGTGATGGGAAATGGAACTCATAAGAGATTTCTGAGTCTGTCTTGACTTATTTAGAGGTTTCTGAAAGTATAAGCAACGTTTTAGCCTAATCTAAGCAATAGTCACTAGCCCTTTGGAACCCACTGCGACAGGATCCCTGATAAGACTGTCCAGACTCTGCTTAGAAACTTCTAATGAAAGAGAGTTAGCGTATTTAGTGGTTTCATTTCAACAGCTTGCATACTGCTTAATTATAGTCAGTGTACAGGAGACTAAAAATGAGTTAAAACTATAAAATCAGTTCAAATACTTGCTGCAATAAAAGGCCCAGGAAATTCAACAGGGAGAGGGTCTGTCTGACCTCAGCTGGGGCTGAACACAAGCAACTGGGACCGAACACAAGCAAGTCCCAAGTTGGACCCAAGTTGTTAAAGGCCTTGTAAAATAATTTAAGAGCCTTGAATTTGGCCCAGCAGCATATGTGCAGCCAGTGGAAGCTTTTGAGCACCCGAGTTATCAGCTGGCAATAGTCTGTCTCCATCAACAGCTTAGCTGCAGCATTTTGCCCCAGCTGGAGCCTCTGGATCAGGCCTTCTGGGATTAATAAATATTGGCTTGCCTGTGAAAATTTCAAGGTTTGCTGAGAATATGCATGCAAAGCACTATGAAGTGTGATATAAATGCTAAGTTTTCATTCTTCATAGAGTTTCTTCATAAAGTCCCACAGTTCTCTCGACTACTGCTCAGTGGGCTCCGTCAGTGGCCCAGAAAACATTCAGTGCTTAACTCTTATCAACCACCAAAAAATTAAGGAAGGAAATTAACAACTCCACTGAAATTGCACAGGAGTTTGCTGCACATGAAGAGTCATATTACTAAAGTTGAAACATCTCATTGTAACCACTCATTGCAAACCACTTGATATTGAGGCTACATATAAAGGCAGTGCTTATGCAACTTAAACTCTACTGGCACAATTGTACTTCAGTAATACTTGTTTATTAGCCAAATGCATCTGATCTCAGAGGCCTGCATGACAAGTTCATTACATATCAATTTAATTAGCCAATTTACATTTAATTTACATTTCAATTAATGTCTTTAGCAACAAAACGTTGCATTAATAGGGTAATTGCCTGTTAGGCAATATGTAAAAGAATAAATAGCCACATTCTGAGGAAGCATTCCTATTTTCTACATTTTATTACCATAAATAACCTAAATAATTATTGCTCTTAAGGGGCCATGTCCCAGTTCCCTTCTGGGCCTAATTATAAAGACTTAGTACCTCATTAAGCAAAATGGTTTTGAAGTCACAGAAAAGCATTACTCTAATCGTGACTCATTAGTTTCAACAAAAGGGGGTGTAGAAACTGCAAAACAGCACATTTAGACATAGTATATTTGGTGGTAGAGAAGCAGAAACCCACTTATGAGGTGGCTTTCAGAGTTTTGCAGGTGTTTCCATTGAAACCCAGCTTTCCAAAGGCTTTGTGCAACTTTGATGAATGAAAAAGATAAGCCCAGAAGAAAAATTAGGTCAGACGAAGCCCTGTCATGGCAAGGTCTATCATGTTCCAATAGCTTTGTTCCCATAAAGCTGCAGTCAGTCTGTTTGAGCTTCAAATTACTATAGACTTAAAACACATCAAAGATCAATTCTGCTTCCGAAACTTAAAAGTCAGCCAATGCAGAGCAGCAATAATCTTATGTTAAAGTAATCTCCTGCAGACTTAAGAGGCATGATCAATAATAGATGGGCTGAAAACCTAGTTAGCCACCAAGCTCTGTGGGCAGGATCAGTTCAAAGGAATGTTACAGCATATATTTAGAAAACATTCTAGAACCCGCTATCACGGAGAATCCCATTGGTGCAGCCAATGCTCTATAGCAGCAAGAGAACCCAGATCCATGCACTGTTCCAGCATGCTGGCTTCCCACAGGAAATGGGCAACCTACCCCATAATCCGCTTTTGTGGTGTTACAGGGAGTCGTGAAGCACCCTTTCAGCTTACACAGGTTGCTAGTTATACTGAAAGAACTGCAAAAATCTGCAGTTGCATGCTGATTCTGACATACTGAATGGTCCTTGAATGGTCCTCTTCCTATATGCTTGATCAAGCCAGTTCTCCTCGTGGAATAAGGTGGAGAACATGTTGAGATTCACCAAGGAGGAACCAAGAGGTAATGCTTAGTATGAGTCAGCAGTGTAGCGTGGGCAGGGTAATGGGGAGGGGGCATTGCTTCGGGGATGATTGGAAGGGCGTGTGCCTGCCCTGTTGCATCCTCCTCACATCACCTTGTGGGCCCACTCTGGGCACTGGGAAGATACACTCCACCGCTGGTTGAAGGAAGCATCATAGGCCACCTACTCCACGCACACACATACTCTAATCTCAAAACAGGAAATCCAGAACTGGAGCATCTGCAAAAGTTGACTGTCCAGTTCCTTCTCTGAAGACCTTCAACAAGGGAGGACTACCATCAATTTGTTCCACTGTCGGACCATTTGCTTGTCTCCAGCTCATTCGCCAGGATTTCTCACAGTTTATGGACAGAAGTTGTAAAAGCAGGCAGAACTGATTTCAATCAAGGTAATTTAGTGAGAAACCTATTTAAATCAAGTTTCTCATGGAAACTTCTTCATATACTTGATGAACAATGGTACAAATTTGAGCAATGACTTGTGTTCAGTTGCAAGTAAATGGTGCATTTTTTGCACTGTTGTTTCATTTTTACAACCAGGTGTAGCATTTATTTGTTGCACTGAATGTGTTTTCCTTTTTTACCTACCTATATATTCCCATATGTAGGGCCTGCCTTATGACTATCTGCCATGGTATTTGTGAAGCTCAACGTGAGTATATAAGAAACCTGCACACACCACATTGCCTCCTTTTCTTTCCAGCCCAACGTTGCTCCTTTCTGATTTACTCTGCTTTGGACCAGCCCCACACTCACAAAAACAAAGTAGCAAAAATGAAAAGCTCATAACTGACAGGTTGAAGAAAAGTGTGATAATTACTGGATGAACTGGAGCAGTTTATTTTCACTATAAAGTGAATATGAAGTGCCTGTGCTTGGTAGGTAGAGTGGAAAAGAATCCTGAGAAATGATCAAATTGGTTCATTTACATAGAAGAGCCTCCTTTAGCTCAATGTATCTGGTAGGAGGCATTAATTCAGTTCTGAAATTGAGTGTAAGGCTTGCATACTTGTACTCAGATTAATTACTATTAAATAAGTTATTATTCTAGAGAAACTTGGTGTTTACTTTTTTTAAAAAAAGTTTTATTATTTTATAAATCACAATTTTTAATTCACTCTGTATGAGAGTAAGTCCAGCAGGGTACTATTTCACCCCCAATGCGGCATTTCCATGTGCTCTGGCACTCATCACAGTGTCCTGTTGTGCCAGAAGCGGTTTAGTAATTTTGGCCACATAACCTGGAAAGCTGTCTGCGGACGACAGCTCCCTCAGCCTGAAGCGAGATGAGGTCTGCACCCCCTAGTCAAGTTTGACTGGATTTAACTGCCCAGGCGTCCTTTACCTTTAATGTGTATATGACGCTATGGGGAATAGTCATTAGGCTTGGGGCACAATGATGACACCCAACTTTTAAGCTGGTGCCTGGATGCAGTGCTGGGACTGGGTGGTTTGAGGTTGGAGAGAAAGGTATATGCTAATGTTAGCTGGGAAAGCCTTTCTTACTTTAGTGTGTACTGGTTCTATACTCCAAGGGTCCCTGGACTTCTAATTTGTTTTCCTCATTTATATTGCATTGGGCTACAGGACCTTTTTCTGTTGTTACTTAAATAACCCCAGTAAAGTTTGCTTCTATAAAGAATTGATGTGTGTCATTAAGGAGAACTCAGATTCTAAATTCAGTGCCTAGGCTGCACTGAATGAATGAATGCAGTGCCTAGGCTGCTGGGTCACTGAGGCTGCTGGGTCCTCACCAGTAATGTAACTTATGTGAGGCAGTGTTATGAATAATGTAGGGGAGGGGGTGCTGTGGTTCAGCATTAATGCTCTGGACCACTTGAGTTCCCTTAGTTGTTTCCTGCAGTGCCTCACAGGTGGAATTTCTCCCACATGTGTTATGTGGCACTGTGGGTTAAACCACAGAGCATAGGACTTGCCGATCAGAAGGTCGGCGGTTTGAATCCCCATGACGGGGTAAGCTCCCGTTGCTCAGTCCCTGCTTCTGCCCACCTAGCAGTTCGAAAGCCTGTCAAACTGCAAGTAGGTAAATAGGTACCGCTCCGGCGGGAAGGTAAAAGGCATTTCCATGCGCTGCTCTGGTTTGCCAGAAGCGGCTTAGTCATGCTGGCCACATGACCAGCTATACACTGGCTCCCTCAGCCAATAAAGCGAGTTGAGCGCCGCAACCCCAGAGTCGGTCACAACTGGACCTAATGGTCAGGGGTCCCTTTACCTTCATGTTTGGAAGGGCCTGATTAATGCCTGTTTTCCTGCTATCCCAACACAAAAGAAGGCTTAGTAATACTTGTCCACTGTAAAGAGTTCCATCTCTACTTTGTGTGGCAGCCCCAATCTCTTCTCTTGCTCATTCTCCATTACAGTATCTCTATTCTGCCCCTGTGTAGTTCTGCTTTCAGTTTTCATCTCTTACTGCTATTGATACCGAGCATATTATGATTTAGAATATTTGCTAAAGCATTTCACTTGTTTAAGACATTTCCTACATTTGTCTTCTACTTTTGTTCCTTGACTCTTGCTTCCTAGTAGTAGTAGTAGCAGTAGCTGGATGATAAGGTTTACTCTGGGATTTCTGAAAATTCACCATTGTCCAGAGCTAAACTGTCCAGCAAAGGGCCAGTCCTATCGACTGCTTGATTGTAAAATAATTTCAGGGAAGATTTTACCAAAAATCAAAGAATATATCGCACCGAAGTTTTTGCTTTTTCATTTCCTCACTATCCATACTCTGGATGGTGCCTAAGCCAGCCCAACAATGTCTTTCCCCCTGCTTTTCAAATACAAAATGGTGCATACATAAGAAATAAAAAGCTCTAATTTATTCTACAAAAGTGTTCATCAAGTAATAGATGGGACTCGAGGAAAAGATTAAGAGCTTACATTTTTCATTTGACTTATTTCACATAAAATTTTATAGAGGATAAAATGATGGGAGGCAAAGAAGCAATGATATTTCTGTTTTATCTCCGTCTGAGGCCCATAAATCTTCCTGAAGTATCATTAATTATAGCAGCGTCTTTCATGACGCTATTGTTAAAGGTCTAGCTGCCTTCGCATTATAAGCCCCCTATTTTCATGGGTTTATAATGTGAGTAGAAGAATTGTTTTAGGCTAAACTTTGCTTAGGCAGCATAGCTGCTGAGGAAAATTATTAATTTTATATAGAGAGACTGAGCTTCTGAACAAAAGCAATCACCTACTGGGCATTCTAATTTAATACAATAGCACATACAGACTGCTTCAGTGCAGGGTACTAAGCACAGTTTTGATGTGTTTAGCAGCATCACTTCATGTGTCTCTGGGATAAATTTGCTTGAAGCACCTGATCTACATCCACGGTAAAAGATGTGAATCAGTAACAGAAACAATGACGTCTTAGGCTGGAAACACTGATCTGGATCTCTGCTATCATAAACCTAGGTTGGCTATATAAAGACTGTGCAGCTTGTTCAGGCTCATCTGCCACTTTCAAGACTGGTCCACGTCCTTCTGGGTAACTTCCAATGATGTACCCCCACTTGCGTAACAATACAGTGGTACCTTGGTTCTCAAATGCCTTGGTACTCAAACAACTTGGAACCCAAATACTGCAAACCTAGAAGTAAGTGTTCCCATTTGCGAACTTTTTTCAGAAGTCAAACATGCTCTGTTTTGAGTGTTGCGCTTCCGATTTGAGTGCCACACTTCCGTTTTGAGTGTTACACTGAGGTCTGCCTATTTTTGCTATTTATTTTGTGTTTTTGTTTTTGTGGCTCTTTTTTTTATTTTTTTGACTGTGTGGAACCCAGTTCAGCTACTGAGTGATTGATTGTGTGACTGCAGTACACTGTTTACTGCTTTCATTTTCTGGAGCAATAGTCTCGTTCGATAGTAAAATTCATGTTAAATTGCTATTTTAGGGGTTGTTTTTAAAAGTCTGGAACGGATTAATCCATTTTGCATTACTTTCTATGGGAAAGCGCGCCTTGGTTTTGGAACGGACTTCCGGAACAGATTAAGTTTAAGAACCAAGGTACCACTGTACTTCCATTACAAGTCCCATTGCACAAGAAGATGCCCTCTCACATTACCCTTGATCTCACACATCACGTCAACATGTGTTTTTTCTACTTCTCTCATATTTTGCCTCACAATGTCCTCAACTTCTGGTTCACTCATGACCTGATTTTCCTTCTTTTAACTGCTGCTCATCCACTTAATGACATTACACAATAACAATATGGTCAAGCTACATATTACCATAAGGGAAAGGGCAGTGGAAGGCATATCAACAATACAGAGAAACAGTACAGTGGAGAGAAAATATTTCTGCTCTACTAATTTTGCAAGCTGGTTCTTGAGCGGTGAAGATTTTAAGAATAAGATGATTTAGGGGATTTTTAAGAACTCACAAGCTTTTCAGGCCCCTGTAGAAGTGTTTTACTCTTAAACACACTGAGGCACAAAGGGTTTTGCCTCAGTGAGCACTGCAGCTTGCTCTCTCTTTTATTTCAAACTACACATTATGCAAGAGAAAAACAACTGAGCATTTTTATTCCTACTTTAAATCAGCTGTAAATAAGTCTGAATTTTATTAGAACAGTGCTTAGCCCTTCCCCCTTTGTCTTTTACTATTCTAAATCTCCTTTCCTAAGGCCTCTTGTGAAGTAGGGAAAGAACAAGCGTACTTCAGAATACCACTTTCATCACCTACAGTTTTCTCTCCATGGGGAAAGGCTATACAGCTCATCCAAAGGCAGAGCATCCATTTTCCATGCAGAAGGTCTCTGGTTCATTTCCCAGCATCTCCATATGGGCTGGGAATATTACTTGTCTGAAATCATGGCAATCCACTGCCGGTCAGTGTAGACAATAGTATAAGGCAGCTTTTATACGTTTCAAATCTAAAAAGCTTCTAGTCCACCCTTGAAGATTCTGGAAATGGCACACGGGGGAGGAATTATAAAAGGTGGGAAAGAAATACCATAAATAAATAAATAAATAAATAAATAAATAAATAAATAAATAAATAAATAAATAAATCTTCCACAGCTGTTGGGCAGTATACTTGTCCTTCCTTATTGCAATGCCAATTCTGTTCCCTTAACTACTTTAGTACACCATGGAATTTGCAAGGAAACCAAAATGCTTGTTTATAAAGCTGTTGTGCTACCAAGTTTACTGTGAAACATGGACCATTTATAAACACCATCTCCAACTCCTCAAAATATTCTATCAACAGTGTCTCTGAAAAAAATTACATATCACTTGGGAAGACAGGCAAATTAATGTCAGCGCACTGGAAGAAGCAAAGATCACCACTGTCGAAGCAATGATTCTTCAACATCAACTTCATTGAACTAGTCATGTTGTTTGGATGCCTGATTATCGTCTTCCAAAGCAACTACTCTATTCCCAACTTAAGAATGTAAAGTGTAATGTCAGTGGATAACAAAAGAGGTTTAAAGACGCTCTCAAGGCAAAAAAAAAAAAAAGTAGTATAAACACCGACAACTGGGAAACACTAGCCTCCAAGCGCTCCAATTGAGAACAGCCATCACCAAAGGCATCATGGACTTCGAAGAAGCATGAACTCAGGAAGATCTAAGAGGAAAGCACATTTGGCAAATCCTCACTGTGATCAACTCCCACCCAGAAACCTATGACCCCACTGTGGAAGGATGTGTGAATCCAGCACTAGCCTCCAAAGTCACTTACAGACTCACTGTTAAGACCACATTCATGGAAGACAATCTTACTTGGCTACAAGTGATCACCAAAGAAGAAAGGAGTACCACCAGAGGACCAGGCACCATCAGATAATATTGAGGGCTCATTTGCCTAAACATCTTCTATTGGCATGAAGATGCCATTGTCTAACAATCCCCTTTTCCTATTTAAACAAGCCAGGGATAGGAAAATGTGATCCTCCAGATGTTGTACTCCTGTGACTCCCATCATCCTGACTATTGACCATGTTGTCTGGCGCTGGTGGGAGTTAGGACCTGCCAACAGGTTCCAATCCCTGATATAGGTTGGGCCAAGTTCCCATTGATAACATAGGTCAAAGGCATTTAAAATAGAAACACTCAGGAATAAGTGAAGTCCAACTTTCCTGGACATTTGTAGCAGACCTTATAATCACTTTTCTCCAACATTTTCCCTATCTGCCCCCCCCCCCCCCCCCGCTTCAACATGAAGCTGCTGAATTGGAATTAATAAGCAAATTTGATATTATAGTATCTGGTCTCTAGCTGACTGCAGAAAGTAATTTCCCCTATTTAGGCGTTTGTATACATTATTGATCTCGCTCTTTCTAGCTGGAAATGGGTCTCTCTCACACACTGATTGAATCTTACTCATATGCTTGGACTCCATATTCATTTGTGTTCTGCTCTACATAGTACTGTAGCACACCTACTACTGTCTTTTGCATTGCTTCACTGTTGTTTTTTTAACCCACTTCTCCCCCCACCTTCCTGATATGGAAATTGGTAAGAGGATATATTAGTTATATTTAAAACACTAGAGACCCACGTGTGTGGATGAACACAAAGGAAAACGGCTGATCCCGGTTTTCAAAATACAGGGCTTTGCAATTTCTCTGGTGAGAGAAAGCCCACAGCAGAATTTAATTCCCATCATTAAGCAGTTTAGTGAAGTGTAGGAATACAGGTTATTAAACCTTACTTATTCCGTTCAGCTGTGTGAAGCAGCTAACCCCCTGTTTATGCCCTTTTCAATAAACAAACCACATACCAACAAAGTTTAAAATACTTACAGTTTCCAGGTCTCAGGCATGCATTTTCCTTCTGCAGCAGCAATAAAATAATGCAGGTAAAATACTTGGGAAGAACTACAACAATGTGCCTGAGGTTAGGAACCAAGACGAGACACACCCACCTGCATGGTACACAGTGAAGGGAGGGGAGAAGGAAGGAACAGGAAACAGTCTTTACTTCCTCCTTTTTAGGAGAAAAGGGGGCGTGACCTAACTGAGCATACTCTTTCAATTAGAAGACCCGTGGTCCTTAACCCCTTCATATACCAGCTAGCATATATGCATTGTTAGGTTTGACTGCTTAAATCTCCCACACTTTCTTCTTTTTATACTCAGTGTATATTCAGTGCCCAGGCACACCAGTCCAAACCCTCAGTCTGCCATACTGGAAGGGGCTGTATGCAGCAGAGGCTCCCCACTGCTTAGCCTTGTCTGGATCCACCATTTGCTGCCATCAAGGGAGCTCTGTCCCATGAGAACTGGGCCTCTCTGTAATTTCATTGTAATATTTTCAACCCAGTACCTTCATTCATTCCCCACCCCAAAGCTGGTCTTAAAATGCATTTGAAACTATGTATACTAAAGTCCATGTCTCATTGGACCAGTCTACCAATAGGTATGATGAAGAGACACTAACATAATAACAAGACTACAAAAAAGAGATCTGTGGTGTCATAAGGGCAAGCAGATATATTATGGTGGACTAGAGCTCACTTCAGAATAAACCTGTTCGTTTCCAAGGTGCCACAGGACTCCCATTGTGGGTAACTTTAAATGGAGCTTCCCCACCCCCCACATCATAGCAAGAAAACTGCTTTGCACTAATGGAGTATGCACGTTTGAAAGCTGATTGGCAGGGGGAGCGTGCCTTCAAAGAGGCATGCTCCATTCGTGTGGTTTGCTTTGAAAACGTTTGCTGAAATTGATATTTTTTTTCTTTGCAGAGTTTCTGATGTAGCAAGCACTTTCAATGCAAATTGCTTCAAAACAGAGCTCTCTCAATTGCACTGGGGAATTCCCAAGCAGGAACTCACTAGTGCAGCTGATCCATGTGCGTCTCTCTGTTGGAGCTGATCAGCTGATTAGCACTGACATGGAGCCCCTCTTGCAAAGGGACCATTGGGAGCTCACTGTAGGCTCCTGATCATTCCACTGTACCTGCCCCACATGTGGTGGAGTGAGGCTACTAAGCATGTTTTGGTAAAAATAGTTTGCAGGCTAAATTAGGGCCTCTGCTGGGCCAAATTAAGCCTGCCAATCAGCGTTTTATGACCCCCAATTTAACAGGGGGACCACATCCTAATGGTGTGTCCCTGGGTTCACCTCTTTACTTTTTTGCATGCAAGTGAAAAGCTGCTATGTCTATGGGGAAAAGGAAAAGTATTAAAATAGGTTCAATATTCTTGACACATGTGATTGAGTTCTCTAACAAGGGTCCTGCAATAGGCTGGAATATGTCTTTGTGGCGAGTCTGTACAGATGACAATTATATATAATAAAATCCAGAGACACATTACCCATCATAAGGTTGAGCATTTGGCAAGTATAAAGTCAATCCAGGAATGCTTTTGCCTATGCAGAGCAGAACCCCCATTGCAAAAAAAAACTGGTTATCTGATAAGTTCATATACTCTACTTTTAGAGGGAAATACTGTAATATCATGAGGTGACATTTCCCTGATATTGTTCCATAAACTCACAAATGCATTCCAAGTGGCAAAACCAATATGCAACCATAGGAAGCGACAGCTCAATCTCAGTGATTGAACTTTCATTGGTGGTGTCTTGATTTTGCCTTGCCTGGCTCACTTAACGAGGAACCACTGAAAAATTACAGGGAAATGTCATATTGTGATGAATCTTCTGTTAGTTTCAATTTACTGTCTGTCCTCCAAGAACCTTCATCTGAATATAAATAGGACTCAAATTTCCAGATATGTGATGATCAAAATATTGAATGCTTTTGTCTCTTTCCCTCCCCTTCTCCATTATACTATATTATGTAAATGCAGTAAATAGATGACAGATAGTGCAAATGAGTGATAATGGCTGAGTAACTGTGTTTTTCATTAATTCACACAGTATGTGTGATTACCCAGCCAACACACATTCATGTCTCATGTTTATGGCTTCAATGCTTTACAACAGATAAGGGGAACCTGTGGACCTCTGGGTTTTGCTGAACTATAATTCCCATCAGCTGCAGTCACTATGGCCAAAGGTAAGGGCTTCTTGGAATTGGAGTCCAATAACATCTGGAGAGCCACATCTGGATTGCTTTATAATATAAATCACCCTCACGGTCTGAAGACACTCTGCTGAACCTGAAGCATTTATGAAGTGAAAATATGTGCATGGACTGCTGCTCAAAACAGTTTTAAGATATACATAGTCCAGTATGGGGGGCTGATGTCCCTTCAGCCGGGTGATGAATGTATAAGATAATATGCAAATGTGGAAAACAAAGTGAACATGGTCTCTATCTGAACAAAGAATATCAGTGTATTCTAAAACATGAGTTCTTTCCTTTTGTGCTAAAGCAAAAAGATTGTGTAAAAATACAGTTTGTGAATTCTTCTAAAACCCTTAGGTAATCTCCGTCCTCTAATCTCATCTATAATCTATCATTCTACCTTCCCTGTTTCATTACGCTTTGATAATGTGATTCATTTTGCTCCCACTAGAGCTAGTTATAATCTCTTTTCTTATAACATTCTGCCTGTCTTTGTTGGATTGTTTCATTTTAATGTTTTTGGCTTCTTCCCTTGACTAAACAAATTTGTACAAATTGCAGTTTGGTTACTGTGAAATGTACTATTAATCCGGTAATTAATTAATCAGGGATGAACAGATGAAATGCCATCCAAGATAAGACAAATGGTCCATCAAGTCTCATAGATTTTTGCTTTCTGTTGAGGGCTTTAGCACTTACAAAGAAATGTACTAAACTACAAGTAAACAGGCAAACATGGAGTTTAAACGGGCAGGAATAATTTTTCACTTTTGTACCAGCATCGACGGAAAATTGATATGCACATTTTTGCTTACATCAGGCTTCCACAACCTGATGCCCTCCAGTTGTTGTTGGACTCCTATCTAGCAGCAGCCCCAGCATGGCCAATGGTCAGGGATGATGGCAGTTGTCCAAAACCTCTGGAGAGTATCAAGTTGAGGAAGGTTGGATTATACAAATAATTCAAAATGTAGGATGTAGTGGATGATCAGCGCTCAGCTAAATCTCATTGAGTGCAATATTCACTATTAGTAAAGACAGCAGTATGTAGGGCACAATAACCAACGTATTCTCCACTGCTGCATTTCTTATTATTTAGACTAGCCTTCCTCAACCTCCAGATGCGTTGGAGTACAACTCTCATAAGCCAGCATTGCCAACGGTCAAGAATGTTAATTTGTTATTTGTTTATTTATTGTATTTATATCCCACCTTCTTCTCCAAGCTCACAGTGGTGGTTCTCCCCTTCCTCATATAATTCTCACAACAATCCGGTGTGGTAGGTTAGGCTGAAAGGCAGTCACTGGTCCAAGGTCACTAGTCCAAGTGACCTTCATGACCAAAGGGGGATTTGAACGCTGGTCCCCCAGGTCCTAGTTCAGTGATGGGGAGTTGTAGTCCAAACATCTGGAGGACTTTGGTTTGGGGGAAAGCTGATTTAGCCACTTGATGGAACGTAAGAGCACAGTTTATTTGCAAGATATGAATAAACAGAATGGAGCTCAAACTCAGTGCAAGGTAGTGAGGAACAGGCAGCAGCAATATTGAGGCTTTCAGCAGCCACCATTGCCAGATATTACACAGTAGTGGCACACAAAGCATAGGTGTAAAAGAAATGCATGGACATGTGTGGGAGAAGAAATGTCGACAACTTACTTCTTATATAAAAGGTGTTTTGGGCACCAGAGGCTGCTTCATTTGAAAATAGTGAAGCATTTCTGTTTCAACTAGTGCAGTAAGCAGTTTTCATGAGAATGCTAATGGGTAATGGGAAATAGAGGGCTCGACCTGGGCCACACAATTGCTACCATGTCAGTATAGTAAGGTACACATCATATTTTGTGCTTACCTGACCTGTGAGGTGACTTCCCCTAAACCACGGTTAAGGAACTATTGGTCCTCCAGATGTTTTTGATCTTCTACTCCCATCAATCCCAGCCAATGATGAGATATTGGGAGTTGGAGTCCAATTCCCCTAAAGGATCCAGTTTGCAGCTTAAGGGTGCAGTTTAGAGCTACCTCTCTCAATTACCAATAAGCATCCAAGGCACCAGGTGCCAACATCAACCCTGACCCCTTGGCAAGTTATCCCAGACAACATCCAAATTAGTTTGCTCCAGTGTGTTGTATGTAGGGATGCCTCTGATACTTCAAAGAAACTTCAGTTGCCCCAAATACAGCTGTTAATCCACCCAAATGACTCCCTGCTCCCACACCAACCTGTTTAGACTGTTAAGGTAATAATCTGAGGCTCTTGGGTACTACTGCCCCAAGGCTAGGTGAGCAATCTGGGGAAAGGTCTTTGCAGTTGCGATTCAAAGGCACTAAAATGTGACAAGCAGAGGTTGGATGGCCATCTGTCATGGATGCTTTAGCTGAGATTCCTGCATTGCAAGAGTTTGGACTAGATTGTTGGAAATGAGATCCTTGAGATCCCTTCCAACTCTACAATTAAGAGATTGTATTAGTAAATTTTTTCCTGGTATCTTCCTTGTTTCCTGGTTGTATTTTATGACCTTTTAAAATATAATTTATCTATTGTGAGTGTAGGATACCTTGAAAATTCATATTCGGAGACGGAATAATTACTTTGATAATTAAAAGCCCAAAGTGTTGTGCCAACTCCAAGAGATTTCTTCCTGCATATGTAGCGCCTCTACCTCAGCATCTGCCACACAGCAAGAGTGCCAGCTGTTTGTAACGCAGGTCTGCATAACTCAGCGGATAGATTTGATTAACGACCGGTGAGGGGCAGTTTTTGTGAGGTCTGCAAGCTTATTTATTTATTGACATCCCACCGGAACTCCATCTCTTTCATGATTTTTAATCCCTGCTTTTAACTGGGTTTATAATCATTAATTTTAGTACTTTTATTTTATATTCCTGTAGTCCACTTAGAGGTTTTATTACAAGCAAGTTGTATACTAATTTTGTTCAAAAAATAAAATAAAGAAGTAAAACAGAGGGGGCTACAGGACAGCCCTGTAGACGTTGCTGGCCATGGACTGTGCTGGATGGGCAAGATGGGAGTTGGTTTAGAAGCCGCAGGTTAGCCACGGGATTAGGCACAATTTTCTGGTCCACCTCAGGTTTTTTTAAAAAAGGTTCTGCACAGGCCCTACTGAAGATTCATTACGCAAAACGTTTTAAAGCGCTTCTATGTAGGGGAACCCAATAAACTGATCAATCTCGGCCTTTGTTTACTTCGGGTATTTACAATCCTTCCATCACCCAAAAGTCCCAAGACAGTTACAAGAACACACGTTTAGAAGGCAGATAATAGATTCAAAACGTCGCCATCAATGAAATACATGTGTTTCGAATTTCCCTTGTCACACACATCTACCATGGGAGCTTTTCCTTAAAAATAATAAAATCCCTCTTTCCTTCCCCACTCTCGCCGCCTACATGGAGGAAGCCAAGCGCTGCAATCGGAACCGGAAGTGACGGTCGCCGGGGGCTCTGAATTAATTATATTTTCCTTTTCAAAATTCCTCTTTGCTTTTCAAAGCAGCGAGGGTTCCGTTAGCCACGCCCCCTCCCCACCCTCAGGGGCCCCGTTAGCGTTCCGGCTGCCATAGTTACCGAGTCCCTCCAGGGCGGGCGGGCGGGGCCTAGTTGTGCAGCACGTCCTGTGGGGGGACCGAAAGGTCCCCTTCTCCGACCTCTCCACCCCGTGCCTCCCCACCCGGCGGGTGGGACAGTGAGGCCGCCTTTGCCGCCGCCCTCCTCTTCCTTCCCCATAATGTCGCCAAGCAAGGGCTTCCTCTGCGTTCTGGAGCTGCAGATCCGCTCGGTGAGGCGAACTAGGCGGCGGGGAAAGGGTTAAGCGCGCGCGGCGGGGGCAAGATGGTGGCCTCTGGGTGGGACACGGGGGGATGCGAGAGGGGAAAGTGGGCAGGGAATGGGGGCCAAGATGCCAGGGCGGAGGGGGCGCCTCGGTGTCTACGCGAGAGACCTGGAGGAAGCGATTTGGGGGGAGCCTTCAAAGTTTTCTTCCTTTGTGGGGCTGCTTTTTCGCCTTCAGGTTTTAACACTCTTGCTTTAAAACGAAATAAAAAGCCTCCCCCCAATAATGAGGGTGGGGCGAGATGGGGGCGCACTCTTGATCTAATCCTGGCAGGGGTTTTTTAATTCCTCCTAACGGTGTTGGCGGAAATCGGGAGGGTGGTGGACCCGGTGCATGAATCCTTGTTAAGACTGATGTGCCTGGTCTGTGACCCACTTGCTGCCGCTGATGGTTTTGTTACAAGCAAAGCTGCCCAATCAGAAAACGTGGTTCTATTTGATCTGTTTCTAAAATCCTGCCCCATCCAACTTTTTCTTTCCCCCTTTCTACTGACTGACGTTCTCGAGTACATCTGGAAACTTCATTTTGCCTCTTCTCCCCTCCCCACCCCAAACTTCCTGAAATGCTTCAGTAACCGTTAGATTAAATCTCCTCCTCTCCATTTCCTCCTGACCAATTAGACGCCAACGTTTTGCCTTTTTCGCAAACTCTGCACCAATCCCTGTGTGGAATGTGAGTTGGGCACATCTGGTGCTGAATGCAATTAATCAGCTTGCAGGAGCGACAAGTTTTGCATGTAAGGCTTGGGCAAATCATGGCTTAGTGTGAATGTGCAGGTCCCCAGAGAAAAGATCATGGTTGCTTTGCTCTTTCTCCTGTCCTCCAGCCCGGTTGTACTGCTGTGAGCTAAGCCATGGTTTGACTTAGTGTGCTGTTCAAACCTAGGCATGTGTCTCACTCCAGACAAACCACAAGCTGTAACTTTGTTCATGAAGATGGTTACTTGTTTCCTGTTCTTTATTTGCTGGAAAGTTTGGAACACGAGAAAAAAGGGGGAGTTCATCTTTCTCTGAACTCCAAAGTAAAGTTTATATGACCCTGAATCCCCAGATAAATGTTGGGATGCCCCATGTCAGATGCCTCCATGATCCTGGGGGACTTTCCCCCTTCAAGCCCAACAATAATGGTTTTCATTTCTGAGAACTGGGGGGAGAACCAGTTCTAGATGGAGTCTCTTTCTACCTGAAGCAGCAGGTACTAACTTCAGGCCCAGGTGGCTTCAGTCCTTAGGAGTGTCAGGGATAGGCTGGCCACAGTGACCTGTGCTCTGATACGATGCCATTTGAACCACTGTAATATGCTATATGTGGGACTTCCTCTGAGGACAGTGTGGAAGCTGCAGCCAGCACAAAATGTGACTGCATGGGTTGGGAGTTGTTTGTGGATAAACAATCATTTAACACTGTAGTACCAGCTCCCTTTCTGCCGGTCAGCCTAATTCAAGGTCTTGACTCTAATGTGTAGAGCCCTAAATAGGTTAGGGCCCAATTACTTGATGGAACATCTCACACATATCTGTCAAGTTGAGTTCTGCAATTTGGTAGTGTAGGATCTTGCAGTTTCACTGGTTGAAAGGGCCTTTTTACAGTGATGCAGGAGGGACGCGGGTGGCGCTGTGGGTAAAAGCCTCAGCGCCTAGGGCTTGCCGATCGAAAGGTCGGCGGTTCGAATCCCCGTGGCGGGGTGCGCTCCCGCTGCTCGGTCCCAGCGCCTGCCAACCTAGCAGTTCGAAAGCACCCCCGAGTGCAAGTAGATAAATAGGGACCGCTTTCTAGCGGGAAGGTAAACGGCATTTCCGTGTGCAGCTCTGGCTCGCCAGAGCAGCGATGTCACGCTGGCCACGTGACCCGGAAGTGTCTCTGGACAGCGCTGGCCCCCGGCCTCTTGAGTGAGATGGGCGCACAACCCCAGAGTCTGTCAAGACTGGCCCGTACGGGCAGGGGTACCTTTACCTTTACCTTAGGGGGGATCCACAGCCTTCTTTGTGGTGGCAATCTGCTGGTGGAACTTCCACCCCCCGCCGGGCATACAGCTGTCCCCATCTTGACCCCCCCCCCATAATTGATGACTTTTAGAAAACTGCTTAAAACACTTCTTTTCACCCAGTCATTTGAAAGGTCTGTGAGTGGAATTGATAATTCTAATGCAGCTGCTGAGCTGTTGTATTGGTGTAATGTG
This sequence comes from Podarcis muralis, assembly GCF_964188315.1. Taxonomy (NCBI): domain Eukaryota; kingdom Metazoa; phylum Chordata; class Lepidosauria; order Squamata; family Lacertidae; genus Podarcis; species Podarcis muralis. The sequence goes on from NC_135659.1 coordinate 47,848,977, forward strand.
ATGCTTTAATTATGCTGAAATTGTTTTATTGTTTTATCTTGTGTGTTCATTGCCCTGGGATCCTATTGGATGAAGGGTGATCTATAAATGTAAATAATAAATAAACACGCATTTCAATATTGGTTTCATTTTTCTCCTAGCTTGAACTAAAAATTCAATACAGACTGCACTCTTTGATACAAGGCTGCTCCTGAAAATGGCATTGCCATATCTAGTTTCCCCCCTCTCCTGTAACATGTTTTTCTTTCTTTTTTAATTGAAACAAAACTATATGAAATTACTGCATTAGCATATCGATAGAAGTTTGTGTAGAAATACTTAATGTTGTGACATTATGATATGCTTCATTTCCTTGCCTGTGGCAGCTGCAGCCAAAGATGCTGAGCAGGAGCAGACAGAGAATTCAGTATAGGGATGCAGTTTTTTTAGCAGCAACCCCATGTTGGCATCAAGTAGCTATACAAATTTTGTGACATAATTGAACATTGATCTTCCAGATAACATGTCCGGGAGTTACCCTGAAAGCCAAAGATGACCTTTACATCAGTGCCCGCATTCTAGGACAATATAAGAAGACATCGTCTGTTCGTGCAATATTTCCCCTTCTATTTAATGAAAAACTGATATTTGAAAAGGTAAATGTTCACCGTGTCCTGGGTATGACATTCAGTGCATTACTGGCATTTTGATCTAAGCACTACTTACATGGATGGAAAATGCAATGTACAAACAGTCGCATGAACAAAGGTTTCCTCTCTGCCTTAATTGTTTATTGTTAGCCCTGTGCACAGTTTCCTGTTATTCATACATGTCTGACTTCACACTGAAGTCAACAGGGAAGCCCACCCACATGGGAACTCAGTTCCTGTGTTCAAGTGTTAATTGATATTTAGGTTGGAAACTGCGTATTTTACAGTTAATAAGTTGATTCAAGAATGGTTGTAGGGCAGGAGTGTGACCCCTACATGTTCTTGAGGTGCAACTTCCAACATTGCCAGCTAGCATGACCAAGTGACCAGGGATGATGAGAGTTGTAGTCGAACATCAGAAGAGCTGCAAGTTCACAACTCTGTTGTAGGGTGCATATGTGAGTCCTTCCCAGTCTTGCATTATCCATAGTCTCCTGGCCTGTTTGCTGTTCAGTGAAGGTAGCTATTCACAGGCAGTTTTTCAGACTCATGAGGTTGTACAGTGTCATGGCTTATGGCACCACCCGCCCACACGGGTCTTTGTAGCCCATACAGCCCAGCTTGCTAGAATTAACACCACTTTCAGTCAGTTCTCACAAGTGTATCTTATCATGCACTCTAAAAGTGAGTTGATACTCTCATTACTCTTCATTAGTAAGTGCCTAATAAAGTAACCAATAAAGAATACCAGCTCCCATTTGGTAGTAAGCAGTGGGCTTTTCCATTGTGTTGAAAGCAACACAGATTTACATTCCTGTTATTTATGGTTGAATATATGACTAAAGTAATACTGGAAAGGGCAAAAATCAGAGAAGAAAATGGGTTATTTCTGTGGAAAAACTTTTGTCTCTGTGCCAAATTATGAATCTTGGTTTTTGCTTTCTCTTTGAAAGAAATGAGTGCAGTTTTCCTTTTCCTTTCCTTTTAAAATTATGGTGGCCATATTCTATGTCCTTGTTATAGCTGAGGCCAACTTGTTCCATTTCATTTTCTTAAATTTTCATTTTAGGTATATACTGATGTAGTTGACCCAGGAGACCTTGTTGAACTATTTGAACGTAGGTTTTAAAAAACTTTTTATCTCTATTATATTCTTTGCACGAAATTACTTTAAAGTGTAGAGTATGAAAAGCCAATGGGAGATTAGGAAAAAAGCCAGAATACAGTGGTACCTCAGGCTAAGTACTTAATTCGTTCCGGAGGTCCGTTCTTAACCTGAAACTATTCTTAACCTGAAACACCACTTTAGCTAATGGGGCCTCCTGCTGCCGCCGCACTGCCGGAGCACGATTTCTGTTCTCATCCTGAAGCAAAGTTCTTAACCCGAGGTACTATTTCTGGGTTAGCGGAGACTGTAACCTGAAGTGTATGTAACCTGAAGCATATGTAACCCGAAGTACCACTGTATGGTTTTTTATGAATGATGAGAAAATGACAGTTGCAATATACTATAAAGTCACCTTCACTTTCTCAAAAAATAAATAAAAGAAAGTTTCAAAGTAAGGTGTGCCAAGGAAACAAAAAACACCCTAAGTTAAGATGAGAATGTGTTTGTGTTCATTGGAATATCTCACTAAGTTTTAGATGAATATCTCACTAAGTTTTAGATGAAAACCCATAGAATTAGTTTAATTATGGATTGCTATGTATTCAGTTGGGAATATTTTTGATAATCTTTTGAATAACTGGTGCTTTTGTAATTTTAAAATTCAGTGAACCTTTGCTCATTATCACACTTGCAGAGATTTGTCATAAGTCTAATCTCTGCCCCCTCCCCCGAAAAACACAAAATATTACTAGTCACTATTGAATATGAGAGAGAAAGAGAGTGAAAATAGGATAGCAAAGAGATTAAAGACAATACAAGAAAGCAAGTTAACAAAAGCTCAGGTTATCTTTTAGTTCTGGGGAAATATAAAATGGTCATTTTGATGAAGCTGTGGTGCAGATCGTGGTCTGACCCACACCTGGGCCAAGACCACCTAGGAAACCCATGTATGCTTCATTAAGTTTCATAGAATCTTAGAATTGTAGAGTAGGAAGGGATCCGGAGGATCATCTATATCAACCCCCTGCAATGCAGGAATATGCAATCCCATATGGCAGAGCTTTCCAAACTGTGTGTCGGGACCTGTTAGTGTATCGGCTGCAGTGTGTAGGTGTGCCGTGTGAACATTCTCCATGCTCCTTCCGGGGTTGGGAAGGGGTTAGTTTAACCTCCGGTTTGCTAATAGAACTGAATTATTGTGTCACGAACTGATGCATGTTTAAAAAGGGTGTCACCAACATGAAAAGGTTGAAGAGCTCTGCCATACGGGGATCAAACCTGCAACCTTGGTGTTATCAGCACCACACTCTAACCAACTGAGCTATCCATGACTGAAGAAAGGTGGGGTATGTTAAATAAACAAGGGAGAAAGATTTAGGCTAAATCTTGACTTGAAGGCTGCAATTTAATACTGCTACTTGGTAGCTCTGTCCCTGCCAACCTAGCAGTTCAAAAGCACACCAGTGCAAGTAGAGACATAGGTACTGCTGCAGTAGGATTTCCGTGCGCTCTGGCACGCGACACGGTGCCCTGTTGTGCCAACAGTTTAGTCATGCTGGCCACATGACCCAGAAAGCTGTCTGTGGACAAACGCCGGCTCCCTGAGCCTGAAAAGCAAGATGAGCGCCGCAACCCCATAGTCGCTTTTGACTGGACTTAACTGTCCAGGGGTCCTTTACCTTTAATTGAGCAGGTGTCAACTTTATGAATTACATGTCACTAAATATGGAAATTATCTATGCCATATGCTTATGATAGCAAAACATATTGTAATCAGAACACCAGAGGATTTGAGCCTGCCTTCACACTTCAAGGGTGTTATACTGCCACAGTGTCTCAAATATTAGTCTTAGGGGTGCAAGAGGTTTTGACTGTCTGCCGTGTACCATGACATCTACATATGTTATTTCTTCAGGTAGTGCATGTCCAGTGTCTGCTTCAGTACTGTCTAACTGGTGGAAAACAGCAGCCAACTGAACAACCAGCAAAGGGCATTCTTCCTGTTACCCCTCCAAAATGGCAGGAATAAAGATTTCACTTAAACAACCTCAGGAAGCAGCTGTTGTACCATATGTATCTGGATTATCTGATGTATGATAAGCTCTAAAAGTATATTAAGTGTCAGAGCAGTCAACCCATCAGCTCTTACAAGCTAAAAACTAGTATCTTCACTACTATTTCCCCCTTAATGTGTCCACTATCCATCTCTGCTAATCATTGCCTCATCAAAATTGTGCAAACCTTCTCTGTTCAGGTTAGAGAAAGTTAAATTGGTGTAAAGCTTTTCATTTGCATCTCAAAACAACTTCTGACTATAGTTTTCCTCTTTTTTCTAGGTGACACAACAGTACTTGAATTAATACAAACTGTTCCTCCAGGTATTGATAAATTCATGAATTATGGAGCTTTTTAGAGAAATTTTCATGAATGCCTAACATATTGCAGAGGACTCTGCTTCTCAGGTTGCAAACAGCATAGTTCTCAACTATTCAGAGTCAGCGTAATAAACCTTCCTTAGCTGTGGATCTTCCACTGTTGCATAGAATCACAATGCACACTATCCTTACACCAGGGAAGATGATGGCCTCTTCCCTGCTACCTCTCTGTGTTTGTCCATATGATAGCTCAGTTGGAGCGTAGTGCTGATAACGCCAAGGTTGCAGGTTTGATCCCCATATAGGATAGTTGCAACTCTATCATTCTATGATTTTCACTCTACAGTTTCCTCATGTGCAGAGCCTACACAGGTGCATTTATATTTTAGTCCACAGATATACTAGAAACTGCCTTTCTAAACCACTTTTGTAAAATGTCTGATGAATCTCCATACTGAGTGTCTTGACCACCTGAGCCTTGGCACGTGGCCAAGGGGGAGCAGAGTGTAATGTTCTCCCTCATAAGATCCCTATGGCTAATACTCTCCAGGGTTTCAGGAAGGCTATAAAAGCTTTTCTCCTTCAAAAGTCTGTTTTGTTGGTGGGCTAAATTTTTTAGGGCAATCACTAGTTTACATTTGGTTGGATCCAGAATATTTTCAGTGGAACCCAATATCTAAATGTTCCCATGGGGTGCAGCCCTCTATGTCCAGGTGGATGGAGGATTCTCTTGCGGGACCTGGTGCAGGGGGGGGGGGTAGAGATTGAAAAAGGGACCACTGAAAATCTCCTCGCCCTTCTGCCTCTAGTAGAATTCAGTTAGCAGACTAGGAGCCTGTGGTTGACAAACAGGAGTCGCTTCCATTTTCAGATGTCTGAGGTGTCATTCTGCTGCATCTGGGTTATTTTTATTGGCACTTTTAATTGAAAGATTGTTTCAAACTTGATTTATTATGGAATTTTGTATCGTATTTTAAATTCTTGATAGTCTTTTGTAGTTGTAAGGTTGTTTAAACTGATAAAAATAAATTTTACATAGATAACTGAACTGCCAATCATGCAGCTGTTGTCTATTTATGTAATTATCCAATCATGCACTGGGAATTAATCTTATTTTTCAGTATCTACTTACAAGCAACATTCCTTCTCAGGCACAGACATTGCTAATAACCAATTATGTTCAATACACAACATAACCTTCTATCACTTTTGCTCTGGATTGTTTTGACAAGGTGCTCTTTTTTGCTGGTGTGTTAAAATTTGAGACCATAAATTTTAAACAGGGAGCTTTCTTAAATGGATTTTAAAAAATCAGTTTAGATTTATATTTTTTGCTTCTTCCTGATGGCTCTGATCTGCTTTTTAAAATGCCATTATCAACTAGTAGAATTGCTTACCTGGTCTTTAGGATAATTTCCCATGTCAATCATATTGGGAGTAGACCTATTGAAGGCAGAACTTGATAATCCATTGATTTCAGTGGGTTGAATATAAAGTTGAATATAACCCATTGGTTTTAGTTGGAAAAAATAGGTCTGTATTTAATTCTTCTATTGAAATTAGTAGGATTCAAAAATGCTTAACTTCAATTGGGCTATCCTTTTTGTATACAGTCTGGCTTGCCTATATTTGATAAAAAAGAGAAAGCAGGTGATATCTGCCCCCCCCCCCCATCATATGTATAACTATTATTTTCAGTTGGAGAAATTCTAGCCACTTATGAGGAAAATACAAGAGATTTCCTTTTCCCTGCTCCTAAATCAATCACTGGACAACGAGGGTCAGTTCGTGAAATTTTAATGAAGAAGGCCTTTGGTTTTACAGTAAGTGGTGAAATTGTTCTTTGCTCTGAAATATTGCTCAATACTTTTATATGCTCCATATACAATGTGGATTATTTAAGATCCACATTATCACAATATATGATTCAGTGTCCAGGCTTTGGGGATATTTGTTTAAGAGATGCGCTGAATTAAGGCCTGATCCATTTGTACTGTTCTATGCAGTACATTTTGTTTCACAGAGCATACACTTCCTCTTGCTTATTTGAATTGAATTTTTCTGACATTTTGTTGCTATGCGACTTGGTTGGGTGATATGCTTTTGACTATTGCCACCACATGCTATAAACAAGAATGGTCTTCTGTGAAGGAATCATAGTTCAGTTGCAGAATGCATGCTTTAGATTCATCTGGTATCTCCAGTTAAAAGGTTCTCAGTATAGAAAATCCCTCTGCCCAAGACCCTGGAAAGCTTCTGTTGGTCAAATATTTTATTTGTTTATCTAATAAATTTATTGGCTGCCATTCGAAAGACAGTATTTTCCCATGACAGCTTACAATGTTGAAATGTATTTAAAACCGTATAAAATAACAACATAATCACAGTTATGTCAACATTTCAGTCAATGTACCACAGCAAGCCATAGCAGTATATAAGACTATATTCAACACACTAATTAAAAGCAATCCTGAACAAAAATATTTTTAAAACCCACCTAAACACTAAGGAGTGGACAATACTGAGCTAGATGAATAAGTAGTCTGAACCAGTATAAACTTCCCATAATAGTGAGGAATGACTCCTATTATAGAAGCCAAGCTGCTGCTGCTGCTTAACAAAACTTGTTTTTCTCTGTGCCATTCCTACCTTTTGCAATTATTTCCATTACTGTACTTGGAACAAAATATATCTTGACAGATCTATAATTACATAGATTTCACTTTATTGTATCTTTTTAAAAATGGCATTTCATTGGCTACCTACAGATCCTGTGGTGAATGGCTGCTTTTAGCAAACATTTTTATTAGTTCAGCAGATTCCTATTTTGTGCTACAAAATTCCAGGTTAACACCCATTTCTTCATATGGGGTCATTTGGTGCAATTCGTTTCACATGGTATCAGTGCAAGTTGCCTGCAGTAAGTCTAGTTAGGGCAAGGACACAATATAGGGTGAGGATTAAGACTGGACACAAATAACAGGAATGGAATGGGAGGAAACATTTTCCCCACAAATGGCAAATCCTATGCTAGTTCCCCTGTATTCCTTGTGGCACATATTTCTTCTAGTGACTACACCCTCTGCCTGCTACAGGGAGGAAAATGCAAAAATCTGCAGCTTGTCATTCTGGTTGACAGGCATTGCCTGATATTCTCTTTTATAACCATGATGTTGCCCTCACTGCTGGTGGGGCAGGCTCTTTACTTTTGGAAAAGTAAAAAGAGTTTGTTATAATTTGTTTTCCTTTGTCCAGCATTAAGATGTGGCAAACAAACATAGGGGAAATGTAGGTTTTGTGTAAACAAAGGATATCATAATGTCTCCATTGTCCATATCAAAAAGTTTGAAAGTGATGTGAGTAAAGGTTGTACAGCAATACTTGACTTTTAATTAGTGATATGTAACATGCCATGAAAATCTTTTTAAATGCTTTTGACAAAGCAATGTGTTGAAATAAACGGCAGACCTTAATTGTAGTACAAAAGCAATATAATCATCAGTAATTGAATTGTCAGAAATGCAAATGTTATCTTCTTGACATTTACCATTGCTGTTCTGTCTTTTCTAATTATCTTTATTAAAGGCTGAAATTAACAAAGGAAACTGTTAAAATTAGGAATGGTTTGTTGCAGTAGGTGACATTTACTTCTTTGATACCCTTTATCTCTCTAGTTGGGGCTTGATGTTCAATTATTGTCTCTCTTCTAGGGAATTGCACCAAAATTGAAGTTTTTCACAAGTTGTCTTATTTCTGAAAACCTGTTACGTTCAGAAAAAGCTCAAAAGCAGGTTAGCATAACTTAATTATCTGCATTTTAATTTTTAGATTGAGTATTGATAGCTAGATTGTTTCTTCTGGTGAAATTCCTCTTATGAAAGTTTCTCAGAAATTTTGATTTGCATCTTCAATCAAGTTCAGTAAAAGGCAGCCTGAACATTGCAAATAAGTGAATCTAAAAGTGGCAGTTACAAGAATTTGTGTTTACCCAAGAATTTAGTATTTAGCAATGAAAGATAGGCAAGTAATATTTTATAGGAATAATAATAATAATAATAATAATAATAATAATAATAATAATAATAGATAAATACATTAGACACTCTACTCCAAGGGTAACCTGCTGGCACTAGTACCCCCTATGATGCCTGCAAAAGATCCTGGGTATCCTATGCCTCCTCCAAACTCCACCATTCACAAGACACTGTTTGCTGTTCCTGTTTACTTCTTGTTGGCACTGCCTTAACTACTTCTGCACTGAACATGTTGCCTTGAACATGCTCATATTTCATAGATAGGAAGGACTGGACATCCATCTTTCCATATGTTCTGAACAGAGGAGAGATGCAGATAGGTTCTCTGAGAGTGAGTGCAGCAGTGGTTGATTTGGGTACTTTTTAAACCCATTAATGGAGTGGCATGCCGTCACCATTCTGTGGTCTAGTCTCTTTATCTGCAATTTTAAGGCCCCCCAAATGTTTGACAACTCCTGTGTATGCAACCCCTGCATATGCAAGCAAGGCAAAATACTCCTTCTTGGACCACCACCCTTTGGACCACCACCCATACACTGTTCTTGATTGAGTAGGCCAGTGCCAGTACAGTGGTACCTCCGGTTACGTACACTTCAGGTTACATACACTTCAGATTACAGAATCCGCTAACCCAGAAATAGTGTTTCAGGTTAAGAACTTTGCTTCAGGATAAGAAAAAAAAATTGTGCTCCGGTGGCGCAGCAGCAGCAGGAGGCCCCATTAGCTAAAGTGGTGCTTCAGAACAGTTTCAGGTTAAGAACGGACCTCCGGAACAAATTAAGTACTTAACCCGAGGTACCACTGTAATGGTGGAGGAAACTCCTCTGAGAGGAGCATCAGAGTGTTTCTTTTTTCTAGGCGGTGGAATATGGTTCAATGTTCTTGTAGGGCAGGTGAACTAAGAATAGAAGAGAAGCAGAGAGTGGGAAGAATGAGACACCTCCAAGAACGAAGCTGTGTGTGATCTTGAGGTTTTGAAGTTTGTTCTGGAGATTTTGTGTGTTAAAAGCAATATAATTGTTGAATGCTGTGTTGTTGATAGTGAGGACATATTCTGTGAAGCCGTTCATTCTTTCTTATTGACTCTCTTCAATTCAGGATAACTTAGACCAGCAGCAACGTTCATCCAAAGATGGGACGCCACAGATAAGGTCACCAAAAAAGAATCCTCCCTCACTTGAGAGGAACAGGCAGGGCCTAGCAGCAAAAACGTATGAGCAGCCCACAGTAGCCTCTCTTTCTCGATCTCCATCTCCTTACACAAAAAGGCGAATGTGTGAGCTTCAGCAACTTAGACAACGCCTGGCCCATCTAGACCTAGGACCTTTTGATTTCAGAAAAGAATCGGATAGACCTCCATTTGTAGTTCGACGTGTATGTATGCCCTACAGCAATTCCAATTTAAGCCAGGAGCAAATCTTTCTGTTCACAGTTACTCTAAGAAGCCTTTCATTCAGCTCTTTCTCTTTGTGGCTGCTTATTTTCTCCTAAGCGCTCTAAATGTAAAATAATTCACTACTCAAGTTATTTTGTTGATGCTGGCAGTTGACAAAGAACCTGTTATTTCATGAGTGCCATGTTGAATTATTTGTGTGTCTATTTTCCCACTGCACTGGATAGCACAATGGTTGTATAAATTCTGCTTGATAGTAGCTGAAAGTTCTAAAAGGGCTAAAGCCCTTATGTTTATGTGTGTGTGTTTTAATTAGGCTACATTTGTAAAACAAGGAAAACTATAAAAAATAATAATTCTGGAGAAATGTCTAATGTCATGATTTTGTTAACCAGGATTGTGATGTGCATGGCCAAATGAAGGCCTCAGGCCACACATATTTCTGGGTTTGAAAGTGTATCCAATGGATTTCCAACTATTTTCTTCCTAAATATCATATAATGTGTAAATTGTAATGTCTTTGATTCTTTCAATAAGGCACTTTAAAAAGGCATTATTTAGACATAATGACAAACAAGTGTGTATGACAAACTGAGGTAATGATAATATAATTTGGCAGGGCTGGGAATATGGAAGTCTAATAGCTTGCACTTCTGTTTTTAGCTAATCATAATTACGTGATATGTCTGAACCTAGACAAACTGTGGTTGGTCTTAACTGCAGCTTATGGAAACAAGCCAACTTCAAACCAGGAAGCTGGCTTGTTTCCATAAACCATACTTTAGATTAATCATAGTTTAGGATTCAGATGTAAAACTAAGCTGCAATTAAACAGCAATGGAAGCATAAGCGACTAACCTTATGGCAAGGCCGTAGGGTAAGGAGGAGTGCACGAGTCCAGCACTCATGCATTGAACAATAAACCATTGTTTGTATGTCCAAACTGGGTCACTGCATACAGACACACATTTTACACCATAAATAAAACACTTAAAAAATTATTTATTTTTCAGCCAGAACAGCTGTCAGCTTCACCTGATGTTTTTACTTGGTGCCGTCCTAAGGACAATATAAAAGATGCTTGGCCCGAGACAACCTACGGTAAGCACTTTTTTTGTATACAAAAGATGTGTGCAATTATAGACACAAACATGTTTATATTTTACAATGTGTAATTACTACAGTGGCCTGAATTTTGTCTCTGTTCTAGTTCATTTTAAAAATCCAGTATCTGATTCCTTACATTCTTGGTAACAGCATAACACATTTTTGTAAATATTGCTAGTGATGAGATAATTCTAAAAGATCTTAGCTTTTTAACAGGAGCAAATACTACTTGTGTATTCCTTGTTGATACGTACCATCTTCCTGACTGGGGAGTCTACAAATCTTTTTGCCTCATTCCTTACAATCTAGACATTTTGTGTTTCATATCTCTCACTTGACTTTAGAAATACAACCCCATACTCCTCTAAAGTCAGCCTTCACTGCTGACTGTGTTTTCAGGAAGTCTTACTGAGCTTATGATCTCTTATTTCCCATTTACACCCCTTGGATTATCTGCTCTGTTGCTTCCAGTAATCCATGGATTAGAGTTGGAACCTGTTAGAGAAAAGCCGTGTTGAAAGCCATTGCAATTCCATATCGCGTTCTCTCGCGGTGTTACCACCTGTCATGTTCATTTGCAATTAAGGCACTATACTGCTTTGAAACATTTCTGTTAGGTTTTTGGCATTTGTGCATACTTTTATATGGATTTTTGTTTGTGTGTCATAGTCTCTAGGGATCAAAAACGAGGTCTCAATTATTGTTTAAGAGTCTCAGGGTAGAGCATCAGATAAGAGAGCCCTTTTCTTTGTAGATCATCCCCGGGGTGGAACGTAATTTCCCTCTGTGAACCGTTCCGCTTGAGAGAAGAACCTTTCCACGTAAGATAATATTATCCACATCCTTGTTTGCAGTGTGGCTTGAACTTTGGTGCATCACATCATTCTCATGTTAACTCTCCTAGTACCCAGAATTTCTGTCTCTCCCTGTTCTGCTGGGTGGCATGGAGGCTGCCCAGCATGGCTTTCCCCCATGTCACAAGCTTGCAGTCATGCCAGAAGAGTTCATGCAGCAAGATTTATATCTTTTAAAAATGTCAGAGTTACTTTATTATATACCAGTATGGGCAGTTGCTGAGACAGGAATTTCTCCCACACGTCCACAGGCTTTCAGTGTTAACCTAATGGCCCATGAACCTAACAGTAACATGAAAAAGAGGTCCTATGTAATCCTTTACAGCAGTGGTTCCCAACCTTTTTTGATCCACAAGTCCAAATTTACTTGATATGGTGACCCATTATTTTATTGGTACATACATTTCAGACCTTAGGACTAAGGCAGCCAATTAGTTTCATGCATATTAACTGCAAGTTTGCCTTTTCTATCCAAGTCAATTAATACCCCCTATTAATGTGGGGGCGGGGAGTGTGGTGTTGATACAGTCCCAAGGATCAGAGGTTCCCTACCTCATGTGTATAGAATTGCAGCCTAATACTGTGACTCCTGAGGTGTTACAGTAGAGACCCAATCCATTGCTATTTGTTGTGAACTTACTTTTTTACCTCTGTGCTGTGTTAAGTGATAATTACTAATGAATGAGGTTTTTTTAATTTTAAAAAAATGAACATTGTTTCTAATATTTTTATATATGTGGTTTTTTACCTGTAAGCAGGATTTTGGTCAGAAAATTGGATGGAAATACATATAAATGCTAATAATAATGTAAGCTAACAAATAAAGCTGATCTTGATTGTTAGTACTGTATTGGCTTTAGGTTGCTTCCAGCGAGATTTTATTAATACGCTGCTGATGTCTTATAGCAGGCATAGACAAACTCAACCCTCCAGATGTTTTGGGACTACAACTCCCATCATCCCTAGCCAACAGGACCAGTGGTCAGGGATGATGGGAGTTGTAATCCCAAAACATCTGGAGAGCCGAGTTTGCCTATGCCTGTCTTATAGGGCTGGCTCATTTCTGCTGCTGCCTCCCAGCTGCTCCAGTGTGGAGGCTCAGTTGTGGCTCCTGGTGTTAACAAATGAGGTCACCTAGAAGTTGGGGTACCTGGGGAAAAGAAGGAGAATAAATCTTCTGTGGATTTTTAGGAGGCCTGGAGAGAGTTGGTGAGGCTAGGGGAATAGAAACCGATTCTCTCTCTGCATGTACAAGAGTGGGACTTGGCCTTACAGTGGGACTATAAGGGTGAAGGGTTGTTACTTAAAAGGACCCAGAGTGGGAAAGAAAAGTTGACAGGGATTTTTTTCCCCTTCTGTGAGGGAATAGAGATGACAACAGCCTGTAGGAGAGCATGGAGCAGTGGGCGGAGAAGACAGAATCCTTCTCTCCACTGGGGAAACAGACCTGCCATGGGGTGAAAAACTCTTAACAGGATCCCATGACAGTAAAAGGGAAGGCTTAGATACGAAAACAAACATTATTGTGCTTATTTTTCCTATTAATTTTCTGGGACCCTTTTGTGGAGTTGCTTCCTGTTGGTCCTGAAAAATCCTTATAAGAGAATATTTAGTTCATTTCCCAAATGATGCTCTTTTGTAAGGAGCTTCATTTGAAGAATGGAAGGAAGATTAACACATCCCAGAAAAATTGAACCAGAAAAGCTGTTGTCTTATGTGGAAAATCTATTCAGCAGAGATATTTCAATGGAAGTATCATGTTTTATCCCAAGTGTTTTACACTGCTGAAGCATTCACGCATCCAGAGACTGATACATTGGTTTGAATAACTAATTATGTCCCAAACTCTAAATTATTTCACTGTCCAAACAGTTTATGTGCTCAGTTACCATTAATACTGTGTGGTAATCAAACAAGCCCCTGTTCTCAGAGGTTGCAGTTGAAGGTAGTGCAGTAGGACTAATACTTTGGGGACTTTTTGAACATTGGTATTATAAATGCGCACTATAAAAGCAAAGACACGTATTTGCAAATTAGACATTATCTTATTTTATTTTTTAGATCCTACCCTTCTTGGCAGTTATAGACCCAAGAATCGAAAAGTAAGTACTGAAAAGGAGGTTGCATAATTAAAGCTGAATGTGATGAGCTGAGTAAAACTATCTTCGCTGAGTGGCTTCCTGCTGTATAATGTTATTTCCTTACCATTGACAATTCTATATTTTGCGTTGTTAAAATATGATAGCCTCACAAATTTTGAGGAAAAATTGACTGCTGCAATGAACACGTAAAATCTGAAGCTGCCTAGATGAATCTATCTAGCCAAGTATTGTCAGCTGCAACTTTCCAAGTCCTAACTCAAAGGACTGTCCCAGCTCTCCTCAAGATAAATGTCATTGCATACATTGATTGTTGGACACTGACTTATGCCAGTGTCAGAGTGACCTCTTTATAAATGAGGATTCTGGTGATGATTCACAACTAAGGCTGCAATCCTAACTCCACTTGTTGGGGACTAAGCCCCAATGAATTCAGTAGGAGTTACTTCTGAGTAGACTTGGTTAGGCTTGCTGCCTAAATGATCTATTGCAGTGTTCCCCAACCTTGGGTCTCCAGCTGTTTTCGGACTACAATTCCCATCATCCTTGACCACTGGTCTTGCTAGCGAGGGATGATGGGAGTTGTAGTCCAAAAACAGCTGGAGACCCAAGGTTTGGGAACACTGATCTATTGGACACAATCAATTCACCATCATGCATAGTGGCTCTTAGGACAGCCTTGTGAATAAGCCTGCAAAAATATTTAATCCCTGCTAAGAGGCTTATCTTATCAGGGACGCGGGTGGCGCTGTGGGTAAAAGCCTTAGCACCTAGGGCTTGCCGATCGAAAGGTCGGTGGTTCGAATCCCCGCGGCGGGGTGCGCTCCCGCTGCTCGGTCCCAACGCCTGCCAACCTAGCAGTTCGAAAGCACCCCCGGGTGCAAGTAGATAAATAGGGACCGCTTACTAGCGGGAAGGTAAACGGCGTTTCCGTGTGCAGCTCTGGCTCGCCAGAGCAGCGATGTCACGCTGGCCACGTGACCCGGAAGTGTCTCTGGACAGCGCTGGCCCCCGGCCTATAGAGTGAGATGGGCGCACAACCCCAGAGTCTGTCAAGACTGGCCCGTACGGGCAGGGGTACCTTTACCTTTACCTTTTAAGAGGCTTATCACTTGTGTTTCCATGGTGGCAATGGAGGAGGAGAAGTCCTGTTCTCTATGGCCAGCATGAAAACACGAGTTACTAGCCCTGTAACAGAATAATAAAAACAAAAACCCCTGTGCCTTCTAACAAGTGAACCAGCACAAAACTGATGGACTGATCCTTCCTCCTGCTATCCTGCTGCATTTCCATGCTGGTTTCAGAGAACTGCTCCATCAACTGCAGCTTGTAAAGGTGTTGTGAAAATATTGTGTAGTTGGAGGAGTTTGGCAGGGATGATTGGAGTAAAGTGAGTATCTGCCTAAACTTCAATCTCCTTGACAGTTGAGTCATTTCTGTGCTCAATTTTAAGGGTTGGTTATCACCTCTAAAGACCTGAGCAGCTTGGACCCAAAATATTTAAGGAACTGTTTCTTCCCATACGTTCTTGTCCTCTGTCCTAGGACAATGGAAGAGGCCATTTTTCTGCGTTCCAGCACCATTCAAATTTCAGTAGGCAGTAACACAGGCAAGGGGCTTCACTTCCGTAGGGCTGTGGAACTTCGGGAGATCCTTCTATCTGGCTTTCTCTCTGATGGATGCCAGCTCAAAATGTTTACATTCTGGCATGCCTGTGGCCTGAGAGGTTTCTGCTTTGTTTTTGTATTTTCTAAACTGTTTTTATAACGTGTTTATTTTAGATATATGTTGAAGTTAGGCACCTTGAGACAAGCACACTGTTTTAAAATTTATATCCTATCTTGACTTGGGCAATCCTGCCATTCATTGCTTAAATCTCAAAAAAGGATTTTATTTGAAGGCATGTTATTTCATTTTCATTGCATCTAAATCTTGGTAGAATCTCATTTACTGTGACATTTTACTAAATATGGCCAACACTTTTGTCTTAGGGTTGCATCCAGCAGTCATCCCATTAGCACAATTCTGCCTATGCAGTGGAACTTCCCCCTCCATCTGTTCAGGGTGCGGGTTTGCACAGGAAGAAGAGAGGAAGGCCTGTTGTGCAAATGGAAGTCCTTGCACTAATAAGACAAATATGCTGGGAACAACCCCTTACCTTGAAGAAATTAAATAAAATATCCTTCAGGCAGTCACCAGAATTTTCAAAATCTGAAGTGGAAATTTCAAATATGTGGATGACCTGAGAGATGGCATTTAGGGTGCAAAGGACTGTGAGTCCTTTGTTGTAGTGTTCTAGCTATTTCTGCTGCTTCAGAGTTTTAATATACAAAAACCATGTTTTCATTGTACTGCAATACTCAGTACTGTAGTACTCAGGTATAGCCAAGATGTTAAACATACTATGTATCTTTCTTTAAAATTATGCTCCTCTTTTTTTTTGTTTCCGGCAGGCTACCAGGTCACATTCTGACAAAGACCTTCATAGTTTTTCTCACGCTTACGATGAGCACTTGATTTCGAGTATAGCTGGTAGGCAGCTCCATTCAACTCAACTGCTAATGCATTCAGCACCTCCACAACTGCAGAAGTATTACTCAACTCCTGTGTTTAATTGCTTGTCTCTTAGAGAAAGGTAATGTCATTTATCCACAAAATCTGAACAAATGTGCTGTCTTCTCAGTGTTACCTGTATTTTTAGTATTTCAGGTGGTTTTTACCGATAAGTTAACAACTTAAGGTTTGTTGGCGTATTGGCACATTTCTGGTATGGTGAGAATTAAAATCTTAGGATGAAGTGTCTCTAGCAGTATGCCCGTGTAGTGATATATAAGCCATGCGGCAACATTGGCATCTAATTGGCATATTAATTTGGCATTGATATTCCAGAGTTGAGATGCAAAGTAGCTGACCCTATTCAAGTACTCCTACTGGTACAGTCCACCTGAGGAACGCTGTTACCTTCATTTCATAAATGCCTTTAATTCCCATTGTATGTACAGTACTATTCAGTTCAGTGTTGAGGGTTAAAACAGTCAGCCACTTTCAGCAGGACAATTATATGTCATCTATCACATTCCAAATTTCCTCTCAGCTTCATCAGTGGCTTGCATTTCTGACTGCAAGAGGCTGATGGGGAGGGAACACCAAGTGGAAACACTTTCACACTGGAAGCTGAGTTTGCCTGTCTTGCCTCTCCCACCTTACAGGTATTTTATTCACTTGAGAGCTACTTGAGCTCTTGTTCTGTGGCTCTTTGCCTGTTGTTGACGCCATGGCACCAAGGTCTGCAGTGTCAGCTACAGTCGTATTAATCCTGACTCTTTGGAGTGGATGGCAATGTGCTCTCTGTATGGAAGTGGTCTGAGTGGCATGGGCACCTTGTTGTGAGTGGGCAGATTCCATTGGATAGTGGAATGTTTGTTTTGCATTTGGTCTCTGGCGTTTTGTATTATTTTATTTTTGCTGATGTTGTCTTGGTTGTTTGTAACAGATGAGGTGACATTACGCATGTTACATTGTGGATATTAACTTACATGCAAAACAGATTCTTTAGTTTTGTTTTTAAAAATTGTCATTCCGTTCAAAATTCAAAAATTGTCAGAACCATTCAAAATATTACAATGTGACTTTTTCTGTACATTTTTGTCATTTCTATGGTTGTAAAGTGCCTTGGGCACTGTAATGTAGAAAGGTATTATATAAGTTAATCTGAATTGAATTGCTATGATTTTGTTGCAGATATCTGACACAGACTGCAGAGGAATTAGGAATGGTGGAAGCACTTGATTCTGTTCCCAAACGGTTTTGCAGAATCTATTCATTTCTCTTTCTCAAAACTCCCGAATGATTGTGAGATTTAAAATAGATTCTGCTATTCATTCTGGACATGTATGCATGTCTGGAGCTTCAGATGTAGCAAGTGAAAGGTGATAGTGCTACTTCTTCATCACTCCTGAGGTCTCATGGTGAGTGTTGTGCTTCCTGGGGAAGTGTCTACACCGCCTGCAGTGTGCCTCATGCCAATTTTGGAACAGGCCCAGATCCCACTGCAAAGAGACATGCCCTGGAGACCTTTTAGAAATGTTTCCATCTCAGCTGGTACCTGAGGTTCTGGCTGAGACTATGGATTGGAACATAACTTCTACCAAGAATGGACAACTATCCCTAGCTCACCTGTAAAAATAAAAAATCTTTTTTCCTCCAAGCTCTCCACCAGCAATTCCCCCTTCCAAATAAACACATTTAAGAACAAAGCAGGAAGGTAACTAGCAACAGGAAACACTTTTCTTGCATCTCCATTAACTGGAAATGACTTGGAAGCATTGGTTTTTTTTTTGTCAGGGATGGTGAAACTTGTAGTTTTCTTTGCTTCCCGAACTGAACTAAGAGACGGGAGAAATGACAAACGAAATCCCACATTCCTTGACCTCTGAGTCATTTCCAGTTAAGGAGAGGCTAGAAAGGTCCCTACTGATGAATCTGGACTGCATTTGAAATGGGACTAAAAGGAGTCCTTCATGGAACTTTGGAGTGTCAGGCATAGCCCTATTGGCTTTAGCCCAAACGTAGCAGAGTTTTCCTGCACAGCGAAGAAGCTAGTTGCGGCAGTAATGACTAGTCAGCTAGACTCAGAATAACAATTTACAGGATTTATTAAAAAAGGAAAAAATAAAACCAGCAGAGTTTCTGCATACAAAACAAAGCAAAATAAACCCTCTCTTTCTCTCTCTCAAAACCATACACAGCACTTCTACTCCTAACAACACCTCACTTCAAACTGAGCTAGCAAACCCTTGATAACAGAGTTGAGTGCTGGTCGTTAACCAATCAGAGTGAGTAGTTTCTAGGTCAAGCAGACCTGGGCTTTCTGCCAAGAGTAAATTGACACCAGCCTGAGTTAATTGTGCGAAGCTAGAATCTGCAAGTTTCCCACGAGAACCAATTAACAGAAACTGAACACCCCCTCACAGATTCTGCTGAACAATTAACATCAAATACACCTATGTAGGAGATCATTTTTCCAGCAAACCTAAACCCTTGCACATTCGCTTGTTCTTTATCTTTGCCAATGGTTTAGTTAACACATCTGCTACATTTTCTTCACTTGATACATAAGTACAGGTGATTACATTGTCTTGTACACAGCAACGTACATTTTGGTATTTTACAGAGATATGTTTGGAACGCGATTTGAAACCCTCTGTTTTACTTAAGGTTATACAAGCTTGATTATCAATGTAAACTTGTACTGGTTCTCCACAATTTACATTTAAATCTGCTAACAAATGCTTGAAATAAATCACCTCGTTGCACAATTCACTCAATGCGGCGTACTCTGATTCCGTTGATGACACACTTACAACGTCTTGCTTGCGTGACCGCCAGCTGATTAAAGCTCCACCGACCATTATGACTAGTCCTGTGACAGATTTTCTATCCGGCAAATTTCCCCAGTCACTATCACAGTAGCAACTCAACATTTCATCCTCTGAAGAATTTAATTGTAACATATAGCCAATTGTCTGTTTGAGATATCTCAGAACTTGTTTTACCCCTTTCCAGGCATTTAGTGTGGGTTTTGAGACCAATCTACTTAATATGCCTACTGCATAACTAATATCAGGTCTGGACCACTGTGCTAGATACAATAAACTTCCAATTACAGAATGATATACATCAGGATGTTCAAATTCAGGACTCTCATCTATATGAAGTGTTTTTATGAAACCTGGATCCATAGGCACCACTGCCCCTTTGCAATCCTGCATCCTGTATGTAGTCAGTAGTTGTTTAACTTTGTTCTGCTGACTAATTAGGCAGCTGCCATCTTGGGCCCAGCACACT
Organism: Podarcis muralis; assembly: GCF_964188315.1. NCBI lineage: Eukaryota > Metazoa > Chordata > Lepidosauria > Squamata > Lacertidae > Podarcis > Podarcis muralis. The sequence goes on from NC_135659.1 coordinate 47,868,423, forward strand.
TCCAACCCTAGATATGTCCTAACCGGGCCTAAGTCTTTCACTTTGAACTTACTGGACAATTGTTTGGCAAACCTTTTAGTTTGTTTATCTGTTTTGCATGCATACAAAACATCATCTACATAAATCAGACAAAACTCTTGATCACTGCCTGTACCACGTACATAAACACAATTGTCAGCTGTACTCTGCTTGAAACCAAATGACACTAAGGCCTCATGGAAACATTTGTTCCAAGATCTTGCAGCCTGTTTGAGACCGTATAGAGCTTTGTTTAATTTCAACACTCTATTGGAACCTGTCTCATAACCAGGCGGTTCGGCAAGATACAGGTCTTCTGATATTGACGCATGTAAATATGCAGTCTGAATGTCAAAATGGTTTAACAGGAGTTTTCTCTTTGCTCCAAGCGTTAAAATCAGCCTTACACTGTCCCCCTTAGCAGTAGGGGAAAAAGTCTCGTCATAATCTTTTCCAGGCCTCTGAGAGTATCCTTGAGCGACTAAACGAGCTTTGTATTTGTACTCTCCTGTCACCAGAGGTTTAAGTTTGTACACCCACCTGCAGCCTACAATCTTTGCCCCCTCAGGCGCTGCTACTGGTGTAAAAACCTTGTGCTCATTCAGAGAGGACATCTCTTCCTCCATTGCCTGTTTCCAGAGCTCTGCCTCCTCTTTTGGTAACTTTAACACCTCCTGAAAACTCTTGGGTTCTGCACTTACACTAAACACATTTGCAGTATCTGGAGAAAAACGCACCGGAGGCACTCCTTTGTTTTGTCTTTTAGATCTTCTGGGAGAAAATTTTTCTTCTGACCCACTTTCCTCCTCAGAACTACGACCTCTCTTTTGTTGCATAGCAACTGGTCTTTGGCTAACTCCACTTTCTTGAGAGCTCTTATCTGAACTTTCCTCCCCCTCAGACTCTGATTCTCTGTGTCTACTTTCAGAGTCATGAAGCTCCTGGGAAGGTTCAAACCAAACCTCAGTATTGGCATGTAGTCTCTCCCAGCCACTATGTTCACAAAAACTGGCATTCCTGGAGATCACAATGCCATTTGTCCCTTCAGCAAAGCGGAAACCTTTTCCCAGCTCCTGGTAACCCACAAACACTAACTGTTTGGTCTTAGGATCTCCCTTCTTCCTCATTTGTTTTGGAATTAATACCCAGGCTTTTGATCCAAACACATGCAAATGGTCAATTTTGGGTTTTTTCTGAAACAATTTAAAGTACGGGGTTGTACCTATTGTTTGATGAAAGAGCCTGTTTTGGAGATAACACGCGGTGAGCATGCTCTCCCCCCAATAAGACATGGGCAAATCAGCATCGTCAAGCATGGCAAACATCATATCTTGTAAAGATCTGTTTTTTCGCTCTGCAACGCCATTCTCCTCTGGGGAAAAAGCATTCGTTTTTCTATGCCTAATGCCACGCTTTTGTAACCAATCTTTAAAAGCATTTGACATAAATTCGCCACCTCTGTCCGTCTGAATCCTTTTAAGTTTAATGGACAGAAATCTTTCCACTGATGCCACCCAGCCTTTAAACTTAGTGAACACGTCACCCTTATTTTTCATGGGAAAAACCCAAGAATAACGTGTGGCGTCATCCACAATTGTTAGTGAAAAGCGCGATCCACCCCTGCTTACAGCAAATGGACCAATTACGTCCATGTGAACCAGCTGTAGCGGTGACTCACTAACTCTGTCACTTCTGGGGTAAGAGACTCTGTGGGTTTTAACCTTTTTACAAACATTACAATCAAGGTACTTGTTACAACTCTTTAAATTACCTCCATCAGCCAATTCAGACATTTTTAGTACACTTTTCCAGCAAGCATGCCCCATTTTCCTATGCAATAAGTGCACACAGTTGTCATGTATAGCTTTGTTATTCACTGCAGGCTGAGATTTACTGACTACTGCTGCAACTTGAGATCCTGCTTTAAGCCAAAACAAGCCTCCCTCTGACTTAGCAGTGCCTAAAATCTCACCAGCCTTCTTAATAATGCAACTGTCTCCTTCAAAATGCACTTTAAACCCAGCTTTTAGCAAACAATCTACAGACATCAGATTGCTCCTTAATGAAGGCACACAAAGTACATTTTGCAAGCATTCACGAAGACAAGGAACAAAAACTGCACCCCCCGAAATCACTTCGGAAGTACTTCCGTCTGCTAGAGCCACCTGGCTGCGCTGTGCTGAGTTCTTGGAAACAAACAATTCATCTGAATTTACGATGTGGCGAGATGCTCCTGAATCGACCACCCAGACCGCTTGTTTCTCATCAGCAATCTTGACCTCGCCGGTCACCAGCTGAGCCGACTGTTTTCGTTTGAAGAATTTCTTTTTACGCTGCTGCTGCTGCTGATCTCGTCTCTGCTCCTGCACCGGCAACTGAGACTTGACCAACTCCGGACATTGTCGTTTTAGATGCGCTGAAGACCCACATCGGAAACAACGCCTAACAGCAAACGCTGACTCCTCACCGGTACGCTGCTTTTGCTTCACCTCTGGCACGGCATGAGAACTCCTTCCAAACCGCCCACCTGTAGAAGCCTCTGCAGCCACCGACCTTTCTTGCCTCTTCTGCCATTCTTCAATCAAACGCCCAGTAACGTAACTGACTGATAAATCACGCTCCTGCATGCCTTCTAGAGACAAAACTAAATTATCCCAGCTTTCCGGGAGAGAACTCAAAATAATAGCCACCTTCTCCTGCTGGTCTAACGCACAGTCTCTTTCCTGTAGCGCAGCAAACTTTAACTGTAAACTGTGTAGGTGTTCCTGCATTGTAACCCCAGGCTGTAACATTGCCTTGTACAATGCCTTGCGAATGAACAGCTTGGAAACCGCTGTCTCACGCACATGGAGTTCTTTAAGTGCTTGCCACACACCTCTAGCTGTCTTGATTCCCCTCACATACGGCAACTGGGAATCTTCCAGCCCCAAGACAATTGTGGCCCTTGCTCTTTGGTCTTTATCGAGGTCTTCATCATCAGGCTTCGCAGGAAACTTACTCACCACTTGCCAGAGACGATCCCTCTGCAGCACTGCCTGCATGCGTTCCGACCACAGCAAGTAATTGGAGTCATTCAGACGCTCAAAAGCCATCTGAACTGGTTGTGAGGCCATCTTGAGAGCGATGTCCCTGGAACCCGGAACCAGCTACTCACGACCACCGAGAGAGAAAACAGGAACCACAGCACCCAGCACTCACACGCTGCAGCTGTTGTCCTTGTGTCCGCTGCGTCACCAGCTCACCACGGTCAGGAACCAGCCAGAGTCCATCTGCTGCACCAACAGGAACAACAACTTCTGGAACTACTGGAACCAACGCCGTTGATGCTGACACCACCGCAACTCAGGCTGGCAGCACAATGCCCATAACCTCATGGAACTTTGGAGTGTCAGGCATAGCCCTATTGGCTTTAGCCCAAACGTAGCAGAGTTTTCCTGCACAGCGAAGAAGCTAGTTGCGGCAGTAATGACTAGTCAGCTAGACTCAGAATAACAATTTACAGGATTTATTAAAAAAGGAAAAAATAAAACCAGCAGAGTTTCTGCATACAAAACAAAGCAAAATAAACCCTCTCTTTCTCTCTCTCAAAACCATACACAGCACTTCTACTCCTAACAACACCTCACTTCAAACTGAGCTAGCAAACCCTTGATAACAGAGTTGAGTGCTGGTCGTTAACCAATCAGAGTGAGTAGTTTCTAGGTCAAGCAGACCTGGGCTTTCTGCCAAGAGTAAATTGACACCAGCCTGAGTTAATTGTGCGAAGCTAGAATCTGCAAGTTTCCCACGAGAACCAATTAACAGAAACTGAACAGTCCTGCCTCAAGATTTTCCCACAACAAGCATGCAATGCTCTTCTCTGTTTCGTGCTGATTCTGAATAGCAGCAACTGAGGTGAAGATGTGGCCTTAGAAGACAATAAGAGTCTGAGCTACAAATAAGGCAGTCTGATACAGATATCCATCTTACGTATAGACATCTCAGTAAGCTAGAAAATGGATTCTCTCAGCTACGGATCTCAGTCATTGAGATGGAGCTGTGAGCAGAGTGCCAATGATTCTTCGAGGTGATACAGGCATAGAGAGAGGCTTACAGTTTCCTGTCGTTATAGGGGACTGCATATCTTGGGGATTGATTCACCCAGCGTGATGTGACCTTGTCTGTTCTGCAGTTGACAGGTATCAAAAACTGCCTGGCTGGCCTAGAGAAACGGAAAGGTGCAGCTCATCACGAGCAGTTACTCTTGGCCTCTGTAGCTTGTCTGATATGGTTCATCAAGACTTGATCTTGTCTGCTGTAGGTCAGAACAATAGATTTCCAAAGTGTTTCTTGAGAAGGTTGGCTATTGTAATGCTCACCACATCATTCTTTGTATGCCAGATGCTCTAACCTACTTCCTTTCATATTCAGACTACTGTGAAATATTTGTCAAAACAGATGGAGTGATTTTACTTGAAATGGCAGTAGGTTTGGCAGCCTCCATTTGTGTTTTTAATGCTTTCCAGAGGTGATCTGTTCATACAGCTTTCCAAGAGCTGGTATGGTAGCGCAGGATATCCACAAGCACTTGGGAACATTTTTTCCACCATAGTGTCCATTGTTCTGTGGGCAAGGGGAGGCATTGGCTACCTTCCTCCTCACTGGGTGTGGTGTGGCAGTGCCTTCTGGGTGAGTAGTTTGGTGGGGAGGCCCAGTATCCAAGCCATGAGCAACTCTTTTAAATACAGGTGTTCAGGCTGGTAAACATTTTGTACTTGGAAAGCTGTAGTGTGCTGTTGATAGGGAGACAGAAAGCTGTAGAAAAGCTTTTCTTTTTAGCAGCACTCTTTCCACCGCACACCCAACTGCATTTACCTCCAGAAAGAAAATTACAAGCAGTACAAACACATCCCTTTTTCTGGCAAGAATGACCACGGTGAACCTGAAATGGTATCTAAATCTCTTTCCTTTCTAGGATTATGGGACAAAGTGAAGGATGGGAGGCCCCTGAGCAGGCACAGGGAGTCTTCATTTCCTGTGTTCCCTCCTTAAGCCCAGCCTAATGTGTAAATCAGGCCTGAATTCACTGGGAGGGGGAATCATAAGCGACCTCATTTTATCTAATCTCTGATTTAATTAATTCTTGTTGCATTGTTTCTGATTTCGTATGGTTTGATATAGCTGTCTTCCATTGGATTATTCCAGGGCTAATTTCTTGGCATCTAAAAGTGCTCCTTGTGTACTGAATGACTCTTGCCAGGCCATATTACGTTTAAATTAAATCTGGTTTTGTTAATGAGCATAATTGCATTGGTAAGCTCTCAGAGATTCGCTTTTGCAGTTGTAGTTATCCATGGAGCAATTTCTCCCCTTCTCTCCCCCGCCCTTTCTACAATAGTTGCTTGCTCAGTAGATGTGCATCTGCTACTATAGTACTTTATTGATTTTTACCCTGTGATAGTTTGTCCTTGTATGTTTTTTCCTCCTTCTCCTCTCAGCACAAATCCTCTGCCTTTTGAAACTGATAAATTCTTCATGGAAGCCACAGAAGTGCAATTGCACTTCTTGTTGTGATACACTATGGCAGGGGGAAAGCACTACATTAAGAACCACAAATGATTTTTGCAGAATGTGCCTATAATAACTTTGTTGATATGAGATACATTAGTATTCCTTGCTAATAGAGGATTTGAGCATTTATTGCTAGAAATGCTGTCTCTGAAAATACATACCCATTGCAAACTATAGAGTGGTAAGCTTCTATTTAAACAGTTCATGTGGACAAATCTTATTTTTTGTACATCTGAGGCTGCGGTCATATAGGCACTTACCTGCAAGTAAGACTCATTTTGAATTTACTTCAGAGTAGACATGAATAGGATTTCACTTAAATTGTCTACCTTATCCTGATGAATATGTAAAATTTAGATTGGCCACATTGATAAAATTTCTGGATTTGTTCCTTGACTTTTTTTGCTGAAAAATACAATTCTGCTTATCATTTTTTAAAAGTCCTTATAAAAGAGGGAAAATGCTTTTAGCTACATTACAACAGAAAATAGTTTGTTCTGTTGATTGCTCTTGACATAGCATCTTTGAAATGAATTATGAGTAGTTCTATATTGATCTGGCTTACTCTAGGTCACCGAGCTATATATCCAAAGTGTTTATACAATCTATTGGAATCGATAAACAATTTAAACTGATGTAACTGCAGAATGTTTGCTAGTCCCGAGGAAAATTGGAAGTATGACAAAGAATACAGTTGTAGAAGTTTATTTGGTTTTGTCAGAGTAAAATAATACAACCATTCTGGCAGCACTGCAAGAAACTACCAACACCTTAATCCCATATGTAAGAAGTTGGCGGTTTTGCACAAGCATTATTTGAGTCTTTATGCTTTAGAAATTCTGTTTATTTATAGTTTTAAGAAATTGCTTTTTGAAAATGAGCTTCAGAGAATAACTCCAGTAGGAGTTGCACATCATAAAATGGTTTCAATTTAGATTATGGGTGTTAAATTTTAGCTTTAGCTTTGTTGTATGGTGACTTTGGGTGGTGTAAATATTAATGTAATGGCTTAAAGTGTGGATTAGGTTTTATAGTTATGTCTAAAATTAGACAATTAAAAAGGAGCTGATACTGTTTTTATTAATACCTAAATTTTTGAATGTAGAAAATTGAGGTGTGTGTGATGAGTGAACATTTCTTATGCCACAGCGCACACTAGTGGATTATTTTGTCATTTCACTAAAGAAATGTCCATAGGGATTTACAGGGTTTTTTTGTTTTAAGGGGCGATATTAGTCCTCACTTTGTCCCTCTCAGGGATAATATTGTGACAATTACAGGAAGCTTCAGTTTGTGACAAATACAATGCATCAGATAGTTGGAAAATGAAGCACACTTGGCTTCAAAGTCATGTTGAAATGATGCTTCGTAACCATGTTTAGCATTGTGCTGTACATCTCTTTGCCCCATCATTTAGTAAACATCAATACTTATATTTCTTTTTTGAATATTTTAGAAATTTAGATAATGAATATGCAGAAATCAATATTTGCTTAATATATTCCTCTAATGTAGCATACATTGCAGAATATATACTATACGTTACTGGAATTAACAGTAAGTTTTACACTTGATAAAATGAGGCCATCATAAGAGAGAACCATTTGACCTTGTATCCATTTCTAAAGATCAAACGGTCCCATAGCTTAAAATCTTCCCTTTTTCTCTTTTGATTATAGGTTTCGTTCTGGCTGGAGTGCAACAGTAAATGGAGAAGAGATCCATAAACGAGTGAGAAATATTTTAAGGACTCACAGTGCAAGGCAAAGGCTAACGTTTGTACGTTTCCCCCTAAAGTGTTATGGAGAAAATACCCACCCACCCCCGCTTTTTAAAAAAATGTTTCCTTTCATTAGTACATGGGGATAACTTTTATAACATATATGAACAATTTTTGCCATTGAACGTTGTATCTGTCATGGAACTATTCATGACATTATGTCTTTATGTACAAATTGCTTTGTGAAACACATTGTACCTTTGGGTCCTCTACAGGATCACATGGTGACCTCTGGCCACCCATTTCCAGATGCTCCCTTTTCTTCCTTACCCTTTCTTTTTTCTCGTTCCCACCCCTTCTGTGCATGTCAATGGAAGAGTCAGTAGTTTGCTTGCCTTACGCTGCATTGCCACTGTTTTCATGTCTCTGGTGGCTGTTAAGTGTTCGTTTTGATCAAGATTTAATTTTTTTAATGAAATAAAAATACATATAATTGTGTTTCTTTTTTTAAAGGGCTGCATTTTTCAGTCACATGAGATTATCATCTTTGTATTGATTCCTTAGGATGAGAGTTGTTTGTCAAAAGATGATTCTGCTAAGTCAAGAGACTCAAGTAAGACAGAAGATTCCAATAAGAAGAAAGACATTTCAGACAGAGACCGTTTAAGCCACAGTGATCTTCAGAGCAGGTAAAGCTCCTATTCCTATTATACCCCCTTGTCCTAGTCCATACTTAGCTTTTCCATTCACTGCTGTCATTGCAATTGTTACCAAAATACTCCTTATCTATGCCTGTTGCAGTTGGAATAAATTATACAAGTGAACTAGACTTGTATAACTTTCTAAACCAATCCATGCACAGAATTGGTTTACACATGAAGCACAGCCCACCATAACCCTAGGCACTCTTAAGTCTATTGATTTAATCTGCCGCTATTCTCTTCCTTTTCATGTTGCCAGAATAATATGAGAAGCCAGGGCTGCTTCTCTTACTATCCTGTCAACACCTCCCCTGCCTCTCATACTCTAAGCCTCGTCTTGTCAGCTGATGCAAGCAAAGCTATGTGCATATGTCTGGTGATAGTTTGGGACACGGGGATCATTTTGGGACCTACAGGCATGAATAAAGAATCTGCAACAACTACTGCCACAGCATTAGCGAAAACGATGGACTTTGAAATGTCATATGCAAGTAGGGTCTGGGTATTGATGGGTTCATCACATTCTGTGGAGCAGTCGTGAGAGTTGGGGATAAAGAAAGGGACTCAAGGACATTCTGACAGCTTGAAGTCTGCCAGCGTCCTCATAAATAACCGTACCAAGGCAGAGTTCAGAGGAGAATGTAGTTTTGCTGACCAAATGTTCACACTAAAGTAAATGATTGAAAACCATTGGGACTGCACAGAAGGTCCGTGATGCTGAAATATTTAAAGTGCAAGTGACTTTGAAAGGAACTTGTGGGACTCTAAAGGAGATGGAACAAAAGCATGTGACAGGTATATGACAGGTATTTCCGAAAGTGGAGCTGAGTGCAGCTACCCTGCTCTTAATATGATTTGTGCATGTAATCCCCAGATCACTTCAGCTCAACTTGTCAGGATAGTTTCCAGTTAAGGTGGCAGACTGACGTTTTTCTAACATGGATGTAGCTATGTCCGTTCCACTGTTGAATTTCTTATGAGGAAGGGATGACTAATGGCCATGCACCAAAAGTGAGCACACTCAAAAAGTATGACATTGTCAGTATGTTGACGTGGAAATCACAGGAAGTGCTGCCGCTTTTCATGAGCGTATCTCAGACTGTCATGATGACTGTGGTTCTAGGTGAAAAAGTCTGGATTTTATGGAACCAGAGTTATGGGTGCTATTCCTCATCCTGTGCTCCTGTTCTGCCTCCATTCACTGCATTTTACCTTACTAATAAGTAGTACATGGTCAGCTGGGCTTCAAATATAAAGCTAAAGCCTGCCAGTTTTATCATGGTCTTGTTTAAAAGGGCCATTACATGGCTATATAGCACTGATAAACAGTTCCTTTTTCTCATCCACTTTAGCATCCACGAAATATGTATATATGTGTGTGTGTTTTATTTATGGTATTAATATACCTTAAATAGGTGGACCTCACATAAGACTATTGGCACAATAAGCAATAATTAAAAGGTTACAATAAAATAGACAATACAAGAGTTTAGAAGCAGCAGTATTGGCTTCTTCTCTGCTCCCCTCAGAGCAAAATGAAACTAATCTGCTGGTCAATCCAGTTGTCTCTCATCTAAAGGATAAATCATATGCTGCCTGCTGTGATGCAAGTTATCACCTACATTTAAAAATGATCTGCATTCAGCCGGACTTAAGTTCCAAGCTGCTTCTTAGATTAGAGGTCAGGACAGAATTATGGAAAACTTGGTATTTGAATCAAGCAGTGGGTCTTGCACTCAAATGCTGACAAGGTGCTTAGGGCACAATCAACTCTCAAGCAGGTATGATATTTATCTTGACCAGCGAAAGCCATCCAGGAGATGCTGACTCATCTACTAGTTGAAATGACCAGTATCTCTTTTTATGAGAGCAGTGTAGAAAACTGTGACTTGGGAGCCTATTCGCATGGTAGCATTCCATACTATTAGGGTAGGTGACTATAGCAGGCATGTAGCTAGGGTCTATCAGAGTGCTTGTTATGGAAGACCAATATAATCGGCCCTGTCCAAATAGTAACTTAATTCAGTGGTGCAGTATCTCACCATGAAGAAAAAACTCAGAAGCCACCAGGTGCGTGTTGGAGACTGGGTGGATCAAAACCTATAAAAATAATCTTGGGCTCATAGATGCCGAGGTGATTGACAAAGTGACTGTATCAGAAACTAATCAAGTGAATACAAACATATCTACACATAGAAAGAAATGACACTGAGCAGTCACTTTCCATATTTATGAAACTATAGAAGGTATATTTCTGAGGTGAGACACCTGTAGAGCATACTCAGAAAGTGCAGTCAGGACAGGTTTTCTTTAATATTGTCTATTTTGGAAATAGCCGTGTAAACAAACCTTGTAGGCGTCACTCAAGTGCCTATGCTACTTAAAGAGTAATCAAATAATAAATGTCCTTCACTCTTTTCCTTTTTCAAAAGATCACATTTTAATAGATGTGTGTTTGGGGTTTTTTGGGTATTACTAGTTCATCTATACGGCAGAGCATCATGGTTCAACTGGATGATGATGACTATTGGACTAGTCGAGCTGCAGAATATAAAAGCAAACCCCACAGAGCAATCTTTGAAGACAGTCTGCAGAAAATCTATCGAAATATGTACCGAAAAGCTTCTGGATCAAAATCAAAGAATAAATAAATTCCTGATAGTGATGCAGGTGAAAATGAACAGTATAAAAGATCAATATTTGTAATGAAAATGTTGTGTGTCTAACAAATGTTTGTTTCTCTCTCTCTCTCTCTCTCTCTGTTTTTATATGTGTTTGTGAAATTCTGAGGCTGGGACTCTCAACAGGAAAATAAATAAAATCTGGAGGGTTTTAAGTAGGGTACATTGTTTGTTTATGGGATTTATAGGCATGTTAGTAGTTTTGGCTCCCCATTTCTAAAGCATCTGGCTTCCAATTGAATTAGGATAAATTGCACACATCTCCACTACATCGCTGTCCATGTAGGTATGTGTCTTGCCTAGAGCACTAATAGAGGCACATGTGGAAACAGTTGTTCTATGGTTGCAATGTGTTTCCAATACTGTGCTACTGAAAAGTATCTGTTGGGCTCTTTTTCGGGGGTGTTATATCATTCAGCATGTCACCGAAAATCTGTGGATCTTGCAATGGTCTCTGGGCAAGTGGTGGGGAAGCCATGGACCTTTGTGTACTGGATGATTGTGTAAGTTCACTGTTGTGAATAGTGAGGAAGTTGCTATCGGGAACAGAGAATTGCATTCATTATCAATACAAGCAGCCAATAATAATGATAATGCTTACTTGGAATAACCACCACCACCTACAGGACATATGAGAGTTGGGGATGAGGGAGAGTGAACATAAGAAGCCTAATACAGTATTCAGAATTGATTTATAAGACCTGAAATATTGTCATGTGAACAATAGACCTTCCAGATTTTGTTGTAAAAATCAAGTGGATTTGTGTTTGTGTTTTTGCCTGCAAATTTTTTTTTGTTGTTGTTGTCAGGCATGGGTGAAGTAAGCCAACTGTGCCAGTCTTCTGCACACCGATGGGCTACATCTTCCTCCTTTCTCTCTGCTATTTTTTAATCATTATGCTTCTATTTGTAATCCTCTTTTAGCTTAATTACGTCAGCAGTATATCACTTCCCTTATATTTGCTCCCAATCATCCCTTGATCAAATAGGACCCAGTGTCCTTTCAGACTGCATCAGAGATATATCAGTTCATTGTTGGATATGAAAAAGAGCAAGGCTTCGAGCACATCAGCTAGTGCACCCACCCAAATGCAAACATTATGAATGTTCTGCACCTCAAACTGATCAAATTTGGAGTCTGTTCTTACAGGCTCAAGGGATGTATTGGCAGAGCGGCATTGGCAGAGCGGGCATCTCTCTTCTAAAGGCCACCAAATGTTCACCAGCAGTTTTGAAACATCCCCTGAGAAGAAACCTTTCCAGCCTTCCACTGAGTATATCCCATGCTAACAAATAAGGGCAGGCTGCCTGCTCTTTAGGCATTCAGAAATTTATAGAGGCAGGGGTGTTTGGCTTCTACTTCTTGTCAGAAAGGAAAGAAGTAAACATACTCCTTTTGGAATACTTATATCATTACAGCATAGAAATAATAGATGCCCAAAGGTGGTTTCAGATGTATCTGAAAACAGTGTGAGGGGTACGCAATGCACAAGATTACCGCCTGCCTATCTCCATTTTATATTGTGTCTTTCAAAAAGTCTCCTATCTCTACCAGCTCTGTACAGACATCTACATTTTGTCAGATGTCGATGGATTTATTTAAAGCATGGGCAGGTAACTTACAGGCCTGAAAGTGTTGCTGGATTGCAACTCTCATCATTCTTGACCATTGGCCAGCCAGCGGAGGCTGATGGGACTTGGGAGTCCAACCCGTTAGAAGTATTTTTATACCACCCCTCAGCAAAACTGACAGGATGCATGTAGTGGAAATCACAGGGCACTATTATTATTTATTTTCCAAATCTTCCATAGAGCTCAACATAAGAATACGTGGTGCCAGACCGACATCAACTTTGGTGCCAGGCAAGCCTTCCTGGAGATGGCATTCCATAAGCCGAATGCCACAACTCAGAAGGGCCCTCTCTCGTCATCACTCATCTCATGCTGGATGGTGGTGGGATCCAGAGAGGTACCTAAAATAACAAATGCAGTATTGAAGCAGGATCCTGTGTTAGAAGGTGGTCCTTCAGTTATCCAGGTCTGAATTGTTCCTGCAGATGGACCAGGAGATAGTGTAGTGGACACAGAAAAGTTGTAATTCCAGCATATGGATGAATTTACAGAAAGGTGGATGAAACCCAGCAAAACATTATAGCCAACAATTACTTATGATCCATACAGGTCATGTAGTGTGCAGAGGTGTAGGATATTATTATAGAACAGGCATAGGCAAACTCGCCCTCCAGATGTTTTGGGACTACAACACCCATGATCCCTAGCTAACAGGCCCGGTGATCAGGGATGATGGGAATTGTAGTCCCAAAACATCTGGAGGGCCGAGTTTGCCTATGCCTGTTATAGAATATTGCTACAGCACAATCCTGTTCCTAGAGATATTTACTCAGAAGTAAGCCCTACTGTGTTGAATGGGGCTTACTCTCTAGTAAGTGTATTTAGAATTGCAGCCTTTGAGTGGTCATTTACATCAATAGTGCAAACCCATGTGTGGTCTATTTCAGAGCTAAGTCCCACTTAATTCAATGGTACTCGCTCTCTGGTCACTCTTTTTCCAGTAGTTCCCTAAGAATCACTTTGCGCAATAGGTTGAGTTCCTAGTGATAGATGTCAAGACAAAAGAGGAGCGTCACCAAACATCCAGGAATAGATCTTTCCCCTTGTATTTTTATCACCGCAGTAGCTGATGGAACACTTGGACTGTTTCAAAATTTTGGGGTGAAGTTGCACCTGTTTCTGCCCATAATATTTGGCCCCACAAATATCCCTCACTTTTCTGCTTCACCTGTCTCTGCCTACAAGCCCTGGGCATGTTAATTATATAATTCTAAAAGTTGTAGAATAATACAGTCTGTTGAATGTTAATGATTATTTGAGATATGAAAGCAGGTAGAAATTCCTCATCCTTACCCATGTATAATCCCCAAATCACTTTCTGTGGTTGGCTAACCTTCTGTTAGCTGGCAAACAGCAGTGTGCATAGGGCAGACTCTGTCTCCTCTTTGACTTGCAGGGTGTGATAAGTAACATTTCAGGCAATGAACCAACATAGTAATAAACAGTAATTGTTTAGTGCACCTTGCCTTCTAATACAATTTAAATCCCTTCTATCAAATGCAAATGTCTAAGTTCCCAAGCAGCGCTTTAAATAACAGTTTTCTGTGCTTGTTCCTTATCTTTTGTCATCCACAAAGTGGTGTGTTGGTGGCATGAGATGGCACAATTCCACCAGCTTCATTTTGCATCTTAAAAAGAGCTGTCTGCTCAAGTGCAGAAAAAACTGCTTCAATGAAGAGCGAGCTGGAATTTAGAGAAGAAATCTTTTCTTTCCAAAATAAATAAGTAGTGTTGCAGCATGCGAAAATTCCTGCCAGGCATGGTATTTTCTGCAAACAATATAAAAATGTAATCAGCATAAAGCAGCAATTCCTTATATTGAAAAAGTGTTGACAATGTGCTCCGTGAGCTTAGAAATCGAAAGGAATGTAAAAGGAATCCCAAATGCTTTGTGGATTTAAGTATCTTAAAATTTCTAAGTGCGTGTGGTGTGCAGTGATGAACAAGTTAGCCACTTTCGATGCAGTTTTCATATAAGTTCAACAGAGGGTGGATGTAGAGAACAATTTACCAAATGGAAATTTAGCATTATAGTATGGAATCGTAATATCCCTTCAAATCACAAGATCTTTATCACAGATGAACACCAAATCTCAGCAACAAAATAATGGTGAAATTCTCAAGGGCTAGTTTAAGATATGGTGGCTGAAGTCACCCTGAGTGGTTAATTCCTTGGGCAGAAGCTTCTAGTGATCAGCAGTGAGATATGCCTAAATATTGGCATATTAATTGTATTGCAAGCATATGTTGTTTTCATAGGAACCAGCCCTTAGGTGCCGTGGGGGCTTTGGCCCCCACAAAAATATATTTATGGGCATTTCCATTCAAATAGTGTATATGCACTGTGTCATGTGGTTGATTATGCAGGGCGGGGCTTAGCTAGACCCCTGCAATCTTTTATTCAATTTGGCACCTCTGGTTGTCTTATCCAGCCAATCTGGATTTAGCTCAGCCCGTTTGGAAACTGGGTTTGTATGGGGTTCATTTTGAAAATAATTTTAAGAATGCCGTGCGATTTCCAAAAATGCATGGAGGTTTGGTATAGTCTGGAAGTTCTATATGCTGATCCAAAAATCCATGTGTGGTTGGACAGCTGCAAATCTGTCAGATGAGGGTGCTTCCTATTCATTTCAGTGGAGGACTCTGGACCAGACACATGGAAATGCAAGATGAAGTTGTAGCAGAAAGGGGGCAGAGTTAAATCACATTCCCTCATCTGGAACAAACTGGCTGGATTAGTGCAATACGGGTTTCACTATTCACACTACGTTACCCATTTGGAATATTCCTGATGAATCAAGGGTTCTAGATGCTTCAGATCTTATATGGTTTTGTTTTGTTCTTTGTATATAGAAGTGAATTTTGTAGGTATGACGTTATGCTGCAGTGTGAGCTTTTAACCTGTAAAGTATTCCTTCTATTTGTGTTGTTAGAACCCTGTGGATCAAACCTTGTGCCTTCTTACCACACAGTGATACAGAAATGAATGTTTGTGAACCTTTGACAGATTTTGTCATAAACGTGATTTATCATTGTGTTAAAAACATGCACCTCTTTTTAAGAAGCCCAACATCTAAAAAAGAAAAAGAAAAAAAGACTTTGCTGTAGCCTTCCTGGTTTACTGGTTTTTAATCATGTAGCTGTCAGAAATAAACAACCACTGTTCTTTGTGTGATGGAGCCTAATGTTAAAGCTGTCAGAGTCCACTGAGAGAGTGCAAGTGTAATATTTATGTCTATAGGGCCTGCCATTCATGCTGTTCTCAACTTTCACTGATTTAGGGCTCAGCTGGTGTAAACTGGGTCTTATTTCGGCACACCTGAAGTCAGTGAGGGCTTTTAAAATGACTTTTTGATGTGCAAAATGACACTGTAATGGCTTCCACTCAGTCGCTGTGTGTTTCTAATCTTTCAAAGGTATACCTGTTCCAACACGTTCAAGATTTTTTTCCTTGAGTATTGGAATAATTGGTGGTATTTTAAGATAGTGAACTGTGCTGAAATAAAGCTGCTTACAAAGCTAAATATGTCACAGTTAATAATAAAACTACTTTGTTATTGGGTAGATCCCCCATTTTAGTAGGCCTTCTGAGGGGGAATTTCTCTGGATTGTGCCTTGCTCTTCTCCAGAATCCTTTGCCATATATTCACTTCTCTTCTGCACATAAAACCTGGTTGAGTTCCAGATGGGAAGAAATTCAGCTTTGCTCATCCTAATTGATATTGAGTGGTTTTTCATTCCTTTCATTCCAAATACATACCAGAGTCTGAAATCTGATAAATTTATACCTTGGTAACTTGTGATTGTGTGAAAAAATATTCCAGCGTGAAGTGTCTTTTGAGAATTACTGTATTCATGTAATATATATTTGGTCTGTGTAAAAATATAATTTCCTATGTATACTGTACTAACAATATATACAGTGGTACCTCCGGTTGCAGACGGGATCTGTTCTGGAGGTCCAGCCAGATCCCAAGGTTTTCACAACTGGAGAGACCGCTTCTGTGCACATGGCGGTAGATCGCTTCTATGCATGCGCACTGGGCAAAAACCCGGAAATATACTTCTGGGTTTGCCGCTTACGTATCCTGAAGTTTACGTAACTGGAGGGATACGTAAGCGGAGGTACGGTTGTATTGGCCTTGGTCTTGAGGTGAGCTAGACTTTTAAAATATTGATTGGTTCTCTTTAAATCTGATGACCAGGTTCAGTTGCTTACTTGCCTTTTCTGGCTCAATAATAATGTATCATAGTGGCCATGATAATTGCTAGAACATCTGGTGATATGCTAGCAAACATTTAAAGTATGGATAGTTAAAGACTATCACAATTTTGGAGAGTCCCTGCATTTCTGGGTGACTTTCCTGACGTATGTTAAAGCAACATGGTGCTCCTCTAGCAATTGTAAATGCATTAGACAGCTGTGAAATTGTTAGAATGTTTTTGTACTGCAAGCAACAAAAGGTTTTTTTTTAATAATGTTAGGAAGGAAAAAGGTTTTTAGTAAAGTTAGGAAGGAAAAGTTATGCAGAACTCTTAAAATGCCTTAGACATTAATTACTTGAGCATTGACTTTCAGTTAATGGAGACAAAAGTGTGAAGTCCTCTCCTAAAGCACAAAGACGCTGAAATCTTACCTAGTAACAGCAGTGGGGAGAGGTTTAGGCTATTCATCACAATAAATAAATGAGCCAAAGATTCCCAAGTTTCCTTTTATTAGTTATTTCAGTTTGAAACTTACATGGTCTGATTGTACTGACGGTTTGAGTTTAACTTTGCACAGCTCCTACTGGAAGAGAAAATTAGGCATGCACACTCTATTATATTCTGGAGAGGAAGGAAAGCAGCACTCTTGTTAAGTGCTAGGAAGATTTTTACTGGAACACTGTTAAGAAGCTGGAACTTTGAGCATGGGATGCGAACCTCAGGCCCAGAGTCAAATGCAGCTCTTGAAGCCTCTCTATCAGGCTCTCGGGACTCTACTCCAGGCTACTGACCAACTTTATACTGTGCTGTCCTTGAACACTTTTGCTAGGCTGGAATGTGTCCTTGAATTGTGACAGTACCCCTTGCTTCTTTTAATGGAGGATGCATGTGTGTTGTGTGTGAAACCTCAGATATTCATGGGGCAGGAATGTAGCTTAATATACAAAGGTAAGTGTTAGATCAATTTCTCCACCAACTTTTGCCATTGGTATGCAACCCTGAAAAGGTTGCCCATGAAGGAATGTAAACCGCAGGCTGATTTTCTTTTCCTCACTCCTGATTCTAAACACTGGCATATTGTCTTTTTTCCATTTCTCCCCTTAGTCAACCTTGGTTTTTTTCTGTGGCGCACCAAGACTCTTGGTTTGAAATCCCCTTTTCCAGCAGCCACGCACTTTTCTTTGACCCTCTCATTGTCAGAGGTTGAAAGAGCAGTATGGGGCTGTTTGCAAATGGACTTTCAAACAAACCATGCTGTGCTTTGAAACCCCAACAATTGTGGCTTCAAAGCATAGCATCATCTGATGTCATTGTGCTGGCAGGTGACTGCCCACCAATCGAATTTGGCTTGGCAGGATTGGGGAAATAAGAATCTGGCCTGCCAACCAAAAAAGTTTCCCCACCCCTGTGATAAAATATCAGATAAATGATTCTTTTCCTGAAGCCAAAATATCTTCAAGTTAAAGTAATTACTAAGTAAATAAATGCTAAGGCAGTTCACAGTCTGAGAATTGACTTACATAGTTCCAATTTAGTACAGTGGAAATTGTTAAATTACATTTTCTGATCTGGGATTGGCCTGATATAAAATAATAGAGTGGGGGTTTATGACGCAGTAATTTGGTTTCTATCAAGTAGTACCTGTTTCAGCCATGTAGCAGTTATATAATTAACAGTCCCTATTGCCCCTTTTTGGAGGCATTTCACCCTTCTTTTTTCTTTTCTTCTTTTTTTTAAACATCTATACCCATTGATCTAAAAATAGTTTATTTTTTAAAGAAACCCAACAAAATCAGTCAGATTGGTAGTTTGAAATTGTGTGTGTGATTCCCCAACAGATACAGATTGTTTCATCCATGTCCCTTCTTGATGTAATAATTACTTGTTCCACAAAGGGAGTTGGAGAGGCTGTTACCAGCTAGACACTCCAGTGGTTGCTCATTAGATTGGAAGTTTTGGGAATGCCATGACTACTGTAAGATGTCTAGATACCCATACCTTTTGTGACATGCGTTTTTTGACCCTACCTCTTGGACTATTACTCCTGAGCTCTCTTAAAGCTCCATCCTTGCTTGTTAAGTTTTTTTCACACTTTACTTTTTGTGCAGATTACTATCCAGAAAGAATCATATTTGGTGTTTGTACCTCAGGAATCATGAATTTTAGGTTGCAACAGTAGCGTTCTTTCCATATACATCACTCTTAAGGAAACAGGTAAATATACCCATTTCACCGAGGTTGAGGATAAGTTTCTAGATAGTATCAAACAAGAAATTAAACTGAACTGGTTCAGTTTTAATATTGAAGATTCTGTATTTTTACAGTTCTGAACTCAGTCTTCATAGGCAGATATATTTTAATTCGTCAGCTGCCATTTTAATCTATGTGGCATAAAATTAATACAGGGCAGTTGTGAGTTGGTCCTCTCCTGGGGTGGGGAAGGACTTCAGCAGGATGAAAGTATTCAAAGGCTGCAATTGTGTGAACTGGCTTTCTCCACTCTCCAGCAGTAAACATTTGACAGAAGGTTGCTTTCCTTGCCTGCCTTGTTTTCTGCACAATCATCTAGTGTTTACATACATCTTAGCCTCTGTGGCATTTTTGAAGACTTTATTTGTCTCATTTACTTTTTTGGTGCGGATAATACTTAAAATACGAAATCCATCTGTGAAGCATATTGCCTAGTCACGTTGAAGGGTGAAACCAGTTTTTAATTAAAATTTTATGCAGCACTTGTATTTCACTTTGTCCTTTTCTATTATGAAACACTTCAATCTTTTCCCTAAAACACATATGTCTTGTGTGCTTCAAGATGTTCCTCGCTGCTCATGCAGAACTGGTTTCTTAGCTCTGTCAGCAGAGCACCATATGCTCGGGGTTCATTTAGCTTCTCTCCCTGGCATTTGTGTAGGCAGTATCTTGGCTGCAATGCAACTCGACTGTACTGTACCCCATTCTTCTATTTTGGGAAACTTGTCAGAAGATAAAATAGCAAAGAAACACAAAAACTGCTGGAGGATGCTCCAGGGTCTTGCATTCTAAATAATCTAAGATAATTTGGCCAATCAAGGCAGGGGCTTAGCATACACACGAGAGTTGCTTTCTTAATTATGCCTTGTGCTTAGTGTATAAAAGTGAATGAATGTTCTATTGTTAACACCAGAAATAAGGGCTGGAGATTAAGATACTATTTGGAAAGTTGCATGGATTCTAAATTGCTGTGCTGCTCTATATACCTTGATGCGATTTAAACAGAGAAGATAGCAGATGTCTTTTGTCTTCGTGAAAGTTAAAAGTTTCCCTTGCTGAAATTTTCACCATTGGAGGCAGTTTATTTATCATCATGGCTTTGATCATGTTCCATCTGCTGATTAAAAATCCATTCCTAAACAAAGCCGTTGAAAGGACAGCATAGCCATTGGTGCAGGAATGAAACCACCACTCAGCACCACTAATTTTGCAGACTGAATGCTATGTTTCGGTGCTTCTAATCCACAGCCCATTTACCTCGGGTGTTCCCAATGATGCTCAACCTTGTTAGTCCACATGGCTGAGAAAAGCTTCAAGGCCTTTGGAAGCCATACACTAAAAAAACCCTGCCTTTCCAGGGTTCTTCCTTTGCTACATATTGAGCACTACAGTAACCATCAAGGAAAATGTGGGATATCTGGATGAGCTTTTAGAAGGCCTGGAATATGGTGTACTCATGTTGTATTCTGCTTTGACTACCTTTGGTCTCCTCCCAGAGATGCTGGTAATGGTGGCCCATTTGGCCTCTTCCAGTGGAGACTCTGAGATCTCAAGATGTGCATACACTGCACAAAAGCACGATGCAGAGCTAATACTGCCTAAACACATTCCCATTCCACTGAATTTGGAGGATCAAATAGCAAGGCACTTAAACGTGTGGCTCACTGCAAATGAATGTCAGAAGGCAACTAGAAAAACAGAGCTTTTAAAGTAAAAAGCTGAGTTTCTGCCACCTCCCTTTTCTCGATATTAAACAAAGCTTCAGTTCACTCTCTCTCGAATAACCTTTAAAGTTCTCCAAACTTTTTAGCCCTGCGGACACTAAGAAATTATAACAGTAATCTGTTTTATGCCTGTCTGTAAATCTTCAGAGATGATGGCTGTAGGATAACAAAAAAACTAAAATGGTGGTTTACTGGAGCTTCCAACACAGTGCTTCTGTCCCCATCAGTTGTAAACGGTTGCACCAACAGAAACGATTACAAGTCCCACGTGTAAGTGATCAGGACTCATTGCTGAAGGTTCCCTTACAACTCCCATTTTAAGCAACAATTAAAAAGGCGTAACAGTAATTACATTATTCCAAAGAAGTGGCTTGAGTTTCCATTAATTTGCTAACAAGGGAGCTCCACCAATTCACAGCAAAAACTGGAATAAAATATCTTGAGATGTTTCTAGCGGTATTTTTCTCCACATTCAAGCTGTAATTTTTAAAAGAAAGTTGTCTTTGTTTCTTCCCATTTCCTGTGCCTCTAGATAGCAAAGGATAAGCCTTCCTCCTTTCTGTACTTTTGAAAAATTAATAAACATCTATTAAACATACTCTCCTAAAAAGTGTTGGAGACATAACTTCCCTTTCCCACACCACTGTTAAGTCTCTGTGCAATTACATGACTTCAGCTAGTGAGTCTCTCTTTGAAAAAAAGTGCAGCTTTGGGCAATATATTTGCTTAGCAAGTTGATTTGCTGCAGGTCTCAGCACTGCAGAAAATTATGTGGTTTATTTGTATGAAGAGTAGAATATCTTCAGAAGCCTCTAAAGAGTACTGCAGTTGTTTGTACTTTTACATGCAGAATATTATTATCATCATTAGATTTATTACCTGCCCTTCACTAGAAGATCCCAGGGCAG
This sequence comes from Podarcis muralis, assembly GCF_964188315.1. Classification (NCBI taxonomy): domain Eukaryota; kingdom Metazoa; phylum Chordata; class Lepidosauria; order Squamata; family Lacertidae; genus Podarcis; species Podarcis muralis. Next base: position 47,889,813 of record NC_135659.1, read on the forward strand.
TTACAGCAATATAAACAGTTTAAATTTTTTTAATTGGTGTGGGTTGTTTTGTGCTTTCTCTTATGCCCTCTGTGTAAAAAGCCCCAACATCTCTGAAGTCTGCTTGCTACTTCAGTGGTAACACATGTGTAGGGTAGCTTTTTTCCAACTGAGTTTTAAACCCAGTCGTATCATTGTGATAAGATGAATGACCCAGACACAATACAAAATGGTTTGAACAGAACCCACAGGCAACAGAGAAAGAGTGAAAAATGCTTTTGCCTCTGTTGATGAGGAACCACCTCTTGGAATCAATTCCATTGGCAGTTATCATACACATTCTTCACCATCTCCTTGCTTAAATGCAGACTATGGTAGATAGGAATCACCATCTCACCAGGGACCATCTTTTCGCTTGTACAGAGGTTGATTTTCTCTTCTTCTGGACAGTGAGAACTCTAGCGTAACAGTTTCAGTGTGGCCGATACTTAAGGGCAGTGCTGCCTGCCCCACCGCATTGTGCTAAACTGTTTCAGCAGCACTGAGTTACTGAAATGTGACTGCCTCTGTCCCATTAGTGCTTCCATTGCTCTGCAAAAGCTACGTAGCATTTTGTCACCTCTCAGTTCACCCAGTAATATCGCTCATGTTAGCAGACCACTTGTGGGAACTGCCCTTTAAACAACAGTGAGAGATTCTGCCACTCACTTCCAGCTCCTTAGCTGTGCCAAACTGAGAAGAAGACACTTCTGAACTCTTGCCTTAGCAGAGTGCCACACTTTCCAGAACAAGGATGGCGGCTGCGTGTAAAAGGTAAAGGGCCCCTGGACAGTTAAGTCCAGTCAAAGGCGACCACGGGGTGCGGCACTCATCTTACTTCAGGCTGAGGGAGCGGGCTTTGGCCACAGACAGCTTTCTGGGTGATGTGGCCAGCATGACTAAACCGCTTCTGGCACAACGGAACACCATGACGGAAGTCAGAGCACACAGAAACGCTGTTTACCTTCCCACCGCAGAGATACCTATTTATCTACTTGCACTGGTGTGCTTTTGAACTGCTAGGTTGGCAGGAGCTGGGACAGAGCAATGGGAGCTCACCCTGTTTGGTGGATTCGAACTGCCAACCTTCTGATTAGCAAGCCAAAGAGGCTCAGTGGCTTGGACCACAGCACCACCCGCATCCCCTTTCAGCTGCATGTACACTGGTGTTACCACCACAAACCCATACAGTGTGTAAGATAAAAATGTGTACATTTTTGAACACCCATGCAGGTTTCACAAACCTGACTGGGCCATGGTTCCTAGGTACATGGTTGTGTGACATCACCTGACATGAGGTGGTGGTGTAGCGCTGCCACACACATACCCCAGTTGTGCTTGCATAGCAAAGGAACTGTTCTTACAAAAGAGTTTTTCAACTATTTTAAGAAAACTACTGCCGTATACTATTTAGTGCTTGCTAACATTGTAAGATTGTGATATAACAGCACTATCCTAGGTGCAGTGAGTTGCCTCAATTGTAATTGACATTGTCTACATTGTAAGAGGGACGCGGGTGGCGTTGTGGGTAAAAGCCTCAGCGCCTAGGGCTTGCCAATCGAAAGGTCGGCGGTTCGAATCCCCGCGGCGGGGTGCGCTCCCGTTGCTCGGTCCCAGCGCCTGCCAACCTAGCAGTTCGAAAGCACCCCCAGGCGCAAGTAGATAAATAGGGACCGCTTACTGGCGGGAAGGTAAACGGCGTTTCTGTGTGCTGCGCTGGCTCTCCAGATGCAGGTTTGTCATGCTGGCCACGTGACCCGGAAGTGTCTTTGGACAGCGCTGGCCCCCGGCCTCTTGAGTGAGATGGGCGCACAACCCCAGAGTCTGTCAAGACTGGCCTGTATGGGCAGGGGTACCTTTACCTTTACCTTTTTAACATTGTAAGAAAACATCCCAGAATACTGTGTTGTTTTTAATGTGCCATTGTAGTTTGCCAGTATAACAATCTGAACAAAGTTTAGAATTTCAGGCTGGAAATGGAAGGTAATTATCTGATCTGAATGGTCTCTAGCAGCTGAAAGTCTTTTTAAATTTGAATGAACGAGCATGGAAGGATTTTCTTGGTGTTGGACAAAATGGATTGCAGTGTAATAAAGATGAATGCCTTAATTGGTGAGAAAGTCATCTTATTAACTCCTCTATATATTTAGAATTTATAGGGAGTAGTGCATAAAAGATGAAAAGTGATTTGCAAATCTGATTCCCATCTTCCTCAAATTTGTAGAGGTTTTTTTTGCTTACAGTACTAAAAATGTGCCATAGAAGCAGGTTTTCTTTTTAAACCCACTATATTTCAGATAACATTTTAAAATATTTCCCCAATAAATTAGTGTAGTGACATGTTTGTAGGGGTTCATTGTTAATTTCATTTCCTCTTGCTCAGCCAGCCTGACAACAAAACAGCAAGTCATTAATCTTAGTTTAAAAGAAGATTCTTTTTTTGTGTGTGGAACAATAATGAATGACCTTGATAGATTTGTCAGGAAAATGAATGATAATCATTTGCTGATCGACACAGCCCTAGCAAGGAAGATTAATAAGAAAGTATGCATTGACATCATTAAAAATGTCTGCTGCCAAGGGACTTACACGTCAATTACAATTGAGGCAACTCACTGCACCTAGGATAGTGCTGTTATATCACAATCTGTTTACAACACAAACACACGTATGAATTCTATAGTGCTAACAACTCATTTCTTGAAATGTCCCAGCATGAAAAAAATCATTCTTTAGTGATTTATCTGAAGAAGTGTGCATGCACACGAAAGCTCATACCAATAACAAAGTTGGTCTCTAAGGTGCTACTGGAAAGAATTGGTTTCTTTAGTGAGTCAGAGCCTCTGACCCATGCATGTCTGTACAGTATGAGACTGCATATAGGTCTTCTAAACAGTTCTACTCGGTTGAACTGATGCCTAGTTCTAGTGCTGCTAGTTCTGATGGTGCCCATCAGTGGTAGGGAACAGAATGGAAATCTGGATGTTATATTCCATTGTTTCCAACGACCCCACCTGAATGCATTCAGAAACCTATTATGTTTCTCAGCACAATTCATGCAGCACATCCTGGCCGGACCTTTGAATTAAACACTGCATAGGCAGCTGCCAAAGGAGCACAATGAACACACTCTTGGTATTAGCTGCCTCCTGTTCTGAGGCTTACCTGCGGATAGGGACATAGGAAGCTTCCTTATACCCAGTCACATAATTGCCCCATCTAGCTTAGTTTTGTCTACACTGACTGGCAGACTGAGTACATGCCATTCAAGAAATAAGACTGACCAGAAGGTATGTTAATTGCCTCTCTTGCTTAAAAAAATTACCCTGTAGTTCTTCTCCCCACTTTATATATAAATAAAGAAGATGTCTTTCCATTTTCAGAAGCATGGAGCTTTGGAGGAAAGTAACAGCTATTAATAATAAATATTTCTTAGACTTGTGGTGTGTAAATCACTTTATTGTGTGTCTTCACAACAACCCAATGAGGTAGGTCAAGGTATCACTGATAGGGGTGCAGACTGAGAGAAGGGAACCAGCTAAAGCCACAGTGTAGGTCCACAGCTGGATGAATTGCAACTTGTAGCTTCCGGTTGATGCCTGTGCTTGTTCTAACTGGAGCGAGGCAATACTGGGCTCATCCAAAGTATCCCCATAAGAAGATGTTAATAGCCAAGAGAGCTACAGCATTGGCATTGCAAACAGCCTTCCACACTGGCTCTTCCTTGATGCTGGTGAGTTTCTTTTCAAGCGCCGCTTCCTCCTCTCTGGTTAAAGTGGGCTTGGGGTCAGTGGAAATCCCACAGAACCAGAAAAACACTTTCTTCCAGCAAGGATGCTTCGCTCCTGAATGGGGAAAAAATGAGGAAAACGGTGTGGGGTTTTTTTAACGTTTTGTGTGTTTATATGAACCACTTACTGGTATATAAAACAGATATAAAACAGAAGGAAACCCTTATATATTATATCTTTCCCACTTATTTTTCCAAGCGCAGCCCTTTGAGGTATTAAAATGGCATAAACACACACACACAGAGCCTCATTATGCTTTTGCATGAAGGATGTTACATTTCCTTTGCCGTCAGTGCTAATAACCTCATCTTCAGGATAGCTGTTTACAAACAGATGCAAGGACAGATGAGTTTAGTTCATGTGAAAACAAAGGTGACAAATAATTAACAACATTAGGTTGAACAGCTGCTTCGAATGTGAATCAAACTATACTTGTCAGACCCACAGATAAAAGTCTGGTCTCCTCGTTTTTCAGTGGTTTCCAGACCTGTTTCCTTTGGACCTCTCCACAATAAGGAGTTTCAGCGGATAATAGTGCCCCCGTCTCCTGATTCCCTGCCTTTTTTCTCAGTTCAAAAGCCTGGACTTAAAATGTGGGCTAGCATAGTTGTTATTCCATAGGGACTAAGCAGGGCTAGGGAACCTGTGGTCCTCCAGATGTTGCTCCCATCATCCCTGACTATTGGCCATGATGTCTGGGGCTGATGGTAGTTGGAGCTCGACAGCATGTGCATGACCACCGTTTCCCCATCCTTGTACAAAGATATGGGACAATGAGCTCTAAAAGGAACACTTTGATGAAGATAAATCCAACAGCTCTGAGCAAAGGGGGGGAATTCAGCCAAGTTAGAAAATCCAAGGATTTGGGGAGGGGGCTTTGTAAACGTTATCCCATTTTACTTGGTATGCAACAATTTCCAGAAGTGTAGCTGTGTGCTGCAGCAAAAACGACAAAGTGTTGTGGCACCTTAAAGGCCACAGGCTTTATCCAATGCTCTGTCTGCCAGTGCAAGGGTGCGTTTAAATGTTGTGCAGCAGAGGAATCTAGTGCAACAGATTGCATAGCTGATTGCACCAAAATTTGCTTATGCATTCTCTCTTGCAACAATGTTCCACTGGTACAAAACATTTCACCAGTGGAGCAAGTATACTGCTAAGTGACTTCTAGCTGTGCTGGATACAACCCCATACGTTTAAAGCACACGGCGCCCCCACAATGAACCCTGGGAACTGCAGTTTACTCCTCACAGAGCTTGGATTTCCAGCACCCTTAAGAGATCACAGTTCTCAGGGTTCCTTGTGGGTATCAGTGTGTCTTAAATGCATGTTAAATGTGCTTTAAATGTATGGTGTGGATGTGACCAAACTAATTTATTATGCTTTGATTTATACTTTAGTGGATTGCAGTCTATTTTGTCAGAAGTTCATGTCATAATACATTTATTGGTTTTTAAGCTGCTTTGTTGTTGTTTCCCATTATACCTGCGGATTAGACTGAGAGGCAAGGAGAATGGCTTTAATCCTAAACAAATATTTGTGGCATCTCCTCACTGAGCTGACTCGCATTCTGTATGAAAATGACTAAAACATTTTATGCAAGATCTTTTTGTGATAATGAATGATGATTATTCCAGCTAAACACAACACTTTACATCCATCCAACTTTCAAGTTGCAACCACTGGGTTTCCCTTTTCTGCTCTCAAATTGCTGCCAGAAGATAACATTGCAGTGCTGTGCACTTATAAAAGAGTACCGTATTTTTCGCCCTATAAGACGCACTTTTCCCCCTCCAAAAATGAAGGGGAAATGTGTGTGCGTCCTATGGGGCGAATGCAGGCTTTTGCTGAAGCCTGGAGAGCGAGGGGGGTCGGTGCGCACCGACCTCTCGCTCTCCAGGCTTCAGGAAGCTATCCGCTAGCCGTGGGAGCCGTGGGAGAGCTTGCCTGCACCCAGAAGCTTGGGGCGCGCTGAGCTCCGCACGCCCCAAGCTTCGGGATTAGCGCAGCACTCCACTAGCCCTGGGAGAGCCGCACGAAGTCGCGCAGCTCTCCCACGGCTAGCGGAGACCTTGCCAGCACCCAGAAGCTTGGGGCGCGCTGAACTCCACACGCCCCAAGCTTCGGGCTTAGTGCAGTGCACCTGGGGAAAAAAAATAATTCCCCCCCTTTATTTCCCCCCCAAAAAACTAGGTGCGTCCTATGGGCCGGTGCGTCCTATGGGGCGAAAAATACGGTAACTCCTCTGACCAAAAGTGCAGTTAAGCTTTCCAATCTTTGGTTTCCCTCATTTTAGTGGAGAAATGTTACACATCAAAGGAAATTGTTTCAAAATAGGCCTCTTAAAGAACAACAGTCATGATCAGTTTTTGTAGAATTTGGCACATGTTGCTGCAAAAAACAAAACCTACGATGCTAATAGATTCAACTAATTTCTAGGAACATTTCTCTCCCTATTTATTTCATAACATTTATACACTGCTTGATTTTAAAACCCCCAAAGCAGTTTACAAAAAGATACAACCATAAAATCAGGAAAAAGTACTATACATTATATCATGAACAGAAAGTTACACCTATCTACCATGGCATGTCTAGTCTGGCAAACCACTTATACTAAGCAGAGGACACAAGGTTATGGAGTAAGCTTTCTAGTCATCTGTTGGCTTTGATGGACCCTGGATGTCCTATGTATATTGTGCGCACACAAAAATACACAACCGGCAGGAGAAAACAGGTAACATACCTCCATGCTCTTTACATACTAAATCTCCATTCTCTGACTGAACAGTATCTACCGGTACATCATTCTCTCTCTTGGAGGAAATCATCTCTGTGCTTGGGCAGGTATGGCTCTCCAAGTCTTTTCCATCTCTTTTGCTGTGTCTAGTCCACCATGTCAGTCGGGCAAGCTGGGTAATTTGCAAATCAAAAACAAAGGTGTGAAGCTGGAGAATATCTGTGTATCATTAGCTTATGCATCTGCTTGCTTTAGACCTAGCCAGCTTGACACAGAAGGGCTCAAAGGAGCATGGCTTTAGCCACATGAATTGTGTGGGGATAGGTTGTCCTGCAACTCGTACTAAAAAGGCACATCACAATCTGAGGCATGTCTACTCAAAAGTAAGTACCTTGTGATTCGCTGTCTCCCAGAATCATGATAATATAAAATCATAGAATCGTAGAGTGGCACACAGAACCTTTATATATACAAAACAGAAGAGAGAACCGGAACCTCCCGGGTATTTTGAAGAGGATGGCAACATGTGAAAAACTTGCATGTGGAAGCAGCACCAGTTCATGTGGAAGCCACCCATCTCGTGTTGAAGCATAAAGCACACCCCTCCCCACTTCTCTGCTCCAAACTGACCCCTCCTAAAGTTGCTTTTCTAAAAAACAAAAATGTTGTAGGGAGTTCTAATACAGATACATTTGCACATAGCATGCCATTAGCATACTACTCTACTTGGAAAGTAACTCTCAAAAGGTCACTTATAAATGAACAGTAGTTTTAATACTTTGAATTTCAGGCACAAAATCTGGAAGGCAGTTTCCAGCTGACACAAAAAGTTGTATAATCTCTGGAAGATTTATAGCTTTATTTAAATTATTTTCAACCAAGATGAGCATCAGGCAAGGCTAATCTTTCTTGTCACATTGTGCTAAATTGCTTTGATTTGATGATCCTCATCTTTCCTGAAGAATCCTTTTAGGGGCTTCTTTCTTTCTTTTTTACCTTCCTTTCCTCCCCCCCCCCCTTTGGTTACTCATTAAATCTAACAAGAATGTAATGAAATTGGAGGACACAAAAGGATCCAGGAGACATTTTCCTCTTCCTCTGAACACAAATGGCTTGTTGGTGAGTGAAGGGGAAGAGATACATTAGGATGAAATAAAATAGTTTTAGCAGTAGCGACAAAAACACTTAAACTAATTTAAGTGCAGGCGTGATTAATGCTTGTAACTCTAAAATGCACTTATTGGATAGGAAACAGATTCATGGGCAAGGTTCATCATGACTTGTGTAGGACACTTATTTCTGACATACTAGAGTTCATATGTATGCATCTGGAGAGAGACCATGTGTCTTTTGAAAGGCCCATCATGCCAACCTGAGATCCCATTACTCCATCAGTTGCTTAGCCTGTCTTCTCTTGTTTTTTTTCAATCACATACTAGAGTTCTACAAACTACACTGAGCAGGTGAAGGAGTAGTAAACCTACAAGCTGGGAGGTACAGTGGCTGCAGGACCTTCTTATCTGATGAATGAAAGACATTCAAATAACCATAAGGGTTGAGTGAGAATCCCACAAAATTGAGTGGAAGCAACGTGGTAAATGTTTCTGCCTGAATTGGGAGGATCTTTCTTCCCCCTTGCTCCCCATGCTACAGCCCACCCCATTTAAAGCCCCCAATGTCTTGACTCGACCTGTCCATGCTCTAAGATTAGCAGATGAAACCCACCTGGTACTCTCTCTGTGGAATGAGGTACATGGTGTGATAGCCTTGAAAAGGGCCTTTTCAGTGGTGGCTCCTGATACACTGCTAAGGTGCATTTGGTTCCAACTATAGTTTTAGGAGGCGAGTTATGACTCATCTTTTTCAGTGGGCATTTGGAGGAGGGGAGATGTGATTGCTGCTGCTGCTATTAGTTAATTGTTATTCACTAATTAGTTGTTATGTGCTGTTAAAGGATTACTCTGTTTTTATGGATTTTGATCTGGGTGCTTTGCTGTAAACCACCCTGGGCATATCAATCATCTAAAGAAATAAATCAGTAGGGTTCACTAACCCTTAGTAGAATAGTTTCAGTATTCGGCGGCAGGGGGGGGGGAGAGCTGCTGTGAGGAGAAGGAAGTGGTGGGGAAGGGAGTCTGTACCAACCCCATTACTCCCACATAATCCTGACTCCCATTGTCTTTTTAGACCTTTTACTATTTTTGCAATCTGATCCAAGTTTATTTTATAAATAAAAGTGGGATATAGTTTTTAATTGAATTAATACAGTACCGCTATCCTCTTGTGACCTCACTTCCTCCACTGCCACTCCCCACTTCCTCGTGTTCTCGTCTGACAAACCTTAAAAGAAACTTTGTCAAGATTTTTTTAAAAAGTTTTCCCTCCCCCTTTTTCCTCTGTCGAACTAGAATAAATCCTTCTCTTCCAAAATGCCATCTGGCATCTTGCAGTTGCGTTTCAGCTTCACAGTCTCAAATTTAATTGTAAGCTCCTTTGCAGAGTTTTCAAGGACGACATGACACAATATGGGCTATGTACAATGAAGACATATGAACTCTGAGGCATACCAAACAAATTCTTTGCATATTTGTTTTGCGGTACAGCATCCATCACCACAGGGATGGGAGAGTGTCCAAAACAGCAGGGGAAAGTGCTTCTGCTTGCTGTTTTTAGGCTGTAATTCATTTAAAGCTTGGTGCATTAACGGTACTACTCAAACACCAGATACAAATCTCTCCTTCCTCTTCTGTCCATTTGCTACTGTCAGAGGAGAAGGTCATCAGAGAAAGTTTTGTGAGGCCATGTGTAGTCACTCTTTCCCAGATAAAACTCCAGGAGGATTGTACTCAACTCTGCACCAATGAGCCAGGGTCCTTATCCATTCAAGAGCATAGGTTCAAGAGATCATTTCAGCCTGAGGTTCGCTAATCACTCCTTTGTGGCCATGCTAGGATGAATGGCCCATTCTCTTTTCAGTCCTTGTCAGTTTTGCATGTGTTCCATTACAAATTTACATTTTGGTGTGTTTTTTTAATCTGTCTGAATATTCATATTTAAGTACACGTTTTATCACAAAATATGTATTTTAAACCTGCATTCTAAAATTTGGACCAGTGCAAAATCTGAAGGATAATTATGCTTCAGATTACATATTAGTCCAGCTCACTGAAAAATGCAGCCTGGACAAATCTCTTCACCATTCCTAGGCCATACAATTCTGAGAGCCCCACTCTGATACGGGAAGGTAAGTGGAGTTGAAGCCATCTGCCACCTGGAAGGAAGGCTACCTGGAAAAGCTGAGGGCTCCAGGCACTCTGAACCCATGGGTTATTGTCTATTCACTGAACCCATGGGTTATTGTCTATTCACTGAACCCATGGGTTACTGTCTATTCACATCAGTTGAGAATATGATCCATACTTTTGTTCACTGAGGAAAACTCTTTCCATTCTTCACTAAGCTGACCCAGTAAAACCAGGATTGGACTGCTTTTGGGAAAACCAGAGTTGTGAGAAAGTCTTCAAAGCATCTCTTCAAGAACTCACTGAAAGAAAACTTTTTTTTTTTAAACCAGTTTTATGCAGCAAATGAAATAAAGTTCTTTGCTACCAAACCTCAGCCGTTCAATGTAATTGAGATCACTTTGGGATGGAATGTTCTTTCTAAATGCCAAGGCTCCAACAATATTAATCTTGTTAGCTTACAAGATTGATGCCGTCTCTTCTGAAATACGAGAGGGGGTTCAATTAGAGCCATTACATCCCCTCCTCAGCAGCCCATTCTAATATGATTTCTTCCCCACTGTCTGCCTCTCTACTTGATAGGATGTGCCAGTAGTGTCCTCACAGCATGGAAGCCTGCTCTCCATTTCCAGTGCTCACTGAGTCTAAATGATTTTTAACCCTATAATACCTGGGAAGCAAGATCATTGAGAAGGAAGACTTCTTTGTAGGGCTTTCCAGTTTACAGTAGTACTGAGGGGTCCAAGGTACAACAAGGAAAACTAAGCAAGTGTTTTGGTGCTTTGTTTTGTTTTAAAAAGAATATTCATCCTTCAAAGCCACTTACATTTTCCTCTGGGACTGGTGGTGTGCAGAGGCTAACAGTGATGATGACAGCTGCTGTTAGTACACACAGGAGGATAGCAAAGTACAGATAGTGCACATCTTTCAACAGAGCTGGCCTCTGGTCCTCCTCTCCACAGGAGGGCGCCATGTAGATAAACTCCATAACCATCCGAACGAGTCCGACTGCTAACCCAAACATCAGCCCCCAGAAAGCTCCCTGGGAAGAAAACATAGGGAGATGTGATGAAATTTGAGTGGAGGAGTTGGAAACATGGGGTGGGATTCAAATCAGTGTTTGGGAGATTGCTCCATCAGTGCAAGTATTTCTGCTTGCCCAAGGGAGGCGTCTCCACTACCAACACATGGTGTTCTGCAGGTTCTCCTGTCCCTTCATAGTGGAGATTAGAGTGTGTGTGTGGGGGGGGGGGGGAGTTGGGGAAAGCCCTGTTATGCTAGTGGAATTCCTTGGGCTGGCTTCCACTGGTGGAATGAGTGAATTAAATCCAGTCCTTGCTTACTGATTTTGTTAAAACATCCCAGTTTGGAAATTAACATGATCCAATTTCGTTCTTTATTGAGAGAAGAGCTAAAAACATATTTAGTTATAATTTAAACATATGTACTACATTTAAATTTTAACAGGTATTTGTTTATGAGAGTCATTGTCACCTAATATATAAGATTGCCATACCTAGACTTAGAAATCTTATTTCAAATCTTAACCTAGTTATCTTGGTTCTGGTAACAAAAAAACCCACATCCCTAGACCAATAAGTGTTTGGCCACTGTAACACTCTGCCTCTGAGCCAATGTATTTACCTTTTTAAAGTAATGCCTTCAGAACAGCTTTTTGGACAGTTTATCCTACAGCACTAGTTTCATGTTTAAAGGCATACAAAGAGTGGGACCAACCGCATGAGTCCTTAACACAAAACGGGGGTCCCTAATTCCATCCTGGCAGAGATTTTCAAGATAAGAACCCACATCGTTACAAGCCTTTAATTACTGCAGAAGCACAGTGGAAACTTCTAGAGAGGCTCCCGTGGGACTAATTACATTGAAAAGACAGCAAAGACTAATGAGTGAACTGATTATAGTGTTGCACTGCTACAGCGTTGGAGAGGATGGCTTTCAGATCAGGAAGAGAAGTTAGGATTAGGCTGACAGCATTGGGGCATGAACTCAGGATCAGATATCAAGTTAGTGCCCAGGACATAGGGCTGAAATTGCAAGGATGCGTTAAAGCAAGCACAGAAATGATAAAATAGCATGCCTGGTTGGAACCCAGATTAAAACGCATCCATATTATCAGGTGGAGTTTCTCCAGGACCCTTCTCGCTTTGACCATCAGTCTCCCTAGAAACATTGATAGGTCCTAAACTAGCTCTTCAGCATTAAGTGAGAATGTTCCCCTCCAAGTTCCTGTAAATTTCATCAGTCAAGCTATACAATTAGCTGGAATACAAACAGAATTAATGCAGCCATTGCCCAAACCACACTGGGTAAACAACAGACCTATGTAAATGACATTTATGTAGCTGTGTATGTTTGTGTGGGTTCATTTATGGAGTGGTTGGAGTTACAATGATGTAAAGAGCAGTGGAACTCTACTGAGCTAGAGAAAGAGTGCCCATGGGAAGGGGAGGGGAGGGAAAGCAAGCAAGGGGGACTGAATGGATAGAAAAACCTAAGTTTGCATGAAATGTATGGCTTTCACCTAGGGGGGCGGAATCTGATGGTGTTGGAAACTGATGAAAGAACTATGGGTTCCTATGGGTTAAAAGGCCAGGAAATTATACTGCACATCTACCAGTAGCCTAGAATAACAGATCTCTGTTTTTGTTTGGTCTTACTTTACAACATGCCGCTTCTTTTTATTCCTTGAAATTCCCTTTAAACAAAAACAAAGCCCTTTCCTTCCACTCCCCACCCCAATACCCTTAACTGGGTTTGAAGGGGCAAAGACCTGAAGTGAGTTGGTCAATGTTTGGGTTGCCCCATTCCCTTTGAAGGGAGTATACCTATTCAAATTATCCTCTTAAATGCTATGGGTTTGGGACAGGCACAGTCCCCAAGGTCCTCAGGAAGTCAAGTCCTAACTGGTATTCCTTGCACACTGGGGCACCTGGGGTTTGAGTCCTGAGCCCCAGAAGGTGGTTACTGAATGCTCACTTGTGTGGGTTTAGAGAAAAATGGCGTTCCCCTCAACTTGAGGTGCTGGTGTTATACCAGGACATACAGTTCTGCAGAAATGGGTCTATTTAGCAAGTTTGTCAAAAAGAAACAAGTGAAACTTGGCTTGATTTCACAATGTGGCTAGATCTCCCACATAATTATATACGGCTCAGCTCTCTTGAAGTCTCAAACCAAAGGAGATTTGATGACTGGAAGATTAAAGCTAGGGAAATTCAGTTTCTGAATAAGAATTACTTTCTAAGCAGTGGGGGGGGGGAGAGAATAAGTTTTGGTGAATCTTTATGAAGTCCCTTCTTTTCTCCCTGCTCCCCCCTCTCACTTCCTGTGCCTTATCACTTCTTTCAGTTAAACCAGTAATCAAAGCCCTGAGAATCTTTTTTAAAGAGATGCTGTCCTCTAATGGGCCTAAATTCCACAGTTGTTGCATTCAAGGGAAAGTCAGTCAATATAATCGTAATGAATGGTCTTGTCTGCCCTGAAAAACTATGAAACGATGACATTTGGGAGATGCTATTATTCATACGCACCTCCTCATTGATTCTGTACTTACTGGCTCATTGATCCTCTTGCAGAAGATTGCTAGGATGAAGAGGGCAGTGATGGGTGGCGCTAGGTAACTGGTTATTGACTGAATGTAGTCAAAGAGCTGACCGCTGTTGGCTAGCTGGATGATGGGGATCCAGAGGATGCTAATGGCAACGAGAATGAGGACAAACACCCTGCAAGAGCAGGACAAAGCATGTTACTTCTGCACAACTTGACAAATCTAACTTTTTATGTTCTCTATGGAGCCATGGAAAGGGGGGGTGGGGATTTCCCCCCTCACGGCACAGCGGGGTTTGGGGAAAACTCAGCAAGTGCTGCTTTGTCAAGACTTCAAACAGAGAGTACATTTCATTGACCAAAAGGACGTTAAGGGAAAGCTGCAAACATGCTGCTGCTGCAGTGATCGTGGACAGCTCCCATCCCGCAGAGATGAGGCATCTCTGGCGGCCATGATTTTTTACAGGCAGAAGTCACTTGAACAGCTGCAGAGCAATCCCAGAAATGGGGAGAGCACACAGCCAACAGCACAAGCTGCAGAGTTGGGTATGGAGACAGGAGGACACCAGCTGTGGAGGCCAATGACATGAGCGTTTGGTCCAACTAAATCTGCTTTGGGATCAGGTTCAGTGATTTGGATCAGAGACTTTTGTGGCTCAGTCTGAGTTGCTTTCAGTTCTTAACTGAAGCAGAATACGCGGCTCTGGAAACGGAATATGCACCGTGGAATGTTTCCTATGACTTTTGCAGCATCTCACAAGTTCTTGCCGCAGTTCACTCATTGCTTGGGCTCCAACTGAACCTTAACAGGAGGGCACACAAGAAAGTTTGATCATCGTGGGCATGAAACCCCTTCAGAAACTGCACTAGGTGCACCTGCAGATAAGGGGAAACTGAGGGCACTAGGCAGTTTGTGGGCAGTGTCTGCTCAGGGAGCATTTTTGATAAGCAAATTAAGGTGTGGGGAAGAAAAAAGGACCTTCCGACGATCATGAGTTCCTGTTCAGTGGCCGTCTTGTGGAGTCGCTGCCAGATATCTATGGCAAAAAGGGTGCTGCTACTGTTGAAGATAGAGGTGAGAGAGCTCATCAAGGCAGCCATGATCACGGCAATCATCAAGCCACGGAGTCCTAAGAAGTCAACAGGGAAAGCCTAGTTAACTTTCACCAGCGAACTCTCACCAGCCCACCCAGGCACTAGCCCACTTCATCAGCAGGCCAACGCTTGCCCATGTGGTCCACCTCGCTCTCAACAAGAATAGAATTACCTTACCTACAGGCATGAGCTCCATTACTAGCTTAGGGTAGGCAATGTTTGAACAACCCACTTTCGCTCCACAGACCTTTTCACAGATTTCTGGGTCTACACATCCCACTTCATCTGGAGCAAGCAAGTAAATAAAGAAATGCAGGTTTTAGTTATAGGAGATATAGAGGAAGCAGTTGTTGTTTACATTTATGGGTGATTAAGTGTGCAGCAGACATATGCTTTTCAGGTTGTGTTTGAGATCCATGCCATGTGTTTCCTGTCCCAAATGTTATTACTTCTGACAGTGCCACCCATACATATATAGGGTGACAGCAGATGACTGTGTTTACCTTGTGAATGCTGCTTATAAATTTACTGCAAATTGCTAGCAAATACAATATTATTGTCTATCCAATGACCAGTTGGGAAAGTTTGTCTCCCCATATAGCTTGATGAGTTCCTACTGTAGGTAGTTGCATGTTTACAGCTGTCCACCCTCCTTGTAAATGGCCACCTGTGGGCACTTGTAGCCTTAGAACAGCCAGCAGGAGCTTACCTGGATAGAGAGCTCTGCTAATCATGCCCGGCATGACAATGAAAAACATTGGGAAGATTTTCAAATATCCGCCTAGCACAGACCCGCCTTTAGCATGAGAGAGACTCTTCGCAGAGAGTGACCTTTGCACAATTACCTGAAAGGAGAACCAGTTAGTTTTAAGGAAACTTTGCACAGGTTGTTTCACATTTTCTTGGAAACAGAAGAGAACCAAGATAGTCAAAGCAATCTTTTGGCCAAATGGTTAAGAAATGGCAGTCGCTAAAAACTGAAGGCTAGGCTGGAGGGTTTGTAAAGAATCTTCAAGAGATAACCTTTCTCAAATTAAGAGACAAAAGCTGCCTAAATACATGTGAAACATACGTATCCTGTTAAAATGTATACTTTTAATCTATGATTTTTTAAAAACCATTTGTGAGCTTTAAATGTACTATACAATTAATGCATGGTTAATCGGACTGGTTATAAGGAAAGTTTTTACAGTGATACCTCGGGTTAAGAACTTAATTCGTTCTGGAGGTCCGTTCTTAACCTGAAACTGTTCTTAACCTGAAGCACCACTTTAGCTAATGGGGCCTCCCACTGCCGCCGCTGCGCAATTTCTGTTCTCATCCTGAAGCAAAGTTCTTAACCTGAGGTACTATTTCTGGGTTAGCGGAGTCTGTAACCTGAAGTGTCTGTAACCTGAAGTGTATGTAACCCGAGGTACCACTGTATTCCATCCCATTACCTCAAGTAACAGGGCCGAGTTAGGGCTGTTTCTTTAGTTTGCTGAAATTAGTGAGCCTAAGTTAGCTGTGTCTATTAACTTTAATGGGCCTACTCTAAGTGCAACTAGCACTGAAGGCACCCATTATTTTTTCTCGTGACATTAGGCTTTAACTCTGCCTCTGAATTTTTTAATGCGTGCTCAGAATCTGAGTAATGCAAATGATTCCTACGTGCTGTAATACAAGGAAACAGAGATCTCATATGCTGATTTTGACTGAAATAATCCAATGGGTTTTTGATCCCAGCACAATAAATTAGTCCTAAAACTCTCCTGTAGAGGGCAGTGATAAATCTATCAAACATGCAGCAAGAAAGACATACCGTAATTTTTGCTCTATAAGACTCACTTTTTCTCTCCTAAAAAGTAAGGGGAAATGTGTGTGTGTCTTATGGAGCGAATGCAGGCTGCGCAGCTATCCCAGAAGCCAAAACAGCAAGAGGGATTGCTGCTTTCACTGCACAGCGATCCCTCTTGCTGTTCTGGCTTCTGAGATTCAGAATATTTTTTTTCTTGTTTTCCTCCTCCAAAAACTAGGTGCGTCTTGTGGTCTGGTGAGTCTTATAGAGCAAAAAATACGGTATTTACTTTACCTGATTTACTTTACCTGATCTGTGCACCAGCACCAAAGAGCAAGCACTGAGAGGCCAAATATAAGTCCAGGCCATGGAATATCTCCATTGATAGGGTCTCTCATCATATGGAAGGCATCTTCCCGTGGCAAGTGGCAAGTAGTGTTTGGCACAATGACACTGGGGATGGCTCTACTATACTTCTCTTGCAGTCCTTCGTACCACCCAACTTTATCAAAGCCTAAAATGAAAGAGGCCACAGTCCAGTCAGCAAGCTCATGTCATCCATCCATATCCCCCCCCCCCAGCCATGCACCGTCCCCTCCAGCCACATTTTGCAGGGTCAAACCAGATGTGAAATTTGTAATATGAATTGTTAATGGTTTTCTTTGTGTTGGGGAATAGTATTGCGGGGAGGGGCAAGCTGGATTGGGACCATGGCGTTTGGGAGGAAGGGCTTTAAGCTTTTGACTCCATGGATTACCAATAATTACCCCCTCCCCCATGGAAGGCACTTTAAGTGGCCAGGCAAACCCAAAGTAAGCAAGGTTGTTGGGTTCAGGCATGACACCAAACTATAGTCAAAACAAGCCACATTTTGCAAGCCAACAACAAGCCATATCTTTGCATTGTAGTTGGTTGCCAGAATACAAAATAGTTAAATCTGCTAGGCTAGGTTCAGATGCTCAAACAAGCCACACATTGGATAAACAAGCCATATTAATTGTGCAGAGCTTTTGCAGATATTAGATGAGACATAATAAACATATAACTAAACTTAAGTCCAGTTTTCTCTTCTCATAAAAAAAAACTTTGATGTAGAAGTTGAGACAACATCAACCCAGATGGTTTTTGGCATTTTTTTCAAGATGTGTCATTCTATTAGCCAAAGAAATAAAGCAACACAATCCCATCTTCATCTCACCGATAAACATAAGAACCAATGCTCCAAGCACCATGATCACAGTCTGCAAAGCATCTGTGTATATCACTGCAGTTAAACCACCTGTGAAAAAGATTAGAAAGAACTGATTCAAAGACCAATATTTCTACATTTTTGTGTTTTCCCTTACTCAGTTACAAAATGGAATGTGATTCTAATAAATGAATCGATGAAAAGAATGCGGTTTTAACACATGAGCAAGAGCCTGGATAGCTCAGTTGGTTAGACCGTGGTGCTGATAACGCCTATGGGGCAGCTGCATATTCCTGCATTGCAGGGGGTTGGATCAGAGTCTCTTTCAACTTTACAATTCCATGATTGTACAAAAATTAAGGTTTTGAGTCCATGAAATGAATCATGGAATCATAGAATTGTGGAGTTGGAAGAGAACCCAAAGGCATCTAACCAAACCCCTGCAATTCAGGAATGGAATAATGAAATCACTGTTTCTTCAAACTTTGCACATTTCAGACCAAACTTGTGACAAATCAGTTGCAGGAAACTGCAGTCAGGATCAGAAAGGGAAAGGGGCCATTTCTCAATCTTTCCCTTTAGGCTATTTTTCTTTTCCAAATTGCCTACTCTAAGCTGACGTTTTGCCTCTTAGGGAGAGAATATGCCTGCCTGGCTTTGGGCGGCCATATTTTGAAGAGCGAAAAAGAGGACACATTTGCCGACTTCCACTTTTAACTATGGATCACTGTGACGACTCTACCTATGAAAAAGAAGACGTGTTCTGGAAAAAGAGGACATATGACAACCTGGGCTTGAAAATTGTGTTTTTTAAAAAAGAAGAAGAAAAGAATGGTCTGCAGGGTAGGAGAGAAACACCCTCTGCCCTCCTCGTAAATTCCTGCTGCAGATACTAGCTCCTCGCAGCTGCTTTAACTTCAAGCACACACTTCAGGGAAGACAGTCACACAGCTGAGCACCTCAAGTAGCTTGATCCTCAAATCCAGCAAAGTTGCTTTGAAAGCACGAGTCTGAACGCAGCACATTGGAGATATCTGAAGTTTACAACATTCCCCACCCACCAACTTGACTACAGGTGCTATACTTTTAAGTCCATTGTAGGTAGCTTGGTTGGTATCAGTTGAAATCCCCACCTACTGGATGCCCCCTCACTGGTATCCATGAACCATGACCTGAAACTGTCCACACTATCTGGCTATATCTGGCTTTTCGTAGTGGCATTATTATACAGCATAGTTACCAGCTATAGTGTAGACGGCTGTCACAACCAACAAGATCACTGTAGAAAGGTAAAGGTTCCAACCAAGGGAGACTTGGATGAAAAGTGCACCAGAGAAAATATCTGTCTGGAACAAATACAAGAAAAAGGACCTTGATACCAGTAGCATCGGATTATGACATCTCTAAGAAATATTCTACCTGGAAAATCACATTAAAATTACTCTTGAAAATAATCAAACCAGGCATCAGAAATGCCAGAATCTCAACTGATGCATGTGTTGACAAAAGCTAGCTGAATTCATACCTGGTATCTCTGGACACCTGTCAAGGCTCCATCCCCCCAACTGGGCCTATGGCTGACACTTGCTTTGCCCCACCTGTTAAACGAAATCCTGGCCTGGCAGTCCAAGCTGTATCAGGCAGCTAGGTCTCATTGCATTTAAATTTCTCATAAGACCCTGGATTAATGAGGGTTTTGGGGAGAACATTGCAATGGCAGGTAGATCCAACCATTGATTACTATCACACAAGCCCACCAGGGCCCATTGATGGAAGAGGGAGACCACCACAGGCCTCCTTCAACATGGAGTGGTAGCCCTGAAAGCTTGTATATAATGTTTAGTGAAGGGACTGATCCAGTATTTAGGACTAGTTCAGTGAGGATAGTGGAATGACTTGTCCACACTAATGACCCATTACCTCCCTGTGAAAGTGCTGTGCTCTACAAGCTACAACTCTATTTCCCCGAGATACATACTGATATCTTGGTGAATATATACAGGATGAGGGACAGTACAGATAGGTAGATTTGAATCCTCTGCCCTCCAAATCTTTTCCTCAGGTATTCAGGCATGGTGACCACTCCCGAAGAGATGTAAACTGGCACAAAGATCCAGCCGAGGACCAGCAATGCCCAGGTGGCCTAACAAAGAAGAAGAACACATGCAATGGATGCCCAGACTTTGTGCTACACAGTCAATTCTATGCAAACAATAGTTTATATAAAAATTGGAAAGGCAAATTGCCAGTATTTCTAATGAACAAGAATGGCAGATACAACATGTGCTACAAAACTGGAATGCCTTGCTTGGTTCTCAACTACGTGAAGGAAGGGATGAAAAGATGCTTGAAGTCCATTGGATTAATGTAAGAATGGAGAAGGAATCTGCCCTACTCAGATTCCAGTGTGAACTCACCTGATCAATCTGGCCAGATCTTGACCCAGATTAGAAGAATGATCCACTTCAGAATCAGCAGGTTGGCAGATTCTATTAGTGGTCTAGTCCCATCTCCCCCTTTAAGCGTTGGAGGCAATTGTGGGTTTTTTTCCTGTACAATTCCCCCTGGGAGCAATGGAACGGCATTAAGCATTGTCATTACAAGGGAGACTTGCTCTGTCTTCACTCAAGGCATGTGACAGCAAAAAGACCCATATGCTAGCTGCTCAGGCCATGGAAGGCTAGCAACACACTTTCAGAAACTGAGGGAAGTGAATGCAATGCTCAGACTACTTCATAAGATGCTTCTAAACACATATTCCTAATGTGTGCTTGCAGGTGGAATTTAAAAATACACCTGGAAATGAAACAGAATATACTTAGTCCTGTCACTTTTGAGAACTGGGATGGACTGGGCTTCCGTGAGTCCACCCATCCCTTAGACAGATTGGAGTAAAGATGAGAATGGATACAATCTTTGATCAGTACTTTTCAAAAGACAAGGGTGAATCACAAAAGCCATGGGTGTGGGTTGCCAGAAATAGATCCTGGGCAAAAGGAGATTTCAGGGTTTGGAATGTGATCACTCCCAAATGAAATGGGTTGACAACACTGCTGTAGTGTTGAAAAGGTTGTGACTGCTGGAAGGCATCACTGTATTGTGTTCAAGTTCACAAATTACGATGTGATTCTGTGAATTGCTGTGCTGAGGCAGGAGAACCAGCCATAGGATAGAGCACTATGACCCCACTCCATCTGGTAGTATTATTATTATTATTTATTATTATATACTGCCATTCATCCCAAGATCTCAGGGCAGATCACAAGAGAAAAATACAAGAGAAAAGCACAACAAATGGTGTTTTTGGCAGCATTGGGAGCAGACACAAACCATGCAACAGCCATTGTGTCTCCTCTATCGGCAGCTCTCTCCTGCCCTTGAAAAGATACAGTTGTGCCAGAAAAGGAGAATTCCATCCTTCTTTGTCAGGGCATATGAATGGGGTATTGACCTTCTGTGAATACTTTTGACCGGCATATGTCATGAAGGCCAGCACAAATATATAACTGTGAAAACAGAACCAGTATGGTGTTGTGGTTAGATTCCACTAGGATCCAGAAGACCAGGGTTCAAATCCTCACCCAGCCATAAAGCTCACTGGGTGGCCTTGGGCCAGTCACTGTCTGCCAGCCTGAACTACCTCACAAGATTGTTTGTGAGGACGAAATGAGGAGGTGGGGTAAAGGTTGGGATATAAATGTAAGAGAAAAGAAAGCCAGGAGTAGGGCAAGAGATAGAAGTTTCTGGCAGATGGGCAAAATAAATGAACTCCATGCTACTTGCCAGGCATAGGATAAGGTCAGCCTTTGCCATCTTGGTGCCCTCCAGATGGTTTGGACCACACTGTAGTCTAAAACATCTGGTGGGGTGTTTTAAAACATTTTAAAGTGAAGGCTGGATTCAGACTTAACACAGGGGTGAGGAAACTATGATCCTCCAGATGTTGTTAGACCAGGCATAGGCAAATGCAGCCCTCCAGATGTTTTGGGACTACAATTCCCATCATCCCTGACCCCTGGTCCTGTTAGCTAGGGATCATGGGAGTTGTAGGCCAAAAACATCTGGAGGGCCGAGTTTGCCTATGCCTGTTTTAGACTCTGACATCTGGAACTCCATGGGTCCCCCACCTCTGATGAAACGTTGTACATCAGGGCTCACACTGCTGTGGTTAAAGCCAAGCAATGGGATCAGGCTGCTTGAAGGTGAACACTGCTGATAGCTCAGAAGAATGCTGCCTTATTTTGGAGCCCTCTCTTTCATCCCACATCCTTGTTGTTCTAGCCAGAGTGAACTTTGTTGCAACAGGAGGTATATTACTGGGTGACCTTTTGCACCAAGAGGAGTCATTCATCTTAGAGACAGCCAACCTGCCGGTTTTGTTGGCAGCAGAGAAGCTCACACATCCCTCAGGACAGCTGCAGACCTGCGCTGTGAGTGAAGCATTGTCACTGCATGCAGCACCAGCTCCTCCAGTAGCGGCATAGCCATGATCTTCAAACAATGCTAGCACAGAGGTAGCCTCTTTCAGTTCACTTCTGCCTTCTCCTGCTTTTTGCACACCCTCTTGAAATATATAGAAGTGGGAACCACATTACCTCTCAACTACCATAAATACTATATTATCATCATCATGATAATAACATGAATTTGATGAAAGTTAAAAGGCACTTGTCATTTAAAACATTTTTTCCCACAAGATAATCCTCTTATTTTAGAAACTCTATAGGAGTTTATTGCAGGAATGTATTAATACAACTGACGTTTGCTGCAAGTGACTATTATGAATCAACATTTGCTCGAAGACAGTTTCACATTTAGGAGTAGAATACTGCCATTAGTAGTGTTCATGTTAGCATCCTTTTCAATTTTGAAACAAATTTGCCCCAATGCTCTCTAAAATCCATATCGGTGAACTAGAGAATAACTTATCCACTAAACATTTGTTTTTAATCCTTGGCACCAACCCTTTACTTGACATTCCTCATTTGGCAACTCTGGGAGAGAGTACATATAGCTAGAACAATTCCTACCATCAAGAAATAACCAAGGGTACATGGTAAAAACTAGGGGCTCATTCTCCCATCTGGCTAGGGCAGATAGATAGTAAACTATAATGCCAAACCACAAAAAGTTAATTTAGTCACATTCTGACTTTTGTCATATATACATATCCAGCTAAGGTTGCCAGATTCAGACCAAGAAACTTGTTTTAAGAGTTCCAAGATCACAAGTGACACCAGCCACTGAAACAATGGCACTACACACCTTGATGGCACTGCAGGCTAAAGAAGATGGGGCAGTGGTCAAATAGCCTCTTTCAATACCATGATGCTATATACAATCTTTATGACTCAGTGCTCTTAAAGCTATAGGCACTGTTTCAAGACCTCGAACAGGCAATCCTACATCTAATTCATTCATTCTTGCCAGATAGAATCATCTCCCCTTTCTCCATGCCCCCATGTGCTGTTCTGGGGGTTCTCTTGATCCTCTTGGGGGATTTGGGGAGGTAACTGGGTCATGTGGGTCTTGCTGCCCTGGCTTTGGCTAGCACAAATGAATCCAGCCCAATGTTTCAAAAAATAAAAAATAAAAAATAAATCTGAAGCTACAGAGGTTTCCAAGTTTCAGACTTGTTTGTTCTAGGAAAATGTGCTCTAGCATTAATTTTTTCCTGCTTATTTACATTGGAATGTGCCACACGAGCCTACTAACGTTTCTGCTGAAATCAGTTATGCATTTCCAATTGTCTTGTTGGAGATACAATAAAACTCAGGCATTGGGGAGTACCAAATAACCTCTTCACTTGACTAAGCTGATGCCCACACCCACATCCCTTGTCAAGAGCAAGTTGAATCCTTCAAGGACATCTTACGTTCCACTCAAAGCCCCCAACGGCCAAGCCTCCTGCAGCTCCTGTGCCCGCCAGGCCGATAAATAAGCCACTCCCCACATTGCTTGACATCAGAGATGCTCCAATCTGAAACACAAAATGCTGCCGTTAGTTGATAGAAAAAGGTCAGCTGTATGTTCTATCTGTGGTGAGAAAGCATAGAGTTCACACCTCAAAATCTAATTTCCCTGTTTAAAAACAAAGACTGCATGATTCATCCTAAGATCATCAGTGATGGAGAGTCCTACTTTACTGCTCTGAGTGTTTGGCTGCCAATACTTGGACTACTCAAATGCCATAATCTTTTAATCTGCATAATTAAGCATAAATTGGAAGAGCTGTCTGCATGTTTTTCTCTGTTTATTTCTCTGCTATATATTTTGGAAAGTTGTCTGTTTGCTACACATCTGGGCACCTCCTATGATATCGTAACCAAATTTAACACGATGGTTCCTGAGTACAAGGAGTGGATTTTTGTTTATGTTTGGATACAATTGGACACCATTTTAAATCAAGATGGTGGACTGACCCTTTCAAAACCGTGCTGATTTTTTGGCTTCCTAATTTTTGAGCAATGTCAGGTATTAGGCTGCTAGCTTGTATCTATATATGCCTCATTTCTCCCCAAGGTGAATTTCTATCTTGGTTTGTCTCCACTTCCTTATTCCGCCTTGTTCCAAGGAGCAAAATGTCTTAGGATGGCTCCAAATCCCACTAGTGGTTGTATGTGTGCACTTTTAGAAGGCACACATAGCTACTAAAGGCCAGGCACACCCCAAACTAGTCTCAACGTGGGAGTGATAATGTCAGATCAATCAGCTGGCCTGGTCACTTGAAAACTGATCAGGCCATTCCAATATCTTCTGGGTGGCCAGTCATGGAGGATGTCACACAAAACCTCATTCAACTGTACTGCTTCCTACACTTCAGGTTAAAGGTAAAGGTAAAGGTACCCCTGCCCGTACGGGCCAGTCGTGTCCGACTCTGGGGTTGTGCGCCCATCTCACTTAAGAGGCCGGGGGCCAGCGCTGTCCGGAGACACTTCCGGGTCACGTGGCCAGCGTGACGAAGCTGCTCTGGCAAGCCAGCACCAGTGCAGCACACGGAAACGCCATTTACCTTCCCACTAGAAAGCGGTACCTATTTATCTACTTGCACTTAGGGGTGCTTTCGAACTGCTAGGTGGGCAGGAGCTGGGACCGAGCAATGGGAGCTCACCCCGCCGCGGGGATTCGAAGCGCCGACCATACGATTGGCAAGTCCTAGGCGCTGAGGTTTTACCCACAGCGCCGCCCGCGTCCCTAACTTCAGGTTAATCATTACTAATTGGCCAAACCAGCTGAACATGAAGCTCCAAACCAGCCAAACTTTTAAGTCTGCTACATGTAGAAATATAAATACACAGATATGGATAATGTGCATAAATAGTGGTACTGCCAAGAGGAACAAGGTTGCACAGTATATAATGATGTTTTAAGAATGTTGTAACTGTGTTGAAAACAAAAATGGTGGTGCAAATTTTGAGTCTGAAGGTGTCAATCTACGCTTTTCAGATGGTTAATGGCTGAGCAGCGTGATCAGCCATGCCACCAATGGTGATCATGCATTTTAGCCACTTAACATCTGCAAAAGACAAATGCTTTTCAAAGTAAATACTTAAATAAACACATTTAAATATTTATCATGCAATAATCAATTTTTCATTGTAATATATTCATTGTAATGAAGGAGACCTTCAAGGATTCACCAAAGTTACATGAATTGATGTTTTCTGCAACGTAAAGACAACTTGATTCAAGTCAAGCGTCACAGCCAACCCGGAGCATCTCAAACCAGGGACTCTGGAGCAGGGGCAGGGTGGAACTGGATCATGTCTTACATGAAAGAATGCAGGACATCTCTGCGGGCAAATATTTATACTGCATGCTGGAAGCTTCAGCTTGGCCTGCCATGAAGGAAAATATTGCCTTGACAAGCAATGGGGCACCCAGCCCAGCAGTGTGTGTTCAAAGTAGGTGGCTCTGTTTGGTTAAAAATATACAGAGTGTAAACTGTGAAAGGTTAGAGACTGTGAAATACCTTGGGTTTATTTTAACAGTGCTGTTACTGAGGAGAAGATATGAAAATGTAGACGTAAGTTATGAGGCACACCTCAGGTTGTATCCAGTACATACTGGCTGTGTACTGTTATTTCCTGATGTGATTGCAAGAAATATTTTTTCTTATTTTCTTTTTTTTAAAAAAAAAGGAAAGCGCTTGTGTGACTAGAGATAACTTATGGCTTTTGACCCCATAGGTTTATATCACAGAAATGTACGTGCTTCATCCATTCCAGATGTCTCTGGACAATATTCCTGAATGCATGCTCCTTATGTATATGTGAAAATAAGAAGACCCAACAACCTAACAAAATACTAGGGGAAAGGATTCCAGACTAGTCTGCTCCGTTTTTCTAATTTTCTACCTGTTACTGGACCAATGTGACATTACTCCCTTGTTGCTGTTTGCTTTCAATACTTACACTTTTATTTTTTGTAATCCAGCATTTTCAACATTACTGGGTTCCCACCCCCCATAAAAGGTATTGCCTCACTTGCTCTGTGGTTTTCCTTTTCCAAGTAGCAGGTCTTTCTGCCTCTTGCACTGCTGAGCCCTAAGCAAAGATTAATGGAATCTGACCTGCTCCTCACCTTTGGGATAGTTAAAATATTAATACGAGATAAGACTGAAAACCTTTCCTGAAGCAAACACTTGCAAACATCTCATCTGGGAAGCCTCTGATTGAAAGACTAACGGCTACAATACGCATTCATATCTTGGGTAAACAGAAAGGCTCCCAAGAAATGTAAACACTTTCCTTAAGACACATGTCCTTATTGTAGTAGACAGTATAAAAGAGGCGACGTAAAGCCATGTAATACAATGCCACAGTGGCCTTAAGTAACCAGAGTTTATCATTTTCCTAGCAGCACTTGGGTCTAAACCCATAATGCGCTCCCTATATCCTGGAACACAGAGGCAGTAAAAGGATGTTGTGCGGCGATTCATCCTCTACCAACATTTCCTCCAGGTTTGGGGGAGAAAAAGTCACACTAATCAGCCTGAGGCGGAGTTAAGAGTTTAGGGAAACATTACTTCCTATCCCAAGCAAAGGCCTGTTACGATTTAGGTAATGGTCCTCTCAGCCCCAAAGTGAAACCCTGGAAAGGGAATTGCTTCATAACTGAGGCCTCATGGGCACAATACATGTCACTTTAGAGAGTCATGGCTTTCCCCAAATAACCCTGGGAACTGTAGTTTGTTAAGGGTGCTGAGTTGTTAAGTGGTCCCTATTCCTCCACCTCCAGAGAGCTACAATTCCCAAAGTAGTTTAACAACCAATCCCTCTTCTCTGGGAACTCTGTATGCTGCCTTTCCACATTATTGAACCCAAACTCTGGTAACCCACAGTGTAGGTGATCTGCAAAAAGTTGAAGATAGTGTATAATGTGAGATTTCCTGCAACATGAGCAGGATTATTAGATCAGGTCTTCATTTAGAAAGGACACTTAGGAGGCATCCCAAATTAAAGGCTCCATGTTGCTAGATATTTTAATCATTGTTTTATTATATGTTGTATCTTGCTGTTGCTGTTAGCTGCCCTGGGCTTCCATGGGATACTAAAACAAGAGATAAATGAAGAATGCTAAACAGCCACCTTACTCAGGGTGATGGGAATCCAAGCCTCTGCTTGGATTCAGTTCCCAGGAAGTTTTGTTCTCCCTGAAAAAACTAAGTCCAGCAGGAACGATGATGGGGACACTTGACTTCTTGGCAGCCCCTTAAATTTCCTGCAATGAAACTGTAGAGGCTACAGGTAAGCCAATGCTTACATGTCACCTGGGAGAAAGTGAATCACAAAGCGCATTAGAACAATAACCAGGTGCGAGTGCGTGTCTCCAGGGGAGAAAACGTAGCCTATGGAATTTACAATTAATGTTGGCGTTCAAAACTGCATTCAGCTTGCAGTTAAACACTTGCAAGATCTACAGCCTTGTGTTCTTTTGTGACAGGGCAAAAAGGATATTTACTCCTCTGACACTTATTTCTCTGGGTCTTTAAATTATTGTTATATTACCTTTCTGCTCCAAAGAAAATGTGTCCTTCAAAAGGTTTATGCCTTTCCAGTGAATCATTTTGGAGATTTATATCTGGGTGGTTTAGTGTGGAGAGTTGCAGTCCTAACACAGTTGCTCAATAAATGAAGAAGTTACTAGACAGTGCAAAAGAGACTCCTGCCGTTGTTTCATGAGAGGAATGGGAACTGCTCTTGAACTTGAGTTAATTTTCATTTTTATTTGAAAAAGGCCTTGTTTTTGTTTTTATCTTTAGGGTTGTTGGATG
Organism: Podarcis muralis; assembly: GCF_964188315.1. NCBI lineage: Eukaryota > Metazoa > Chordata > Lepidosauria > Squamata > Lacertidae > Podarcis > Podarcis muralis. Next base: position 47,917,502 of record NC_135659.1, read on the forward strand.
TGCTGGATTTTTAAAAAAGAAATTGGCTCTCTTATTTGCAACAACAATGCCACTTTGCAAAAGCCTGATGTTACCTGATATATATTAAATTCCAGAATTGATACGCTTCATATGCTTCCAGCAATATGGCTGCTTGTTTATTGCTGTTTCTAAAGGTTTTGCACCAGGGATGGGGAACCCGAGGCCTTCACATGTTAATAGACTCCAGCTCCCATCTTTTCTGACCATTGCCTATGCTGGCTGGGACTGATGGGAACTGAACTGCCATAGGTTCCTTATCCCTGCTTTACATCACTGGTGGTTCATTTGGGTGCATGAGCATTTAACAGTGCAATCCGGTGCATGAATTGAGTTTCAGTGTGTCCACTAGGACTTCCCTTGAAACAGTGTTTTGGCTTCAATTGCCATATTCACATCCATATTCACTCACAAACACACACTCCTGGAAAACTATGTATTTTAAAAACTGCCCTAAAGTTTTAAATCTTCAATATGTATTTCCTTCAGTGCTTGCAGTACTAATTGCTTTGCAACCGTGCAACAAGGCTATGATTTGTGATGCTGAGAGTGCAGCAGTTGGCACAACCTTCCTAGCTACATATTTGTTACAGCAGGAAAGATATGCCACATTCTTCCTTTCTTATCACCCCCACCCTCACCACTTTCCTCCTACAACTAGTGCAGCGTTCTTTCATTCGTTTTTCACCACAGCAAGGATCATCCCAGTTTCATCTTCCCTCTTTCTCAGCCTTCAACTATCCCTTGACATCTGTATATATGTCAATTGCTTAAACCACACTAAGGAGAGCTGCTTTTTAAACAGAGATAGCCTGCACGGTGCCCTCAATATGCTGATGGATTCCAGCAGTACTTTTCTTCTAGGGGAAAAAGGTGCCAGAACTGCGTACCCTTGAATACCCCCTGAAAAAAAACACTGGATTCCAGCTCCCATCAGCTCAGACAACATGCCCAATGGTGATTTGATGATGGGAGTTTTACTCCAGCAACATCTGGAAGGCTGGCCACCTCTGATCAAGAGTCATGCAACCAACTCAGCACCCCCAGATGTTCTTGGACTCAGCGCCCATCAGATCCCACCATTACACTGCCTGGGACTAATGGGAGCTGCAGTCATCTGCAACATCTGGCAAAGGCTGTTCTCAAGGTGTGGGTTATTACATACTTACCGGCCACCATGTCATGGATCTTCCAGCCAAGAAATAGCCTCCGACTGTTCCCCGACTGGCTCGAAGAGAAGACTGAAATGAAGAGGGAGGAAATAATGGCTTTGCAGCTCTGAAATGCACAGCTGAACACAGATTTATGCCCACCCAGGACCTTAGATGGGAAAAAAGGGAGGAAACCTGGCTCTGTTCTATGCAGCCAAAAGGAAAAGAGATGTTAAATAGGAGCATCACTACAGTGCTATGTTGTTCAGTGAAGAGGCCTTTCTTAAAAACAAGAGACATCTAGCACCACTAGTCATTGCAAAACGGCTGACTTACCCATATTCCAACAGCAAGGACAAAGGCGAAATAAAGGACAACAACAATGATGTCTGGCACTTCAAAGGTAAGTTTCTTCTCTTCAGGCCTGGCAGTGGGTGGCTCAGTAGTGGCTGGTGTTTGGCTCATGACTGCCCAAAAAGGTGTCGCCTGTTGCCTCTTTATCTCACAATGGACTTCGGCACACGTTTCTCCTCATTACTCCCTTTTAATAATAATTAACTGGGTTGAGAAAGTGAGAATGCTGATGAAGAAGCAGGCAGGTCCATCAAAACAGACAATTCACACGTTGCAGCTTTGATACACTGTATGGATCTGTGCTGTTCAGCTGTAATGTTTGAACCAGCTAAACAACTTTTTCGTCACAGCTATTTCTCACATATATGCATTGTGTGCTGGAATTTTTAGAGAGAGTTGTGGCCAATTCAAAAATTTCAGCTGTAGCAGGTGCCTAATGTGAGTCCATAAACCAAGCCTGCATAACCTGGCTTGATATGTCATTAGTTGTGTGGATGAGACCAAGTTTCTAACCCCATTTCAGTTCAGGCTCCTGATAAATGTATGACCTTTGTTGATAGAGAGGACCCCCCTTTGTTGATCAACAGGGGGCGTGCAACCCTGTTGATTCTTCTTGACCTCTCAGTGGCAGAACATCGTGTGATTTTTGCTTGGCCCAATGGGCTTCTGAATGGCTTCCCGTAAGCCATCTTGAAGTGATTTACAGTATAAACAGGTCACCTGGTAGCAATCTCTAGCTTAACATTTTGAAGAGAAGAACATATTAGAAACAAAGGCAGAATTTCTACACTCCCCTCCTGGCTGATCCCTCCAGTTAAGGCACAAACAGATTAGGAGAAGAAAAGTCTTGTAGTAGAGATTTGCTATACCCAGAAGTGGATCATTTGTTGGGGCTTCCGGGCAAGTTTGTTGCTGCTGCTTCCTGGGAGTTGGGTTGGAAAGGACCCTGAGAGTCACCTAGTCCAATTTCTTGCTATGCAGGAATCTCCACTAAAGCATCCATGACAGATGACCAACCTCTGCTTAAAAACCTCCAACAAAGGAGGCAAGGAGATCAGAGCAGTGAAGACATTTTGGTGGCAGCACCAGATTGTCTCTGCTGGTATGCCTACACACCCTGACCTCTCAGCCATCTTTCCTCTCTCCTGGTGGGTGGCAGAGGCTGGGAAGCTCTGCAGTTCTGCCTCACAGGGTGAGCCACTTCTGGCTGTAGCTCTTGGGCTCAGGGCTGCTGCTCTAGAGTTAGATACCAGCTCAGTACTAACATCTTTTAAATAGGTAAGTAGAATAGGATAAAGCAGGATCAACATTGGGCAATGAAATAACCCAAGTTATTTGAAGGTGGTGGTTGTGGGGACTGGTTCCAGATCTGGTTATCTCTAATATTGCCCAAAGCAGTGGTCTCCATTAGACAAGCTGTCTCTCTTCCATGACACTCTGACATTGGATGCATCTTCTTAGAAACAGCAAGCTTTCTCCAGGCCCCTTCCTTGGCATTTAAATACTGACAGCTGCAGCATCTCGTTTGCTGACGTGGCTGTACCACAGCTCGTGAGTCAGGGCAGGAGGAGGAATGTAGTTTAGCTCTGTGTGTCAGAGGGCTGAATTGCGCCAGAATTACTTTATTGATAATTGTTATGGAAACAGCTGTTATGCGGGCTTGACTGGTACACAGAACTATGGAAGATAGTGAAACCAAAACGAGGCTTGCCACATATAATGCTAACCCTGTCCCCAAAGTCTGGTTGTCAGAGCTTCCTCTTTGGCATAGATACTCCCATTTTCAGACGGGGAGCCATTTTATGCCGCAATTTAGATGGCTTCCTTGGTTCTTACAGACACAGGGTGAGTCGTTTCTCCTTCAAGTGGGGTGGAGGCGATGACAACCCTCCCAGCTAGCTAGCTAGCCAGCCTACCGTCACGCACAGAAACAGAACTTAGAGATGTTATGCTTACTGAACTCAGTGGGATTTAATTTTCAGTAAATGGTCACAGGCGCTAGCTATAACACTGTTTCACCAATCCTAATAAAATAGTTTTTCAAATGGCAATTTAGGAACCGTAAAGACAATGGTATCTATGCATTCATGGGTAGCACAGCACCATCTTGTGGGTAAAGTGGTAAAAAAATAAAATCTGCTCTAACATTCAGTCTGGATTATTTTTCTTCATTGGGGCCATCTACGTTTCCCCTCTGCTTTCATGTTCTCTGTGAGCAGAGTATATGCACTCTACACCTTGAAGTAGGTTGGCGAGGATTGTTTGCACGTCACACTTGTAAAGGACTTCCAGTTAACCTTTCACAATAGCAACACATTTCTTCATTAAACAAACACTGGTAGCGTCACAAAAAAATGAATAAGGACAATTGTGGAAGAGGAGAAAGTGTACCAGCTGAGCAAGGTAGAATAGGAGAAAGCTCGTCCTGTTAATGGAGTGTTTCTGCAGCCTAGCACCGGTTAAAAAGAAAAAAGCATCTAAGGGGATGCTTCCTACCTTTATAATAAATAAATTCTCACTGGCAGTCCTACTCACAGTCACAGGATTCTCTCCTTGTGGAGGTCTTAATATGTAGTCAGATAATAGCAACAGAGATGCTGGCAGGTGGGCAATCTGAGGATCTCATATAGCCTTGACATGACCTCCTGGGCACCTTCTCATGTTGCTCAGTCTTCCATTCTCTCATAGTTCCCTCCTCCTTTCCTTTTTGCTTCCTCCTTATTTTCAGAAAGTGTTTCCTCATCTTTCTATGCATTTTCAGGACAACTGAAAGGGGCAATACTGTCTGAGTTGGCGGGCGGGGATAAATTTTTCTCCTGCTGTCTGAGAATAAATTGGTAGACTTCTGCCATTTGTGTGTATAACACACTAAAATCAGAAAGGAAGTACTTTCCCTAGATTTCTAGATTAGGAGCTGTATTGGTCTGCTGTACTAAGTGTTCTGCATTCCTATTACAGGGCTTACTTCTGAGCAGACCTGCATGGGATTAGGAATTCCGATCTGGCATAGACATGGTGACATCTGAATCAGGAATGCCATTTTTTTGAAATTAGTTAGTCCAGCATCTTTTTGTCTCTGCCAGCTTTGGTTCAATCCACCACTGGCAAGCAAACATCCAACAGATTTTCCCCAAAACATTGCAGCAGAAATAAGGTTCTGAATAGATTTTGATAGAATAAAACCAAAGGGCTCCATCCCAAGAACAGGAAAAGGAAGCAAAGATCAGCAATTTAGACACAAATTTCCCACATTGTTACTAAATCACACAAGTCAGCTTCTAGGTTACTTATTAAGATTGCATAGGTGAGCTTGCAGGAATGGAAGCCACCATCAAATAATGAAGCAGCATTTTCTTGAACAAGGAGCCCAAACCATGTTTTTTTTTGCTGAACAACCTATTTAAACATTAACTTAATGTCGTGAAAGAGCCACCATCTCATTTCTTTAAGCAGCTGAAAGAGAGGTTTTAGGGAAATAGTTTCCTGATGCCTTTCCAGAAATATTATTTGAACCACTGTGTGACTTATAGGCAACCTTTGCTTTTTCACTACAATGATTTCTGCAAGAACCATTAGCAAACTGTAAAATCTTGTCTACGTGATGCACCTTGAGTATTTGAAATACTATTGTGTTAACTAGTAACTCCAGCATCCCACAGGTCTTTCAAGAAGCACGTCTACAAACATCTGTCTACAGGTAAGATTTAGGACGCTCAGGTCAGGAGATCACAATCCTTGAAGATCACACAATGTGAATATATGGCAAAAGGATACAGATCTATATCCATACTGCTTTAGCAAGGGGGGGGGGGAATCAGGGAAAATCAAAGGATACATAGCTGCAGACCAGACCCAATGGAGTCTGTATCCTAATCTGAAAACAAACAAACAATGACTGCATACCTACCATACATTTAAAGCACCAACCCCCAAAATCCTGGAAACTGTAGCTTATCCCTCGCAGTGCTACAATTATCAGCATTCTCAAACTACCATTCCCAGGATTCTCGGGGGGGGGGGCATGTATGCTGTGCACAAAGCCAACAGCAGCAGCTGGTATCCTTAGGCATTGCTAATGTGAGGAAATGACATTAAAGTAGCCATGTGTTCTACTCTGCAGAACACGAACCAAAGAACCTTCTAATAGAGGATCAACACTGGTTCAAAGATAAAGATCCCTAAGAAATGAGAACAGGAGCCTTAAAGTAACCCATCTTCAGTTAGCAGCTGGATGGCACATACATCAGGTCACAGTCTTCCTCATTATGGTGGGATACATTGCATTTTTATTTAACTTATAGTATTACAGTGGTACCTTGGTTCTCAAACTTAATCCATTCCGGGAGTCCGTTCGGCTCCTGAAACTGTTCGAAAACCAAGGCAGGGCTTCCGATTGGCTGCAGGATCTTCTTGCACTCAAGCAGAAGCCGTGTTGGATATTTGGCTTCCAAAAAAAGTTCGCAAACCAGAACACTTACTTCCGGGTTTGCAGCATTTGGCAGCCAATTTGTTCAGCAACTAAGCCGTTCAGGAATCAAGGTTCCACTGTATTTATTTCCTTAAATTTACATATATGCATGTGCGTACATATATGGTGGTGGTGGGGATAAATGACGTCCCTACACATCACAGACTGAAAACCTCAGAACCCAGCTCAGTCTTTGCTCAGTGAATTAGACCTTTCTGCTCCCCTTTCCTCCAAATTGCATCAGAGGCTGATGGAAGGGGTGGCTTGCCCATCTCCATTCAAGACACAAAGGCTTCTGTTTCACTGAACTCTTGAATATCACTACATGTAAGTACAGTAGAAGCTGGGTACCATAAGAATGACAATTTCCTAGTGTTTCTAGTCTTCTGGCATGCATTGCACATTCAAGGGACTGCTTGCTTACAAAGGCTCCCAGAAGCATTTGGCGTTGGCTATCACACCCTCCTGGCCATGCCATCACTCTCAGTAAGTACTGGGAAGTGGGCCAGGTAAGTACCTATTCACAAGATGACAGCTACAGGATTTGTGAGCTGGTAAAGAACTCCCATCCATGTGTGGTGCATCTGGGAAAATTGGGTGCCATGGAAAATGCAATTCTACCAGCTCCACCTGGCTGTCTACCAGCTCCACCTGGTACGCAGGCTGAGACCCTACCTGCCTGCGGACTGTCTTGCCAGAGTGGTGCATGCTCTGGTTATCTCCCGCTTGGACTACTGCAATGAGTTCTACGTGGGGCTACCTTTGAAGGTGACCCGGAAACTGCAATTAATCCAGAATGCGGCCACTAGACTGGTGACTGGGAGCGGCCGCTGGGACCACATAACACCGGTCCTAAGAGATCTGCATTGGCTCCCAGTACGTTTCTGAACACAATTCAAAGTGTTGGTGCTGACCTTTAAAGCCCTAAACAGCCTCGGTCCTGTATACCTGAAAGAGCATCTCCACCCCCATCGTTCAGCCCAGACACTGAGATCCAGCGCCGAGGGCTTTCTGGCGGTTCCCTCATTGCGAGAAGTGAGGTTACTGGGAACCAGACAGAGTGCCTTCTCAGTAGTGGCGCCCGCCCTGTGGAACGCCATCCCTTCAGATGTGAAGGAAATAAGCAGCTATCTTCTCTTTAAAAGACATCTGAAGGCAGCCCTGTTTAGGGAAGTTTTTAATATTTAATGCTGTATTGTTTTTAACACTTGATTGGAAGCTGCCCAGAGTGGCTGGGGAAACTCAGCCAGATGGACGGGCTATAAATAATATACTACTACTACTACTACTACTACTACTACTACTACTACTACTATTATTATTATTATTATTATTAAACAGGTGCTCCACTTCAACCAGAAAGGAGATCTGGGGCATGTGGGACAAGATATTAATAACTCTCAGATATTTAATGGCAAGAAACAATGTATTGCCATTTTGGTGACATTCTTATTGTTCCATAATAATTGTAGCAATGTTGTCAACAGAGTTCAGACTGTGCTAGCAGTCTACAACAAGACCATGGGTAAAACCATTCATTTTTATTTCATTTTATTTCTTCATTCATTAAAACGTTTATATACCATCTACTACCTCAGCTTCAAGGTGGTAGTCAACGGCATGAGTATTAAACTGCATCAGTACTGAAAGCATTATATAGAATAAAACACAGCTCCAATAATAAATGCTGGAAATGTAATGAGACTGAAGGTACCTTTTATCACCTTTGGTGGACCTGCCCGAAGATTAAAGCCTTTTGGGAAATGATCTATAATGAAATTAAGAAGGTCCTTAAATGGACCTTTCCTAAAAAACCTGAGGCTTTTCTCCTGGGCATGGTTGGCCAACTGGTGTTAAGGAAGGATAGGGCATTTTTTATGTATGCCACCACAGCAGCAAGGATTCTTTTAGCAAAGTATTGGAAGACACAAGAACTACCCACGCTGGAAGAATGGCAGATGAAGGTGATTGACTATATGGGACTGGCGGAGATGACTGGCAGAATCCATGACCAAGGGAAAGAGACGGTGGAAGAAGACTGGAAGAAATTTAAAATATACCTTAAAAACTGTTGTAAAATTGATGAGTGTTAAAATGTCAAAGGATTGGGAAATAGAGAATTGCAGCTGTAATTGATAAGTTAGAGAAGAACTTAAAAGAAAATGAACTGAATAATTAGTTAATTGGGGGAGTTGCTGAAGAAATGTAAAAACAAGGATGCAGAAAAGGGGAGGCATGGGGAAGTCCGGGAAGTAAGGTTTATGAAAAGAAGGTTATGAAATTATACATGTTTAATGTTTGTTTGTTTATGTATTGTGTATTGTTTGTGTTTATTTTGTGTTTGGAAAATCAATAAAAAATTTTATAAAAATAAAATAAAACACAGCTAAGCAGAGCTAAAATAAGGTAAAATAAACTAACCTATTGAAATAAAGCAGCAACCAAGTTCTGGGAAAATAAATGCAATGGTTACACAAGAGCTTGGGTTGGTGGAAATGCGGTAGAATTTCCTTTTCTTTTCTGTACAAATTGTACATATGAATACAAGCTATCCAACTGCAGAACCCCTTGCACAAGAGGAGACACTGGAACAGGACAATCTGCAAGGAGGGGGAACCTGTGGCCCACCAGATGCCATTGGACTCCAGTTCCCAGCAGCCCCTGATGGCTTGGGCAATGATAAAAAATGGTGGGAGCTGTAGTCTACAAAACTCATGCAGGGCCGCAGGTTCCTTATTCCTGAGCGAGTGAAACAAGTTCATTGCCAATCTTTTTAAACTTAGCACTACATTGGATACAACCCAAAGAAATTGCAATGGGTTGGACTAGATGATCTTCGGGATCCCTTCCCACTCTACAAATCTCTGGTTTTCTATGCTGCAGGGCTTCCCAAGCCAGCATTCTTCTTTCCCTTATGTCCTGCTTGCCCTGCCCTTCCACAGCTCCTGAGTCACTCGCAACTCCTGTTGCAGATTGAAAGCAAAGTGCACCTCACGAACAACAACATAGTCATTTCGTGATTCATAAGTGCTCCTTTCAAAATAATAGCTGAGAAAGATGTATTTTTATCTTGCAAGATACTAATAGCAAAGCTATTAGGGGAGAAGAGCCATACATCCAGAGCTTTTATAATTGGAAAACATCAATACCACATAGTGGCTTTATAAAGTTTTGTTACAAATGTTCCATAGGATGGGTTGTATTGTTAGAATGCCTATTTCTTCCCAACTGATAAATTCAACCCTGCTATGGTATCTTTAGGATAATCCTGGCCCTTGAATGATGCCGAGTTCTACAATACCTTGAGCTTCTGTCTCCTTCTCTCTTGCCCTTTTCCTCCTTCTATTGCCTCACCTTACTTTTGGCTCATCTCAAAGTGGAGGCTGGCTGGCTGGCTGGCTTGGACACTCCTCGCTAGCACTCCTTGATGTGTGCTTGAGGCAGCCTACATTTCTCCTCCCTCCCTCTCATCCCTGTGTTTGATAACTTGAAGCCGGGGCTGAATGACATTTGCTTTGGCTTGGATTATTTACATACACTGTGGTAGTTTCATTCAAAACCACCTGACCAGAAAAACCGCTCACAGTTGATCAGACTCCACCCAAGACCAGTTGCAGATTATCACAGATTACCTAGCTCAGTGTCTATCAGATGAGCACCTGCATCGACTTCCTGAATGTGTGTTTGTCCCATGACAGCTTAAAAAGGTGAATAGGCATTTTTCTCAAGGAGCGGTTTTGCCACTGCCTCCTTCAAGCAGGCAGGGACGAAACCCTCTCTAGCAGCGGATTTAGGGCAGTGTGGGTGCTTCCCCCACGCAGGGCACTGAGCTGAAAGGGGCACAAAAATGAGAACATCCATAATTGAGAAGATCCATTTGGGGGTGCTAAATTTTGGCCTTGCACAGGGAGCCATATTACAAAAGATTGCCAAACTCTACCCCTGAAACATTTGAGCCTTACTAAACTGCTGGAGAGTGGGATGCGGGTGCCGCTGTGGGTTAAACCAGAGCCTAGGACTTGCCAATCAGAAGGTCAGCGGTTCGAATCCCCATGACGGGGTGAGCTTCCATTGCTCGGTCCCAGCTCCTGCCAACCTAGCAGTTCAAAAGCACGTCAAAGTGCAAGTAGATAAATAGGTACCACTCTGGCGGGAAGGTAAACGGCATTTCCGTGTGCTGCTCTGGTTCGCCAGAAGTGGCTTAGTCATGCTGGCCACATGACCCGGAAGCTGTACGCCGGCTCCCTTGGCCAATAAAGTGAGATGAGCGCCGCAACCCCAGAGTTGGTCACGACTGGACCTAATTGTCAGGGGCCCCTTTACCTTTATCTTTAAACTGCTGGAGAAGTCCTTCTAGGAAGTGGCCCATGCCTGTTGGTTGCTTACATTAGTGATCTATATTACAGAAGAAGAGGATTACCGTACTTCCTCTTTTCTGGTGCTAAACATCAAGAAAGTAGAGAAACAGGAGTGACTTGCTCTGGTGCTCTTCCAACAAAAGGTGCTTGTTCCCCAGCCAAATACCTGGGCAATCCCTTTTGGCAAGTGAATTATTAGTAGACAGTAATAATAACCATATTTCACACTGCGTCTCTAAGTCTTAGAGTAAATGTCAGGGAGGGAGGGAGGGAGGGAGGAAGGAAGGAAGGAAGGAAGGAAGGAAGGAAGGAAGGAAGGAAGGAAGGAAGGAAAGCGCAGGCCAGATCAGTGTTGAGACTAAACCACTCCTGGTGACAAACATACTCATCTGACAAATAAAAGACAACCCATGGCTTGACTTAGCATTACATGCAAAATGGGTCACTATATGTAAAACACAATAAATGGTATGGCAATACTATGAAGTATGTAAGGTTAGAAAGTGACACCTCTTTCCAGGTGACCACAGTTACTCTGAAAATCAACCCCCTTGAGTTGTTATTTAAAGCTCACAAGTGTAAGAAAGCAAACAGTAGAATTTAAGATCAGGTGACACTCTCACACCGAAACTGTTGTGTTGGCTTGATTAAACAAATGCACTCAGGGCTCATGACAAAGCAATCAGCATCTTTCAAAAAACTAATTTTTGGATATGAGTACTTGTGGGGGTGGCAGTGGAGAAAACCTTTTATAGCAGTGATTTTATCAAAAGCTCCAAATGCATTGGGTATCTCATACAAACACACATAATTTTATTTGTCACATTTCAAACCATGTTTAAAGCAGCTTACAACATGACCACAACTTGACAAAGGTAGTCACAAACAAAAAATAAAACATTTAAAAGTACACAACCAAACTGAACCAACTTACACAGAAATCACAAGATCTAAAATAAAGATGCCAAAACAACCCTTTCAAAAGCCCCCCCCCCACTCTACCCTGCCCCAAAGTTTGTTCAGCAGGTTCAGCTTTTGTAGCTGGAGTCAGTCAGGGCCCTGCCCCCCCCCCAGGCCAGGTAGAAAAGGCCTGCAAGGTAGGGAACAGGTCTCCCAGGACTCACAGCCAAAATGGCCATTAAAACTGGCTTTTTCCTTTTAGTTCAAGGTAGATAATATCCTATCCTGCTTCAGTGTGAGGGACTGCTGGGGTTCTGCCTACTGCACATGGCTTTCTTGCAGTATATCCCTTTAAGATGGCCATGGTTGGTCCCACCACAGCCGGGCCTTTCAGAGACCATGCTGGTGAGAGCCTGCACCCTGAACAATAAATCAGGCAGTTTCATGGCTCTCTCATTTGTCAGCCCAATAAGTGAAAGGAGGGAAAGCTGGTTGAGATCAGGCTAAAGGAGGAACAGGATCAGGAGAAGGGCTTAAACAGTCCCAGTACAGAGTGGAGGGAGCAGGAAGATGGAGAAGCTGAGCCAGGGATGTGCCCAAAGATAGGATCTACAAGACCCAAAAACTGGCAGTTCCTAGCGGTCCCAGGCAGTGGATCTCATTTCTTAAATCTCAGGGAGGTGTTTGGGCACTGTCTCCAGAGTCCTATAGGGAGATGCTTAGAGATCCACTGAATCTTTCTCTTATTTCCTTCGCAGAACCACCTGGAGTCATCAGAAAAGGATCTCTCCTCCCAAGTGGCAGTCCTAGACTGAGAAGGCAAAAAACGTTACCGCCCACTTCCTGAAAGGAAACCAAAGGGCATGAGTCAGCCACCAGAAGGAGCCCCAGTTTAGCTGGCCAAATGATTTAGCTTGATCCTTGATGCTGCAAACGCACCATTTTCAGGCATTTGTATGGGTCTACCCAGAAAGGATGGCAAATTAGAGCTCACCATGAAGGAAAGCCAACACTTCTAGGTTTACAAAAGCTTCATTTAACTAGACATGTCTTGCCCTGTTCCATACAGGTAGGTCTGTTATACATTCCCTAATGGAATTGTAGTGTTCATGTGATATAATATAGTCCCAATAATGACCCCTAGGCTGAATTTTGATTTTTCTGGGTTATTGTTTTGTAGCCATAAGCTGAAGGAGACAAGAGGGGAAAGCATGGAGCTGGTGGCTGGAGGCATTTGATGTAGGAACATACAAAGCTGCCTTATACTGTGCTCATCTTGCTCAGTACTGCCTACACTGACTGTAAGAGACTCTCCAGGGTTTCAGGCAGAAGCTTCTCCTAGCCCTACCAAGAGATGCTGAGAATTCAGCCTGGGAGCTTCTGGAGGCAAAACAGATGCTCCTCCACTGAGTGTCCCCTCAGCCACAACTCTCCAACACTGCCCCTAAAGAAAACCAACATTCTCTTATGTTTGTGGTTAAAAGGACTTACTTGGGCTGCAATCATACATATACACACTTGCAATCATCTACGTATACACCTTCTGTAGCCAAGTGTAGAATTGTACTGCTAAAGAAACTCCACACAGCCTTGACACAGAATAGAAGAGTCTGCACTTGTCTTTGGACAGGGCAGAAGGTTTCACATTCATCCTCCTGCGGAAAATGTTATGAATCGTCAGGTTTTACAAGTGATAAGTGTTCACCATTATATTTTACCTGATTATGAAGGACAGCTCCCCTCTAGCAATGTCATCTGCCATAAAACACTGCCATAGCAATCCATCATTTTCTGTCTTATTCTCCCCCCTAATGGCCATTTTGAGGAAGTGTGCTTCTAAGCGCCTTTCTTCATTTCTGAAACTGTGTTGGAAATCATTATGCTAGGGTTTTTTTGTGTGTGGAAAAAGCAGACAAGGGCAATTTCCCAGACTTTGCTTTTCATCTCACAATACAGGAAACTTTTTGCTGACACACTGATTGGAAATTATTTATGCAAAACCACCACCACCACCTACCCTTCACTAGAAGGTCTCAGGGCAGGCTATATCAATGTAAAATACAACATTAAAAACAATTTAAAACAAATTACAGTTGCAGGAATAGGGTGGAACCTCCTTCTGTTTAAATGTCAAAGGCCAAGGAGAGGCAATTCCACAACTTAGGAGCTGCCACTGAGAATTACTTCTCCTGTGCCACCACCAACTTGAATGTCTGAGGGGACTTGAACTATCAAGAGGGCCCCCTCTGCTGATCCTAACAAGCAAAAGAGTCTGTAGGGAAAGAGGCAGTCTTTCAGATATTTGTGGCCTAAGACATTTGGGATTTTAAACACTAGCATGAGCACCATCAATTGGACTTGGAAACAAACTGGCAAGCAGTGCAGCTCTTTAAAAATAGGGGTTATATTAGTTCTAAGTGGAAGGACAGCTAATAACCTGGCTGCTATATTTTGGATTGGTTGAAGTTTCCAATTTGCCTTCAAGGACAGCCAACCCTTGTATGTGTGTGTTGCTTACTTTAATACAAGGACCACAGCTATTATTATTATTAGAAGAGAAGAAGAAGAGTTTGGATTTGATATCCCGCCTTTCACTCCCCTTCAGGAGTCTCAAAGCAGCTAATATTCTCCTTTCCCTTCCTCCCCCGCAACAAACACTCTGTGAGGTGAGTGGGGCTGAGAGACTTCAGAGAAGTGTGACCAGCCCAAGGTCACCCAGTAGCTGCATGTGGAGGAGCGGGGAAGCGAACCCGGTTCCCCAGATTACGAGACTACCGCTCTTACCACTACACCACACTGGCTCTCGATTATTATTATTATTATTATTATTATTATTATTAGGGCTTCCAAAAAGTTATGCTTTGAAATAAACAGTTGTGCTTCATTCTAAATTAATGGCAAATACCTCACACACTTTCATGGGGGACAAACAGCTCTGTATATTCTATCTGTTTAAGGGATATTCAGTCCAGTCTTAATGCCAGTCAGAGATACCTCCTCATACACTTACACAGATCAGTTTTGTCCCCTATGAAAGTGTGTGGGGGTATTTGGCAACTTTTGGAAGGTAGCCTCCCTTTTAAAGTTGAGGAGGTAAGAAGTTTTCCTTTTTCCTTTCTCAGAGTGTCTATGTGGGTTTTGGCCTTTTCCTCTCCAGAGGTGGAACAAAGCAGAAAAGGATGAGGGTGGTTCTCTCCTCCTGCAACCCCACTGCAAGGGGGAGCAGATAGAGAAGAGAACCAGCAACTCCACTGGTGCTTTGAATTAGGTTCCTCCACTTTTCCCTGTCACTTCATACTCAGCAGGAATTTCTGGGGTTCTCATTTTGTTGCCAGAAGGTGGTGCTAATGTTGCATTAAGCACATTATATCAGTCGAACTTGTCGAAAAGCTCAGCTTTTGGATCATGTTGTAGGAAGAGAAATGTTCCACTAGCACGCTCTGAGCCGTTTGCTCTAATGCAATGTGCAGGCCTGTTTTTCAATAGTCGGAGAGAATGATTCACTAGCAAATGAAGAGAACATTTATGAGTCTGCCTGTCCCCTGCCAAACACTAGGGGATGTGGGGGAAGAGGAACGGGAGGAAGGAGTTGTGTCATCTGGGAGAAAGAGCAAAGGGGCAAGGCAGGTGCAGCTTGCTTGGAGACAATCTAAACAAGAGGGGAAACCATCCCTTTTTGCACATATTTTAATATCCTTTCCCCTGAACTGAGCCAGCAGACAGTAGGGAGCAATGTTAGCTGTGCTCTGGAGCCGGGACAAATAGAAACGTTACACTCTGTTAGTTGCAGCCAGAGTTATTAAAAAGGTTGCACAGCAGTTCGGAAAGATGGTCGCCTAGAAAATAAAGGAATTCACCCTTTCCTGTAATATTGCTTGGCGAAATATATGTTGTAGCCATAGCCATCTTTTTTAGTGTGGCTAACCTTTTTGAGGATGAGGGCTGCATCACCCCTCTAGTGGTCAGTGAGGAGTTTGGACTGGCCTGAGACATTTTGGACCCTGGCCCCAATCACAAAATGGTGCCCCCCTCCCCACCAGGGAAGAAGCAGGGAATGAAGATCTACATCAAGAACAAGGGGTGGATAAAGATCTACAAGGAGAAGGGGACGACAGAGGACGAGATGGTTGGACAGTGTTCTCGAAGCTATGAACATGAGTTTGACCAAACTGCGGGAGGCAGTGGGAGACAGGAGTGCCTGGCGTGCTCTGGTCCATGGGGTCATGAAGAGTCGGACAAGACAACAACAACAAAGATCTACTTCTTCGGGATCTTCTGCCCCTCTGGAGCCTACTGCCTGAGGCGGTCACCTCACCATGCCTCATGGATGGGCCGGCATTGGCAGCAGCGAGACAGTGATGCCCTTCTGGTGCCAATGCTGTATTCATCAGGGCAGGGATGGAATGGTGGCAAGGGTCAGAGAGCTCCAGGTTGGCAGTGTACTGCAGGGGTGTGCACAACCCCTGCAATATTTCTGAGAAATTTTATGTATCCTCCTTGACCTTTTTTGGGGTGGTGGTGGAGGGATTTTGAAAGGACTGGTTCAGTGGTCAAATGCACAGGGGTGTATTGGGGGTGACACTGTGAGCATCAGGGTGCTCACAGACTCACAGTCTCCCCACACTTGTTTTTCCAATACATGGGTGGGGGCGATGTCTGAACTATTGTATTTCAGAATTAAGGATGTCTCACAGCCCATGTATGCCTCCTCTCACTGTGTTCAGTGACCCTTACTCCAAAGCCCAGGTAAATGTGTGGTTTGTGACCTTAATCTGTGACCACCATTCGAGCCTCTGTTTGGCCTATACAGTATTCCCCCAAAATGTGCTCAGCAAATATCAAGTGGTCCCTGGGGGCAGTGGCAGATTTATGTATAAGCTAAACAAGCTATAGCTTAGGGTCCCACTCTCTTGGGGCCCCCAAAAAATTAAAAGGAAAAAACACCTGGATATACATTTCCAAAATATAAGATAAAAAAACACACACACAACCAAATAAAATGGCTTTAGATACCTATTACCGTAGGTCCATAAATTACCACACAGCATATATTTAACACAAAAACCAGTGACAATTTGTTGTTGACAAAGGACAGCTTGACATATAAAGGGCCCCATTACCTTCAGTAGCTTAGGGCCTCATCAGACCTCAATCCGGCCCTGCCTGGGGGTTAGAAGTTTGGGATGCACTGATACAGGACATGGGAAATAGACTTTGTCAAGTGTCATGATCACTCAACAATTGTTTTAAAAATCTGCACTCCAATGCAAATGACTTGCCAGGGGAAGAGTTCAGCTCATTTCAAAAGGAATGATGGGAAATCCTCAACTCCTATCGTTTCACTCAGCTGGACCTTCCTCCATCAGGTTATTTCTGTGGGGGGAGCAGCAGTGAGTCACAGATGCCACAAGCAAGACTGGTCTCTCTCCCCCCCCCCCCAATTTGAGGCTGCAATGAACTGAAAGGACTGTCTCTTCTCAGGCTGATTCTTTTTGAAAGCAAGCCACATAGCCCTGGTCTGTGTTTATTTTCCCCTCAAATTAGGGCAGCCTGATTTTAATTGTGAGATCTACTATACTAAGTCATGTTTGTGCAGCTGTCATCAGAAGTCTATGTTTGGGTATTTGCTCAAGACCCGGCTGCATCCCCCCACCCCCACCCCAAGAAAGGGATTTTTATTCACACAAGAAGTCTCTATATTTTACTAACTCATCATTCCAAGATATGCCCTTGTTTGACATCTGTTTATGCATGCTGCCATGTGCTGTAGGGTTGAACCGCGTCAACTGGAAAGATTGAGTCTATCACATGATGTGTTTGTGGTGGGCAGGAGCTAGAGAGGGAGCTGCTGGCAGATCTGGGGGTGGTGATCTTCAATAGATGGGCAAGGATTTCTGGTTCACAACTGTACATTAAAATCACTAACCCCCCCCCCATTCTGCCCTAAATTATATTTCTGAAATTAATCGGAAGTGGGCTTTTTTTTAGGGTGGAAGGACTGAGTTCTGTTCAGTTATGGCAACTGAAACAAATTCTTGGTGTAGTGATTTTTGCACCTGATTCTGATTAGTGAATTTTGGGGTTCTGGTAAAAAAAAAAGTAGATCCTGCAAGCCTGAAGTCTACAATACCCAATATATCTCCGCTCTGAATAGGAAGATTGCAAAGCAGCGGGTCCCAAACTCCCCCCCCCATAAACTATTTGAAAATTGATGAGCATCTGGCCAGACCATCCTGCTGTGCTATATACTGTATGATTTTTAACTGTATTGTTATTGCTTCTTTTATTTCTTGTATTATTCCATAATTCCAATCTACTGGAATAATTGAAAAAAAACACCACAGTTATTGAATTCCATGTAATTATTATTGTATGTAATAAAAATACAATCTAATAAATAAAAGAAGCAATAAAAATACAATTAGAAACCAACATGTTTAATGTGGACTTGAAATAAGCTTGTAGACTACTTTTTTAAAAATAATAATAATAATCAACAACACCTAGAAATGATCATCTTGTTACAAATCTCATGGTAGAACAACAGAGCCTAGCTAAAGCTTACAGGACAAAGTAATTAAAATAACTTAATTGTATTATCCTAGTTATCCAAAAACTAGATCCAATACAAATTGCATTTCACCTACTCAGCAGATAATTAGCAATTCTAATCAGACTGCTTCTGATTCTCAAAAAATGAGCAGGACCCCAATGTTTTATTGCATGATAGTTCATAATATATATTTCCTCAGGGAATCAGTAGATCAGAAAGTTTGACATTTTCTGCTTTCTAAGGGTCTGTGCCTACTTGTGGTTTATGGCTCTTCTACTAAGTGACTCTAGTCTAGAGAGCCTCAAGAGCAGCACTGCTGGATGTGTGAGAATTCAGGAGGATACACAAGAATAACGGGCCTCTGTACAAGTAGGAAGCCCTTCCATTCTCAAACAGAAATGCACAAGACTTCAGGGTTGCTCAGTGCAGCTCTAATATGGGTAGTGCTGAAAATGCTAATCAGCTCATTAATACAAATTTGCAGAATATTCCTTAGAGGTGTATTGTATCTGTCCGTACCGGGAGGGGACAATTAGCTTGTTGTCTAGGTTCATGTCTAGTGCATCCTCTAAACCAGGGGTGGCAAACTGGATCTAGCCAGTGGGCCAGATCATTATCTCCACTCCCCACACTCCTGCAGGCCATGTTTGACATGTGCGTGGGGCTACCTGCCCATCAATCACCTGATATTACAAATGACATCAGGTGAACCTTTTGCCTACATAGTTTGAAATCAAATAATATGAGCTAAAGCACAGCCCACAAAACTCCTTTCAAAGAGTTCTGTAAGACCCAACAATCAGCTTATTGTCATTTCTCGGTGAAGCTCATTGCAAAATGTTCTGTAAGACCAAACAATCGGCTGAGAGTGTGGTCTTACAGAGCACTTTGCAAAGGATTGTCAGTTCATTGCACAGTGCTTTGCAGGTCCTTACCTGTCCCACACCTGACATCACATATGACACAAGGCATACGGTGTGGTTTGGCCAGTGTAGGAGGTCTTGTGGGCCTAAATAGGTTCATGGACTGGAGGTTTCACACTCCTCCTCCAAACCTTCCTGTCCTGAACCCCTGGCCTACCTGGCAGCAAGTCAGTATGCAAAGTTCAAAGTCCAAGAGTTGATCCACACAAGCAAAGTCCAAAGGTCAGGAAATAAGGTTCAGGGTCAATCCAAGCAGCCAAGTCCAAAGTCCAGCCATCAGGATACAGTCCAGAGTTGAACCCAAAGCACAGTCTCATAGAGGTCCAGTAGCATCCAGATCAAGGTCCATTAAAATGGACAGTTGAGCAGAAACAACACCTCACCTCTGCTTCCCTTTTGTATATTGTATGCTGATTTCAGCACCTGGGCTTGATGAGGCAGGTGACCCTCACCTGTTCTGAACCTACTGCAGCTGAGGAATCAAACATCTCCTCCCAGAGCTAGCGAGCTCCACCTGGCCAGCTAGGGAGCTGGGCTGTGGGCCCTTGCCTGCCTCAGCCTCCTAGAGCGCCCCTCCCACTGCTCCCTATGCCCCCAGAGCCTGCTGTGTTCATGAAGACAGGGCCCCTCTGTGGTAATGGGTCCTGCTGCTCTGGTTCCTAGGCGCTGACCCCCATCCTCTCACTACACCAACCTCTCCTTCCCCACCCCCAGCTTGCCCTGGTGTGTCTCAGTGCCAGCTACATCCCTCACCAGGATCCTCTTCCTCCTCCCCATTGTCCTGCCAGTTCATGACACTTCCTGAACAGGAAGCAGGCATGTTGACTTACCAGCCACCCCCATGGCAGAAGTAGAGGGAGTTCTCCCTCTCTTCTCCCAGCCTTAAAAAAAAGAGTGACTCTGGCTGTTACAAATAGCAGATGAGGTGGTAAACCTATATCTGGGTTGCACCTCTTCAGAATTCAATTAGAACAGCTCCTTATGAGTTTATATGAATTATAAACGTGAGACAAGCAGCTATGAGCATCACGAGGACAAGGAACAATGCATTCCCACAGGGTAGTGCCTAAAAGCAAAGGGCACAGCGGAAAAGTTTATCGCTGCACACAGTGCCAAGACACATGTCGTGATCTATCTTGAATCACTTGGGAGTCCCACTGTTTTTTAATGAGAGAGAGCTATGCTGCAGTCACAAACCCACTTACTTAAGCTCCATGGCCTTAATGGGACTTCAGAGATGGCATGCATTAGAGTGTGCTATTAAGCACATACTAAAGTCTCCCACTGAAATAAAACAGAGTTCCAAAGTGCATAACCTTGGCTGGGCTATTTTGCAAATCACTTTGTATATTATGCAAAATATAGACCTTCATTTGGGACTGTTAACTTCATAATCTTGCATAAAGCCAATATTTCTTTTTTAAAAAAATAACAGATTTTAAAGAACTTTTGACATATTACCCCTTTCAAAATTCCTGAGGGACATTGAACTGCAGATACTTCCAAATTGCTTTTGAATCATGGAAGATATCAGAGATGCTGGAGGAGACATTCCATGGGGAATTTCTGATCCATTTGCTTATATCTTCTCCCTTTGCACTGCTGATCCTCATGCTTAATCGTCAGCCCAAAGGTAAACTGTGGGAGGCTACTGGGGTATTTCAGGCACATCAGTGAGATACCAATGCACTCTTTCTCTCTCCCCCCTTTAAAAAAAAATATATTTTCTTTGCATTCTGATAACTAAAATATGAATTAATAATCAGATCAGCCAAAGTTACAGGTCAGACATGCTGAAATATAAAACAGATGTCCCACCGTAACAGAGGATGGATACATTATTGGACAAGAATCTGTCATCAGAAGCTCACAAGCACAT
Organism: Podarcis muralis; assembly: GCF_964188315.1. Classification (NCBI taxonomy): domain Eukaryota; kingdom Metazoa; phylum Chordata; class Lepidosauria; order Squamata; family Lacertidae; genus Podarcis; species Podarcis muralis. The sequence goes on from NC_135659.1 coordinate 47,938,106, forward strand.
TTTGGCTTTCGTATTGGAATTACTTATTGCAAATGATGGACTGTCATCTCAAAGAGCTCACTCCCTGATTTGCCATATCCCATATGCTTCTATCTATTTGCTGGTAGCATTAACAGTTTGGCATATATTCTGGATCTATTTGCCTAAAGGCAAGAAGAGGAAAAGCTGTACTATGTTTGTGTTCCTCCCAACTATACCTCTCTGTTAAGCCTAACACTTGTTTTTTCTCACCAACAGGAGGATCATTTGATCAGCACTGCTGATCAAGGGGTTTGTATAAGATGCCTAATATGGTGTCTGCTCAGCACCCACAGAAAACACAGGCACTTGTGAAGTTACCACTTCCAGTGCTTCCACTTGAGGTAGTCTGCATAAAGACTCAAAATAGTGTGAGTCTCCCTTCTAATTCCTGAATCCAGGCAGGAATTCAACTGCTGGACTAGCCAAGCCAGCCTGTGGCTATAGAAGAAGCAAGACCCTCTTGGTGTGCTAATATTGTGAACCTCTCCATTACAGGCTCAGGTTGTATAAATGTATAAATAAACCATACATCATAAAGACACCACAGTCTCTACTGTGCCTCATTCCAAAGGAAACATGAACCCTGGGCAAGCATATGGAATCTCGCACCACTGAGAGGTTTGGGTGGCATGCAATATTGTTAAGAAGTCCACTCTGTATTTTCAGAGCAGTTATCTAGAGACAAAACGTATTTCAATGCTGACCCACCTGCTGATTGGGAAGTAATAATAATAAAATAATAACAATATATATTACGCAATGAGAAATTGTTTCATCTGCATTAACCTTTTCTCCCTGTAAGGTGTTATTATGTGTTGTCAATATGATTGGCTGCTGTGGAGTTTATAGTTTCAGGCGACTTCTTCATGTGGCACATCTGCAGAGCTATCGGATATTTAATATTTCTGATTTGAAGTGCTTCCCTTTTCGCCATTATTATTGTTATTTCCCCCCAATCAAATAAATAAGCTTCCCCCCAAAAGAATGGTCCTTATGGCTATTTGAAACAAACAGGGAGCAGTTGTCAAGTGTGCACCAGTCATAATCATAACCATGCTCAGAAGCCTTTGTTGGTTTCAATGGAACCTAATAATAACTCAAGTGTTGCAACATGGCTAAACAAAATTGCTTCCTGGCAGTGACATCCTTTTCCCCCATTTGCCTAGCTGTAACACTGTTAATAAACTGTTGAGAAAAAACAGCTTTGCTGACAGAACCCAGAAGCCAGGCCTGTATATAGTGTGCCATGCACATAGATATTATTAGTACTGGCAAAGGAAATTGAAACTGGTGCTGGAAATAAAAAAGGCGGGGGGAAAGAAGGAACCAGAGTCCTTGTCATGTGGAATAGTGGCTAAGTGAGAAAGGCTATTTGAATGACTCAGCAGAATTGGGCAGATTAAGTCAAATGAAATCGACCCGCTAGAAGAAATGGCCCAAGGAAAACATGCGTGAGATGAGACCAAAATAGATCATGTGATCAACAGCAGGAAACACACACAATGTACTGTACTTCATCAATGTCCTGAATACAAATATGGGTTGGCTTTGGTTATGAAGAATGAGAACCCTCTGTGGTGAATTGTAGCTGAAGAAGAAGGACAAGGCATCTCTGGGGTCTGGCTCAATGCCATTAAACTTGGTAGAAGGATTCTGATGATTTGCTTCTGTTTTGATGGGGCCCCTTGAAGTTAAGAGAACAAACTTACTCCAGAGGCATCTTTTGAGAATGCCACCATTGATTTCAATAACTCCAAGAGAGAGGGTCAATTTATTTGTTGGAAACAACCATTTTTCTGGGTGGAATTCCATTGGTCTGGGAACATTTGTCCCCTGGAGGAACCACAACTGCATATGTTAAGTGTGCCTGATGCAGGAACAGGGACTTACATGCAGGGGCGTCTTGCCCATAGAAGCAAGGGGCGAGGGGCGCCAGGGCGCCAAGTTCTGGAGGGTGCCAGGAAAGAGGCAGAGGCTGGCTGCGGCACCTCCCGGCATCAGCTCGCTGCCTTCGCCATGCCGTGTCGAAGCAGCGCCACGCCCGAAGCCTCTGCCTGCCGTGGCCACCGCAGCAAGGGCGGCAGGGAAGAGGCGGAGGCTGGGCATGGCACCTCTTGGCATCAGCTCACCGCCCTTGCCCACCTCGCTGAAGCAGTGCTGCTCCGCCTCTTCCCTGCCAGAGGAGCCGCCCTCCAGCCGCTGCCCGCCTCCTCCAGCCCCACAAAGGTGCCGGCAGTGCTGTAAAAAGGTCAGCAACTCTGGGAAATGGGGTGAGGTTGGGGCGCTGGAGGGATCTTTGCACCGCGGAGCCAGTTATACTTAAGACGGCCCTGCTTACATGCACTGAAAGAAAAAGCTGAATCATTCTTTTTTTAATGTTAATGATCAGTACTCTAGTGTTGAAGCTAATAATGTTCTAATCCCTGTAAGAGTTGCTACAATGGAATCCCTGATCTTTCAGATGCATATTTGGCATAGGCTAGAATACATTCCCCCCCAACCCAACCCCCCGTTTATTCATATACTTTGCAGATGGCAATGACCAGATTTATCCCATGAGTGAAATTTGTGCAGTCAACATTTCATAATAGAACTAAAGCACCTGCCGCTGGATCTGATGTGTGGTGCCTGGAGGACTTGTGTTTTAGGGGAAACACTCTGAATAGAAAACTGATTGCTAGATGTTATGAAACCTCATGAAAGGTTTGAGAAAAATGAAAACATATCTACACTGTCCAGCAGCTGACAAAGGTTCCAGAAAAAAAAAACATTTATCATAATGCCACCCCTGGGAAGCATTATGCACTCGGACACCGGTTCAGCAAAGGTTTTCGATCCTAACCTCAGTTCACTATTTGCAAAGCAGAGAGTTGCAAATATTGCATCCTCTTTGATGTCCTTTTATGATATCATAAATCTACTCAAAATGTCCTCTCAATGGAATTACAGAATGGAATAATCAGTGTGTTGCATTATTTGGATACCAGTGATACACAGAGAAACATTTAATATATGTTTTACTGTATCAGACAAAAAGGGAAAAATAATTTGCAAAGCCTACACAGTGCAGATAGATGGAACATACATATTTTTAATAAGTTGGATCGAAAGGTATCAAACTTACCAACTGTATAGGAAAAGTGCAATAACATGGGAAATGACATGACTGAGAAAAAAGATATTTCCCTTGTATTCTGTAATATTAATTTACTCTCCACTGTAACCCCTTCCCCCATTATGTGTATTTTAGGAGACGTGACTGTGGGTCAAGACTTCATTTAGTGCTATAATGAAAGTCTGTTTTAATAGACAATAGAATGCACAAAAGTGCTGTGCTGTATAATAAAGGTTGCATTAACAATAAGCTGGATGGATTGGCCTAAAAATGACCATTCAAAAAAACACCTTCCAAAGGTGTTTTTTTGCGAAGCATCACCATGACAACACACAAAATTGTACTGAGAGCATTCTGTTGCTGCCACAGGCATGGAGCCACTTTATGAATGATTCCCCTTGTACTGAACACTCACAACAAAGAGAATCTCTAACAAAATTATCTGGGTAACAAATTGAGAAGCAGTTGGGCTTGATGAACATAAAAGGGATTCCTTTTTTGGGTGACTCACCAACACCCACCCACCCCAAGTGCTATAATTAGTACTGTGCTAAATCTTTGCCTATTTTAATTTACTCCAATTTCACGGACTTTTGGTAAATAGGTCTAAAATATTAGTAGTTTTGGCACACACTTTATTTAGTCTGGAGCTATTAAGGTATTATGTGTTTCAAGTAGTGCTGAGTTTCTAGTAGTGCTGAGCTTAAAGGGGGTACATGTGAAAAAAATGTGTACTGTACTGTGAAAAAGTTCTTTCTTTTAGGGGTGAAAATTGAGGTGAAATTATCCACCCATTCAGAGTGGGAGCAAAAAGCAGCAGCCTCAGTCTGACTCCATATAATGCAATGCTAAGCCAAACTATGAGTTAGCATGAATCAGCAAGTTTACTGGTTCATAGTTAGAACATCATGGACACCTCATTCTTCCCTTGCTTCTACTGCCATGAGCTAAGTATCATGGTTTGCCTCATTCCAAACAAACCAAGAGCTGTAACCAAGGTGTTTGCTCTTGGCTTATGATTTGTGGTTCTAGACTTACCACTCCTGGGAGGCAAACCACAAACCTGGATCTACACATAGAAAGGATAATTAAGATGATGGATTATGCCGAAATGGCAAAACTTACCGTGAAGATCAGACACCAGGACGAGAAGGAATTTGAGAGACTGGAAAAAAATTATAGGCTATGTTAAAGAACACTGTAAATATGTCAAAACATTAGCAGGATTGGTGTAGCATTTATGAACTAATTTGAGATTTTAGTTAAATATGAAGAAGTGAAAATTAATTGGAAAAGTAATTATATGAAAGGGGAAGAAATGGAAAAAAAATGGAAACAGGGGGGTGGGGTGGGGAGGAAGTCAAACAAGATGAATTTGGTGTTAAGATGAATAGGAAAATGTTATTTTAAAAAATCTTGAAAAATAAAATATTTTTTAAAAACCTGGGTCTACGCATAATGCTAAGCCAAACTGTGGTTTACCTCCTGGTAGCATGGCAGTCACAAAACTGCTTAGTCAAAGTTTGGCGTAATGTTACAAAGAGTTACACATAGTGCTGTAGCAAAATCATGTTTGTTAAAGAACAATGTGTTACTTTGTATTTTTGTAACATTTATTTGTAATTATTTTAAGGCCATTCTGCAATAAAGCTTTGAAACTCGTTCTTGGGTTGGAGAGCAAATTCATATCTACTTTAAACAAGGTTGAGATCAGGGATTCTGCTTGCAAAAACTCTAACAATGTTTTCATAGCACTGAGTTATCACCAGGATGACTATGTGGTCCCTGATAGGCTAGGATCATGGAGTCAATATATTTAAAAAGCAAATTTAAAAAGTTTTTCTAAACCATTAGCAAGTTAAAGGGAGTTATATAAAATATAGCAGGCGTAGACGGACAGATCAAATAAACAAATCCTTCTAGATGCATGGTCAGTGATGGGTGATTTCAACATATGTGAACAAGTTGCTTTGTCTGCCTAAAGAATCCACTGAGCTCATGAAATGGCTTTGGGACTCAAAGAATAACTGCCTCATTATGGAAGCATGCCAGAGGAATCTTCCTGGTATTGTGAAGAAGTAGCCCCATGTTTTTCTCTGATGAATTGAATTATTAATTGGTTACAACAGGGCAGTTAATGGACTAACAAATTGGTTGACAGGCTTAATAATTTCATGTCAAAGGGCAGGAAAAGAAAACATAGATCAGCATTTCCCACCAAATAGTTTTGCCCCTTCCAGCCAGCTTGTGCAAAGAAAGACAAAACTTCTTTGATGAACAGAATATCTGAGCTGATTTATTTCATTCTAAACTGAACTGATAACATGGTGTGATAACGTCTCCACATACCTTCACTCAGACCCATTACCAAATGACTAAGCAATCTCCTGGGCATGCTTCTACAATTTTTTTTGCCAGCTTTCCAGGTCACTTGCAGGGACACTCAGAATCCCAGAGTGAGATCAGAGAGGTTGCCTTGCCTGCTGCTTAAAAAAAGGTAAAGGACCCCTGACGGTTAAGTCCAGTTGCATACGACTCTGGGGTTGTGGTGCTCATATCAGTTTGCAGACTGGCCTTTGTCCGCAGACAGTTTTTCTGGGTCATGTGGCCAGCATGAACCAGTGCAGTGCACGGAAACGCCGTTTACCTTCCCGCTGGATCAGTACCTATTTATCTACTTGCACTTTTTGGTGTGCTTTCAAACTGCTAGATTGGCAGGAGCTAGGACTGAGCAATGGGAGCTCACCCCTTCTGATCGGCAAGCCCAAGAGGTTTAGACCACAGTTCCACCTGCATCCTGCCTGCTGCTTACTTTGCTGCAAATGTGATCACAAGAATAGAACATATGCTTGGCAGTGCCAGTGCCAAACTTGCAGCACATTTCTTGTGGACTTCAGACCACCATTGTTCAATCATTTTGGGAAACAAATCATCTTAGAGCTTCTGCTTATTAAACAAGTCTTGTCTTTCTTGCATAAATTGTTGTTGTTGTTGTTAACTACTGCCCCCTTCATTCTAAGTCTCAGGGCAGATTACAGCAATTAAAACACAATGTCATACCCTCCAATATTCCGCATGAAGATAGAAACATGCTTTAGAATAGAATGTACTCATTTTCTTTAAAAAATATACACAACTTAGGGGCTGCCATAGAGAAGGCCCTCTCCTGGGCCATTCCAAGCTTCTGAAGGTGGTGTAACAGCCAATAAGGCCCACTTTGCTCAATACCTGAGGGGTCTGTAGGGAGGGGGGGCTGTCTTTCAGGTATTTGAGTCACTTTGGGCTTTCATCACTAATGTGACTACATTTAATTGTGTCTGGAAACAAACTGGCAACCAATGCAGCTGTTTTAAAACAGGTTATGTGAGATCTATGTAGATAGGACTGCAGGGTCAAGCTTTTTCCTTTCTCAAGAGTGGGGAAAGGATGGGCCACCTTAGCTGGTGGCACTCTGAAGCAACAAGACTCCCCACTCCCCTATCATGTAGCAAAGTAAAGGAAACTCTTTGGGGAGGTGGCATTTGGGCAGTGGGGTTAGATGAAGGCAAGATCTGATGTCCAAATGGTTGAGTATGCTAGACTGGTGACTTGGAGTGGCTGCTGAGACCACATAACACCCGTCCTGAAAGACCTACATTGGCTCCCAGTACGTTTCCGAGCACAATTCAAAGTTTTGGTGCTGGCCTTTAAAGTCCAAAATGGCCTTGGCCCAGTATACCTGAAGGAGTGTCCCCACCCCCATTGTTCAGCCCGGACACTGAGGTCCAGCTCAGAGGGCCTTTTGTCGGGTCCCTCATTGCAAGAAGTGAGGTTACAGGGAACCAGGCAGAGGGCCTTCTTGGTGGCGGCCCCCGCCCTGTGGAACGCCCTCCCATCAGATGTCAAGGAAATAAACAACTATCCGACTTTTAGAAGACATCTGAAGGCAGCCCTGTTTAGGGAAGTTTTTAATGTTTGATGTATTATTCTGTTTAATATTCTATTGGGAGCTGCATAGAGTGACTGGGGAAACCCAGCCAGATGGGCGGGGCATAATAATAATAATAATAATAATAATAATAATAATAATAATAATAGCTGGCCCTAGCAGAGAGATGGGACAGCATTTGGTGCTCCACTTCAGGCAGCGAAATGTCTTTCTTTAGCGCTGGCTGCTGCTTCTGAGTGACTTGACTTTGAGAAATCACTCCTTCCTTGAATTTTGAAGCAGGATGATTGGTTCCCATTACCCATTTTGCTGCAAGTGAGCCTTGGCAAAAAATTTTGCACCTCTCCTCATGGGTGCTGTGTGACTCCAGTGGCCATGGAGTGTATCATTTGAAGGTTCTGACCTTGAACGTAATCAGATAAGGAAACCATCTGAGGACCAAGTTGTTGGAGATAAATAGATTTATTCTCCCTCTCACCCAGTTTGAGTGGAATGATTTAGATCTGCAAAGTGTAAGGGCAAAGATTAATTGTATTTATTTATGTGAAATATTTGTATATTGCCCTTCACCCAATAGATTCCAAATCAGTGAGCTCTATAATGCACTAAAATAGGCAATAACGTCATATCCTGAAGCGGCAGCTAAAAAATAGATGGCAAACTAAGGCATTGCACAAATTAAAACCCCTAGGAAAATAAGTATGTTTTGATGTGGGGCTCCAGCACAGCTTTTGGGGAAAGTGTTCTATAACTGCGGTGCCACCACTGAAAAGCCCTCTCCTGTTACTGATAAGGAAAGTGTTGGGGGAAGTTTCAGCAAAAACATGACACCCTGCTCCAGCCATCACTACTACTCTTGGTAAATTACCAAGACCCCCTCATGGTTGCTCTTCATGACCAAAAGAAACTCTCTCTCACCCCTCCCCCCCCCCAATGATCCCATCACAAATCTCCTGCATAATGTATACTTTGTTCCTGAGGACATTCGTTTTTACAGGTATGAGTCTAAGTGTTTGTTTAGTTCTAGTGGAAAATCATGTCTAACATGATTAATGCTGTGGAACCCTTTCCCCTTACAACCAGACTGCTTTCGTGAACACAAAGCAGTCAATCAACAACTCCCCCCACCCTGCCCTCAGCCCTCATAAATCATACTTGAGCGCAAATATAACTAAACAAGCATTTTATAATCAGAAAGTAGAGGACTGAGTGGATCCAGTAACAAGCTGGCTAGGTAACAGCAGACTGCTTTTGAGATTGATAAGACTTTTGGGTGTGATCATGACTGATTTTATTTTTTCCTTTAAAACAAAGGGGGGGAAAACATCTTTCACACTGCAATAATAATAATAATCTGATGCATTTGTTGCAGAGTGTTTAATATTTTTGTTAAGTGTGACATGGCACTCTCTACCTATGTGCATTGTTTTGTTTTACTATGGAATGTGTGCTGCAAATAAATGAATAAACTTAATTGGGATGAAAAGAGGGAATTAAGCAGAACACAGAGGAGGGGAGCTATGTAACCCTGGTTGCTGACCCATGTCTCATACTTGCATATCAGCCTTTAAGATAAACTGTTAAAATACTTCAGAACAGCCTTGTCAGTAAGTCCACAAAAATGATTAGCCTGAATGTTTTTCTGGTCTACTAGGGGCTGACAGAGGAGGGGTGGAAACAGCTGCCCCTCTGAGCTGCCTTTTGCATTTTTGTGCTGGGCTTCCTTCCTTTGGCAGCCTGCTTGGTTCTGTGCTAGATGTAGAGGAGGGATGGGGTTTGCTATCCCTCCCATGTCTTATGCTTTACAGCTTACAACTTTGGATCATGGTCTTTTGATCTGTCTGGACCATGTTAACATGCTGATTTATGAATCCAGTGCTTTTTTTTACTGGAGAGACGCAGGGGTACAGATACCCCTAAACATTTTGTGAATCTTTGTACTTTTGTCCATTTACTGTATTTATTTTTTCCGATTTGAACTATAAAATGGTGGTTTTCTTGAGAGTACCCCTAAAATGAGAGTACCCCTAAACTTTTTTTAAAAAGAAAAGAAAAAAAGCACTGAATATTTCTACACACCTTTTGAATCTATGCCACTCCTAGATTTGTCCTCTAAGAAGCCTTCAAAATGACAACGGATCAACAGAAGTCAATTGCCACTTGCTTCTTCTAAAGTCTCTGATAAACTTTCTTTGCTTATTTTCTACATTTCCTTTCATTATTCAAAAATAGCTGTTGGTTTTAATTGATCTGTTTTTGGCAAAGAAATGGGATTCTGAATTCTAACTTACTCGCTGACTTAGATATAGACTGTTCAGCTGGGTGTGTGAATTTGAAATATACAGAATAACTGCTGGGGGACAGCTTTTTTGATTTTGTAATAAATCATTTTTGCTGGATTAGTGTTTCCATAATATTAACATTCCTTTTGCATGATATGAAATGGCAAATATGAAAGACTTCTCTAGAAGAAAGATGAGACTTGCATCCTAACCCCTAGCTTTCTATCTCCTAGCTTTCTATATAGCTTTCTATAGCATTATGACTTCTTATGGATAGAAATATTGGGCAGGATTCGCCTTACCAGCCCCATCAGCTGAAGTCTTGCAGAAGGACTTCCATTTGTGCAATGGAACTTTCTTCTCCTCCCCACCCACCCCATCCCTGAAATTTGGTTCTGAGCAGTCAGGACAACTGGGGAGGGTGGGGAGAGGGAGGACCATTCCATCTGGCTAGCGGGGGTGCTTGCACAGACGGAACCATTGGAAGAGTACAATATTGAATTCCACCCAATATTTAAATGAAGCATGCTTCTATTCATATACTGAACAAACCAATTTGTTAAGACTTACAAGAAGAGTTTCTTTTGAAGAAAAGCACAGTACCGGTAATTAAGTCACAACTAAGGGACACGGGTGGCACTGTGGGTTAAACCACAGAACTTAGGACTTGCCGATCAGAAGGTTGGTGGTAGTCATTCTGGCCACATGACCCGGAAGCTGTACGCTGGCTCCCTCGGCCAGTAAAGCGAGATGAGCGCCACAACCCCAGAATCGGTCACGACTGGACCTAATGGTCAGGGGTTCCTTTACCTTATAGTACAATGTCTTGGGGGATGTGCTCCTATGCATTTAGTCAGCATCAGCAACATTAATGCCAGGGATATATAGCAATAATTGAAAGAAGTGTTCTCGCATCCTACTCTCCCTGTAACTGTATGTCCGAGGTTGTAAACAGGATTTAGCAGATTTCTAATACTAACCATTGTGCAGCTACCTCTCTAGCTATAGCATGTTTCTGTTGCATGAGGCTCTGAATTATGTATGTTTGTTTAAAGCATCCTAGGTTGGAATTGTCATTTTTTAGAGTTCAGCACTATGTTCTTCCAATAGCTAAAGCAGTCTTCCAAATGTAGCCAAAATCTAAAACATATTTGGAGAAAATCTAAAACATATTTACTTGATTATTAAGAGGGCTCTGGATTCCGTCACATTCACTCTTAATTTAGAGCACATTCCAGGGGTTTCTCCCTTCCTTTTGCGCCATGTACTAATCTGCTACAGAAATACAACCCCGATGATGTGGAGGGAAAATAGAAATGATTTTTGCAAGGAATGCCATGTTAGGTATGTACACTGAATGCTCCATTTAAGAGAGATCCTCTCTGTTAAAAAGTGGCAAGCTGACTTGTTAGCGTTTTATAGGCAACGTCTCCTAGGTAATATAATGCAAAATGTGTGATATACAGATCACAAACACCAGATATATAATGAATTAGGAATTTGACTTTCAGGTTTCTTTCTGTCCATTTCTGCTGGAGGAAATTAGAATGATGCTTCTCATAGTTTTTACTGTGCAGTCTATTTGAAAGTTCTCTCTCTCTCTCTCTCTCTCTCTCTCTCTCTCTCTCTCTCTCTCTCTGTGTGTGTGTGTGTGTGTGTGAAATCACTAATTGAGGAGAGGGGAACAGAGTACACCAGGGCACACTAGTTTGAAATCATGCTCACCTCTGTGTACAGACAACTCAGATAGTAGCAGCTGCTTTTGGTGATGGTACCACACAGAGGTGTGCACAATTGCAAACTGCTATGTACAGAAGCACCCTGAAAAAATGACCCCAGTGTGTTCCAAATGCTACACAGCCATATAAATACCCCACAAGCAAATGAAAGCTCATTGTCATATAACTTCCCAGCAAACAAATCAGAGTCAATGCCCAATAAAGATTGGACATAGTCCAATCACTTGTAAGCAAATGAGGAAGAGTAAATAGGTCATCTGGTCAAGCCCTTAAATAAACAACAACATTAAGCATGACATTAAATCATGTGTTCCAAATACATATTTTTGGACCCTCGTGGGAGTTTGGACCAGAGAGGTGGCAAGTGAATAAAGGACTAAGGACTGCATTCCCCCCTCCCCATTCCTCAGCCAAATTTATTTCCTCCTTAAAACAACTTCACCTATGGAATTAGGGAATGTATGTAACATTGAGCAGTGAAAAAGGGAGGGAAGGGAAACATCAAGGTAGTGGGGTGGGAAGTCAGCTTTTAAATTTGTATTAAATTTGAACTAATTTGATGTTAATTTGTTAAATTTTTTGAAAAGCAATAAAAATTAATTGCAAAACCCCCCAACAACTTTACCCGAAAGTCATTGGTACTTCATGTTATGATCTGATTTTCAGTTTCCTAGTTGTAAATTCCATTGAACTTACTCCAACTGAACTTACTCACAAGTAACACAGAGAATTCCACTGAGTTACTTGCATTTCTTCTGAAATGCACATGTATCATTGTAGATTTGAGTCTGGATGATGCCCTGTGACCCTTTCAGTTCTTGGGGGGTCCTGGACCAAGCGAATGTTAGCAAGGCTAATTTTGTAAGAAGGCTTCTTTTTAGGACTTGTGAGTGGGGCAGATATTTTAAGTTTCTGAAGCAATTTTGTTTTTTATTGTTGGAAGCTGCAGTCAAAGGAATCTTTTCAGTAGAACCAGGAGTAATGTGGGAGAAGAACATTCCTCAATGCCCGCTGTTCTGATCCTACAATTTCCTTTCCCCAACTAAACTGCAGAACACTATACCAAAAGCAGGAATCAGGTGAATATTTTAGTTTAACTATCAGCACCTCAGATTTCCAATCATGCAACTGAAGTGATTTCTCTTGAATATAGCATTGGTGTATAAAAGGTGCCATATATAAACTACACTGGTTTGTTCTTCTCAAAAATAAATAAATATATATATATATAACTAACTAATGATCTGGTTGTGAGTGGCCACAATTTTGTTCCCGTAAAAAAGTATGTATCATCAAATTGTCCCCACAAAAGTGGAACAAAAACTTGTATTTATTCCCAGGAGAATTTTACTAATGACACCACATCCTTTGTATTTGTGGTGCTATTCCCAGAAGAGACTGAGGTTGGTTGTGTTCTTCCAAAGGTTTCAGTTCTTCAGTATGGATTTAATGAGTGAATTCATGGGCCAAAGCGGAAGATTCCTGCAAATTACATCCCTTAAATGTCTCTATTTTGAGATTATCCCATATGCCAAAAATCTAATTTAGTTGAACATTAACAACACTGTGTGCTTTCAGAAATTCCATCTGCTTCCTTGAAAGAAACACTTTTTTTACCATCCACTGCACCCCATTGTTTATAGACAACACTAAAGTGGTTCTAACAGAGCAAACTGACTCTACTCTGAGACATTGTGTAGTCCATAATAATCTGTATTTGCTCTTCTGCAGACTATTTGACAAACAGAGAAATACATCCTATTTAGGACAGATCCACAGCATACATTTAAAACATATTCCACCCACATTTAAAGCACATGACTTCTCTCAATGTATACTGGGAACTGTTGCTGTGAGAGGGGAAACTCGAGTTCCTAGGAATCTTTGGGGGAAATCATGTGGTTCAAGTGTGTGTTGGATGTGCTTTAAATGCATGATGTGGATCTCCCCATATTCGCCATCTAGGTATATGTAGCCAGAACTCAGTTAATAACAACAGAAGAACCAGCTTTAGGGCTGAATCTGAATTTCTTTAAAATGATTCCCTCTCCCCCACATATCTCATACCCTGTGCTGGAAAATTAGTATCCTTACAAATAATGTGAATATCTGTTATCAACTTAAATCATTATTCTTTGCACAGGAAGTTATGGGCGGCGGCGGGGGAGGGGAGCTTCAAGTCATGTGCAGAATGCCTTTTCTTAATTGCTGGTTCCAAAGGCCATCTCCTACCCAAGTCCTGTTTCTGGAATTGCAGCTGAATTCTGACAAGATGGAGACCCTATGGATGAGTGGTTCCCAGCTTAGGGAATTGGGTTGCATAGCTGCTCTGGATGAGGTTGCACTCATTCTGAAGGAGCAGGTGAGTAGTTTGGAAGTAATCTCAGATCCAGTGACTAAGACCACCCTTAGATGGTCTAAAGAAAAAAAAAATGGTGCATCAACCATCCTGAACTGGGATAGCCTTAGCATGGTGGTCCATACATTGGTAATGTGTGTGGCACTGTGGTTCAAACCACTGAGCCTCTTGGGCTTGCTGATCACAAGGTCAGCAGTTCGAATCTGTGCGACAGGCTGAGCTCCTGTTGCTCTGTCCCAGCTTCTGCCAACCTAGCAGTTCGAAAGCACGCCAGTGCAAGTAGATAAACAGGTACCGCTGCGGTGGGAAAGGTAAACGGCGTTTCTGTGTGCTCTGGCTTCCGTCATGGTGTTCTGTTGCGCCAGGAGCAGTTTAGTCATGCTGGCCACATGACCTGGAAAGCTGCCTGTGGACAAACGCCAGCTCGCTTGGCCTGAAGTGAGATGAGAGCTGCACCCCATAGTCGCCTTTGACTGGACTTAACTGCCCATGGGTCATTTACCTTTACCTTAACATCATGATTAGACTGCTGTAATACACTGTACATTGTGCCTAGTTCAGAAACTTCAGCTAGTGCAAAATGATCCAAAATGCAGCTGCTGTGTTTCTTGGTGGGAAACCCACTTATTAACCCAGTGTTGAAAGATCTGCCCTGGTTGTCTATTAGCTTTCAACCCAAGTTCAAGGTTTCGTTGTAGATGTTTAAAGTCCTAACCAACATGGGACCAGGATACTTGGCCTCTCCCACTACAGATCAAGTTGTTCTTTTAAGATCTTCTGAGAAACCCCAACTGGTCCTTCCACAACCAGTGGATAGTTATTGATGACAATGCAGAAGCGAGCCACTGCAATAATAACCCTCTAGAATACCCTTCCTCAGGTAATTTGTGAGTTGGGTGTAGTAATTACCTTTAAACATTTCTTACATCCATATATGTTTGCCCAAGCTTTTTTACTTCTCTATTTTGTGCCCTTCTTCATTTTATTTGTGATATATACATTCCTTTTGTTTCTATAAATTTTTAAAGGATCTTTTACAGGTGTGATGTGTTGGTTTTTATCTAAACAGCTTACATGAAAAAGCAAGAAATTTTCAATTGAAATGATGAAATTGGAGAGTAAATCTCAAAGATGCTGAAGAGTGACATGCGATTCCATGCATTTATGTATTAGTAATCAAATATTTTTCCATGGTAATGTTTCCTTAGCCACCACAGCAGCTGAACATGGAGGGCAAGGTTGGGCTGCTTGCTGTTCACCTCAAATAAAATCAGACATTTGTTGGTGTGTGGATCAGGCTTGATAGCTGTGCTTGAACTTGGGCATATTTATCATTTCTGTTCAAAGTTGTCTTCTCCTTCCCACCTCCCTCATCTTGTCCACTTTTTATACTAGCAATAGAGCTGCAATAGATCTGCACAAACTTCTAGGGCATGGTAATAATAAATAAATAAATTTTAAAATCCCCCCACCTCTGGGACTTTTAATCTATTGCAGGTGGAAAGAAATGTTTAGGAGAGTTCTGGAAGAATGATGATCCTAGTGCCTATTGTGGTGGCGTCCTTCCCACCTCTGGGGCTTCCTCTGTTGCTAATGATTCCTAGGTGTCTATATGTAAGAATAAGCCAAGATATTTCTTAGTGGGCCCCTGTGAAATGAAATTCTGCCTTTCCACCACCTCTTTCTGTCACAGTAAATGGCATAATAATCACAGTGTGCAATGTTTCAGTTTGGGGCTGGTATGCAAGGGACAGCAGGATGGTGGAAGGCCTGTGTTTTTCATCTGCCTTTCCATCTGTGGAAATAACCATCACTTTCCATGTGTTAGGACCCCTCCCCTTTGAAATGGCCCATCAGGGACTTGCGGTCTGTTGAAGTAATTTGGTAAATCCTGTCAGGTTTCATCTCTTTATTCTTGTTCCAAGTGGCCTGGTTTTGAGAAGTATCTCCCTTCTCTCCCAGTTTCAGTCCAGCAGGGAAGTCCATGGTTGGGATGGATATTTACGAGCAGGGGGAAAGGAGAATCTTTCCCTCTATATCATTTTTCTTTACAGCTGCAGGTGTCACACAAGTAGCTTATCCATACTGGGGGTGTAAAAGGACAAAACAATATTGAGTAGGTTTTGGGAAAGGACTCTGTCACCCACCCCCACAGTCAGAGAATGCCTAAGAACCTCTTCCGATGGTGTATGTGTGTGTGAATACAGTTGGATGAATTTCCAACCAAGTGACTGCTATGCCTTGTTCCCACGTAGTATTAACTTTGCTTCCAGAATTCCCTGGATATAATGCTACTCACAGTTTTGTGCAGGTAAGCCCCGTTAAAATGAGTTGGACTTTCCTGTGCATAACTGCAGTAGGACTGCTGTTGCAGATAGCAGCAAGATGGCCCAAATATGTGTGGAAAATTCATTGGTAACAAATGCTGGGCAGAATATCAGCTTGCAACAGAACACCATAGTTGGTGGTGCAATGACAACAGCAAACAAATTACTGCAATAAGGCATAGAAATAGCTATATTACTTGCAGAGGGAGCAGCAGCATTAGAATGCTATAGATGAAACAGAGCGTGTGGGGATATGCGACCCATTGCAGAAATTCATACTTCATGCTGAATTTACCTTCGTGTCAAAAGCTTTGTCGGCCACTGCCATCCCCCAGTCTCATTTATCCATCAAAGCTGTTGCCACCAGCAGTGAGCCTTCTATGAGGTAGCGTCTCTCCAGCATTTAGACATGTTTTGTTTCATTAAACAGATTCTAATTTACAGCAAGGGGTTTATATTTTTAGTTCTTAATACTCAGCTTGCTTGATTTTTGAAAGCAGCTAAAAACCTTTGAGTCTAAGGCAGCCCAGCGCACTTAATAAATCCTCAAATCTTAAAAAAGTCCACTTAAATTGAACAGCAGCATGCCTGCCTTTGTAGAAGTGGATTCAAAAATTATAATTCAAATTTTTAGAAGGGTAGATGTGTAGGGAGACTAAAATGCAACTGAAGAGCCGAGAACCATTTTTCTTTAATTGGGTGGATGCTATCACCGTTTGGACTAAATGAACACACAAGACTTCTTAAACTTTTTGGGGTGAGCACCAGAGTTGTTCCATTTTGTGGAGCACATTTTCTTACCTTATGGCTACCATGTGGATGGATGCTTGGAAGTTTTCAAATTAAAACAATGAAGTTGTATGGACATATGGGAAAGAGGTGTGCACACAGTGTACACATGCTCTGCTGAAGAGACAAGCTGTTTTCAATTTACATTGTAAAACCTAAACTTAAAAGCACTTGTCTCTTCAGCATGTGGGAAAATGTCAAGGAAACCTGTGTTTCTTCAGCATTTTCCTCTTTTTGGTTTCATTAGTATTTTTGGGACCTCCTGAAGTACATCAGGATTTGGAGGGTACTATATCACAGTCCACAATAAATTCTGAGTGGGGTGTGTTGTCGTGTGCTCTTATATCTCATCATTTGTGGAAATTCATAGAATCATAGAATCATAGAGTTGGAATAGACCACAAGGGCCACCGAGTCCAACCCCCTGCCAAGCAGGAAACACCATCAGAGCACTCCTGACATATGGTTGTCAAGCCTCTGCTTAAAGACCTCCAAAGACGGAGACTCCACCACACTCCTTGGCAGCAAATTCCACTGTCGAACAGCTCTTACTGTCAGAAAGTTCTTCCTAATGTTTAGGCGGAATCTTCTTTCTTGTAGTTTGGATCCATTCCTCCGTGTCCGCTTCTCTGGAGCAGCAGAAAACAACCTTTCTCCCTCCTCTATATGACATCCTTTTATATATTTGAACATGGCTATCATATCACCCCTTAACCTCCTCTTCTCCAGGCTAAACATGCCCAGCTCCCTTAGCCGTTCTTCATAAGGCATCGTTTCCAGACCTTTGACCATTTTGGTTGCCCTCCTCTGGACACGTTCCAGTTTGTCAGTGTCCCTCTTGAACTGTGGTGCCCAGAACTGGACACAGTACTCCAGGTGAGGTCTGACCAGAGCAGAATACAGTGGCACTATTACTTCCCTTGATCTAGATGCTATACTCCTATTGATGCAGCCCAGAATTGCATTTGCTTTTTTAGCTGCCGCGTCACACTGTTGGCTAATGTCAAGTTTGTGGTCAACCAAGACTCCTAGATCCTTTTCACATGTACTGCTCTCAAGCCAGGTGTCACCCATCTTGTATTTGTGCCTCTCATTTTTTTTGCCCAAGTGCAATACTTTACATTTCTCCCTGTTAAAGTTCATCTTGTTTGTTTTGGCCCAGTTCTCTAATCTGTCAAGGTCGTTTTGAAGTGTGATCCTGTCCTCTGGGGTGTTAGCCACCCCTCCCAGTTTGGTGTCATCTGCAAATTTGATCAGGATGCCCTTGAGTCCATCATCCAAGTCGTTGATAAAGATGTTGAATAAGACCGGGCCCAAGACAGAACCCTGTGGCACCCCACTAGTCACTCTTCTCCAGGATGAAGAGGAACCATTGATGAGCACCCTTTGGGTTCGGTCAGTCAGCCAGTTACAAATCCACTGAGTGGTAGCATAGTCAAGACCGCATTTTACCAGCTTCTTTACAAGGATATCATGGGGCACCTTGTCGAATGCCTTGCTGAAATCAAGGTAGGCTACATCCACTGCGTTCCCTTCATCTACCAGGCTTGTAATTCTGTCAAAAAACGAGATCAGGTTAGTCTGACATGACTTATTTTTCAGAAATCCATGCTGACTATTGGTGATCACAGCATTCCTTTCTAGGTGCTCAGTATTCTGCTCATATTTGTGTGGATGGACACAAGAAAGAGTACTCTGTGGGATGCTATTGATACAAGGTTCTTACAAAACAAAACTCAGCTAAACAATTAACTGAAAAGAGACCTTTAGAAACCACCTGGATCTCTCTAAAACTTTTGATGACTCATGAGACTGTGTTTATCTTCCAATATATAGGCTTTGAAAACTTCTAACATTTCAGAATCAACAACAATCCTAACAATTTCAGTTCCTAGGGTTTTACAACCAATATTTTTTAGGTCTTTGATACAATTTGGGGGATAGGCACTGATATCCAGATTCTGATAAATATCCAGTACCTTTGGCAATTCGTCCTTCCAAAGTAATGAGGAAAGGGCCACCCTTTTCCACATTGTTCTCTTCATCCTTGAATAAGCTCAGAGAAATAAAAATGATCCTCCCATTTGTAACCTGAGAAATGGAGTCAACACTGTATGAATGTGGTCTCTAACCCGATGCCAATGTTGTCCTGGAACCACCAGTGGAGACCTGGAATGGAAAAACCTCCTTGACAAAGTGCTATTTCATCCACGACACCATTTATCATGGAGATGGGCTGGGCGAAACTGAAAGGAAAAGCAAACATTCATCTTGTTTTTATTAAAAGGCACAAAAGGTTTGCAGTGTAGTTGACAGAGGCCATATGTGACCTGCTTAGTGTTTGGCAGGGATCATTCCAGATAAAAAGTGAAAGGAGTGTCCTGTGAGGTAAAGTTATACCTCACCTTAATGAGCAGTAAAAACAGGGAGGAAAATGATTGGATTTCTAATGACCTAAGGTTCAACTTCCTACTTCATCAGATTTATATGTGAGTTGTTGAGGAAAGCAGAGATAGCTTGACCAACAGAGCAGCTTTTAAAAATATAGACTCTTGAGTGCCATTTTTCATCCCACTGAGGGACAAGTCCCACATCATCGTTCAAGCTGCTTCCAGCTGGTTGTCCAGTGCTATAAGGAAGGATTTTATTATTTCAGAGCTCTCCACTGAGTCTGATTATTTGAAGGGAATGAGAGAAAGATGTAAAATTGTAGCAGCTAAATGTGGAAGATGAATATTATAATTATTTACAGGTCTTTTTGAAGTACTCATGACTGTCCATCCCAAATACCTAACGTTGTGTGTGTGTGATCTGGGAGAGGTGTTTGGACTTGGATCTAGCACATACGGATTCAAATTTCAATTACACTTTGGAATTTCTGATTCATTTCTGACAATCAACTATGTCACAAGGTGAATTCAGATGTCCACTTAACCAAACCATGATCTGCTCACATGCTAGTTTTTCTCTCACTGATGATTACTGCCACCTTTAGACAAAAGGGCCATTGAGAAGAGTGGAGCACCAGCTTCTAATTAAATCTTCAAAAGGACCTGGTTGTGATAACTGCAGCCATCATGCAAATAACATTGCTATCTGAATCCATCCTTAATCTCAGCTTCCTCTTCTGAATCATTTTGTCATGCAGATGGATGATGCTGGAATTAATTTTTATACACAAGCAAGCACCCTCATGTTATACCAATCCTCTCCCTTAAGTCAGCTGCAGGACTGTAGGCAGAGCTTTCATTTGGTGCAAAGAAGTTTCATTGTTAAATGATGAAATGATACCACTTTAGGATAGCACAGAATAATTTCAATATTTTCGTCCTTGAGTTTTTCCTTATCCTGATACTAAGACCTGCATGTACAAAGTTATGGATTACTTTCAGTTGTGGTAACTGAACCATGGTAGTTGTAATTGTGATGGATAATTAATCATTACATATATAATGATTCCAAACCCAATTTCAAGGAGGAAAAATATTGCAAATCCAAACAGGTGAAGTACACCAATATTTGTAGGAAAGACACTACTAGACAAAACTTGGGAAATTATTATTGTGCTAACTAGGGGATTATCTGACCATGTGGAATCTACTGACTTCTCCTTATAATTATCTATAGAAGACTTTCTCTTTTTTCTCACAGATGTTAATAATAGTAGATTTTAAAGAAATAAAGAAGTGCCAGGGGGGAATGCTGCACCTTTTGTAAAAACTTGGAGAACATTCCCCGCCACATCTTAAACACTCATTTTACTTAGTTCTCTCAGGTTCCAATCAAAACCCCAGCCTTAAGGCTTACAAGGATACACATGCATAGGCCCAAAAGTCTCCTTCCCCTCAGAGGGACAAATACAAATGAGGGTGTCAAATGTTCTTTGGGTTATTTATTGTTTCCTCAAGTAGCAGCTTTTACACAGCTCTGTAACTTGTTGGCCCTGAATATTATTTCACATAATTCATATGGACACTTATATAAGCGCAGTTGAGGGGGGCGGGGATACTTGAATATTGCAAAGGCTTATCGTTGTATATTACATGTTAGTTATGCCACCCCCTACAAATCAGCTTGCAAACGAAGTAGCCATGAGACTGTGCCAGTGATTAATTACTTGAAGATAAACAGAGTTAATTTTCTTCCTTGATAGAAGTAATTACTACTGTGTTTATTTTTATAAGCCATGGATTTACTGTCTCTGTGACAAATATTTCTAATTGGGGAATCTGCTTGGGTATTGCGGGGGGTGGGAATCAAGAAGTTTTCTCTAATGTTTTTGAGTATGTGTTAACAAAGGAGACGGGGTATACCATAATTTGATTTTCTCCATTGTTGCCCATCCTCCTATAAAAATAAAAAGCACCTATTTTAAGTGGAGTTCTTCTGCTTTCCATCAAGCATTAACAATTAACTGAGATCACATCACAGGTACAGTGTTTTGGCCAGGTATAGTCAACATTTTTGTTCCCAAATGACCACCTTGTTAGTACTGGAATCCATATTTAATGAAAATATATAGTGCCTTTCAGTAAATGTTTTTAGGGTGGTTCATAAGCAAACAAATAAATACATCAAACCAAGTAAAAACCCGCAACATAGAAAATCTCATTGCATTCAAATAAAATAAAAAATAAAAAGGTAATTATGTGGCACAGAAATTACCTTCATGGGGCACTGAAATCAAGAAGGTCCCCTCCTCAATCACAGAAGAGGACAAACACTTGTTCTTGGCTGCTTTAGAGAGCAAGGCAAGATCTAATGGGCTTGTTACAGCAGGGTGGAGTTCAGTTGGATATTAATGCTAAGGACTGCTTGGCAATGGAACCAATAAGCTAGAAGGGTGGTAGGTTGCCCTTCACTGGAGACCTTCAAACAAAGTGTGGTTGGTCATCTATTCTAGCTCTCCAGGTTCTGCCTTGAGCAGGGGGCTGGAATAGATGGACTACAAGAGCCCCTGCAACTCTAGGGCTCCAGGAGCTGCCTGGTTCCCAGTCTATTTAAGCACCAATGAGCTCTATTCCCAATGCCTTATCCCAATTAGTAGTCTAGTTAGGCACCTATGAGTTCTCTTAAATGAATCCATAGAGCAAGGAGCATTAGGTCTCCAGGTTTCTTTATCAGGTCCTCAGGACTCTCCCCAGGCCAATCCTCACCAGATGTCCTTGCTTGCCTGGATGGAGGATAGAGAAGTGTTTGTACGCTACTGTACAAAGATAAATTTTGCATTCATTGCTTCACCTAGTTTTGCATCAGGGTGCACACCCCTGGCATGTGGCCCCCAATATATCTTGCCCATAAGGCAATGGGATCCCACCCATCCCTGCTACAGGGCATAGCTGTCAACTTTTCCCTTTTCTTGTGAGGAATCCTATTCGGAATAAGGGAATTTCCCTTTTAAAAAGGGAAACGTTGACAGCTATGCTACAGGGAGTTTAATATTTTTATTCTGTTCTTATGTAGACTTGAGTTCTTCCTTCTAGTTGCAAGAGCCAATAGCTGTTGGCAAATTTCTCCGCATGTCAATGTATCACGGACACAATTGTCTTGTGACATGATGAGAAAAGGCAACTAAAAAGATCAAACTGGAGAAAAGTCAAGAGCCCTTGAAGTTTGTGGCTTGTTCATTTATAGATAATATGCTGGCTTATTTGATAATAATAGGGATTTATAAAATTATGTACCATGTAGAGAAACAGAGAATTCCCTGCCCTCAAATGCTTATTACACTCAAGGTCACCCACAACGAAACTTATTGGCAGTTTGACAGACAAACAAAAATATCCCTTCTCATATTATTAACTTGGGAAATTATCTGCCCCAAGATGGTCATTGGCTTATGGAACTTTTAAACAGGAATATGCAAGTTTGTGAAGGAAAATTCTTACATATGGCAACAGGTAATGATGGCTATATGCTGCTTTCAGGTTCAGAGGCAGTATGCTGAGGAGCAAGAGCAGGAGAGAACTATTGCCTTCATGCCCTGCTCATGGACATCATAGAAGCATCTGATTGGTCAGTATGGGAAACCAAGATCTAGGACTAGATGGTCCTTTCATCTGATCCAGCAGGGCTAGTCTGACAACTAAATTTGGCCTGAAAATACTTGAATAATAATCATAATCACAATCATAGTGCCATATTTATGAAGCAGAGGAGTTATTATAAACTGTGCCTGGGAAAGATGAAATAACCCCTCAGCTAGGCTATCAGCAGAAGAATTCTTTTCCAGCAATAAGCATAGCGATACTTAAAACTTGAGCGTGATGCCTCTCAGCCAAGCGGACCCAAGAGGCCCAGAGAATTTTGCGTTTGGCTTAAGAGGCATTCAGATTTGCTTAGTGGTTGCAATGTATCGAGGTCCGTTCTACCTGAGGAAAAAAGACAAGCCTTCCCTTGCACTTTGAAGGCATCCAGCTTAATGCAATCAAGATGCCTTTTACATGACTGATAGCAGCAAACAGCAAGTAAATCCACGCGCTGGATGCCGGGCTTGTGTACTCCGTGCAGAGCCCATGCTTTGACGTATGATGAGAAAGCCCATTGGCAGTTTGTAAATCCCCTCTAGCGCTGACAGCATCTGTTTGTGCCAGATTGTTCCCTGGGCCTTCGCCGGGTGAAAACAGAGCTCTGCAATAGACGCTCCTCCCTCCTTGACATATGCTTCCTGTTCTCACCCCCGGATCTCCACCAGCTCTTTTCTCTTTCTCAACAACCTCTGGGATCCTAGGATAACTCTGTGCCCCACCAACAGAGGGTTTCCTTAAGGATTTCCTCCAAAGGTTATTTTCCAAATCTCACCCGTCCCTTTGGCCATCCCCACCCCCTTCCCTTTGTTCTGTGTGAGTTACACCATAATAAATATGCTCAGTAGTCTTTCCTCACTCCTCTGCCAGAGCCTGTGTGCATGTAAGGGTGCACACACCCATACTCTAGGAAGAAATGGAAAGTGAGAAAGGAAGTTCAATGTTGAATGAGAGAAGGAGAAAATTATCTGAAATAGAATCTCTTTTTACAATGGCTGAGGGTCTGAAAGGGCCCCCTCCTCCCTTTTCCCTCCCTACATAGAAGGCTGAATAATTTTCGCTGAATTGCTTGGGTGTTTGATGATCTGACAAAATGTTCCTGCAATAACAGGTTCTCTGGTTTCCAGCAATGATTACCTAGAGGTTTGGAGGTGAGGCCATGGAATATGAAACCTTTGATCAGGCCCCCTTGTTATTGGCAGGCTTTTTCCAGCCAAGCCTATAATGACACTTTATTGAGACACTTTATTGATGTAACCAAAGACATCCCCTTTCTCTCCCACATCACTTTCTATTACGTGCCCTGTTTATTTGGACGGCGCTGCCGAGGCATTAGGGGACACCTAGCTATTGGTAACCATTGCCCATTTCGGTGAGAAATGGGATGGGACAGAGCTACACATTGTAGTCTGCTCGGGTACGATAACACTGGAAACGGATGGTGTCTCTGTGATTTATTTATTTTTAATTACAAAAAGGAAAGCAGGTCAGATCGGAAGGAACAGGCACCCAGAGCAAGCAACCATACTTCTGATCTTTCAGAAGATTCCCAGATACGTTGCCCACTTGGATCCTGGCTGCATCTTCCTTGTCTGCCTCCAAGCAAGTTAAACTCAAAGCTTTCCACTCTGCCTATCTCTCTAGTTTCAAACTTGCTGCAACTTCTTTCTGTTCCATCTCACTGGCTCAGATGTCATATTCCAAAGGCAGCAGAAAGAGATTTCTAGGCTATTAAGCAAAGGATCCCCATTAAGTAAAACATTAACCAGCCTTAATGGTATTTTGTTAAATTTCTAATTACCCCATTAGTCTGGCAGGTGAAAACATAGTGATAGGTCTCTCCGTGCTAATCAAGACAGCAAAACTCATAACCGTATCAAAGCAGATTTTCAATAACTCTTGAATGAAGCCATTTAACCTGCTCACTCGTGTTCACCCGCCCACCACCTCCCTACAGTCTGTTGCCAAAGAGCCTTTCATTTTTTCAGAACAGTTAAGAGACTGAAGTTTTACAGTGCAACCCATGTCTGCTCAAGAAGTAAGTCTCACTGAGTTCACTGGAAACTAACTCCCAAGTTAGGGGGTAATCCAAAATGCTGGCTGGCAGCAGGAGGGCTTGCTTGTGTAGCCATTGCCCATATCCACAGCCCCACCACTCACACTGGCCAGGGCAGAAGGTGGCGGGCAGGAAAAAATGCCTTCTTGCTTTGCAAGTTTTGAGGCTGAGGTAGCAAAGAAGCTCAAATTGGGTCCATTGCCAACATGACTGCAGAACTGGCTCAGGATGCTATGCTTGCCCTCCCCCAGCCCCAAACACCCTAATTCAGGAATTCAAACGGGCTAGTGCTGGCGAGGACAGAGCCAGCAGTAGCTTCCACCCATTGCACATTGGGGTGCTCCTCTCCAGCAAGCCTCCCCTGACCCTGCTTAGTGGTGGATTCAGGCAGGGCTGGGTGGAAAGGCACTTCTGCTGCATCTAAACCCTCCAGCATGGCAGATGGGACATTTGGACTGCTCTGAAAGGTGTATAATATTGTGGCCTTAGGCGATACAACATATAATGACTCTAAACTTCTAATTCATAGTTGCTGGGGAGCACCCAGGTGATGGTGGTGGTAAATGCCTGCATGCCAAGGTTGTGGACTGAGGAAAACTGGGTGATGGATTAGATGGGCCTTGGGTCTGATCCAGCAGAGATCTCCAGGTGTTCTTGAAGATCTTTCTGACCTTACTTAGTTTGCACCTTCCATTCCCTGAGACAAACACATGGCAAGGGGAATTTTCTATGTCAGCCAAGAATATCCTTCAAGCCTTTTTAAGAATGCACATGCTTAAAAAAGAAGCAGCAAGGGGTGAAAGCAATGAAGGTAGCAGACGTGATAAATGTGGAGAGAAGCAGGGAACAAGGCAGGCGGACAGTACCAAGACTGGCTGGGTGGCAAATAGAAGCAGTGAGTGGTTTTTGACTTCCAACCTCTTTGGCTAGTTAAGTTGTGACCCCAAACCCAAACCAGCCAGAGTTGGATCTTATTGGAAGCTGTTTGTACAGCTTAAAAATAAGTCAATAAAAGGCCTTTGGGCAGAGAACATTAGAGAGCCACTCCTCTGCATTGTGTATCTCCAGTTACGTTACTGGCAAGGACGCAAAAGAAGAGTACTTTGGTTAATGTTGGATGCTTTCTTTGTAGTTCTACAATATGGAATGGAAAGTGCCTGGATTTATTCCCAGTGAAATTCCAGCGACTGCACAGAAGCTACGCCAGGGAAGAATCTGACCCAACACTTGGACATTTCCTGCAGTGGTTTCTTTCTCCCGCCAAGCCTGCAAGCTTTTTGGAGTCTCGTACTCTGGCTGCCAGCACCGCAGACACACGGTCCAAATGGCCAGAAACGCTGGAACTTTCAATCCACTTCACTTGTTTGGAGTTTAGGAAGTTCCATTTGAACAGTGGCCATCAGCCTTCTTAAAGTTTATTTTGCATACGTCACACAATTATGTTTTTGTTCATTGAAAGGGGGAGCCTCCGGAGCAAGCTGCTCCCCCCCCCACCTTCACACTCTGTGAATTTAAGCAGGATGCTGATGGGAGAGGAAAGAATGTGTAATAAAGAACATCCACTATTTCCAATGGCAAGGACCTTTCCCCACCTGCATAAATAGAGCTTTCTAGAATACCGGGCTTCCATGATTATAGTGGTATTGTCTCCCCAGAAATATGTGCATCCAGCTGTTATCCAAGCCATTGTTTTCTTTGCTCTCGGGGAGGATAGATTGCTCTCCTCAGAGTGATTTAAACTGGCATCCGAATGACTATATTGTGTGTGCGTGAGGAGGGAGAGGGGAGACAGTCTGTGTTCACATCTCACAGATTTATGATACTAAAAAGGTTGTCAGAAGAGCAACAAGGCCTTCCAGTAAATCAGTTCTCTGCTGAACCTCAACCCTGCCTGCCAAAGACGTGAAAAAGGAATTGTGCATTAACTCTCAATACTGGGCAGCAATCTCACGGTCAACTGTTGGCACAATGGTTCTATATTTTATTAATTGCCATTTTATTACCACTAAACTTCTATGTTCAGGGCTGTCACCTGACTTTAGCACTCTACGGTGGCACCAATGGCCCCCACAACAGTCTGTCCCCTCACGGCCATGATGGTACAATATGTTTTTCTTTTCCTGTCACAGCAACACTGTCTCTGCTGGCCTCAGTTGTCCCTGGTGTCATTAAGTGGTGTGTGATCATTACCGTTTTTGAATGGAAGCTTGGCTCCCATCCAGGGCAGTTACCCACCACGTTAATATACCCAAAATGCAATTCCCCTTCCTATTGATCTATGAAACATACAGATTTCATTCCCAGATCTATAGGCTGGGTTTTATAGATCTTTTACAACTGTAGGTCAGGGTATGGTACTCTGAGTAAATTAAGATTGTGAGCAGCCACCACAAATCCAAAAATGACACTCTTGTCTTTTCACCACTATAGTGGCTGTCCTGGGTGGAGTCCTTTTGAGTCCCTGGGGTCCTCAGGATAGGCCTACCATTAGGTAAGGGCCCAACTTAACATGGCATTCATTGTGCAAATGTATGTCTCCAAAAATATAAATGAGCAGCTGGGGGCAGGAGATGTCGTTGAATTATTACTTCTCCACCCCTGCAGCCCTGCTGCTGTTCTCTAAGATCTGCTCCCACTTCCTGAGCTTAAAACATCTAAAACAACAACAACAACAACAACAACAACAACAATAACAACAACAACAACATTTTATCATTTATAAATGATAAATGGCTTCCAACAAAATATTAAAAATACATTAAAACATCTGTCATTAAAAACTTCCCTAAACAGGGCTGCCTTCAGATGTCTTCTAAAAGTCAGATACAGCCATGTATATTAATTGCATTCATGCAATTAAAGCCACATTATTTTTGACCTTAAGATGAGGTTGTTTCCCACACAGCTAAGAAATTTTGCTAGTCATGAGATATTTGGCGTTTGCCAATTATTTCACTTGAACGGGGAACTGCCATGCCAACTTTGAATTTCTTTTCTAGGTAAAGTTCTGTTAACATCCTAAGGATGTGTAAAAAATAAAATAAAATCTCCCTCAGAAATGTTGCTCATTTTGCAGAAACCCTCTCCTTGTAAATGGTTTGGATGGGTTGCCCATGCAGGGACCTCTGAATTCATCTTGCACCTAGCTTTGGATAAAACTTGGCAGCTTCAAAAATCGATATGCATTGGAACCAGTTGCATAAAGGAGAGTGTTCTGTGCAGCTGTCCATAGCACCGTTTGACAAAGCCCAGTCCAGAAAAAGCTGCAATGATTTTCAATTTCAGCTGGCATGCAGTGGCTGAGGAAATGTAGGGTTTTTAAAATAGCAGTCTTATTAAAATACACACTTGATTCAATACCCTTGACCTCATTCAAAGGAAACAGAACTTGAGTACACACTGCACCCTTGGCGCTCTCACTGCTCAAAGAATTGAGGCACAGGTAACAAAGAGGGCTGATTTCATGAAATCAGAATGCATCTACCTGAAACATGATGGCTGTGATATAGGAATATGGTTTCAACTTCCCCCTCATACTAATTGTATGCAACATCAGAGGTTGGGTGGACTTCCCTTGAGAGGCAGTCCTATTCTCAAAGAAGACCCTTATCCACACACATTGCTACACCGCAGCTAGGTGGAATTTGGACCATGAGACAGACAGGACAGGAGGTTCCGAAAAGCGCAAGGCAGAAGTCCAAAGCTTGCTCCCCATGCACAAAGACTCACCAACAGGAAACACAGAAATTGTTTCAGTAGTACAACCATTCTTTACAGCTGCCTGCCACTATGGTAAACCTGCATCTTATGCACATTTAACATATGCAATCTCAACCACACACAGTTGAAGGTGGGCTGGTGAGGAGGAGGATCAGAGTTGGGAGGAAGCGGGAGTGAAAAGAGCTTTTAAGCTCTCCTCTTTTCTCCCAGGTTAAGTCCTGTTTGGCATGCCCTACAAGTAGGGTGCCCTTGGCTGATGGCAAGTTTGGCTTTGGGAGTGGTGGAGATGCTCTCATGAGATCTTGCAGGACATTCTGACTTTCTGCAAGATCTCAGACGAGCATCCCCACCACTCCCAGACCCACTGCGCAGGACACAGGCAGGCTGATTTTTGTATATACACATAACCCTTGGAACTGAACCCCTATGTATGAGGCAAGTTGCCTGCACTACTCAGGGACCCTCCAGGAACATCTTTTTAAAATAAATAAATAAATTGTGCATTCATGATGATTTGTACTCATCAAGGTACTCACAGGGTGGTTATACACAACACTGCTTTCAATAATGTTTGTGCCTGCTAAAGTTCTGGGACGGGGACCCTGCTTCATTTTGAATAGGAGCAAGCCTTGTAGTTTCCTGCTGAAATCCTGTAACTTTTAATGCTTTGAATGTTCCAGGTTTCTTGGCTTGTTATATCACTTGTGTTGTACTATAGTGCAAGAGTGCTCCTCTAAATGGCAATAATGCAGTAACATTGGGAAAATATTGCAGAGCAACTAATAAAGCAGAATGATGTTCCTTGGTCCAGGGTAAATCAACCACTAATGCACTATGATTGTATCAGCGACATGTTGCAGAATGCTACTGCAAAAAAACCACCAGTTTGGAGGGGAAAATAGTTTCCAACCCTTCTTTAGTCCTATTAAGTATGCATATCAGACACAAATATGTGTTGCCACATCTCTGCTACCCCATCCACACCTGCATGTTGTGTGAACACCTGAACATGCAATCTGTCTGTCAAGGGTTGGAGGGCCAAGGGTGTGCACAGGCAGGCCTTGCCCCATTGTCCCTGAGAAAAATGCTCTGCACGTTAATGCATGAACCAAGCTTTCATGGTGGCTTTTTAGAAATCCGAATACCGTTCTTGTACCCTTCACTCCTTTTCTCAAACTGAACATTGCCTAGATCAGGGTGGTGCAACGCATGACCCAAGGGCCGCATTTGTACCTCAAGGCTTTTTTCGGTGAGCTTCAACAACATTCATTTCCCCTCCCAGCCCTCGTGCCACCTTCCCCAAGTCGGGTAAGTGAGGCGCTGGGCTTTGGGAAGGAGATGTGAGGGCTCTGACAGGTGCTCCCACCTTCTTCCCAAAGCCCAGTAAGCACTTTCCCAACTTTGGGAAGAAGGTGGGAGGGCTCTAGGACCCTGCCAGAGGCCTCCTTCCCAAAGCCCTTCCCAAAGAGACATCAAATTCTGTGCAACAAGCGAATGTACAGGCCATGGATTCCATGTTGAAATATGCTTGAGGCCCACTTGGTATGAAAAGTTGGACAGCTCTGGCCTAGATCCTTCTTTCAGCAATTATTTTATTATATGTTCTGATCTGAAGGAAAACAAACATTGGTGTGGCACCTTCCAGATCAATTTATTATGGCATAAATTTTCGTGGACTGTAAGCCACTTCATCAGTTGCAAAGTATTATCGGTAGTTACAGGTATGCACATGGTTGTGGTGTGTGTATTCCAAAGAGTGAGGTCAGAGGGAAATGAAATGCAGAAAGTACAGATGGTGATAATTATGGATGGTAATTATGTTTACTCAGAAGTAAGTCCCACTGTGTTCATTTGAGTTTACTCCCTAGTAAGTGTGTTTAGGATTGCAGCCTAAATAATGACTCAAACAGGGCACAGAACTCCAGCTGAGGCCTCACTGGTGCCAAATAATGTGGATTATTGACTCAAATGTCTTGCATATGATCCTTTGGTTAATGTGAGAAAAAAAGAGAAAGATATCTGTAAAGCAGGTTAGGTCCATTTGAAACTAAATGCAAGAATGTGACATATGGGTGAGGCAGCCACGCTGTGTAATAAAATTCATCCTGAATGTAAAAATCTTGGATGATGGAAGGCTTTGAAACCCAGCCCTAAACTCGTCCTATTTTTAGTGATTGGCTCAATAAGACAAAGTTATTCATACAACCAGCTGTACACACACACACACACACACACAGAGAGAGAGAGAGAGAGAGAGAAATGGGGGGGATGAAAGTGTAACTTTTCCAAAAGTCACCACATGCACAACATTTCAGTACAGCTGGATAAAAGCGCTCCACAAGGCTCTTTGCTTTAATTTGTCGATCAAACAAATTCCAGTATTTAAAACAGATTTTTATTTTTTTACACCAGATGAAAGGTCAGCTGTAGAATACAGCCAATGTTAATTGCTTGAAATGGTGCATAGAACAGGTCCTTTAATTGGAAGCCCTTTCGGAAACTTGTTAGGTTTTCAAATGTTTGATTACCTGCCAGCACTGGCACCCTTGGAGTCGCAGGGCCCATGGAGCTCCATGGACATTAAAAACACTTTTCATCTCATGGAATCTGCATGTTTTTGAACTGAAAATGTTTCCGGCATGGCTTTTATACTGATAAGAGACATTTGGTAGGCAACCTTGTTTTGTTCAAGCCTGCCAGTTGAAGAACAGCTGCTGCAGCAGCAGCAGCAGCAGCAGCGAGGGCCAGAGCCTTCTGCATAATGCTAGCCTTGCAGTAAAAAGACACCTTCTAGTCCTCATGATTAAAAAGTTAGGCAATCATGAGGCAACAGCATGCTCTAAACAGTTTACTGCATGCAAATAGTTATGTACAGCAAACTGTTTAGAACATGCAAGGCTAGCAGCCTGGGCCACCATTACTTGAACTCAGCTACATTAGTAAAGAAACAGTGATTTGAATGCCCTATAAAAATGCAGCACCAGATGGCACCAGAGAGCATAAAATTTTCAAAGACCATTTTCCATGGAGATTTTTTCCCCTTTTGTTATAACAAGCAAATATATGACTTATTTATAACGTTTTTGTCCTGTGTTTATATCCACCCCAGGTCCCAGTAATGGTATCATTTTTAAGGCTCCCTTTGCCTTCCAGTCACCCGGGGACGCGGGTGGCGCTGTGGGTAAAAGCCTCAGTGCCTAGGGCTTGCCGATTGAAAGGTCGGCGGTTCGAATCCCCGCGGCGGGGTGCGGTCCCGTCGTTCGGTCCCAGCGCCTGCCAACCGAGCAGTTCGAAAGCACCCCCAGGTGCAAGTAGATAAATAGGGACCGCTTACTGGCGGGAAGGTAAACAGCGTTTCCTTGTGCGGCTCTGGATCGCCAGAGCAGCGATGTCACGCTGGCCACGTGACCCGGAAGTGTCTCCGGACAGCGCTGGCCCCCGGCCTCTTAAGTGAGATGGGCGCACAACCCTAGAGTCTGTTAAGACTGGCCCGTACGGGCAGGGGTACCTTTACCTTTACCTTTTGCCTTCCAGTCATGCTTGGACCTGGTTATGATGAGTGAAAATAAGTGATTGAAATTCCTTCTAGGTGAAACACAGAAGTCAAAGAGAATTGATTCTCCTGCCATCAGTGTGTCACAAATTGTTGACACATATATGCCTGGGCAAACTGGCTCGTAAAAATCAATGTGGGATATAGTAACTTTGGGAACCTATTTGCAAAGCCATTCTGAAATATGAACCTGCAATGTCTTGAGCTGTGATCCTTATATATAATCTTCCTTGCATGTTTAGCCCAGAGATTGCCAATATGGCAACCGTGCACCCGCAGTGGCCTTTCCTGGTACCCTGCTGAAACAAGGCTTGAGAGAACCATTTCATCGTGGCTAATAGGACAGGCTGTGGTGTGTGCTTGGCTGGGGTGTGAGTGTGCATTCCCACAACAGTTTCTCCAATTTGCAAACTACTCCACGGGCCCAGAAAGGCTAGTGATCCCTAATGTCGCCAACTTCTAAAACACTCTTTATAGCTGTCCATTTTACGATCTGTTGCATTTAGCAGGAGATATTGTTTAGCTCCATGCCACTAAAGCTCCATGCTTGATTTCTGAATATCAGAGGCTGGCAGCCTTCGTCTCCTGACATTTATTGCATGACTCTATTGTGGAAAAGTGTCCATATGTAGGCATGAGCTGTCATTCTTGTGTGCCATGGACTGCGTTCACAATGTGATTCTGAAATTCCACTGTGGCCTATAAAACAGGAGAAGACAGCCTATGTTTGCCAGATGGACTGCAAATTGCCAATTCCTGTGACAAGGAGATAAAAAGCCCAGATTATAGTCATTTCAGTCATGAATTTCTAAACCTGTTGCCTAATTTTGAAGGAGTGAATTAAAAGTTTCTTCACATATTTGAAGCTAGTGATCATCAGGAGCATTCCTGGAAAAGCTCAATGTACCCGGTATCTGCCTGTTTTGGGTTTGAAGCCATATTATATAGTATATTCATGTAATCTTAATTATATGTAACCAAAGAATGTCCATTGACCACTAGCTCTTTTTGTAGAGAAGGTGATTACCTCTGAATATACACAACAGAACACAAGCTTAACATTGTCCTTACTAATATGCTTCCATCATGTGGACCCTGAAATTATGAGCCCAATATCTATTGGTGGTCTTTTCTGCTGTGAGCACAATATTTGTTTAGCAGGGAAATAAGAATATTGGGCATAAGAGGAATTATTTGCAAACAGCTGCACTTTTATCATAGTTGGGGACCAAATGGAAAAGTATGTTTCCAATTTCTATTTGATTAACTATATTGGGCATAGATTTTATAATTTGGCCTCAATTCAAGCTTATGGGTCTGGCTGTAAACAAACAAGCAAACACATTCATGTAAATCACCAAAAGACTGCCTGCCTTAAATAGACCACATGCCCATATTCTCAAAAGCCAAGTAGAAGAGGGGGAAAGTGCTTGGAGTTGTTGTTTTTAGATCTCAGCATGAGATCCAAACACTGTTCTCATGTGTTCTGCTTCCTAACAGTCAGGATCTGGTAATCGGCCCTATAAGGCAATTTGATTAAGGCTGCAGTCCTACAATCACCTAGGAGTAAGCCTAATTGAACTCAATGGGATTTACTTCTGAGTAGGCATATATAGGATTGCACTGCAAGCCATCTTCCTATTGCAGCAAACCCCCAGCACATGTGCACATATTTTACATCATTTTGACAACATTGTTCATCTTTAAAGGTAAAGGGACCCCTGACCATTAGGTCCAGTCGTGACTGACTCTGGGGTTGCGGCGCTCATCTTGCTTTATTGGCTGAGGGAGCCGGCGTACAGCTTCTGGGTCATGTGGCCAGCATGACTAAGCCGCTTCTGGCGAACCAGAGCAGCGCACGGAAATGCCGTTTACCTTCCCGCCGGAGCGGTACCTATTTATCTACTTGCACTTTGATGTACTTTTGAACTACTAGGTTGGCAGGAGCAGGGACTTAGCAACGGGAGCTCACCCCGTCGCGGGGATTTGAACCACCGACCTTCTGATCGGCAAGTCCTAGGCTCTGTGGTTTAACCCACAGCGCCACCCGCATTCATCTTTGCATCATACCTAAAAGTGTAATCCAAACAAGGTCACGTATTTCTGAATCTCAGTTATTTCCATGGAAGAGATGTAATGCGAACTTTCCCCAATGAAACCAGTAGGATGCAAAGCAGCTTAGCTTGGCTTGGCTTGTGACTATGTGGCACAGTCAGCATGTATTTGATCTGCTGGGGGAATGAAAATTCATCCATGTCATAATAACTAGAAGCTAGTAACTACACAGAAACTGGGGCAGGGAATGGCAAACGTGTCAGGTTCCTCCTGTGAGGTCAGTTGTCTTTGAAAAACTGTTGGCTGACCTAATCTCACTGAAAAGGTTATTTTTCACTTATTAAAATTGATGGTTTGAAAGCTGACATTGCCTGGGGACAAATGGCTTCCCTGGAAAGCTTGTCTTAATGTGGATGAAAACCAGCAATGAGATCCCAAACTTCTGATATGAATGCTATTTCCATCTGGGTCA
The DNA here is from genome assembly GCF_964188315.1 of Podarcis muralis. Classification (NCBI taxonomy): domain Eukaryota; kingdom Metazoa; phylum Chordata; class Lepidosauria; order Squamata; family Lacertidae; genus Podarcis; species Podarcis muralis. Next base: position 47,972,548 of record NC_135659.1, read on the forward strand.
TTAGTAAATATTTCGACAATAGAAAACTGCCAAACGTGATTGAAACACTCCAGTTTGGCACCAGCTATATTTCCTCCATTCTATTGTATTCCTAAACACACTGCTAGGAGCTCATGTACAATCTAAGACTTAATGGAATAGAGAAATAGCTGAGTGCGCAACACATGCTGTTAGAGTTTATATTGTTCCTCTGTGCTCACAGGGCATGAGGTGTATATTTCTTAAATCTGGGGGCAGCCTGCCTTGCCAAACGGATAGCTAAATAAACGTAACATGAAAGGGGAGGTAATTGTTTCATTGCACCCGTTCTGTTCAGAGATTTGGAGAGGAGAGGTAAGTGTTCATTCTTGCATTTATTTCAACCCAACTGCAAACTTTTTCAGGGTTGGAAAATTAATTTGCAAGCTCATTCTAGGGCTGTCTTGATGGGACACCTTGACGGTGTGAGTTTTCTCTTAAGTAGGTGGGGCTGAATGTAGAGGCTTACAATACAAACCTATGCCCGTTCCTTCAGAAGCAAGACCCATTGGGCTTACTCGCAGGTAAGTGTGATTACAGGGTTAATTGCTATCTTCTTCAAGTTGCAAATGGGTTTCAGTGGGTTGCAACAAGGCGGATCAAGAAGCATCCTGTTAGTGAGGTGCCTTAGAAACCATGTCAGTGCTGTGACCCATGCAGATGGTGTGAATTATTTAAGCACATGCACACACATAACACACACACACACACACACACTAAAAAATTCCTTCCAGTAGCACCTTAGAGACCAACTAATTTTGTTATTGATATGAGCTTTCGTGTGCATGCACACTTCTGTTATCTGAAGAAGTGTGCATGCACACAAAAGCTCATATCAATAACAAAATTAGTTGGTCTCTAAGGTGCTACTGGCATGAAATTTTTTATTTTGCTTTGACTATGGCAGACTAACACGGCTACCTACCTGTAACACACACACACACACACACACACACACACACACAGTGCTTTTTCCTAAAAAAAAAAATGTTTAAGGATACTCTCATTATCCTACTCATATTGAAATAGTGCCCCTCAAGGAGGCCAAATTTAGATTCACAAAATGTTTAAGGATATGTGTACCCCTGTGTACTCCCAGAAAAAAGCACTAATTATATATATGCATATCAAATCAATGTGAATTTAGCCAGCAGATTAATGGACTATCTAATTATTAACTGATTGGCATTTCTTTTACTAGGCTGCATTCCTAATTTTTAGGCAGACATCCAGGGGAGCATCAGTCTGTTACAGATCAGTTGACCAGAGCAAGGGCTTGATCAAAGCTTCCTAGGATCCTCAAGAATCCCTTTTCCTGCTCCCTCCCTCCAGATGTGGAGGGCACCTTTGGCAATCTTTGGGTGGCTCCATTCCTGTGCCCCACCCTGCCAACTGCTGAGTGATAACCTGCAGAGGGGGAGCTGCCACGATGGGGATGGGCAGGTCTTTTTCTTTCCTGCTTTTCATAACTTATTGCTTTTTCTCTCCTGGCCTCAGCACGATTCGTTGTTTCTTTCTTCTTCTTCTTTTTATCAAGTTGGCTGCTGACTCCTTCCAGTCTACTGGGTCTTCGTGTTCCCTGCCAAAACCAATATTCCTGCAGCTGCCAGAGGCAGCTTTGACTGGCGCTTCATTAAAGGCAGTGGGGACCGTGGCTCCGAAATAAAATAAACCCAGCCATTTCAGATCTTTCTGACAATGTTATTTGACTTCATGATGTTACTCCACAGAGCTCTCTTGCCACCCCGGACCACTTGAAGCCAGCCACGGGAAATGGGTGGGTCTGCAGGTTTTTATGCACTGCCGATACAGTGTGATATAAAGGAGAGTGAGAGGAAATCAGGTTAGGGGCTACAGCCAACCATGGCTGGCATCGTCACATTTAGGAATTTGACCAGATTCCCTTCAGATCAAGAGAACATGATGAGAGTACAAACCACCACACTGACTGCCACCACTGTCCCCAGTAAAATGTTCTTAATTAGATGTTTTCAGAACTTATTTCTTGATCTGTGGACACCGCCATTTATTACAATTATATGCCACCTTTATCTTCCAAGGACCTCAAGGTGGTGTACATGGTTCTTCTCTCCATTTTACAACAACCCTGTGAGGTAGGGTAGGGTAAGAGATGGTGACTGACCCAGTGAGCTTCGTGGCTGAGTAGGGAGTCAAACCCTGCTCTCCGAAGTCCTAGTCCAACACTCTAACCATTATGCCACACATTAAAGAGATAAAGCATTGGATTGGCTCTGTTGCTGTGCCAGCACTATGCAGAGCACTTTGCTGCCTTGCCCCCTCTCTGCCCCGCTCTTGGTACTGGCAGGGACACACAATTTTGGGGAAATGGCAGATTGCTGCAGCTCTGACCCCACCATGTCCCCCTCTGTCACAATCACAGCTATGGCAGGAGGATGGTTTTGCAGGACACCTTCCTTCATACAGTGGTACCTTGGGTTACAGATGCTTCAGGTTACAGACGCTTCAGGTTACAGACTCCGCTAACCCAAAAATAGTACCTCAGGTTAAGAACTTTGCTTCAGGATGAGAACAGAAAACGTGCGGCGGCAGCAGGAGGCCCCATTAGCTAAAGTGGTGCTTCAGGTTAAGAACAGTTTCAGGTTAAGAACGGACCTCCAGACAGATGGAACCCGTATTGTCAATGGATAAAAACTACTGGAACAAAAGACATTTGGTGGAAACTAAAGACGCTATGCCCGTGGCTGAGGATAATTGTTTGAACCCTTCCAATGGATATGGGGGGGGGGGAGGGAGGGAAAGAAAAAAATTGTACGGGAAATTTAAAATTGGAAGGAGATAATATAATGTATGTAAAATTCCTGAACTCGAATAAATTAATTTCTTTTTAAAAAAGAACAGACCTCCAGAACGAATTAAGTTCTTTACCTGAGATACCACTATACTTCCATGTGCCGGGAACTGAACTGGCTACCTACCCTCAAAGGTCATAGTAACATTTGCCACACAATATTCTGGGATAGCTCAGTTGTCAGAGCCTGAGACTCGATCTCAGGGTTGTGGGTTCAATGTCCATGTTGGGCAAAAGATACCTGCATTGCAGGGGGTTGGACTAAATGACCCCCGTGGTCCCTTCCAGCCCTACAATTCTATGATTCACAAAAAAATGCTAAGAAGCTTTAGTGGTAATGTATAACAGGTCTCCTTTCAAGGCCATTGTTGGAATAGACATTGTTGGAATAGACATGACTGTCAAAGATGATAAAACGGGGAGAGGTGATCACTGAGGCAGCTGATAGCACTGAAACTACTTTGGAATATTGCTGCAACTGATAATGTGTAAGAGGAGATACAAAGAAGCTGATTCTCCTCCACTGCCACCCTGTCTAGGGCTCATATGATCAATGTGTGATAGCATACATGTGCTTTCTCATAGGAGATTGACTACTGTGCATCATTGTAATCCTTGCTGAAATCAGGCAAAACACACCTCTGTAATCTCTTTCTTCAGGTAAGCCTGTCTTTAACACCATCAAATGCTGGGACCAGGCCAAGTGGCCTAGGGGAAAGACCTCAAAATATGCCTTTCCAATCCCTGTTTTTGTCGAATTTGATGGATGTTATCACTGATTATTTTACATTTGTAATGGTTTATATTTCTACAGTTGTAGGGAATGAGAGAGTCAGACAGGAATTATTTAATCACATTAGATGCTAAGACTTTAAATTGTCATGTTTCCATAATTGTTACAAATGGCTGAAGCAAAGAATATTAAATTGACATGTGAAAATATACTAAAGAAATATACCAATTTTTGAAAGAACACCCCCCCCCCCCGAATTTGTTGTTGCTGTTAATTCCTTGGTAGTACTGTAAATTCCTTGGAATTACAATGTCTTCCTTTATAATAGTTATAGGCAGGAGATACACAGAATAGGGAGGAATTAGGATAAACCAAAAGAGGCTTTTTCTTCAAATCCCATGTTATCACACCAGCACAAATGATTCCCCCAATTCCATGAGTTGAAATATTATATGAAGGGAGTCTATGAAGGGAGTCACAGGACAGTGTGGTCTAATTTTCTGTTGCCGCCACTCACAAGCACATCCATCTGGTATGTGGAGAGGGTCTATTCACATACTGATGCGCATGCATAGACCTCCTCCCTGCAAGGTGTGGGTGGACTTGATCGGGCTGGGGGCTACTATCCCTCTTGCGTACAAAATTTCTTAGTGCTCTTCAGTACTTGCATAGCACACCTGCATATGAACATATGAACATCAGGACATGGGGCTAGTCCATGTGACCTTGCAGGCTTATCATGTATTTTTGGGTGCATTTGGGGGGGGGGTGTCATCTGAACACACACACCTCAATTCAGCTTTAAGTAAGTAAAGAAATGGGGGTGAATGTGTCTCTTAAGCAGCTCCCTGCATAGCAGGGTTAAAATTGCCTGAACCACATGGGCTTCAAACACCCAGTTTCCAATACCATATAGCTCCACACAAACTTGACTGCACACAGTTGTGTTTTCAGCTATGAATTGGGAATCAGGGGGCATTCAAAGCATAAGCCAGGGGGTGTGGTTGTGCTCAGAGCGGATTCATGTGGAGCAATTGCAAACCATCTGAAACAAAACGTTTGCAAGAATCTAATATCTGAAAAGCATGCAGACCAATGAGGTCACTTGGATTTTATTTAAACTAATATATTTAATGATAAATTTAGGTTATTGGAGATGTTTTGGTCCACAACGTTTGACTCTGAATTTCTCCTAAGGCTTTTTGTTATTTGAATCTTGGGTTTAGACCTGATTTATTGCAAACACCAGATAGGCAAGTGCTGGTTCAACTCCAATTCCAGTTATGTCTCAGTGTGTTCATATCCGAGAATTTGGCTTCAACTCACGATCTCTGTGTAACCTGTCCAGCCACCAAAGTACTTTTAACATCTTGTGGGGATCTCTGCTGAAGGACTGCAACCTTTTATGGTGCAGATGTTTGATTTATATTTCCATAGTTTGTAATATTTGCAGAGTGTTTTACAATCCCCTGGACTGAAATGGAGCCATGCATAGCTTTAGGAGCTCACATACTGGAAAGGTGAGGACCATAAAGGTGACTAGTAAGTAGTCAGTGATAGAAGGAGGGAGCCTAGAGCCTATAATGCAACCACCCATTTGGGCTTCTAGGTAATGAAAAATTCTATGGGAACATACGGACTCATTACCAGTGTAGTGTCATTTCCTATGTCAGAAAGAAACTATTGGTTGGGCCAAAATTCCATGGCTCTTAATGAAACCAACTCTCCCCTTGGGAGGGCCCTGAACTTATCATCAAGGTCTAGACCACCACTGCCTTGAAATCTTACATGTGTATGTCACTCACGCTTGAGAACATCATCATCATCATCACTTTTAATTCATATACTGTCTTTCTATCTTACAGTACTCAAGGCGGTTTACAAGCTGAAGAAACAAAGAATGTACACCTTATAACAAAATACAAAAATGTGATAATAAAACATACTAGCTTAAAATAAGCAACGTACATCAAATAAAGTAACATTCAACAATCATTAGAACAGTATAGAATAATAGTATCAGCATATAAAAATTAATCAGAAACCCACTCTTAACTATTACAATAAATAATTTCAAAACTACATTCAATAAAACAACGGCAAGCCACAGTGCATAAAATAATACAATACAAACTGAGAAGCAGAGACTGGAGGGTGGGGCAAGGCAGGTGGAAGAAGACCTTGCCCCTCACAGTTCTTCCTCCAGGACCAGCTCCCTTATGAGGGCTCCCAGGGCCAAGCAGTAGGGCAAGGCAGGTAGAAGAAGGCCTTGCCTGATGAAGTCTCTCCAAGAGGCAGCATTATATTTTCACTTCAGCAGATAAAGCAACTTCTCTGGGATGTTCTGTATCTGCAACCTACAGGGTTTAGTTCATGCTTCCTCAACCTTGGCCCTCCAGATGTTTTGAGACTACAATTCCCATCATCCCTGACCACTGATCCTGGGAGTTGTAGGCCAAAAACATCTGGAGGGCCGAGGTTGAGGAAGCCTGGTTTAGTTGCTCCGGGGGGGGGGGTCCTCAGTTTGTGTTTCCAGTGACCTCCGTGATATTCACTCACAGACTGGACTCAGCTTTAGAATATTTTAGGTAAAGGTAAAGGGACCCCTGACCATTAGGTCCAGTTGTGGCCGACTCTGGGGTTGCGGTGCTCATCTCGCTTTATTGACCGAGGGAGCCAGCGTACAGCTTCTGGGTCATGGGGCCAGCATGACTAGGCCGCTTCTGGCAAACCAGAGCAGCGCCCGGAAATGCCGTTTACCTTCCCGCTGGAGCGGTACCTATTTATCTACTTGCACTGGCGTGCTTTCAAACTGATAGGTTGGCAGGAGAATAGAATATTTTACTTTCAAATAAATTTCCTCTTGCCTTTCATTACACATTTATTTAGAAAATAGTCCAACCTGGGGGGCCGGCCGCTAGGGGCGACAATACCATCTCTCTGGCTCACACGAGGTAATTAAGAGGCTGATATGGGAGTATGCAGCCTCCCTTGTTGCCCCAAGGAAATGGGGAACACTGCCTTGCCTGCTGTGGCCATAAATCACCCCCGGATTCGAAAGAAGGGGGTGAGGGCACTAGGCACAAAGCCCTTGTGTGGGTCCGGCTCTCCAGGAAGCTGTCTCTGATAGCGCACTGGTTGCAGCAGCTCGAAATAAACAATTAGAAAGAAGCAAATGCACATATTTCAAGTGAAGAATGGGAGTGAAGGCTGCTAATTGAAATGACCTCTGTGAAAGTAGAGCGACGGGTTGGATTTAACAGGAATATATCATGAAGAAGATACACCAAAGGTTTGGTATGTCGGAGCGGGACTGGATGGGGGGACTTTTTTTCTTTTCTTCTATGTGATTAACCAATAACCCCTCCCCAAGAAAGAACCGTCGCATAACTGACCTAAGCAGGATGATTAAAAACTGTGTGGAAATGAATTACTAACCAAAAGTTTGGCTTATGGAGATCGAGAAAAGAACAAGGGCTTTTGAAATGATGCAGCAATAAAAAGGGAGTCGCCATGTTGGCAGGTTCTGTCGAAAGATTGATGATCAGGAGGAGGAAGCTATGGATTTGTTTTCATATTGGATTCTTGGCAGAACCTCCTCAGAGGACTGAGAAAGGGAGTGACAGACCTGTGAAGATTAACGAGTAGACAGTAAGAGTGTTTTTCTTTATGGAAGGGATGGAATGCGGTAGCCGTCTGAATATGACTCTTGGATGAATGGGAAAACCCACACAGGATTACAATTTGTTTCAACCCGCTGGTGGAGACTATCAGAGGTCACAAAGAGAAAGGAAACTATACAAAAATAACAAGAAGAGATGTGGAAAACAACAAGAAAGGATTGGATAGAATTGTAAACACTATTTGGACAGATTTGTGGACAATAAAGCAGCAGCAACAAGATGATTGGATCCCTTTCGGAACTTGAAATATGGGTACCCCCAACAAAAATTTAAAATTCGGCTTTGTAATTTGGAAGTTATGTGTTATGTGATTATGTGATTTGATTTGATTGGCCTGTTAATAAAAAATATTTTTTTAAAAAACAAGAAAATAGTCCAACCTACCCATCAGTAAAGAGTCACAGGGTTGTTGCGTTCTTACAATGTACCCAAAATAACAAGAAGAGGGTGAAACTGAACAAAAGAAGTGCCAAATTCTGGAAAATCTCAGTCTCAGATTCCATCAGGAGCTGTGACAACTCAAGATACAGAGGACACACAGCTTCATTAGGATTGAAAAGTGGGGTTATGGATATGAGCATACTGATTTATGCTCTACTAAAGCACAATTCAGTAGACCACACTAAGAGAGGCCCCAATAAGCATAGAAGTTGTTTCAGTGGTACACAAACGTAATAAATTTTATTGTGAAAACATTGGGTTAAAAGAAAAAATTAACTACTTCAGACCAGAGTGATTATCATAATCACTGCCTCAACTGGCTATTTTATTTCTTTTCTAGTTTTCCAAGTAAGTGTAAATGAATTGTGGTGATTGTGGGGCCCCCAAAGTTGAAGGGCATTGTAGCCCCACCGCACTGCCCATTGCCGGAGACAACAGAATCCCTGGCTTCAGGCTTACAATCTAAAAGGACACCACACAAAAGGAAAAGGGGATTGAGAGGGAAGAGAAAAGCAAGCAAATTCATACAAAGTTCCATTATAAAATGCTTGGAAATGGGCTGCTCTGAGAAATGGCGTAGCAACCCAACCTTCCTGCAGAGTAGCTGTAGAGGCTGGAACAGAACTGGAAGTTCTTGAACTTACAGGGTAGACCCTCAGCCTTCTAAACTGGAATTTGTCAGTTCCTTGTCACTTCCAGTTGACACCCTCAGCCCCAGAGCAGATGGTCCAACTGCTTTTTCTCACAGGCCAAGCGGAGCTATTGGCTTTTGTGAGATGAGAGGCCAACCAGGGGCATTGCTAGATAGTTAAACCAGTGTGTAAAGGGTTAAAAAAATCTATTGAATCTAACCTCCAATGGCTCAGTGGTGGGGCTTATGCTATTTCTCCTGCCTCATCCAATTCCACATGCACTGGTAAAAAGGGACAAGAATATTGCCTAACAGAACAATTCAGTATTTGGGGGGTCATTCAGTTGGCAGAACTCAAGCAGTGACACCAAATCCATATTCCCTGGCTCCCCCCATCTCTACACGTTGGTGTTGTTTTTTTCTTTCCCCATCTTCCTTGTTAAAAACCTAACTCAGAGTTGGACCACTATTTTATTTCCTGCTTTATGGTCCTTTCAACATAAATCTTCCCAAGCAAGCTACTTAAAAAGCAGTGGGACATCCCACTGAATATTTCCTGTTCTTTGCTTTCCAAATATTCCAGTTTTAATTATAGACGGGAAAGTCTAGGTTATGCTATTCGATATACAGATGCTACAACTAAATCAGAGAACAGAAAAGATATCAGAGGCATGTTTAAAATTCTCACGTGTCATATATAAGATGCGTGGCAGTGAGGGCATTCCAGGGAGATACCGTACTTTTCTGTGTATAAGACGAGGGTTTTTTTTACTCTAAAATAATGTTCAAAATCGGGGTTCATCTTGGATAGTGCAGAGGGGGGTGAGTGATTTTCAGCATCCCACCCAAAAAAGCTCAACAGCTGTGGGCCCTCTCTCCCCATTTTCTTAAATTGGAGTCCCCCAAAATAGGGGGCATCCTATACACGGAAAAATATGGTATTTCTCGTAAGCTCAAAACCCCACCCCTACCAAAATTCAAAAGAAAATTTAAAGTTCCCTGAGAATGAAGCAAAAAAATGGAAGCCCCTTTTCACAAAGACAGAACACCTTAAAGAAGCTGAAGGTCAGATTCTGGCGCAGCATTTAATTTAGATGTCTCATGTCACAGGGAAGATGAAGACAACAAAACATTTTTTTAAATGGTTTCACCTTTTCTCTCTCTGCAGTAACGAGGTTTTCCATTTGTAAACACACCTCACCCCCCCACCCCCAAATCAGAGATTTGGTATATGAGTGAAGGGAGTCTTTTTTTAAAAAATGAATGAATTAATCTAATCCTTTTAAAAAGTTAGCATCTGCCACCATATGCCATGGCAGTAAATTCCCTGTTAATTATGTGCCGCGTGTGGAGTCTTTTCTTTTGTCTGAACATACAACCCAAAATGCCCCCACATCCCATAACAGCATCTCAAAGCCGACGGAAGATATTGCATTCCCAGGCTCCCAAATATGCTTTTGATGACATATATTTTGAGCTGCAGCTTCTGTTTTGTTTTATGGTGCCAATGCCATATGCCTCATACCAAATCAAGGGCTATCTTCCAATATTTGCCTACAGGGAAGTTACATTCAAGGTCGAAGCAGGGGGAAAAGAGGCCTCCCAGTTCATTTTAATAGATTTTATCCACAGGAGGTCCAGGGCAGCAAGGGGAATCTAGTAATCAATTTTCCCTGGTTAATTTTCTGAAGCAGTCTAGGGCACCACAGGATGCTGCATACATCTGGGAGGTTCAGTTCCATATTGAGAGCGGTTTGTGCTACCACTTCTTTTCTTTTTTTTATGCTGAGAGAGAGAAACGCATGAATATGAAACCACAAACATAACCTGAAGCTGAACCCTAATCATGCTTCTGCATTTATTTCCATTGGTTAGACTAGATCTACAGTGCCACTCTTAGAGAGTCGCTAGGAACACCTGTTGGTTGTCACAGCTATCCAGCAGCATAGCATGGGTTTTTGGTGCCCGGGGCAGGCATGTGGGCACCAGGGGCGTGTGCACACTGGGGGCAGGGAGCGCTGGCATGTGGGGTGCAGAGGGCGAATGGAGCCCACTGTGCCTGTTGTTGGGGAGCCTGGTTGTGCCCTCTCAGAATTATGCGCCCGGGGCAGCCACACCCCCCCCCATGCAGCTATCCAAAAATTTGCATCTACTCATAAGGAAGCAAACTTTGAGCAGGTTTTAGCTTTCAGTTGCGCACTCTAGCCCATGGCCACTGCTTGGTCCTGCACCTTCATGTGCTGGCTCTCTCTCAGACTTGGAGGTGGCTTGGCTTCTGCCTCTGAGCCTGGGCTCTCTGTAGAAGATAGCTGCAGCAGCTGGGATGCCATAAGGCCTGACAGTCCTAGTCTGGCCCCACTGCTGCCTGTCCCCACCCTTTCCCCTCTATGGTCACCTTCAGGGAATAACAGGCCCTCCTCTGATTCCTCTACTGGGGCCTTGGCAGTTAAGAGCCTGCTCCTATCAAGGGCTGGGTGCATGGGTGTAGCCAGGATTTTTGTTGGGGGGGGGGAGGCAGGCCTTTTTTGGGGGGGATCTCAGCTATGTATTTTTATTGATTTTTATTGATTTAGGAGGGCAGCTGCCCCTTCCTACCACCCTTGGCTACGTCCATGGCTAGGTGCCACAGCCACTAGGGTCAAATGCTGTGTGTCCATTAACTTTATTAATTCAAGTGCAAACCTTACACTTACAGGGGTGGGTGGAATCCTTTGATGTAGTACTGTTTAGGACCCAACAGATATCGCAAGAAGACGGATATAGCTATCAAACCCAGGGGGTTCAAAAGCGAAGAGCTGCTGCTCTTGTTGCTATTGCAGAACTTTGTGCTCTTAAGTATGGATGCAGCTGGGATTCAAAAAGAATGGGTTCAGGATACAAGCTTTGCCAGTGTTTAATACTGGGAATATTCCAGAGAGAGCTCTTGTGCTGAAATTCTTCATCTTGGTTGACATTTGAAATTGAGATTATTCCAAGTTTATGTGCCGATTTGGCTCGGCATTCATCAACTTGACATGCCACTAAAATCTGGCAGCCACCGTTAGCACATGCTCACAAGTTGATTACCTTAACCCAATGAAACTGTGCTGAGTTGCTGAAACTGCCTTGAGCTTTCTTCCTCTTTCTTTCTTTCTTTTTTTGTAATGGAAATCTCATTTACAGAACATCACCTTTCTACCAACAATAAAGTTTGAAAAAGCCAGGTACGCCTCGAGGGCACCTAGCATGCAAATGTGACTTTTAAAGCAATGCGCACATCCAATCATTGTTTTGGTTCTGTTATTTATTTTAAAAAATGCTTCTGAATTACACAGCCTTTGCACACTGCTGCGCTTCAATTCCCAAGGAACTGTGTAGAAGTGCCCATGCATCCCAGAAAGTTAGTATGGAGGCATAAGAATTACAAGCCGACAAAAACACACACACCAACAACAGCAGCAACAACAAATAAGAGCAAACTCTTGGTAATACCTATGATCTCCCAAGCATTCTCTAGTGATGCTCACAATAGCTGGTCCATTTCTGAACTGAGCTTCAGTGAGTTTCTCCGTAAATAACAATGACTGCAACAATATCTGCTCATGTGCCAGAGCCATTTCTCAGCTCCATTTACTGATGCATGTGATAGACAATTCCCAAGAGGGTGAGGGACTACAGTTCTGTTAGGATCAACTGAAAACACGGCACAAGGCAAAGCAGGAGCAGGGGGTTAGAAGCACGGAGGGGCAAGGGACAGTATTTGGGGACACAAAACAACTGCCCCTCCCAATACAAACAAACCACACTGCAACCAACAGATTGCTCTTGACTTTCCAATCTCTTTCAACACCAACATATATGTGTGTGTCTGTCTGTGTGTGTGTGTGTAGGACCTACCCATGTGGTGCTGAAACAACACTCCTGCAAACATTATACAATAGAAAGAAATATCATTATTCCCCATCTCTCTCCCCCGCTCCCCTCTCTTTCGTCCAATTGCATAACCTCTGTGACAACAGTGTCTCATAATGAATGTAAACGAACTGTGAAAAAGACTCAATGAATTGAAAGTGGAGAGACAATATCTACTTTTCTTTGTATGTGTGTTTGTTTTCTTACACAATAAAATCTTGAATAAAAACTAATTTTAAATAAATCAGATGCTCTGCCACTGAGCTGCGGTCCTTTCCCTGGTACAGAAAGACAGGCAGATATATACAGTGAACAAACTGGCTCACATACTGAATGTTAGAATTAAAAATCGGCCCTGGGTCTGAAAAGGTTAAACTTCATGGATGTAATGGTTGTAGTTGCGTTTTTCAGTTAGCCACTGGGTGGTGCTCAACTGCAATTCAAATGTTTCTACTGGCAGGCAGTAATAGTTCAAATCACAGAGAGAGAGAGAGAGGGAGGGAGGGAGGGAGAGATCGCCAGGCACAGCCTATAGAAAAGCCTGCAACTCCTTCAAGCCTCTGCAACCAGAAATCCAGATCAAAACCATTTACAGTTCTTCCTTTTCCCTTCCTCTCACATCAGTGTGACTTCTACCAGGGAATTTCTACAGAAAAAGGTGATCCAAACTGTCCAGAATTCCGAAAAATGAGGCACAATTGTGAGGAAGCAAATCTTAACTCCTTCAGCCACTTGATACTATTATTGAAGTTGACTTCACAGCGGCATTCCTAAAATTCTGCCTGTTACCTTTCCCCCTTATCTGTTTGCAGCTTTTCTAAGGGTTTGGAAGACTGAATGGTACTGACAGTACTGATACGCCTCACTCCTGGTTTTCAAAGGGATTTCTCTGTCTGTCTCTCTTTCTCTGAAGAATCTGAAGAAATGTGCATGCACACGAAAGCTCATACCAATAACCAACTTAGTTGGTCTCTAAGGTGCTACTGGAAGGAATTTTTTAATTCTCTTTCTCTCTGTTTCACTCCCAGCTTTCTGGAGAGATTTTTTAATAAAATGAATTTTACCAGCTTTTCTTTCTTTCTTTCTTTCTTTCTTTCTTTCTTTCTTTCTTAAAATAAGCAAAATAATTCACAGTGCCTGTGAACTGGAGTACACAAGAAGAGCCCACATGGACCAGACCAAAGGGCCATTCTGCCCAGCTTCTTGTTCTCACAATGACAAACCAGATGCCTAAGGAAGCCCACAGTTGGATCATAAACATATAGTGCTGGCTACCAATTAGTTTCTGGGCTCTATTCAAAGTCTTGGTTTTGAACCATAAAGCCTTATGCAGCTCAGAAGCACCTCACCTCACAGACTACCTCTCTCCATATGAACCAGCCCAGACCCTGCAGTCTTCATTAGTGGCTCTTCTCTGCATCTCTCGCCCAAGGGAGGTGTGGAGGATGACCATGAAAAAGGGCCTTTTCAGTGGTGGCTCCCCCATCTGTGGAATGCTGTGAAAGCACAAGTGGCACCAACATTATCAGTTTTTAAGTGCCAGGCTAAGACATCATATTCACTCAGGCCTTGGGTAAGTAAGCTGGGCTTAATGGTGGGACTCATCTTTTAGTGGGATGGGTAAGATTTTCCCCTATTATGTTACTGAACAAGCTATCATAATCATCACCATAATCTTATTGCACATATATTGCTAGCAGGTAAAAAAAAAGTCCTGTTAACACATACATGAGCTGAGCTTCCATTCATTTTTAATTTTTATTATCTTATATTGCAGTTTTATTTATTTATTTATTTTAAAATACTCTCCCTTCACCATTCATTTCTTTAAATTGAGGTCAATACGGGTTTAGGCTAAAGCAGCCATTTTACTGATGGGGCAAAATTAGTCATTTAAAACAAAGGACCAGGTTTTGTTGAGTTTACATACACACTAAAAATGTAAAATGAGTCAAACAATAAAAATGGGGTACTTATTTCAACTATGCTTAACTAGAGATGGAACTTGCAGACAGGAAAATAATTATGTTATAATAAGACTTGCAGAATCTGCCTTCTTGACGATTGGACCCACTGCTGATCTTGTCTGCTCAATCTGCTAGAGCCTGTTTTCTCATGCACTGGATGTCCCTAACTCACCCAGGGTTTGAGACCCATTGGCTACCCTGACCTGGTTTAGCCAACCGGTTGATGCTGTTTCCCAGGGTGTGGCCGCTGTTGCATACTGACAGCTTCTAGGAGCCACAGGTAAGAACTGAATGCAGGGTGGGGACCAAAGGTGGACCAACTACCCCAGAAGTATGAATTGTCCCCCACCAGAGGTTCTACCCATCCCCTAACAACCCCCACACACCTATACCTAATGAGCTAGCATTATTATAAAGTTTGGGGCCATTAAGATTTGCAGAACAGTCAACACTGCTTGAAGCACTCAGAGTCCATGTTAAATGTTCGATTGAGAAAGGTGGGCTGGAGCAGGCCCACTCTTCCCTGTGATTTCCCGCTGATCCATGAATGTTTATTGGGATATCATGTCTCTGACCCAGTAGTGGGACTGAAGCCAACTTATATAAAAAGATACCCTTATACCCTGACAAAGTTTGCAGAGACCGGATCCTGCTGTATGTATGCTTTACATTTCAAATTGCAGGGCTCTTTGTGGGAGTTGTATGTAATGCAGTTCAATATTTATTTGGCTTAGTTTTACAATTATGATGCTGAGACAAAAAGATCCTCAGACTCAGGAACTAGTCTCAATAATTTGAATTTGTATTCCTATATACACACACATTCACGTTTATGCATACAACCCACATTGCTCCTTGAGTAGCTTTGCTAAACTGTGCATTTTATTCCTATATCAGCAAACTGTTGAACAACTGCTTCTGTCATATCATTCAGCTGAACACCCTGGATTTCGGCAAATGTATTCTCACTGAAATCTATTGAAATAAATTGATTAAGCAGAATCAGAAGGATTTAAGCTAAGCATGGGTTGTATTTAACTACCTTCTCTTCAAAGTACATCCTTTGAAATTAATGGTCCTAAGTTAGTCATGGCCACACTAACTCCAGTGAGTTTGCTCTGAGTGGCTGTTAGTTGAATACAGCCCTAGAGAATTCGTGGTTGAGATTGCTCCTGCTTCAACCAGCCTTGTTCCTCTCACTTCATGAGACAGCCTTTCACCTACCAAAAGAACCTTTATGGGTGATGGCTGACATCTCTTCTGAGTCATGAAATGCTTTTGCAGGGGGAGGATGGACAGAGAGCAAGTTGTGCCTAGTCATATAGATAGTATCTCACGTTCATTCCAAAATGCTGGCAGGTGTGCCAGGGAAAGTTCCTTGAGGCTCATTGGCACTATCTGAAAAGGCAACATCAATCAAAGTTTTCAGTTCCTGCATAGGAAGTAAAAATAATTGCCCTGTTATTTATTACTTTTGAAAAGTTTCATTTCAGCCAACAGGACCTTTAGAAAAAGTTTTTGTATTTGTTGATACTGGATCTGTGGCTTGAGATTTGTGTGTGTGTGTGTGTGTGTGTGTGTGTGTGTGTGTGTTGCAGGGGCTGGGGAGAGAATGGCAGAGCTAATTTTGTATTAAATATTGGCCCAAGCCAATATTTTATTTTTATTTTCACCAGACTGTGAATGTGCTTCAGATTGGAGCAGATTCCCATGTAATAATACATCTACAGCCCTGGAGAAATTGCAGGTGTGGGTTTCTTAAGCCACACATCCCATCACTGTGAGGTGGCCTGTATTAAAATATTGGAAAGGACCTCACAATGCATATGGCCACATCTATTGCTAATGCAGAAAATCCATTGTGCTGCATCCCTGATAGATGGCTATGCAATCTCTTCCTAAAAACGAACTTAATAAAAGGATAGTTCATCACATTTTGAGTCAGTCCCCTACTTAAGCAAGCTTGTACCATTAGGAAGTTCTTATTGATTAGTCTAAATTCTTTTTCCTGTAATTAAAACCCATTGCTACATATCCTACCCTCTGTTGCAATGAAAAAGCAGTTCTTTTTCATCGTTTCATGTGACAGCCCTGCAAATATTCAGAGGTTAAAAACAACTCATCTTCTGTACTTTTACATTGTTACATCTCCATTATTGATTATTCCTAATTCTGTTGTGTTACACATTACTAGTGCTGTAAATAGGTAATTGAGCAAATGGTTGGCTTGCACCAGTAGTGTACTGTCAGAAAAAGGGACATCTGTGAGATTGTGGATTCCCACCCTCACAAGACTAGAAACATGGGAAGATGTGACTCTTCTGGCAATGGAAAAATAGTTGCACTCTTTCATGCAGTGAGACTTTCCCCACCCCACTCTGGTTAATGTTGAAGACATGAATTGGTAAATCCAATTTGCACAAGTCTGAACTTCTTCTGCCTGGCAGAAGAGAGTTGTACAGCTGACAATAAGCTTTTGTGCAAGAGCCTTCAAATGTATCCCGAGGCTTTCCAGAGTAGCTGCAGTGGGTCATTTCTGTGAAGCCATGCTGAGCTTTGGAGATGCTCTGAGCAACTTCCAGGGATCTGCATGACCGTGAAAGTAAACCCTCACTTCCCTCTCCTGCTTGGAAATGGGTGCAGCAGGTGGAACTTCTGAAAGACATCTTGTTGTTTTCCAAATCCCACAAGTGCAGCATTGCATCTGGGGGAGGGTTCATTAGGTGAATCCTCCTCCGATACTTGTGCATGTTAATGTGCCATGCACACATACAGGCTTCCTCAATTTTTGAAGGCCAAATCCATAGGAAAACCCTAAGTTGAAACTCACAGGTGGTACCTAACACCAAGGAAACTAAAGCTAATGCTGGAGAGGCTGCACCTCCACAGGCACATACCTCCACATGAGGTGGGAATGCCCCAAAATCCAACTATTCTGGACAACAACCATATGAGAAATATGCAAAATAACTAAGCAAGTATTAGAAGTCATCCCAGAACTGGCCCTGCTAAACATCTTCCAAGATAATAATGCCTACTCACATCATAAAGAGCTCATAACCCACCTACTCTCAGCAGCCAAAAACATCATAGCCTGACACTGGAGAGACCTATCAGGAATAAGCATGGATCAATGGTACCAAATAGTATGGAAAGCAGTCTTATTAGAAAAAACTAACCAATAAACTGGGGAACGCGGGTGGCGCTGTGGGTAAAAGCCTCAGTGCCTAGGACTTGCCGATCGAAAGGTCAGCGGTTCGAATCCCCGCGGCGGGGTGCGCTCCCGTCGTTCGGTCCCAGCGCCTGCCAACCTAGCAGTTCGAAAGCACCCCCGGGTGCAAGTAGATAAATAGGGACCGCTTACTGGCGGGAAGGTAAACGGCATTTCCGTGTGCTGCACTGGCTCGCCAGATGCAGCTTGTCACGCTGGCCACATGACCCGGAAGTGTCTCCGGACAGCGATGGCCCCCGGCCTCTTAAGTGAGATGGGCGCACAACCCTAGAGTCTGTCAAGACTGGCCCGTACGGGCAGGGGTACCTTTACCTTTACCTTTTTAACCAATAAACTGAAACTGACACGGGGCAACAATAGAAGAAGATGCCTTCATTCCAGTATGGCTCCCCTTTATCACATACACGGCCCAGCAAGACAATGACAAGTATCCACCAACAGCATACAAATCAATATGGCTAGCCTGATACAAAAACACACACCCACCCCACTCACACATGAAAACAAAGTTCACCACAGCTAATCACAAACAAACAACCACACCCTAGGCCAACCCCAACCTCTCTCACCACCAAAGGAACACAAGAGAATAGTAAAGAGAACCCGCACAAGTGACGCAGACACAAACCCCCACACATACATTAAGTAGAATAGAAGCATTGCCGCCCGACCCCACTCACCATGCCCCCCTCCACCTCTTTCCCCCCTTTCTTCCTAATGTAACATCAATGTCCCAACAAATGAAGCTGATCTGTATAAAATGTAACTTGAAAAAAGAGACATTGCAATACTTTTGTAAACCAAGAAATCTTTAATTAAAAATATGGTTAAAAAAAGAGAGGAAAACCCCAAGTGAGAACAATCTAAAAGTCCAGGGGCTCATGATACACTCAAAGGCTAGAAGTGGCGCATGTGGTGGAATGAAGCCCTGGAGCCACCTACCAACACCTGCATCACTGCAACTTTCCTGGATATACCTGAGGTGGGGTAGTGATGAGGCCAGGACATCATAACTGCAATGGTGGGACCAATCTGGAGCTTCCATTGCTGTACTCATGCAGCCCCAATCTGCCCCACCTGAGCACTGTCTAGGTAAGCAATAGCAACACCAGCATCTGGAGGGCAGCTCCACAGCATTACCTTACCACACATGCCACTACCTGTAAACTTCCTGACATCACATTGAGCTCTGGTGGTGAGCTGGCAGGCACTTGCCGTCAAGCATGCCTTGTTTTGCAGCAGAAATGTGGCATAAATGTCTTGTTTTGGAGCGGTAGGCTAATGTCTTCCTCCTCCCACCCCGTACAATGGTGGCAACTTCTAAACACGTCGACACCATGTGGTCCACATACATACCTCATCGTGATAAAAACTGATTGAACTTAACTACTTCAATAAATACCGTAGTCCCTTGTATTTTTTTTATTATTAAAAAAAGGGCAGCAAAGAAATGTTGTATCATCCTGCTTGCTTTATTCAGGTTATTAATAGTAGAATCCTGTGCCTGGCTTACGATGTGAGGAGAGAAATTCTATCATCCCAGGACCAATCATATCATTTTCGAGGCCATTAAAGCCACGTTACAAATGAAAGAAGTTAAAAGAAAGAAAGAGAGGCTTGGCCTTCTACATGCAGTACATTTTTGTATAAACCACGATCTGCCTTAAATCTTCTTGACACATCCAGAGTGCCTTAAGACACATTTCTGACAATAGGCATCAACTTGTTATAAATCACATGATTAGAGACAACATTTGTGGTTTGGAAAGAGCTGGGGGGCAAGGATATCCAGATCTTGAGTGATAGCTCTGCAACTCAATATAAGGCAAACAAGTCAACCCTCCCTCTTAATTAATTTATGTATTACACTTCTATCCTCCTGATTTTCTTTTTTGGAGGTCAAAGAGCTTTATCGGTTGCAGGGGGCTTCTAAAACATTTGCTATTGTTACAGAAACACAGCTTGCTCAAAACTATGGAACATATTTTTTTTTCCTGGCTTGCAGGGAGAACTTGAAACCTGTCAAAAACTAAGTTGCATTATTTTTGCATTACCTCAGAGAAGAATGAATTCTTAGAAAACCCAGTCTTGGAGCAAACAGGCATCTTTTTTTTTTCCACCTCAGAGGAGAAAATTTCTTAAACTTCAGGAAGTAATATCCATTTGGGGTAAATGAAAATATAGAACAGGAGCCTCAAAGACATGTTTATGAAGTATTTCTACAATACAGGTTATAAGTTAGCCACAGAGTAACTTTTACTTTTAGGGAGTTTGATCATCAAGTGGTTTTGAAGTTGAGGTCAGGGTATTTGACAACAGAGCTTGGAAGTGTGAAGCTATTCTTACTTGAAGAGACTGACCCAGTTGGAGTTGAGAGCCAAAATTTGCACCCTGAAGCAGGCTGGATTGCAGGGTTCAAAAAAGGAAGGAATCAAATGTGTCAAAACTTTTCACTGGGGATGAACTGGCCACTCTTCAGCATTGTGCATCTTTGTTTTCTGCATAACGCCAGTCACAGGCTCTTGTGGCACCTCTGACCAGCACTGCTCAACCAGCCATCTCCCTCTGGTCTTTTCTGAGGGAAACACGGCTGTGGTGTGTGGGTTTCATGATGGTGGTCAGAGGCAGCTGGGGCATTTCCCACCAGCATCATGCGTCTAACCACTGTCACACGGGTTTCTCAGTCTGGAAATGTATGTTGTGAAACACTGGCCAGAGGCATTCCAGTTTTGCATATCCAAGTGGAATGGCCTAAAGTGGCTGGTGAGGGAGAGGTCTACCCCACACTCCAAGGACCTTTGGGGCAACAGGGTCCTTGCCATTTTAGGTGTGTGGCCTTTCTTTTTCCCCTATGCAAACTGTTGGTGATAGCTACAACCACTTGCAATTCACTTCCCCTTCTGTAGGTTAATGCCTTTTAGTCTTGCAGAAGGAGAGGATTCCCATAAAGGAGAAGCAGAGGCTAAACAATGCCCGACCTGAAGAATTTGGAGCAAATGATTCAGCAGAGGAAACACAGCCCAGAATAACTAAGGAGATAGTACAAGAATACTTGGCTAGTCTAGATGTATTCAAGTCTCCGGGGCCAGATGAACTGCATCCAAGAGTATTAAAAGAACTGGCAGATGTGATCTCAGAACCACTGGCAGTCATCTTTGAGAATTCCTGGAGAACAGGCGAAGTCCCGGCAGACTGGAGGAGGGCAAATGTTGTACCTATTTTCAAAAAGGGGAAAAGAGAGGACCCAAATAATTACCGCCCAGTCAGTCTGACATCAATACCAGGGAAGATTCTGGAGCAGATCATTAAGCAAACAGTCTGTGAGCACCTAGAAAGGAATGCTGTGATCACCAATAGTCAGCATGGATTTCTGAAAAATAAGTCATGTCAGACTAACCTGATCTCGTTTTTTGACAGAATTACAAGCCTGGTAGATGAAGGGAACGCAGTGGATGTAGCCTACCTTGATTTCAGCAAGGCATTTGACAAGGTGCCCCATGATATTCTTGTAAAGAAGCTGGTAAAATGCGGACTTGACTATGCTACCACTCAGTGGATTTGTAACTGGCTGACTGACCGAACCCAAAGGGTGCTCATCAATGGTTCCTCTTCATCCTGGAGAAGAGTGACTAGTGGGGTGCCACAGGGTTCTGTCTTGGGCCCGGTCTTATTCAACATCTTTATCAACGACTTGGATGATGGACTCAAGGGCATCCTGATCAAATTTGCAGATGACACCAAACTGGGAGGGGTGGCTAACACCCCAGAGGACAGGATCACACTTCAAAACGACCTTGACAGATTAGAGAACTGGGCCAAAACAAACAAGATGAATTTTAACAGGGAGAAATGTAAAGTATTGCACTTGGGCAAAAAAAATGAGAGGCACAAATACAAGATGGGGGACACCTGGCTTGAGAGCAGTACATGTGAAAAGGATCTAGGAGTCTTGGTTGACCACAAACTTGACATGAGCCAACAGTGTGACGCGGCAGCTAAAAAAGCCAATGCAATTCTGGGCTGCATCAATAGGAGTATAGCATCTAGATCAAGGGAAGTAATAGTGCCACTGTATTCTGCTCTGGTCAGACCTCACCTGGAGTACTGTGTCCAGTTCTGGGCACCACAGTTCAAGAAGGACACTGACAAACTGGAACGTGTCCAGAGGAGGGCAACCAAAATGGTCAAAGGCCTGGAAACGATGCCTTATGAGGAACGGCTAAGGGAGCTGGGCATGTTTAGCCTGGAGAAGAGGAGGTTAAGGGGTGATATGATAGCCATGTTCAAATATATAAAAGGATGTCACATAGAGGAGGGAGAAAAGTTGTTTTCTGCTGCTCCAGAGAAGCGGACACGGAGCAATGGATCCAAACTACAAGAAAGAAGATTCCACCTAAACATTAGGAAGAACTTCCTGACAGTAAGAGCTGTTCGACAGTGGAATTTGCTGCCAAGGAGTGTGGTGGAGTCTCCTTCTTTGGAGGTCTTTAAGCAGAGGCTTGACAGTCATATGTCAGGAGTGCTCTGATGGTGTTTCCTGCTTGGCAGGGGGTTGGACTCGATGGCCCTTGTGGTCTCTTCCAACTCTATGATTCTATGATTCTATGATTCTATGATATTTTCGAGTGTTCATATTAAACATTCACAAGGCCTTATTTATTTGGGGGACGTGTAGAGATATGACCACACATTCCTACTGAACTTTGCTCAAAGTTGTATTTGGTGACAGGTTTCCATAAAGTCAGTAGCAGATGGGTGTGTAGGGCAGCAGCGCTTAACCTGTCCTCCCAGCAGTGCAGTCACTGTTGGATGGAGAATGTGAGCGGCAAGGTGGTGGAGAGGTTGGTGCTGTGTGAACACATCAGCAAAGCCTATGCAACACTCCCGCTGGTGCGTTTGCACAGTGCCGACCTTCCCACTATCTTGCCCCTCCCACTCTCCTTCCCAGTTAGCAGTAGTGATTCTGCATCAGGAGGCCCCAACTTCATAATCCACTACTGCATTCGGTGGAAATGAAATGGAACAGAACCTGTCCTTACAAGAATCTAGCATGTCCTACTACCATTCAAGGAGGTTTCTCAATGACGCAGTTTGTGTTGCATTTATGCAGGGCCCATGTCACCACATGGGTGTGACATGGTGATAGAATTGCAGTACACTGGGGTAGAAGTCTTTTGTCAATGGCAGTCAATGAGGCAGAAGGGTCTCCAGAATGCTTTGGAACCTTAAAATGTATTGACGTGCAGTTTAATCAGGGACTCCCTTAGGAAGTGCAGGTATTCAAACTATAGTGGATGCCCTCTCAAGCAGAATGTCGAGATGTGCCTCAGCAAATAGCTTATGTAGACATTTCCAAGTATAATACGTTTTCCACATTTGAAAACATAGCGCCAAGGAACAGACCCATTAACATCCACGCCTTGTTTCAAAAGTGGTCGGAGAGAACTTTGTGCTCCTGTGTTTCTCCATAGTCTCAGTTTTCATAGGTGATTATTGTTTCATAATGAAAGAAAAAGAAAGCGGCGGTATCTCTGTTCGGAAGCACAGGCGAGTGCCAAGATTTTGAACTTCATTAGCAGCTTGTTTATAGAAATGGGTTACTTAACCACAAAATAAATTGCTGTGCTGATAATTTGTTAAACTGTTTAGGGAGCCATGAGTGCGGTCAAGCACACGGCATCCTGGAGCTGTTAATCACCTGTCATCAGGTTCTTTGGCCGTCTTCTGCAGCTAAGGCTCTTGTTGATGGGGAGAGCAATAAAACAAGGAACATTAATAGACCTTTAAAAAGCATCAGTCAGGACAAGGGAGCTGCAGAAATCTGCTCTTTGAATTAAACCAGGTCTCGTTCATACCAAATCAAATTGTTGTCAATAAATAAGGCAGAATCTTCACTTATATAACTTTCAGACTACTGTGTTGTTGTTGTTGTTGTTTTAAAAATATGTTTTTTGTTTGACACAGTAAATGATATTGATCGTTAATTCACGTCAAAGTATCACAAATCAAATAATGACTTTTTTTTTAGCCGAGCTGATTCTGCATTTCTTTAGATTTATTTCTCAGCCTATCCAAAAGATGGAGAAACTTGGTGTTGCTTCTCATTTTGATACTCCAACAGGGACACAGGAAGCTGTGTCAGACTATTGGTCCATCTAGTTCAGTGCTGCCTGTCTACACTGACCAGCAGTGGTTCTCCAAGGTGACAGAGAAGGTGACTCTCCCAGACCTACCTGGAGATGCCAGGGATCTTAGGCATGCAAGAGAGATGCTCTGTTGCTGAGCTGCAGCCTTATAATTTAAATTAAAATCAATCCTAAGGGTGGCATGAGAGCATCCTGGATTGCTTACATTCCAGGTAATGGCGCATGGGATGTATCTCATACCCATTGTTTCTGCCTACATGTCCTGCCCATTTAGCAAGGCCACAAACTGTTAAAGGCTCTAGCTAGTCTTGATTGTGTTGAGAAATCCTCTTTTAAAGTCATCACCAACATTTTCTGGCAGCACATTCCAGAAATCCTCCACCCCACCCCCGTGTGTCAATTTTTGTGCGGTGGGTGCTTGGCACCCACTCTGTATTTCTTCACCCCTGTGGCTATAAACCGATATGCAAGAAGGTCCGCTGCCAGAGTAAAGCCATGCAAATATATGTTATGTCATCAAGTTGTTAAGTGTTATGTTGTTAAGTGAAGCTAAATCCCCACTGCAGCCTTGACAGAGGAAATGAGGCACATTCATTTTATGTTGGACGGATAAGATCATTTTAGTATGGTTACCCCATCCTGAGAATGGAGGCTAGCATGTGAGCAATTTCTGCGAAGGTTGATGATAAATTTCATCCCCAAAATTACTGCAACATTTTCTTCAGAAGACATTTCCTCTGTATCACTGAAAGCACACACACATATATATTTATCCCCAATTTTTGTGCCCAATTTGAATTACTTGAAGGCCACTCTGAGAATCTGTATAAATACCTGGCCATTAAAAATAACATAAAACAAATGCCAACACACAATGAAAACTGTGCACAAAAGCATGGTTTTATAAACTTTGTCACCAGCCTTGGGGAGAGGAGTGGGAATGTACAGTTTTCTGTACTTAGCCTCGAGATGGGAGAATGAAAGGGCTTTAAAAAATAATTAAAAAGTCTTGTGTCTAGCAATATTTTTCTGCAAAAGCACCAGACTGGTTGTCAAAAGCGTGAACTTCATTAATTGACCCTATTTAAAGGAATTGGTCAGTTAGCCACAGAATTGCTTTGCTGGTTTTTTTTCTTCTTCTTTTAATTATACAACTGCTTTGGGGGTGGAAGTTTGGTCAAGCACACAGCATCCTGGAACTATTAATCAGCCATCACCAGGCTCCTTTGAGTGTCTGTCAGCAAAAGCAATAAATGTAATAATATTAGCAAAGCTTTAAAACCCTACAGGTGAGAAGGCAGGTCTGAGAAAATCACTGAGGGTCACTTGTGTAGATCAGCATGGAGCAAGCCATGTGGGCTAAATATTAACTGTGCATATTGCATTGATCAGATGCATCAATCAAAAATAACTTTTACAATAAATTAGCAATTAAAATTGTGCTGACCTGAAATGCCTTCAGTAAAGCATAGAAACCATAGAACCGTGTTTCTGAGAAAAGGAACCAGTGAAAGGGAGCACAACAGTAGACTGTGGTGCCCTTGTTGCTACCAAGCTGAAGGATTCTTGTGCACAAAACAGGATGAAAACAAACATGTCTTAGCTAGCCTGTCACAATGTTATTGTGGATTCATGTTCAGCATGGTGTTCTTTAGAACGTATTGTTCTAGGTGTTAACATTTGGTATGGGTTCACGTACAACTTGCAAAATCACATAGCTATTTTGAGGGTCTGGTCTGAAGCTCGTTTGATGGGTTCTTGATACAAGCAACCCCTGTGTCACAGACAAATTGACTTTAAGAACTCCAGGGAGTTCTTTCTAATCAAGAAAACCTGGCATCCCACATAACAAATGCTTTAGAGTTTCACCCAGTGATTCTTGAAAGGAGTCCAATAACTTTATGGCTGAACTAGAGCATGCCGTTTAGAAAGACATCCAGTTTTGATTTAAAGGCTCCAAGTGGTGGAGAATTTACCACATCCCTCGCTAAATGACTGCAGTGTTTGATTAACCCCCATTAAAATGTGTATGCTATTTCCACCCACAGGTGATGGATTGCACAAATGGGGGTGGATGGGTGCTTATAATTGCTAAAAGCGAATTACATGAAACTGCAGAAGTCCTCCTTAATTTAGATCTGAAAAGTCATTGCAGGCTTGATCTATGAAGTTCTTCATGCATCGGCTTTCTAGATATGTATACTTTAAGAACATAAGACAAGCCCTGCTGGCTCAGACCAAGGATTCATCTAGTCCAGCATTCTGTTACAGTGGCCAAGCAGATGCTTCTGGGAAGCCCACAAAATCTGCTTTAAAATCTGCCAGCTTTTTAATTTCCTCCAATGCTAAAAGCACGCTCTTAAATGGAATGGCACCAATGGTACATACCAGTTTGGTGTACATCAGCTCACAGGGGAACTTTGCATTGTCAAATGTGATGTTGTTTATTGTTGTGTGTTTGTTTTTAATGGCCAGGTTCTCAGGGTAAGTTTTTTGGAAAAAGTGATCTGTCCAGCTCTGTCAAGTTCTACTCAGGTAGCCAATCAGTCCTCCAAGCGGGATAGGGTGAAATGTGACCCCTCAGCTATTCAGGTGGGCCTAACACCATCCCATTTTTTACAATGGATGTAAAACCATTCTGAGATGCTAACACAGAACAGAGTTATTGTAAAAAGTCAATTGATCTAAAGCAGAGCAGTTTGCAGAGCTATGGGATGCAGTCGAACCAACAGCTTTCTCTTTTCCCCAACAACTGAAGCCCCGAGGGTCCTTGAAGGAAAAGGAAGCTGTCTATCCAAGTGCCTTCCTCTCCCAGATCCACAAATGGTTCTGGCTTCAGCAAGACGAGATAATGGAAACAGGCCTCAGAGGCACAAGTAGTTCATAGGGTTATAAAGATGGTGGACCATAGCCTAATTTTAGTATCACCTAATTTGCAACAAAACCTTAATACTTTCTTTCATACCCGGTACAAGAATTGATTAAGTTTGTAATATTATGGCTGCTTTTCACCCCAGTCCTAAACATCTCATTCATTCATTTATATGTTTAGAATCAGTGAATAAGTTTGCATAAATGTAGCCAGTGCTACATTAGAAAACTGCTATTTTCTGTACCCCATACGAAGCAAGCTAGTATTTGCTGTACAGTAATGATTATTTTTGTAATGTATACAACAATCCCGTCCCATTGTGGATCAGCATGGCTTTGTATGAGATATTTTGGACTCTTAATCAATACACTGGGCCAAAACTTTGACCTTTTATCCAACATGCAGACTAGTTTTCTGATGGCTTCCCTGGACTGGGAAGCAGTAAGTCTCATAGTCAATGCATTGCAAGTCATGTATTTTTCATTAAAGGGATTTTTCTCTTTCTCTTTTGGACAGACGGCTATTTCTACAGTACCTTGTAACTGTTTTTCTTCTAACTGAGTACTAATACCCAGTGATGGTATGTATAACACTCATCATGCAACCAATAAAAACTCCAGCCTTATTGCTGTGTATTTTCACTATGTACAGCCCTACAGTTCTCAAAGGACACTGGAGCTGTTCTTGGCGTCGCCATTGCTGCACGTCTTTACAGGAGAGTGCCATCTGGTGTCAATTCTAAAAATACATGCTTCAATTTTTGACATTTTTTCACCAGTGCTAGAGTTGTTTCTCCAGGTTATTACT
Organism: Podarcis muralis; assembly: GCF_964188315.1. NCBI lineage: Eukaryota > Metazoa > Chordata > Lepidosauria > Squamata > Lacertidae > Podarcis > Podarcis muralis. The sequence goes on from NC_135659.1 coordinate 47,999,799, forward strand.
ATTATTACTCATCAAATTTATTAAATCAGCTGTGTGAGTGGTGTGCTTGAGACCTGAAAATACTTATTTCACAATTGCAGCAAACATTTTCTTGTAATGGGATTATCAGACAGGAAGACTGTGTTGTGTGACATACCGTCTGGGATGTTCTTGTGTATATTGTGCTCCACTTGCTACTCCACTCATCTTGTTGTGACCCAGATGCGATTCCATTTCATAGTGATAACCAGGTCTCACTGATGTTGACTACAGTTAGTTGTGTGCCTATGTGTGTGTGAGATACAAATTCATGGAATGTAGGTTTTTATATCAACACCTATTAGCAATGACAGCTAAATGGACCCTCCATGGTCAGAGGGATTACACCTCTGGTATCAGGTGTTGCAGACAAACAACAGTGGAAGTGCATCACCTACAAATCCTGATTTTGTAAGCTTCCAAGCATGTTGATTGCCAGAGAATGCTGGAAAGCTGTCTTTTCACAAGTCAGACCACTGCCTCATCTAATTCAGTATTGTCTATACCAGGGCTTGAGGGCCACATTCACCTTTGGCCAATCCTCCATCGGTTGCGTGTCAATGGTTAGCGAGTCCACCGCACACTCTTACATGCACACATCCACATAACACATATGCAGATCAGCTGAGGAGGTGGGTTATCACTTCTCTCTGCACATTAAATGTTTGATCCAATTACCAGGAATGGAATGGATTGCATTCCTGTCAAGGTGCTGGGGGTTTTATCCTCTCTGTTCACCCCAGTGCCATGTCTAATTTTTTCTTTTAGAAAAAAACACCTTTTGCTCCTGCTGCCAAATTCAGTAAGATTGGGGGGGGGCAGTAAAAGATCCCAGGGCACAGGGGTGCCAACTTGAATAAAATATTGGAGGGGGCAGATAAGCCCCACCCCACACAAACAATCACAAGACATGGCTCTCACACCATTTGAATGGCAATGCCCATAAACTTTGGGGGCCCCAGCCCCCTCAAATATTTTATTGAGGGGTGTGTGTGAAGAAACTTTGGCCCCTAGGAGTTGGCTCCTAAGCCCAGGACACAGAGATAGCCACCGTTGGTCGATACTGAATGAGAGTGACTCTCCAGAGTCTTTGCCTGGCGATGCCAGAGATAGACTCTAGAACCTTCTGCATGCAAAACAATGGCTTTGCTATTGAGCTACAGTGCTTCCCCAACCAGATACTGTGGTACCTCGGGTTACAGACACTTCAGGTTACAGACGCTTCAGGTTACAGACTCCACTAACCCAGGAATAGTACCTCCGGTTAAGAATTTTGCTTCAGGATGAGAACAGAAATCGCACAGCAGCGGCTCAGCGGCAGTGGGAGGCCCCATTAGCTAAAGTGGTACCTCAGGTTAAGAACAGTTTCAGGTTAAGAACGGACCTCCAGAACGAATTAAGTTCTTAACCAGAGGTACCACTGTAAATGGTTCTGTTGTTATACAGTATCAGTGACTGGCAGTTCCACTATGCTCTGTTTAGAATTGCCCAGGTATTTGTGAGCTTTTTGTGTGTGTGTGGGGGGGGGGACATTTGATGAAAGGTTATCTGGGTTCTCACCTATTGCACTGCATGTCTGCCTATTCATTGCATTGATTTCTGGGAACTGTAGATTGGTTTTGTATTGCCACTCAGAAACAGCAGCACCTTATTCCTTAACTCAACTTAGTATAGTTTTGTAAATAGCAGTCGTATTTTAAAAGTGACTACCAGCAGAGTTTTGGTGTGCATAAAGGGTTAGCATTAAATAACTTTGTGCCTGTACCTGGAAAGCAGTTGGTTTTGATACCTGGTCTGCTGGCTGAGCCGGCTCAAAATCTCAGTTAGCTTTTCAAGCCAGAGGACTTCTGTGGGGACAATGGCACTTGATTGGTGATACAGGAGGTAATCAAGCTCAGAGTATCAATATGGCGTGAGACTCTACACTTCCAAAATGGTGTTCTTAGACTATGTATGTTCAGGTTAGCCACTCCTTCGCAGTGGGCTGGGTTTTGCTCCCATCCCAGTGGGTTTCCTAGGTGGCAATGCTACCCAGGAGCATCTGCCAGCAGCTGTGGCTTGCTCTCAGGGGCAGGGGCAGGGCATGGACAGGGAGCGTGAAATGCAATAATTACTTGACAGGTCAAATGCCTGTCAAAATCAAAGGGTCTTTCCAAAGTGGCAAGGAGAAAAAAGAGCCAAGGAGAGCACAGCAATTCCTAGGCAGTGTTGACCATTGAGAAGGTCTCTCCCATGGCCCAAACAAACGTACTTCTGGTCCTAGGGCAGAAACAAAGAGTATGTCTACCATCAAATACACAGGAAACTTCAGATGGGAGGAGGTAGTCCCTTAGATAATCAGGGCCTAAGCTATTTAGGTCTTTAAAGGGACCGACAAGCACTTTGTACTGCCCTGAGAAACATATCAGAAGACAATGTAGCCATTGCAACAGTCCCAACCTTTATCCCGATGATGAGCTGTAATCAACATTCTAGCTGCACTGTTGAGTTTCTGAGCACTCTTCAAAGCAAGCCCACCTAGATAGCAGTACAGTAGTCCAGCCAGGGCACAACTAAGGCTGTAATCCTATAGACAGTTTTCTCAGAGTAAGTCCGTTGAAGGCATTGGGAATTACTTCCGCAGAGACATAGATAGGATTGCACTGTAACATGGTCAGATGGTTTTCCTCCCTCCAAGAGCTGGCGTAACATTATCAGCCTAAGCTTGTCAAACAGCCTTCCTGGCCGTAACTATATATCAAGATAGCAGTTTAACAAGCATTGTTATGTTTTCTCCATCCCGAGGGGCTTTTCGTATTTGTAACTGTTGCTTTATTCGTGGGAACATGGATAACCATTTTCCGTATAAAAGCTTCCACAAGGCGAAGCACAAAACAAGTCTGACAAGCTTTTGGTTTTACAACTTTCTTTTGTAGGAAAGGATGTAAGCAGACTTAAATTATGGCAGATTTTTTGTTTTGTTTTTAAGAACTTGTAATTACTTGGCAAATAATCTTGCCAGAGGGTGATTGCTGTGTTCTGAACTGGATATTAATTCCCCACCCCCTGTTTCAAGTTGAGTCATTACTTTATGATGGTATCCCCCCCCTTTCTTTCTATTTCATTTGGCATAGTCCTCTTTGGGGGCTTTTACAAAGGAGGAAACTTCCCTACAGTGAATCAAAGCTGCCTCATCCAGTGTGGAAATGAACTCCACCATAAGCAGAGATGAAAAAAGTGGGTGCCTTCTGCCCCAAACTGTTGTAAATCAATGCTCATATTATCAGTCCCTTGCCTTTGGTGCCTGCCCATCCCCTTAGACAGTAGTCTTTAGAAGACTGGGAGAGAGACATGATTTAACTAAAATGGGTGGAGGGAGTCATGGCGTGTAGATTTCATTAGGGGTTCTCTTACATCTTCTCCTTCTCCCCCCCCCCCCCCGCAACTTAAGCATTGCTGTGAACACCACAAAATAGTGTTCAACTACGGCCAAAATATAGCTAGATAAATTAATAATGCTATTTACAGCAAGCTGTATGGTGCTATCAAAGCACTCTGGAAAAGTTAAGTGAGCATAGGAGCGATACGATCTGATGTTCACACCAGCACTGGCTGTAATAGAATAAAATTAAAGTCTTCCTTTATATCATGAAGGGAATTTGCTGATTAGCCGGAGAGAAATGATATGGCTTCAGAGCAAATACAAAAGCCTTTTAGCATTTCCAGCTGTGGATTAAGGCACAGCCAGTCAGAGGAGAGGTCTTCTTGCTGCTCAGCCAATGCTGCATCCATAGACCACCGATAACAATGGCAACAATTCCCACAGACCTCAATTCCTGAATGGAATTTTTATTTTATTTTTTGCATCTCTCCCAAGTCAAGTCCACTGAAAAATTGGTGCCTGAGTGCTGCAGCTTCTCCCTCAGATTCTGTTTAGGCAGAATCTCTTTTCTGGCAACTTGAAGCCATTGGTTCAAGTCCCACCCTCCAGAGCAGGAGAAAACAAGCTTGCTCAATCTTCCATGTGGCAGCCCTTTAGAGATTTGAAGATGGCTATCATATCTTCATTGGCTCCCAGTACGTTTCCGAGCACAATTCAAAGTGTTGGTGCTGACCTTTAAAGCCCTAAACGGCCTCGGCCCAGTATACCTGAAGGAGCATCTCCACCCCCATTGTCCAGCCTGGATACTGAGGTCCAGCACCAAGGGCCTTGTGGTGGTTCCCTCATTGTGAGAAGTGAGGTTACAGGGAACCAGACATAGGGCCTTCTCTGTAGTGGCACCTGCCCTGTGGAATGCCCTCCCTGCAGATGTCAAGGCAATAAGCAACTACTTTAATTTTAAAAGACAACTGTTTAGGGAAGTTTTTAATGTTTGATGCTGTATTGTTTTTAATATTCAGTTGGAAGCTGCCTAGAGTGGGTGGGGTATAAATAATAAATTATTATTATTATTATTATTATTATTATTATTATTATTATTATTATCTCCTCTCAGTCTCCTCTTTACCAGACTAAACATACCCAGATCCTCCAAGCACTCCTCATAAGGCTTGGGTTTCCAGACCCTCTCCACATGCAGCCGAAAGATTTAGGAAGTGATGTAGGAAATGAGAAACCAAAAAAATTACCCTTTGAGCTGTGAGTGATAGCGTAGCTGGCTGTTTTCACAGAACCGTCATGCCTAGAACCAACACATGGAGGTGTAAACAGAATCATGCTACTGGGCATGTTCACTTCCATGCAATCGAGGGGGGGGGCAGGGGCAGTGACATGGACTTAGCCTCCCTGCAGCAGCATTGTCACCACTGCTGAATACTGGAGAGGATAGGGGGTGGACCAAGAAAAATCAGTGCACCAAACCACTCTGCTCTTGCTGCCACCTACCCTGCTCCCCGCCGACCCCCCCCCCCCGTCCTGTTATGTGGCAGTGACACTGCTGCTAGGAGGCCAGCTCCACAGCACTGCCCGCCTCCCTGTCAGGTGCTCTTGCCATGCATTGATCCTGAGGTTGGAACAGAGCTTATAAACTGGACATGCATGGGCTCAGCACATATGACCAGGAGGCCTGCAAAACGATATGCTCTGACCTTAGGATCACTGCTTGGAGGTCAAGGGTGGAGCCACTAAACGTGATCCTGCTCATCCCTCCCCACACTGATTCTGCATGTGTTCGTGCTGCCACAGTCATTGCTATTCCTTCCTTCTTGACGTATTTTATTCCATTTATCAATTGCTCCTCACAAAATATCTCAAAGCGATTTCGCAGTGTAAGACAATACAAAAACAATTCCATATAATTTCATATGTAAAACTAAATCCAGTGCAGGTATAGACCGGGATAAAGACTTTTTGCTTGAAAGAGATTGTTGAAAAAGGAAGGGCTTCAATAGGCAATGAAAGAACAATAAAGATAGTGACTTCTCTATTGTCTTCTGGCATTAATTGTGTTAAGTATCTTGCACTTCTGTTGTGGCCTCTAACCAAGATGCAAGCAAAACTGAGCGTGTCATTGTTGCGCAGAAACGGCTTCTGTGCATCTGAAGGATAGAAACACAGGCAAGTCATGTGCCAAATTAACAGGATGAATTCAGCCCAACATTGTTCCTTTGCACTGGCTTAGACAAATGTATTTCCATGCTGATTCTTCCATACACTAATATTTTCCGTTATGGTTTATTTTATTTATATTCTGCCTTACCAGAAAGCTCCAGGCAGCGTTCAAACTATTGCCTGCCATATTTTATATTTTAAAGCACTGGGTGTTTTTGTGCATTGTGTGGTTAGGGTTTATGTGAGGAAGTGAGTAGAAGCTTACATATCCAAATTGTCTTTTTTGGGAGTTTTTTTTTTTAAAAGCAAAAATAAGGAAGAATGTAGTGTTTGCCTTGAATGGGTCTCCCACCTCAACAAGGTTTGTGCACACTTGTTTTCTCCTGTTAAAAGTCTCCTTCTATGCAAAGGGTGGGGAACCTCAGGCACTCCTAGCCTCTCTAACTAGCCCTTGGCTCTCTGCCCATGACATACCCTTCCCAGGCCACACTTTTCACCAGGTAAAAGAATATTGGGAAATGATTTACAATGAGTTGGGGGGGGATGTTTAAAATCACCTTCCCCAAAGACCAGAGTCCTCCTTATTGGGAATAACCCAGACAGAAATTCCCAGGTGGCAGAAAAACCTGCTTATGTATGCAACAACAATAGCTCGTGTTTTGTTAGCCCCAAAATGGAAAGTGAGCGAGGTCCCAGATAAAGAGGACTGGCAACTCAAGATGTTAGAATATGCAGAACTTGCAGGTTTAACACATAGAATAAGAGAGCAAGAAGGACATATATTTAAAGAAGAGTGAAAATTATTTATTGAATATATGGAAAATAATCATACACAGCTGAAAACGCTGGCAGCATTAAGATAAATTCAACAGTGTAAATTATGTCTGAATGGTGTAAAAATGGAAAATTGATGTGAATGGTTATAGTAAAATATGCAGGAATGGAAGCTATGCAAAATGAACCATGGAAGGAGAAGGAGGGAAGTCATAGTTAAAAGTTAGTAAAATGTTTATTTTGATTGTAAAATTGAAAATTTAATAAAAATTAATATACAATCTTGAAAGCCTAAGTGCTCCCCCTTATTAATGGCTGCATGACATTCCCATGGTGTACAAAGCTCTGTATTGCAAAACTATGAGTTTTGACACTTAAAGCATTAAAACTTGCAAAATCCCACGGCATCTCTACAAACTTTCTTGAACTTTGATGTCATTATTTTTCACTGGAAAAGCATCAGCGCAGACAGGAGTGGCCGGGACAGCTTGGATCTTTCCCAAAGAACATAAACCATAACCCATTTTATACTGCATCTTTGCAGAGATGTCTCCCACACACGCCTGTTTTGAATCTATTTGGTGTAATTCTAGATTTCCTCTGCTATACCTGAGCTGAAGATTTGCCCTACAGAGTTTCATTTCTATTCTCAGCTTGGAAAGTGGGGAGGTGGTGGAGCAATTCCTGAGTTTTCATTTAGCAGTGGGGCAAATCTTACACTGAACGTAAGGTACTGATTAAGGTACTGTAAGGAAAACAGGGTAGCGATGTTGGCACAAACTGGATACACAGAAGGGGTCTAATTAACTAGCAGAGGCTTTCAAACTTTAGCTATTCTTTATAAAAACAGTACAACCGATAGCGGACAAGTTCTATTCCTCACTATCATCCGCCCCATCTCCTCCCACTCATTCTGTTGCTACTGCTTGGCTACAGTTGAAACATTTTAGAGCCACACAAAATAATCTACTGCCATGGCAGCAAAGCATTGCCATATAAACAGCTTAATTCTCCGTAAGGAAAACAAAGGTTTTTACAAGACTTGGGTTCCCCTCACCACCCCGCACCCTTTCAAGCTGCCCCTTGAACGTTACAGCTCAAATAAAACACAACAAGAGAAAATAGACCTTAAATAAACAGAAATGTGAGTGTTATTTACTATCCCTTGGTTATTTGCCAAGGCGACATTGGCCACGCAGACATAAGGGAAATATTTATGCAAGCTTTAATATATTCTTTGCACATGACACATAGCACGTCGTTTATTTAGTTGGGCTGATAACGTGGGTGCCTTGCTTGCTTGCATATTTCTCTCCAGCCTTAGAAGTTCTGAAAGCATTTTTAGCTTTGCTGGTAAATCACATCGGCGAGCTCTGATAGGGTTTGTATATGCATCCACTTTCCCCACAGCACTGCTGGCAAATGATATAGCTTCAAGGCGCTGTGTCAGCAGGGACAACACAATAGCCCTGAGGGTTACTTTTACCTTCTTTTATAGGTGATCTCTCTCAATTTTATTTAGAAACATTTCGAAACCACTTAATATTTTTAATATGGCCTTTACAACATTGCAAGGACAAACCTAGACAGCTATAAAGCAGAGACATCACCTTGCCAACAGGGGCCCGTATAGTTAAAGCTATGGTTTTCCCAGTAGTGATGTATGGAAATGAGAGCTGGACTATAAAGAAGGCTGATCACCAAAGAATTGATGCTTTTGAATTATGGTGCTAGAGGAGACTCTTGAGAGTCCCATGGAATGCAAGAAGATCAAACCTCTCCATTCTTATGGAAATCAGCCCTGAGTACTCACTTGAAGGACAGATCATGAAGCTGAGGCTCCAATACTTTGGCCACCTCATGAGAAGAGAAGACTCCCTGGAAAAGACCCTGATGTTGGGAAAGATGGAGGGCACAAGGAGAAGGGGACGACATGGGACGAGATGGTTGGACAGTGTTCTCGAAGCTACCAGCATGAGTTTGACCAAACTGCGGGAGGCAGTGGAAGACAGGAGTGCCTGGCGTGCTCTGGTCCATGGGGTCACGAAGAGTCAGACACGACTAAACAACAATTACAACATTGCCCATGCACTTTAAAGAGTGGGTTTTCATGGGGAAAGGTCCAGAACAAAAAAGAAACAAAGGGGTGTCCGGACACAGAGCTTTAAAGCATGGAAAGCATGGAGGAAGTGTGGAGCAGTCTAAAACACATTTTAGACTGTCCATCACATACCAGCTTGACTTCTGGCCCAGACTCAGTCATCATCCCATTCTTTGTGTTCTTTGTGCTGGAACCTCTGAAAACTCCTCCTTACAGGAAAAGTCAAATGGAGATTAGGTTGAACCAGAACACAGTGAGACCAATTTAACAGGCCACTTGGTAAAATGTAAAAGGTGAAATGGAGATAGACCTTTGACCTGCTTAGTTTAAAACTTGTTAACCACCTTAAGATCTCCAGATGAAGGGCGGTATACAAATTTAATTGAAAAATAGTAATTGTTCCACTGGTGTGGTAGCTTTCCTCAAATGTAAGTCGGTTGGAAAAGGCAGTACAAGTCACTTTGGAGCAATGCAAAAGTGAGCTAGGAGTGATGAAAGTCGGGAGTCTGTATTATTTGATTATCAAACCACTGCTCTGCACATTGCTCTGGATTTGGAATGAATGAAGCAAAGAAAGCAACGGTGTGATTTTGCATGATATGCCTAAATTATTCTTTGGACTTTGGAGTATTTGGGTGTATCTGTGACAGAGCAGAGAGATGTAATGGAGGAGAAAGTCTGAGACTCCCAGAGTATTACTGAAGATGAAATATGGAAGGCAGGAAAGAAATATGGTTTTAGAAGTAAGTGATTCAGCATAGTAAGTGAGCAGAGTTCATTCCAGCAGCAAATTGTACGGGCACTGGAGGGTGTCTCTGTCCATTAGATTTGACCATCAGCAGGTCTCAGACTGCTTATTATTTGGAGGGCTATGTTCAGAGGAGATGGGACAGTACAGCTAAAGAGGTTATCAGCTATGGCAGCATTTCCCAGAATAACTAAAGGGAATGGGAGTGGAAGAGCACAGGGTTTGGGTTTTTTGTTTTTTTGTTTTGCCAAGAAGCTGTAGCCAGTGAGCATAGCAATGGATGATGACTGTGGACAATTTATAACACAGAGGGATGCATATTTGAGAGTATTCAGCTTGCAGGCACTAAAGCATTAAAACAGTTCTGTAACTAGCATTAGCTTTTGTTTCCAGTTCTGCTGAAATTACATCTGTAAAATGAAAGTGAGCATTGCTTTGAAAGCACTGTCTTCCCTCATCCCACTCTACCATTTGCAGAAATGTGAAAATACACATATATAAAAACAAATAAAGGAGCAGATTAGAACTTTCAAAGAAGAGGACATTTTTCTGTGGTTGCCAAGGCTGGTTCTTACGACTGATCCAGTTGTGATATCAGCAATGATACAATTGTACTGCCTTCCATTTTATATTCCATTAGACCAGTACCTTAAATCCCAACCTTTTAAGAAGGTTTCTGAACAATTCTAGCCTCACTTTACCTGCAGTCCGCATGACCTGTTCCCAGTGTTTATTGTCCACTTCTGAACTTTTCTTTGCCTTCTTGAGTCCATTACCTGTTGACAGAAATATGTTTAATGTCACTTCGATGTCCTGTGTTCATAACATTTAGCAATCTCTGAGTGCTGTATGTAAAATTTATAACAATAGAATCCCACTGTCCAGAGTGTGAGCAAGAAACACACCCATCACAATCATTGTTTTGATTAGTTTTGTACTGAAAGTCTTGCAGTCGGGGAAAAAGGTAAAGGACCCCTGACAGTTAAGTCCAGTTGCAGACGACTCTGGGGTTGCAGCACTCATCTCCCTTTACAGGCCAAGGGAGCCGGTGTTTGTTCGCAGACAGTTTTTCTGGGTCATGTGGCCAGCATAACTAAGCCGCTTCTGGCACAAAAGAACACTGAAACCAGAGCAGTGCACAGAAACACCATTTACCTTCCCTTCGCAGCGGTACCTATTTATCTACTTGCACTTTTTGGCGTGCTTTCGAACTGCTAGGTTGGCAGGAGCTGGGACCAAGGAACTGGAGCTCACCCCATCGCAGGGATTCGAACTGCCTACCTTCTGATCAGCAAGCCCAAGAGGCTCAGTGGTTTAAACCACAGCGCCACCTGCGTCCCCTTGCATTCAGAACCAAGAGCTAGAAAACCAGATTCCAGATGTGGCTTGCTTACACATACACCAAGCATGTATGGTGCTAAACTGCAGTAGGACACGGATTCTGTTAATACCAGAGAGAGATTCCATTTATACCGGGTGAGATTAGACTGAAGGCGATTGTAGATGGAGATTTGACTTGAGTTAACAATTTCCTTTTACCATTTCCCTACTTAATGTGGTAAGTTGATAGAACATTATTTCATCAGCCCTTTCAAAAAGGATGACAAATCCCTCAACAAAGGAAAGAATGACTCAATGGCACCAACTAGCCCAGAGCCTGAATGTTGTAAAGAAATGAAACATTAGGGTTTTGTGTGTGTGATATATTTGCAAAATTGGATTAACGGGAAGCCATGTGTTGGGAACCATACGTTACACCTTATCTTGGAAAGGATTTAACTTTCTGCTCTTGCATGCCTATGCAGTTTGAAAAGAGGCTTTAATTTTACGAGCCTCCGTGGATTCCTACACAAATCTGCAAAAGACAGTTCAAGTTATTTGATGTGGAGCTAAGAGTTAGACCAGGCCTAGAAGAATAACGATTTATGGTTTCTGGCTATGGTGTTGCAAGTACATTTTGGAATGTTGCTACAGTTCCCCACCCTCATCCACTACTTGCTTCGGTTCTCCATAATATTGATACAATTTGAAATCTTGCAATTATATGCAACTCTATAGATGAACATGTATACTGTATCTGGATTACTGCATCATTCTCAATGTGAAGTTCCCTATGCAAAGTGTTTGGAAACTTCAGCAGGTCCAAGGTGCTGCAGCCAGATTACTAAATGAAACAGGATACAGGGAAAGCAGAAACTCATTTTCATAGCAGCTTCCCTGGTTACCGGTTTGTTTCCAGGCACAATTCAAATTGCTGGTTATGACCTACAAAGCCATATATGTATTGGATCCAGGCTGTCTGAAGTACTGTATCTCTTTATATGAGCTGGCTCAGCCATTAGGCAGACTGAGGAGACTGCTTCAGGAGGCAGAAGCCCCTAAGGCAGCAGTCCCATAGGCTGGTGGTATGGCGGCAGCAGCAGTGGCAGCAGAAGGCAGGACTTTCTGTTTCACCTCAAGCAATGAAACAGGACATGCCACCCCTGCTGCCCAGACTTTGAGATCCTCTGGGGAGGCCTTTCTTTCAGTCCTTCCCCCTTCACAGGCACATTTGGTGAGTGCATGAGAAAGGGCCTTCTTGGTGGCTGCACCCAGATTGTGGAACTCCCTTCCATAATCTGGGTGCAAAAGCTAAGATGCCCCCCTCTCTGCTTTCCATATGCCATCAGGCAAAAACTTTTTTTTCATTCAGACAGGCCTTTGTCTGCTAACCAGCTGTTGTTGCGGCAGGGTCTTCCGAGAATGGGGGGTGTTGTACATTCCCTTTTCTTTTTTGAACATTATTTTTTCCCTACATTTCTGATGATCCTCATCGATATCTGAGATAAAGAGCATGGCTGCAGAAGGCCCCAATGCTAGGAAACTGGACACCATGTATGACTGATGCTGAAGGAAGGAAGGGATCCCTCTGGTCATTGTTACAGTCTAAAGGGTTGTATGAATCAGTTACCACTCTCAGACCTGCAAAAACTGTGGCACATGAATATCAAACTGGATGCCCTGGTCAGCCCAGATTAGCCCATGGGCCAGAGGTTCCTGAGCCCTGATCTACACTGACTGGCAACAGTTTTCCAGGGTTTCAGACTTGAGTTTTTCCCAACGCTAACTGGAGGTACCAGGACTGAACCTGTGACATTTATATGCAAAGCCTCTGCCTCCAGATTTCTCCACTATTGAATTTCCTGAACCAGTCTGAAGGCTAGAAATGTCTTCTCAGCATTCCTAAGATGCACAGAAATCCTGATGTCTCCTGTGCTGCCCACCTCTGGGATAACATGTGCACCAATTACCATTGTCACATGTGTGTTGATAGTCATCAATCAAGCACATTCCATATATTTTAAATCCCTAAATTTTCTGTCTGTAGTCTAATTGGTGGGAAATTGGTTGCTGATGATCAGGAAATAGCCAATTTTCTATCTATTACACTGAACCATCACTACTTTTCTTTTAAAAAAATACACATTACTAATATGTAAACTGCAGATTAAGGTTTTGAGCTAATTCCTGCATTCTCTCCCACCCCCCTCCCCCAGGCAACTGCCTTGCAAAGTTATGATTAACTACTAGGGAGGACCAATTTTGCTGGGAGTATTTTTTAAATGTAGCCCAGATCTCTTCTACATAAATGTTGCTATTCATTAGGTACTTGCGGGGTTAAAGGGGGGGGCAGGGAGTGGCAGGCTGCCAGATATGTAAAACAAGTCTATAAGCTGGCAGAGTAGTTTATAATTACTGCTATTAAAATACATATAGTTACAATGTGTTGAGAAAATGCCAACATTCACCTGAGGGCAATATTTTGAGTATGATTTCACTCTATGATTAAGGATTTCGGAAGGAAGAGACAAGATATTAATTAAAGCAGGAGGAGAAAATACCTCCTTAATGAGCTGGTGAAATACAAGTTGTACGAAAGCAGGATCTTTTTAATAACTGCCTCCTGAGTCACTCCCTTCACAGAGTGGCCCTTTTCCTTCTGTTATTCTTGAATATTTTGACATCAACATTCAGGGCCTCTTCCTCAGCATTTGTCCTGCGATGCTCATATTCATTCTTTTCATGTGGTTATACCTGAATTAATCACCATAAGAACGTTAGGTTTAAAGGTTAAGGAATATTATATATAGATAGGTAATAATAAACACTAACACCTATTAAAGATGAGTTGTTGCAGACCTAAAAAGCACTATAAAAATGATTAGCAAACGTGTGTTCTGTTTTCCCTGTGATGCTCATTTCTTCAACTTGTATGACTGGTTTAAAGCAGTTCTTGACAAAGTTTAAAGACTTGTGGTCAGACCATAGCACTGGAACTCATGTAAACCATTTTTCAGGCCTGTTTTTGTCACATGGTGTACGCAAACTTGGGCAGGTCACTTGAACTTGGGTGTGTCCCAGTTCTCCTCTGAAAAATCAGGACAGCAACATATCCTGCCCAAGTTGTCTCTGGCTCATTTCATGAACTCCACTTTTAGATATGATAGCCATCATCAAATATCTCAAGGGCTGCCTCATGGAAGATGGAGTTAGCTTGATTTCTCCTGCTCTGGAGGGTAAGATCCAAACCAACGGCTTCAAGTTACAAGAAAGGAGATTCTCACTAAACATCAGGAAGAATTTTCTGACAGTAAGATCTGTTCAATAGTGGAACAGAATCCCTTAAAAGGGAGTGGACTCTCCTTCCTTGGAGGTTTTTAAGGAGAGGTTGAAGGGCCACCTGTCAAGGATGCTTTAGTTGAGATTCTTGCATTGCATGCGGTTTGGATTTGATGACGCTCAGGGTCTCTCCCAACTCTACAATTCCATGATTCTAGGATAATTAGAAGTTAGTTGCATTGAAGCAAACAGAAATGGCTTCTGAATAAGTGAAAGTAGGCTTTCAATAGTTTGCTAAGTCCTGGATTCTAGTATTTGTTGCTTTGTAAAAGAACATAAATATATTTGAAGGAGATTGTGCCATGCCAGCTACCTTCTGTCCCACACTGGCCACAAAGTAAAGTCCTCCTGGTATCACAGTGCTTTAAATTATGGTGTGAATGTGGCCTACATGATGGTGGTTCACCCCTCACTAAAAAGGTAAAGGTACCCCTGCCCGTACGGGCCAGTCTTGCCATACTCTAGGGTTGTGCGCCCATCTCACTCAAGAGGCCGGGGGCCAGCGCTGTCCAGAGACACTTCCGGGTCACGTGGCCAGCGTGACAAGCTGCATCTGGCAAGCCAGAGCCGCACACGGAAACGCTGTTTACCTTCCCGCTTGTAAGCGGTCCCTATTTATCTACTTGCACCCAGGGGTGCTTTCGAACTGCTAGGTTGGCAGGCGCTGGGACCGAACGACGGGAGCGCACCCCGCCGCAGGGATTCGAACCGCCGACCTTTCGATCGGCAAGCCCTAGGCACTGAGGCTTTTACCCACAGCGCCACTGCGTCCCTTCACCCCTCACTACTAGGACACAAAAACCACAAAAAGTGCTTAAATATACTTTTTTTTTAGTACCACAGGAGAAACTGACCCAAGCCTTTTCAAAGTCCTTAACTTCAAAATGAATAGTTCTGTAGCTATGGCAGGCCACTTCACACATTTAGCTGGCCTGGGAGATGCTTAGTGAAGGAGTAGTGCCCAGGTAGTTACTATATCAACAAAAGAGAGGCCTTCAGAGGTCTCAGTCTGAGTATATTGACTACTTTGCACTATTTATGTCAACTTCCAAATACAGGTTTTGTTGTCTTCTTCTTCTTCTTCTTCTTCTTCTTCTTCTTCTTCTTCTTCTTCTTCTTCTTCTTCTTCGAATGGGACTGGAGAAAGGTGAATGTTGTTCTAAAGCCAATGCCATTAAAAGCAGAATGGAAATGATGATGGAAGAATTGGAATTTTCTTCAGACACCAGATTAACCACTCGTGTGTGTGCATACACAAACACACACACACACACACACACACACACACACACAGAACCCTGGAATCTTTAACAGCCAGAGGTGGACCTTACTTTGATACCTCTGCTAAAGAATCTTGCAGATTGTCTCTCTGGGAAATCATGGACTGCAAAACTTTAATTCTTGCCAGGGAGTCCAGTGCATGATTTTTACAAAGAAAAATGTGATTCTTTTAATGCCAGCACCTTTTATTTGTAGAACTTGAAAGAAAGTTATAAACTACTTTGGGGTTCTGTGCGAGCCACTTGGACAAGTGCCCAACAGTTGGTTTCACTTATTCTCAACATTTTTGACTGCTCTCACTGAAACAAAAATGAGATAAAGTAGCAGAAAGAAAACAAACTCCTCATCTCTTTTGCTCCCCTTTCTCTCTCTCCTGCAGTTGCTATTCTGGCTCATTTCAAACTGCTTGGTGTAGAATAGGCAATGCAAATATGTGTTGCTAATTGAAAAATGTAAATGTACCTGCATTCCTGTGTCAAACTCTTACAGCCAACAGCCCGTTCATGAGGGTCAGTTTATAGTTGTAGAGGAGCAAACCAAAGTTTAAGTCTTTGCAACTAAGAAATATGTCATTTGCTAGGCATGTGAGCTACAGCCCAGCTATGATGACCTTTTTGACATAAGCAGTGTGCCGCAGAACCTGCTACTATTAAGAGTACAACCCTAAACACATATACTCATGAGTAAGCCCTTCTGAACACAGTGGACTTCTGCAAAAACATGCTCGACTAGAACCACTCTGGGTAGATCAAAGCAAGACTTAACATATGTCTCCTCAAAGCTCAATTAATCATCTTTTAAAGTCTGATAATAGCGTATTTGAAGTAACAATATCTAAAAGTGCCTTTGAGCAAGAGTATAGTGCTTTTTCCTGACCCTAGAGCAAAGGCAGATGATTCTCCACATATTAGGGATTAAGAGAAGAGCTTCCAGACCTTTGGTGGGGTTGCACCTGGAATGAGGCTTATTCTTTAAAATGATATAATGCCAAACCATATATTTAAAATAACCTAAAATTTGGCCTTAGTCATTTCCAGTCTCAGCCAATGGCATAATCTGCTCTTGTGTAATCCACTGTTCACAAAGAGCCAGTGGTCTAAAATAGGTTTACTAAATCTTCACTATCGTTACACTGAGCCTTTCATCTTTCCCATTGTCTCCTTCCACCTCCTCACTGCCTCTCAAAGGGTCACACACACTCTCCCCATTTCCTAAAGTAGTGTTATTTTATGACAGTGAGCCTGACACAAATCTTTTCAGCAGGCATCTGATTTCTTCACCAAAGAACTAGATCAGCATCAGTCACCCTACGTGGGCTGAGCAAAAACATGTCTTCATCATGCACCCGTATTGCTGGTGAGCCTATAATGGCCTAAGAAGGAAAAAATACTCAACCACATCAAACGTTGTGTGTCATAAGGGCAGTTGCTTAACCCGGATGTATGTCTCCTTTCACTGACTCTTGACTAGGAATTTGTAGGTCTCAAGGGATGCCCATGACATGCTTGCAGCTGCTCAGTTGCCTAAAGTGTAACACATCCACACACCCAGAAGCACATGGCAGGCAGTACTGCAGCATGGGAATGTCTGTCTACAGTGTGTGTGTGTGTGTGTGTGTGTGTGTGAGAGAGAGAGAGAGAGAGAGAGAGAGAGAGAGAGAGAGAAAGAGAAAGAGAGAGAGAGAGCACTATCCCTGTTTATTAGAAGGTATCTCCTTTGCAATAAGAAGAGTTTGGATTTGAAGGAGTCTCAAAGTGGCTTTCCCTTCCTCCCCCACAAAAAACACTCTGTGAGGTGAGTGGGGCTGAGAGACTTCAGAGAAGTGTGACTAGCCCAAGGTCACCCAGTAGCTGCATGTGGAGGAGCGGGGAAGCGAACCTGGTTCACCAGATTACGAGTCTACCGCTCTTAACAACTACACCACACTGGAAATGCCAGAAAAAGTGAATCAAATGTAGGTGGGCCCTCCTACTTACATCATATCCCTACAGCTGTCCCACTCCTAAGCAACTGTTTCTGTGTGCCAACATTGGAGGAGGTTGACGTAAAAGTCCAAGGGTAGTTGAGGTAAGGTTACTCCTAGCAACCCTTGCGCTATGGTAACTCCCCACTGCAGCCTAATAATAATTATAACAACAACAACAACAACTTATTTATATGCTGTCGATCTAACCGGGTTGCCCCAGCCACTCTGGGTGGCTTCTGGCAAATTAAAACATCAAAGACAGTAAACATCAAGCATTTAAAACCAAAAGTCAGATAGTTGTTCATTTCCTTGACATCTGATGGGAGGGCATTACACAGGGTGGGTGTGACTACTGAGAAGGCCCCCTGCCCAATTCCCTGTAACCTCACTTCTTGCAATGGGGGAACAGCCATAAGGCCCTCGGAGGAGGACCTCAGTGTGTGGGCTGAAGGGTGGGGGTGGAGTTATATAGGGTAGAAGCCTCACAATGAGCAGAAAACATACACCATCATCTCAAATCGAAACCCTGGAACATCCGGGAAGGAGACTGAGAAGTTCAGGGCCCTTTAGATCAATCTGGCTGTTTGGCTGTTTTGATGTGTTGTAGGAGCTGTAAACAGTAAAATCCAACTCAGCTTAATATCTAGGCATGTTGAATGGTTTGTGACCCTTGTTGAAAGACTCTGAGAAGTACCTTCTGCATTCCTATCTATTTCCCTGCTGTTTTATTTCTTCTTACTTGTGGGGCTTGTTCAGTCTAACACAAGTAAACAATCCTAATCGCTGGCAGTTCATTTCACATACATATGAACATGAGTCATTTTGTGTTTTGACTATTTCTTGCCCATTTGCGTTTCCTGACCTTTTCCCAAACTGCTAGAGCTGGTGCACATAAAACAGTTGCCATGCTGAGGTCACTTTGAACGGTTCCCTACAGAGTGGAGTTGAGCTCTCTATGCTCCAAGCTGTTGGCATGAAGAGGTTGTTTGAGTAGGCTTTTAAAAATAGGCGGATTTTGCTCACACAGATTTCGCCTTGTTTTAAAGAGCCAATTCCATGCACAAAGAGAAAAGTGGGACTCGACATTCCTGGATTCAGTGGAACATTAGTGCTGTGTGTATGAGAACATGGGTTCTCCACACCAGTGGAAACCCTCCTTGATCAGGGTTCCCAATGGTATGGGAAAATTGGGCATGGAAAGCACCAGACGTGTAGCTCCCACCATGTGACATTCTCCTCCACATGTGGCCATCAGGTGACAGGGAGGGAGGCACACAGATGTTCAGATGGGTGCAGGAGGTACAGTCCCAATTCCCTTTACATGTGTGGAGGGAGCTTTTCCAGGACCGGCTCGATCCTTTTTTGCTGCCTGAGGCAAATGACAAAATGGCGCCGCCTCCATTCAATCTCCCAAAAGCCTTTGGCAATGGGAGATTGTGCTCTGCAGCATCTGAGGATAGCAGGCTAAATTAGGAGGGAAAGGGCAGACCAAGTGCCAGTGTGGTATAGTGGTTAAGAGCGGTAGACTCGTAATCTGGGGAACCGGGTTCACGTCTCTGCTCCTCCACATGCAGCTGCTGGGTGACCTTGGGCTAGTCACACTTCTCTGAAGTCTCTCAGCCCCACTCACCTCACAGAGTGTTGTGGGGGAGGAGGGGAAAGGAGAATGTTAGCCACTTTGAGACTCCTTCGGGTAGTGATAAAGTGGGATATCAAATCCAAACCAAGTGGTACACATAGCTTTATTCTCCAAGAACTTACCCCTGCCCCCTGCCCCTTGGCATCTGCTGCCTCTCACTCTTTCTAACAATAGGCCTAGCCCTGGGCTCTTCTGAACAGCCCTTCTGCCATATTTGGGCTCAGAAGGGGATCTCCACTGAGACACAAATGCATTGATCCAAAATTACACTATTTAGTTGTTATTTCAGTGCTGTTTTTTAAAGGGGAACCAAAGGGTGGCCATATGTTCTACTTCACAGATAACAGTCTGCTACCTGAAGGCTTCCTCTCTTTGAAGAGTTGCCCAGTCCAAGTGTGTTTTCAAGGCAAAGAACTCGAAGAAGGGAGAGCAGGAAGGGCCTTGAAGTAGCCCATCAACATTTAGCACCCGGACAGCTGACTGAGTAGGTACACAGGTCACCTTGTCATATTATGGCTCTGCACCATGCTGATATTTATTATATTTCTGTTTACGTTATGGTAATTATTTCTAAATTTATTCCTATATCTAGAAATTAGCACATACACATTTGTGCAGACCTGTTCCTTCTTTTGTCCTCCTTTTTGGGTGATGCATGCTCTCTTTTTCATCAGTGCATAACTGGTCACCCTTAGGGGGCAATGTTCGCCTCTACACTGCAGAGTTGAGGACTTTTGCATAAACCAGCTCAAGAAATGATGCAAGTGCCTTTCTGCAGAATCTGCACTTTTCTGCTCGGGGCACTGTGTGTATTTTCTGCTATGAAGCTGTTGCGGAGGTGGGGGACAGCACCACAGTTCCCTGGTAGAATACCTATTTGGAGACAAAGGGACCCATCTTCTATCCCTGGCATCTCCAGTTAATTCGGCCAACGTTTTTCCTCTGCCAGATCCTGCATTGTTTACCATGATGTCAAAGGCCAGCTATCAGTTTTTTGGCCCATGGTTAACCTTCCAGGGGTAACATGCCAGTGGTAAAGGTAAAGGGACCTCTGACTGTTAGGTCCAGTTGCAGACGACTCTGGGATTGCGGCACTCATTTTGCTTTACTGGCCTAGGGAGCTGGAGTACAGCTCCTGGGTCATGTGGCCAGCATGACTAAGCCACTTCTGGCGAACCAGTGCAGCACACAGAAACACCGTTTACCTTCCCGCTGGAGCAATACCTATTTATCTACTTGAACTTTGACGTGCTTTCGGTAGGTGGGGCCAAAAGTGTCATGCACATAGTAATGCACAAAGAGTGGGCATACAGCTCTTCTCGTCTTAGTGAATCTATGTAAATCAGCTGTGGAGGGGCCTATCAGCCCTCTGTGCTGGTCAGATGATCAATATGATGACCAGGGAGGAGGCAATTTGCATCCCCGTCAGGTCCAGTGCCTCTTCAGCACCGTGTCTACTTTATTTTTATTATATTTTCCAAGACTGCCTCTGAAGACAGTTCGGAAACTTCAGCTGGTTTGGAATTTGGTAGCCAGGTTGCTCACTAGGGCAAGACAGTTTGAGGATATTACACCGATCCTGGCCAACCTGAAATGGATGCCAGTTAGCTTCTGGCCCCTATTGAAAGTCCTGGTTTTGACCTATAAATCCTTAAACCTCAAGGACCGCTTCTCCTCATATAAACTGACTCGGAGTCTGCAATCAACATCTGACACCCTTCTTCATATGCCTCCTCCACAAGAGGTCAGGAGGGTGGTAATAAAAGAAGGGCCTGTTCTGCAGCGGCTGCCCATTTGTGTATGCTCTTCCCAGGAAGAATAGGCTGGCGCCTTCATAATATACCTTTTGGCACTAGGCAAAAACGTTCCACTTCAACCAGGGCTTGGGTTGATTAACATCCTACACACCTTTAAATGTGTCTGTGGGAGGGGGGTTATTGGTTTGCTTTGCTTGTTTTTGTATGTACTTTGTGTTTTTATTTTGTATTTTTGTGTTGTGAACCGCCCTGTGATCTTCAGCTGAAGGGCGGTATCATCATCATCAGTGGGGTCTTGGGGCCCCAGAAAAAAATTGCTTAAGGGCTGGGTCAGACCCCAGAACTGTGGGTTAACCCCTCTAGCTCAAGCCTGATTAAGAGTTCTGGGGAATTCAAAAGCACATTATTTTTAGAAATTTTGGTTGGCCTAATAATAATAATAATAATAATAATAATAATAATAATAATAATTTATTATTTATACCCCGCCTATCTGGCTGGGCCTCCCCAGCCACTCTGGGCGGCTTCCATAGAAACCAAAAATACACTAAAATATCACACGTTAAAAACTTCCCTGAACAGGGCTGCCTTAAGATGTCTTCTGAATGTCAGGTAGTTGTTTATCACTTTGACATCTCATGGGAGGGCGTTCCACAGGGCGGGTGCCACTAGCGAGAAGGCCCTCTGCCTGGTTCCCTGTAGCTTTGCTTCTCGCAGTAGGGAACTGCCAGAAGGCCCTTGGCGCTGGACCTCAGCCTCCAGGCAGAACGATGGGGGTGGAGATGCTCCTTCAGGTATACTGTGCCCAGGCCATTTAGGGCTTTAAAGGTCAGCACCAACACTTTGAATTGTGCTCGGAAACGTACTGGGAGCCAATGTAGGTCTTTCAAGACTGGTGTTATATGGTCTCGGCGGCCGCCCCCAGTCACCAGTCTAGCTGCCTAATAAGGATTGGTTGTTCTTTTCCTATGTACCAACATGGCTACTGTTACTTTTGTGAAAAGCGCAATGGTCAGTACAGCTATTGGCACTGTGCACTTTTATATTCAGCTGTACAAGCTCAGCTTCATCTTGGAAAGCAGAGAGAAGGCAGACAACTCAATAACTTATTTACTGAAAAATGGAGTGATTTTATAAAAATGTTGGTGTAACAAGATGCAAGATCATATTTACCCATATGCTGTGCTGCAAGCAATTTAAGAAACATTTTCTTTTTTTGCTCTAAGTATTTAATCTTTCTGCTTTTGGAAAATATTAATATTGCATCATTTGTTTTTATTATAGCTTATATTTCTATATGGGATGCGGGTGGCTCTGTGGGTAAAAGCCTCAGCGCCTAGGGCTTGCCGATCGAAAGGTTGGCGGTTTGAATCCCCACGGCGGGGTGCGCTCCCGTTGTTCGGTCCCAGGGCCTGCCAACCTAGCAGTTCGAAAGCACCCCCAGGTGCAAGTAGATAAATAGGGACCGCTTACTAGCGGGAAGGTAAACAGTGTTTCCATGTGTGGCTCTGGCTTGCCAGAGCAGCGATGTCACGCTGGCCACGTGACCTGGAAGTGTCTCCGGACAGCGCTGGCCCCCGGCCTCTTGAGTGAGATGGGCGCACAACCCTAGAGTCTGTCAAGACTGGCCCATACGGCAGGGGTACCTTTACCTTTATATTTCTATATGTACCTCTATTTTGTTACCCACATCTCCACCTTAATCAAACAGATTTTGGCCTTACTCACATGATATGGCTTACAAGGCTATGGCTTACAAGGACCATGCAAAGATGTGGCCTCCCCTACCATTTTTATCTAAACTGAGACTGGTGGTTTAAGCTCTCTCTGCAGTCTGCACTGACCCCAAAATGTAGCTCAAAACAAACCTTTATCCTAGTTTGGTTAACCGTGTCATGCAATCTAAGCCATTGATTAATAGTTGTGGTGGTAGTAAACTTATAATTCTCAACCCCTTTGCCTTCTCCCAACTTTACATCAGCAATATCACAGCAATAAATAATCTGTGGGAGAGATATCCTGAATTAACAGCCTTTGTGCTTTAGATGACATAACTCCAAGGACAGGATATAAAAAGAACCCACACAATCAGCCCAATAAGGCAAGTGATAAGGTTCTTTCTTCCCAACACAATCCTTGGTTTAGGATTTATTTAGTCTCCACTCTGATTTGTGAGTCATTGGCTGTCCTGTCAGTTACTGTCAGTCAGTGAAAAACATCACATCAAAAAGATAAATCCAGGCACACACAAGGCAAGGCGACTCTAGAGCAGCCTGATCAAATACAGTCAGACACCTGATTTAATCTCTCCCCTGATAATGTCTTTAAGGTTAAAAGACTTTTTTTCCTGTTCATGTTTGTTTACCTGCACCAGTCACATCCAATCTTCTGTCTCCCCTCCACCACCCACATGCTCACTTCCTGGAGCTCAGGGGCAAGCTGTGATTGACAGCTGATTCTCCATTACAATTACAAATTTTTGAATGTTGCAGCTGGGGGCCTGTCACTTGTGAAAATAAATGGAGCTCAAATAGGATTATGCCAGCTTCCCCCATGGTGTGGTTAAGCCCCGCCAGCCCACCCCATGTGGACCACTGCCTTAATGGGAAGATGAGGAGAGATAAGTCAGCGTTTCAGGAGGAGAACAACAATGAAACACAGATCTCCCCGGACTCATTTTGTTGGTGGGGGAGAGAATCAACCTTAATTGTATTTGCTTCTCATCTGTCTCCGTCGTTATAATTCCTCAAAGGAGAAAGTTGAACTGGATAGAGATGGTGACCCAGGGAGAAGCTGAAAGGTAAAGAGGCTGTCTTTGTTTGATGGGAGCTACAGGGGTGTTTTTCTCTTGGAGTTTTTTTTTTCATCTCAGAAGATGAAATAACCAGGCAATAACAGAAGATGCACCAAGGTCAAAGATGCCTCCATATATTTGAATGGGAGAAGGAGGGAAGCTATCTGGTCTGGCGGCCCATGAGTTGGTCAGCCTGTACATTGCTTCCAGTGAACGGATGCCTAATTGATTGGTTTTGGTTACCTGACAGAAAGGCAGGCCCTATAAACAAAACTGCTAACAGTGAACACCTTATACATGTACTCAAAAGTAAGCCCCACTGAGTTCAATGGAACTTTCTTCCAGGTTTATAGCAGGGGGCACCAACCATTGGCCCTCCAGATACTGCAACTCCTCTCAGCCCCAGCAAGAATGGCCAATGGTCAGGGATGAGGGAAGTTGTAGTCTGGAGGTCAGCTTGAGAGCACATTTGCATGCATTGTGAAGGTAATAACCTCAGAAGCTGCGAGGTGGGATGGAAGCAAACTTTCATCAGATGACCTTATTAAGCAAGTCCAGATATGGAAATATGGAAAGATTAAGGTGATCAGTTTTGTTTTGTTTTTTTAAACCATCTGTGCGTGTAAAGCAGGAAGCACTGTGATTAAGAGTTGAGACTGAATTAGACTAAATTAAGATGAAATATTAAAGCAAACTGGTCTGAGATCAGGTACTCCCTTGGGGAAAAAAGTTAAATACAGCTGTAGAGAGAGAATGGAGAAATCAGATTAGGAACACAGTGGTTGGCATTAGTGGGATAACCCATATATCATTTTCCTTATCTAAATTGCCCCTGAAACTGCTATTTGTCTCAAGGAAAAACATACTGGCAACATATGGTTCTTACTTCTGGCGCAGCAATAAAACTGCTAGCACATTTGCAAAGCTAAGCAGGGTCTGGTATGGTTTCAAATGGGATGGGGAACCGCATGTTGAGATTCCTGAACTGCAGGGGGTTGGACTAGATGACCATCAGGTTCCCTTCCAACTCTGCAATTCTATGAACATATCTCAAGCATATTGGTGACAAAACCATCCTCTCGAACTTTACCCAAGTGCCCTTGGAAAACAAGGTAAACTGAACAATGCAATAATACAGTAATCTTGTGGGATCTCCAATGAAAGATTGATCTGTTTTAATATTGATAGAGTTTTCTTGTGAGGTGCTGCTGAGCTGCAGAAAGCTGATATTTGCAGGCATGGATATGAATTTTCCTTTTGATTTAAGAACAAAAAAAATAAATGCCAACTTTGGCTGGCTTGTTTACTCTCTGGAATATTTTTATATAATGTGTGCTGAGATCGCAGAGATTTCATCTGGAGTAAATCTGAAAGGACATGTGTTAGGCTACTTGCAGAAGTAAGGTAAGAATGGAAACTGATGGAAAGGTGTGCAGGACTTGGCTCTTAGTTTCCTGATCCAGCCTATGAGCAGACAGAAGACAACTGTCTGCTGGCAGACAGCCCTCTCCTTTTCCAACCACAGGTGAATATCTCCTCCAGAACCCTTATCTCTCTGCCCTTATCACTGCATGACTATTGTTATAAATGGGTAACTTGTAAGTGGTGAGCATTTCATATGACTAGCAATATATTTTTTGGCTCTGGAATAGAAAGCCCATCCTCTCGAACTTTACCCGAGTGCCTGAACATCTGGCATACCTGTGGAAAACTATTTTGCCAGCTTCATGTCTTGAGTAAGGAAGTGCCTGTAATAGCTTGAGTATTTAATTGCCCTCATAATTTGGACCTATCATAGAAATTAAACTTTTCTGCTTGGCTACAGACCAGACTGATACCCTCAAGGGTCTCTCAGTTCTGAGTCATTCTTGTCCTCTGTTCTCACAATCAAGCGGTGTCATGTTTTACAGAAAACCCATAACTGCTCACTTGAATATCACAGTGCCTCAGAGGATCTCAACACCTTCTTTGATAGCCCAGGTACTATTAACAAAGATAAGTGCAACATATAGAATTTCGAGTGAGCAAATTTAATATGATATATTGTAGAAGTTAGAATTCCAGATCACTCAGGGAAGTGGGCCTGTGTTTATATTCTGATTATAGGATTCAGCATGGCATGGACTGAACAAAGAAAAATTATGGGACCGAAGGGCTCAGATATTAAATGATTCTATTTCATACTGATGAGGCAATTTTTTAAAAGCCCAGCAATTTCCTCTCAGCCTTTCTTTTACAAGTGATCCTATTCAAACCTTCATCATAAAAAGAATGCAGGTGGGTAATTAAGAAGGTGTGAAATGTGAAGACATGGCCAGCTTTTTTTTTTAGTGCTCCATACAGTGAGTTATAAAATGCTATCTGTATAAAAAGTGGCAACTGATTGAGTGACCTAACTTACTGACCTGGGAATTATTATTATTTCTTCTTCTCCCCAACAGAATGTGGTGGAAAGCTATATATAGAATTTTAGTAATTTTCCCTTGCATATATAGTACAGCTAGTCCCAAGGCTCTTTAATAGTAGCAAACAATTATCTAGCCTACGGTGTGTTTCATATGCATAAATCTCTATTAATATTAGCAGCAATAGTAGCAGTTCTAAGAGCAGGGTTTCATGTTGCTCTGAGATGCATGCAATAGCTGAGCATCCTATTCTGTACATTTTCCACAGCTGTATAGAAGAAAGCAACATCCCAGTATTTCATTGGCTGCCACGGAGCAATGCTCCACTTATATTAAGTATCATTATTTTTTCAAATACTGATTCAGGCTTTCCTGTACCCATGCAAATGTAACCATAACTGCACCACCCACACAGAAGAGGGAGGTATCAGCAGACTCTGGATACCCATGAGGTTTCTGGGATAGGAAAATACCCTAAGGGTGACAACTCATTGGGGTACAATGACACTCAGCTTCATCTTTCAGTCTGAATCAGGTATGACTGTGCAAACCCTGGACCAATGCATGAATGCTGTAGTGGCAAGGTGAAGAAAGGAAGATGAAGAAACTGAGTTTGAATCCTGGCAAATTGGAGGCCGAGATAGGGTGATTGCCTGCTCTGGGCTACCAAAGTAGGTGGTCTGCACTTGGTGAGGGGTACTTCTTGATGCATCCTTGTTGCTTGGTGGTCAGGTGTCCTTAGTGGGTAGGAACCCCTTTACTTAGCTGTACGTAGACTGAGATACATAGCAAGCGCCAGTGGTCCAGGCTTTGGTAACCTCCAAACTGTAATGTCTGGAGTATGAGTTCACTGTAATGCCAGAGAGGAGATGACAATTGGAATTTAGATCAGGAGTTTCTCACCTCCCCTGCTCATAAGAACTGAAGAGTTCCTCTAGCTTAGCATCCTCTTTCTCAGAGGGTCAACAATTGCTCCCCCCAGCAGAAGCTCGCATTGGAACACCGCAGTGAAAGCACACACAGAAAGGGAGGGGTAATCTGCTTATGCAACTGCTTTCTTGATGTTTGCATAACATTTGACATTGCACTTGGGGCTAAATGAGACATGATGTCTGAAGATCTGTGATGGGATTTCCTGCAGAAAATGTAGCCAGTCACAAAGGTGGTGAAGGATTTGGATTGGTGGCTGGTTTGCTGGGGAAGGGAACTAAGACTTTTCCCTGCTCCAGTCGTTCAGTTAAAATCCAAGCCAACGTTGCTGTTTGCTATGGTCCCCATCCAAATCACCCACCCACTTGGCTTCTAAAAAGGAAACAACACTGAACATCCTGTTCATGAATCTCCCATCAAGTTGTTCGCCCAATCCAACAGTTCTAAGCAAATGTGAGGTGTAATGAATGGCCTGTACCTATAGATAGCTGCTATTGGTGATCAAATATTCCAAAACATTCTGTTTTCACAAAAAAGCACTAATGCAATTTAAAGGCTACTCTTGTTTTATGCTGTTTTAATACTTCCATTAATTTATTCTGCCTTTCAAAGATATGTCTCTAAACAAAATTTTACTCATGCACTTACATCTGCACCAGGTCTCAGCAACAGCTACAAACTTTGTAACCTTTTTTTATTCCTTGGTGTAAGCCGCTGTGAGAAATATGATTGAGTGACTGATACATATTTATGATGAGGATGGTCAACCTTATCATTCAAGAAGTACTGAGAAGCAGCTATTTTCTCAGCAAATCCAAATCTCCCCTTCATTCCAAGCATTTTTACATGCATTGCTTGCCCTGGTACGTAGCTTGGGCAGATGCAAATGCTGAAGCATGGAGTGGAGAGCAGAATACTGCATAGATGACTGCTTTCCCCCCTACATCTATCAGTAGATCTGTGCAGTGAACTTGCAGATTGTCAACTGCAAGAAGGCTTGTGGTAAAACAATAAACAGGAGTATATCTCTAATTGGAAACAGTGAGTTTGTATAGTTCACTTCCATCGTCTATTCTGGGTCATGAGAAAGAAAATCTAAATATAACCTTCGAAAAGGGAGAAATGCCTCCCCTACAGAGGCTCACATCCAGCACAGTCTGGGAATGACAAACTACGCATGGAAGTTTGGGCAAAATATACCCTGAGCCCTTGAGCTTCCTTCATATGTGGTTACATTCTGGTGGAAGAAGCTGGAGCTTGTTTATCTCTTGGTAACTTTTGCATCCAGTTCCTTAGCTTTCCTAGACGGCTAATTGTTGACTGCATGTTCTGCCATGGAAAGATGACCATTCCGTTTGGTCCATTCTTTTAACAAAAAGCATAATTTGGGACTGGGAAGCAATTGTATCCCCTACAACTATAACAAGCCAACCAGAAATGTTTTGTCTTCCCTTCAATTTCCTTCACTGCATTTCAGAAATGTTTGCCCGGTTGTCAGGCACCATGGGTCTCTCATCATGGGCCCGCAGACTCTTCAGTTCAACCAGCAACAGATTCTAGGCAGCTAGAGAACTCAGGAATTCAGGTTAGAAAGTCAGGCAAACCCAAAGGTT
Source organism: Podarcis muralis (assembly GCF_964188315.1). Lineage (NCBI taxonomy): Eukaryota > Metazoa > Chordata > Lepidosauria > Squamata > Lacertidae > Podarcis > Podarcis muralis. Next base: position 48,028,014 of record NC_135659.1, read on the forward strand.
TCATCAGCTACTCATTCCTGCCTATATCATTCCGTGGATCTCATCACTCTATAGTGAACCCCGGGCTAAATAGCCTGTCTCTGTTGCATCAAGGAGAAGGAAAAGTTGCTACAGCATCACCAAGCTCCCAATTGCCTTCTGTGGGCTCAGCCTTCCACAGCAGCAACTGTTGTTACTACGACTCCTAGTCACTACTGAAGGGCCATGACCAGAGCTGGCTCTGTCATTAGGCAGATTGAGATGGCTGCCTCAGGCAGAAGCCGCCCTCATGGTGGCAGCCCCAAAATCAGATACAGAGCATGCAATATCTCGGGTGATTTTGGCGAGACCTCACCCAAATTGAGTGACCTCTCACCAGAGACTGGCACTGATGCCCCTGCTGCTTCTCGTTCTGTGGTGGAGACAGCATTGGCAGGGCAGGGCAACGTGGCATGTCCCACTTCACCTCAAATGGCAAAACAGGATGTGCCATCCCTGGCCATGGCTCCATGGTAGAGGATCTGCTCCGTATGAATAGGATCCCAAGTTAAATCCCTGGATTTGAGTTAGAGCTGGGAATGTGCCCTGCTCCCAAGCCCAGAGAACTGCTGCTAATCAGTGTGAATAGTGAGCTAGATGGACCAATGGCATGACTCAGCATAAAGCAGCTTCCTGTGTTGCTGTGTTCCATGTGACTGGTCCAGTGTCACCCATCAGCTTGGATGGCTGATGCCAAGCCATTTCACACCTGGCCTGCTTTCCATGCTTTAAATAACACACACACCACACCACATTTTTGGACAAGGTTGGGGCTACCTGTTTGGGGCATGGGCTTTTTACAATCACATACAACTTTGGCATTTGGTCCACATGCTTGTTTCTTTGCTTATTAAAAATATATTTATATACTGCCATTTGTAAATCGATGTTGCATACCCTCCAACATTTCTCCATTGAAAATAAGGACATCCCCTTCCATAATGATAATTTTACTACACATCTTACTTGGGTTGCCCCAGTCACTCTGGGCAGCTTCCAATATATATTAAAACATTAAACATTATAAAAAAAAACCCTTCCCTATACAGGATTGCCTCCAGATGGCTCAGGGGTCAGATAACTCCGTACTCTCCAAAATTTTTCCAATGAAAACAGGGACGTCCTAAGGAAAAGTGGGACATTCCGAGATCAAATCAGAAACCGGGATGGCTTCTCTAAATCAGGGGCGTTCCTGGAAAATAGGAGGGTTTGATGTTGTGCTGCAAATGTATTGTTGTGATGCTAAATAAATAAATAAACAAACAAATAAATAGTAGCATTGGAAGATTTTGACAAATTATGCTTGTTTAGAAATTTAGCCCTCCCAATTTCCCTGGGAATGCTACAATACATGAATGTACAGAGTAGCAGGGTTACAAGACTTAATGATGGCTATATGCTACCTCTAGGTTGAATGCAGGGGATGCAGGGAGTGGGGCTTACCACTGAGAGTGCCCAGAGACCTTAAGGTAAGGTTACCAGACGTTCCCGTTTCCTGGGGACAGTCCCTGGATTTACAAATCACTCCCCTTACAAAATCAATTTAAGTTGAAAAGTGTCCCCTGATTCATTGAAAAAAATCTGGTAACCTTGCCTTAAGGTAAAGGGCAGGTACAAAATCTAAGGAGAAGATAAATAATACACTGAAACACTGCCCAGTCTGTGTACTGGAATCATATTTGCAGTCAATGTATTTCAGTGGAAACCTATGGTGGAGCACTTCACAAAAATCTGAATAAGCTATTAGGTGTTTTGCAATGCTTTTTTTATTAGCCTTCAGAGCAGTATGCTTGGAATGCCTAGGGGAGCTCTGCAATTCCTCGGTTTTCCCTTTGCCCCTTCACTGCTCCGTTTCACAGGATCCAAATGTCCAAAGGATGCCTTTCTCACAGTTAACATCCAGCTCTGGAAAAAGTCAGAGAATGTCCTCATGTTCACTTTAAGCTCATCACACAAGGTGCGGAAAGCTGCAATAATTGCATGCCGACTGAAATGTCTCCTCAGAGGACTATAATTTGAAGATTATGTCAATTTAAGAAGCTCAATACCCTACCTTGACTGCAGCGCAGTAAAAAGAAAATCCCCCACTCGACTATCTCTGCTCATAAAAGTGATTTAGATTGGTTCCCCCCATGCATGCTTTTGGCTTGACTGTCAGAATCAATTAACGTGATAAATAATCGTTTGCAGTCTTCCTCCCCCCCCCCCCCACCAAAAAATAAACTTGCCGCAAAAGGTTTGCATTTTACATTTGTAAAATGATATATCTTTAAACAAAAGCCCTTTGACCTCAAAATTCACCAGCTGCCCAATGAAAAGGGACAAATAATTGGCAGAGCTCCAATGGTGTGCCTGATTCAACAGGCCATTTCCAACGTTTGCATCCGAAAGAAGTATATCTGCCCATCACCTTACCATAATGTGCCAGAGTTGCCCTTCTTGGTGCAGCTTTGGGTTGACCAAAATAGTTCAAGACAGGCACAGCGGAAGGTCAAGCAAGGTGCACAAAAGGTCAGCCGAGCCAGAATGATGCCATCACCCTGCATGCATGCATGCACACCCAAAAACTTTGGCATAAAGAGCGCAGGGACATGAAGGAGGCAGAGCATCAGAAGCAACTGGATCCATTGCCAAGCCAGGCCCAGAGCCAACTATTCTTGGCTGTGTTTTGCTGTCCATCCCTATTAGCCAAAGCTGAAGAAAGTAACCGAAAGTGGAATGACGCTAGTGCACCCCTTGGAAGTCCCTGGGCAGAAGAGCTTCTGGCAACTCCATAGCCTACCTCAGTGTGTGTGGAATTTAACGCCTGCTTCCCTAAATGGAAGATCCTTTGGTTCCGAAAGTGCTGAAGTGGAGTGGGGAAAGGAGAGACGTATTCATTGCAGGCATCTCTTACTACATTTCACACTTGAAGCTGCACTGCTTTTAGACAGGGGTGGGTGGGAATCGCCAGAGGTTTAGCAAAATGAATTCATTATAGAGCTGAGCCAAAGGTTCTTGGGCGATTTTTTTTCCACTTGAAAGGGGAGCTTTTAGCAGTGGGGAGGGTTGTGACCCTTCCACTCACCTCATTTTCTGCCTTTAGCCACCTATTTGTTTTCTGGCAGTAAAGTAATCCAGATGTGTGGAATAAAGTTTGCTGAGGTGAATCGATGAGTACCGTATCTCACTATCTTAAGAGATACTTAGCTGATTTAGCAAATACAAGTGGCTTTTCTTGATCTAACTTGAAAATAGGGCATGAGATGTAGAGTTTTCCACTGAGTCTGTGAGTGATTTTTGTCTGTGCCTCAAACGCCCATTACAAAGAGAGTGTGCAGCATACATGTACATGAGAGTGGCTGATCCTGACCAGGGAGGTTGGAGAAATGGGAGCAGAAATTGCCAGTGTTGGCTTATTTACGCCATATCTGGAATGGAAATCAATCCAGCAAATACAATTGGTATTCACTGTCATTGTTGCTTTCAGTCCACAAATTATGGATTACATTCCCCTGCCCCTCCCACTGAATTGTATTTCCTTTGCACTGAAATGAATGAGGTGGAGTAAAGTAATCACACCATGATTTGTGTAATTAATTATGTAAATTATGTGAGTTATGTAATTTTGCCACAGCAGACAGTGAAACAAATAATGTAGTTTTTGGCAGAAGACAAAATGCAGCAGAACAGAAAGAGTGCTGTGGGGCAGAATGGAAAGTGATGCTTTCTTACACCCCTAATCCTGAAGAATCCTGGTGTATCTGAAGAAGCGTGCATGCACACGAAAGCTCATACCAAGAACTAACTTAGTTGGTCTTTAAGGTGCTACTGGAAGGAATTTTCTTTGTTTTGACTATGGCAGACCAACACGGCTAGCTATCTGTAACCCCTAATCCTGAAATGAGTTTATTCCATACATCCGGATTATTTTACACCAGAGGACTTTGCAACAAAGTTTTGTAATATGCCTTATATCAAAAGCGGCCAACTGATTTACATTCCCCCCTCTCTTGCAAGCATACTTCCTTCTCCAAATCTCTAAAATGGCTCTAAAAACAGAAGTGTTGTCTCAGTTCTGTGGGACAGAGAATATGGTTTTAGGAGGGATTTTAAATAACTTTATACCTATCCTCTATGCTTTTGCCAGGTACAGAACTAATTCAGACTAGTGTGCCATAGGAAACTTGGGTGCAACAAGTGGAGGAAGTGGCAACAAATCGTACCTTGGCTCCTACCAGTGGCGTAGCGTGGGTTGTCAGCACCCGGGGCAAGGCAAGTAATTTGCGCCCCCTAACCCGTGGATTTGCGCCCCCTAACCCTAACCCCCAGATGTTGCGCCCAGTGCGGCCGCCCCCCCCTGCACCCCCCACGCTACGCCACTGGCTCCTACTATATAGAACCTTCTGTCAAATGTTCATTCAGCCAATATGTAAGATGTTCTTTGAACATTGGATACATTTCACAAGCAGCCCTTCTTTGGATTGTGCCTGCCGTCAATAGCCTTGGAAGAGAACCATATCTATGTTTCTCTGGATTCAGGTAGGGAGCTGTGTCGGTCTGACGCAGTCGGGAAAAAAATAAAATTGTCCAGTAGCATCTTAGAGACCAACTAAGTTTGTTCTGGGTATAAGCTTTTGTGTGTATGCACCCTTCTTCAGATACCACTGAAGAAGTGTGCATGCACTCGAAAGCTTATAATTTTTTTTATGTTTCTCTGAACATCTATTGGGCGATGATGACAAATTCTTTAAGTATTCTTGAAATTTACTATTAATACTTCTGCCATCACCACCTGCACTATACATTTCCTTAGTGCCAAGATACACACAGTTTTGTAAGAACGACAGTATGCCAGGAGAGGAGTGAAATAAACAAGCCATTATGAAATATCCAACTCTTTGAACAGCACCTTGGGAAACAAGAGCTTGGAGAGGTCCAGTATCCAGTGATGTCATATCAAGTATAGAGTAGGGGAACTAACATGTACTTGCACGCAACGTCAGGAAGCTCTCAACTCTCATGAACCCCAATGGGAACTGATGACACTTCACACTTCTCAAGATTGGGCCAATTCCTTGGGGGAGTCTCTCAGCTTTCAAAAATTGACCTGATCGCTATGGAAATCCCAAACACTGCCCATTTCCCATGCTGCCACTCATGAAACTGGTCAGTTTTGTAGCTGCTGATTTATCTCATCCCTAGGAATATAGGCAGACATGCAACAAAATCATACAGTTTTCTCTCTACTTTTACCACATGCTGTAACATTAAAGATTTTTAGGGAGAGGGTCTTCCTTCCTTCCTTCCCTATGTGACTGAATCCATTTCCTATCTCCAAAGCTCTTTGTAAAACAATGGATTTTCCAGCACATTAGGGCCTGCCACTGGCCTTAGAATTTTCTGCTTTTGGCAACCATTGTGCTGGCATGGTTCCCTCGGCCTCAGAGACCCGCTGCTGATTGATCCCTGTAATCCAATCCATTTTCAACAAGGCACTTCAGTTCCAATAAAAACAAGGGGCTTTGCTGATTGCTGGTTTCAGTTGCAGCTGTTGGAGCCACAAATCTAAAGAGAAATACTTTAAGTAGATTTGATGGGAGGGAGGGAGGACTCTACTATTTAAAATGAATAGGTTTGCTATTTTATTAAATTAGTGTCAAATGGAAGTGGTCTCTCGGTCTGATCCTTACACACCATGGGCTATGACTTCACCATGTAGTTCAAGTTAATTGTGATGCTAGCTGCTGATGATAAGGAGATGGGCAAAAAAAAAAAAAAAAAATATGAGAAAGGAGAACAGGCTGGTGCTGCATTTTCTTGAGGGTTTCAGCAATGCTGCCCCCATTCACCATTCCTTCCTGACCAATTACAACGTGCACATTTATGCCAGTCAGAAATTGGGGAAAGATACTTGCCTTTGTAATATCGAAAAGGTTAGATCTGCAAGGTCCACATAACCTTTCCTGGACCTTGAATGACTTTTACTCCCAGGTTTCTCTCTTCTAGGGACGCGGGTGGCGCTGTGGGTAAAAGCCTCAGCGCCTAGGGCTTGCCGATCGAAAGGTCGGTGGTTCGAATCCCCGCGGTGGGGTGCGCTCCCGTTGTTCGGTCCCAGCGCCTGCCAACCTAGCAGTTCGAAAGCACTCCCGGGTGCAAGTAGATAAATAGGGACCGCTTACTAGCGGGAAGGTAAACGGCGTTTCCGTGTGCGGCTCTGGCTCGCCAGAGCAGCGATGTCACACTGGCCACGTGACCCGGAAGTGTCTCCGGACAGCGCAGGCCCCCGGCCTCTTGTGTGAGTTGGGCGCACAACCCTAGAGTCTGTCAAGACTGGCCCGTACGGGCAGGGGTACCTTTACCTTTACCTTCTCTCTTCTGACTTATCAGAGATAGCTTTCCTTACAGCTACATTCTAGCCTAAGGTTACCAGATTTTTTTCCCAATGAATCCAGGGACACTTTTCAACTTCAATGGATTTTGTATGGGGACTGATTTGTAAATCTGGGGACTGTCCACGGGAAACGGGGACGTCTGTTAACCTTATTCTAGCCACTTCCCTTCATGTGATTTGAAGAACACACTTTTATACAAAATAATCCTGGGAATGGTAGTTTGTTAAGTGTGCTGGGAACTGTAGCTATGTGGTGAACAAACTATAGTTCCCAGGATTCTTTGGGGGGAGCCATTACTATCAAGGTGGTATAAGAGTGCTTTAAATGTATGGTGTGGATACGACCTAAGTCAGACTCAGAGAGGAACCAGGGAATTCAAGTGACTTAAGCTCCATTGTTTTATTTATCAAAATTTATACACCCCTTACACAAGCTAAAGTCCGATAAGAGGCCACAGAAAAATTCCACTTTCCCCATCTCAAGCAGCATTTCTCTACAAGGTTGCATGACAATAAGCATCTATCCTGCTTTCAACCCGATTTGCTTGGATGAAAGTTACACATCTTAATCATTTATCCATCACTTAGTGCAAAATGTCATTTTTAACTGCATTCCTAACTGGAAAATGTCATTCATTTATTTTTTAAAAAATGATTTGTTGCACCAGAGCACTTTAATTGCACAAACCGATAGCTCTGGAATGCAATTAAATCCCTCCTGCAAAATACTGGCAATCTAGAAGTGAGCAAAGACTCTTTGCCACCTATAGCTAGCTTGTTCCCAATCAGCAACTTAGCCACACAGTTACACAAGTTGTATATAATTGAAAAGGAAGGTTATTCCTTTCTGGTGCCAGGTATCTGAAAGTCATTGCTTCTACCTACTTAGAGCAAATATCACCATGCGATCCGACGTCTTAAATGATTTATCTGTGCAAGCCATAAGCAAATAGCATGCATGGTTCAAAGGAGCCTGCACTTGGACTCAGGATGGGTGACATCTGTTATTATTGTCTCAAATACTGGCTTGCTTCACCAAGAATAATTCTTTTCTCTTTGTGATACAAATGTGCACACATATTATGCTGCAAATGTGATACATATTTGTGAGTACGTGCAAGACCTGATCAGTTTCACCTTCTACATTTAATCTTGGAATTGCTTTTGCAGGAAGAGATGGCCAGTACTGACTTTGTTGCCTTGTTACTCAAAGTGTATATCATGTGCCAATTATGACATAATAGAGAAAGTTATCCTGTTTATAAACAACAGCACTGTAGCATTAAAAAAACACAAAAACTTCTCTATTACTTTGCTTCGGCTATTTGGGTTTTTACTTTCATTAAAATGAGGCCGCAAAGATGTGAGAGGCATTGGGGAAGTGCTCTTTGTCCCTGGTCCAATGAGCTCAGCTTCACATTTTGTTCACAAAAGTTGATTGAATTTGGTTTTCACTTTTGTTTTTCATGCTTGCACAATAATATCCCAAAAAAGCCCACATCCACTTATTTGTATTGTGCATGAAGCTACACTTTTTACAACTGAGTGGATAGAGACATCAGATGGTGGAGCTAATCCAGGCATTGTTCTGTAGTTCATACATTCACTTGAATTAACTGCTCACAAATCTGGTGATTGTCTTCCAAACTGAAAGAAAGCTTTCTTCTCATATCCCGTGCTGTTGTCTCCATTTTCACAAATTCAAAAATGCCGTTATAGTAAAAGAGTAGAAAGCAGTCTCGTGGTTGGGGAAAATCAGGTAGCTTTTCACCAATTACACGTTGGACAACCATAGATCATTGGCACATGTTCCCTTGAAAGGAGTCACCACATTATCACAAATCCCACAGTCCCCACAGCAGGCATGAGGAATCTGTGGCCTCCAGGTGTTGTTGGATACCAGTTCCCCTCACCCCTGGCTGTTGGCCATGCTGGCTGAGGCTGCAGAGAGATAGAGTGCAACAATATCTGGAGGGCCACAGGTTCCCCATGCCTGCCCTACAGGGTTAAGTCGTCATCTGCTTAAATCATGACCATTTTGGTTCAAGCAAGAATCTGAAAAATACTATGATGGAGATAATTGTGTGGATACAGGGTAACAACTGCAATTGTGAGACCACTGTGAAACATCTAGGACTTTTCTAAAAAAAAAAAATACTGCATATTTTATTAAAGCTGGTGCTGTTTGTATTCAAATGTGTTGTGGTCTCTATACCAAAGCTGAAAAATGCCATTTGCAAATATTGGCAAGATATATTATCTGAGCAATGTAAAGGTTTTGCATTTCTTGGCAAAAAAGAAAAAAGATTCTCAGCCAATCCCCAGTGGTTTAGCAATTCTCAGCAGATTACAAATATTTATTTTCAGGTGTTGGAAATAGAATAAAGTGTCGGAGAGATATGCCTAGGTTTCTATCAAACAAAACCAGGATTAATCTAAAGCCTAGGGCACCATTCACAAACTAGTCCTCCCAACACATACCCCATTCAGATGAATGGGAAGCTAGTCTGTCTGTGCATTTCCCATTCACTTGGATCGCACACAGGGGAACCTCATAAATTTTATACTCCATGGTCAGCTTGCATTTTTAATCTTTAGTATCATTTATGACAAGAAATTGAGGCCTGGTAGATGAAATGACTAATAAATGAAATGAAATGGGCTCTTTCTGATCTGCTGTGCCAGACTTTCTGAGTCAGCCTTTGCTTTCTTTGATTGACAGGATGTGCTGCTTCCGCAAAGCTGATTCAGTGATCCATTGGGAAAGGCAGCAAGAAGAAGGGAAAGTCAAAATAAAGTTACAGCCCCAGATTTCCAGCTGAGAAAACAGGTCGGCCAGTACTGCCGCAGGGATGATTGTGCTATGCTTGCTATTCTTAGATGACTCTGGAGAAGATGTTGCAGGAGGCAGAGATTTCATATCCAGGGTGGGAAAATAGCTGGACTTCAAGGACTGGTAAAGCACCATGAGCCCATTTAACAATGGAGAGGGAAATACCTATTTAAAAACTGGTGTTCAGGGTTTTTTATATGAACAATTGTTCTTGGTACAGCAAAGCCTAACTCTAAACCAAATCAATACATTAATTAGAAGACACTAGTAATGGAAATTTAACCCTATCATGGATGTAAAGATGCACCAAACGGGTAGAAATGTTATCCTTTTGAAACATTTTGGGCTTCATTTTGTGCTGCAAATGTTTGGTTAAATCATAAACTTAAGTTAGCAACAATAAAATTGTCTGTTGATATGAACATGATATAATCCCCATACTACATCCTTCTGGATAGAAGAAATCAGCATTATAAACTTTAATATTCATGGATAGTGGTGTTCCACTACTGATTGGGTGAGTGGGGAATGTGGTACAAAGACAAATTAAATCAAACCTCCTGGTGGAAGGCAACCTGCCGATGATCGGCTCAGCATCTTTTTGTGAAAATATTGTATTTGCTGAAAATGTGTAACTCTCTTCTGTTGGGCTGATTTATGTCTTGTCTCCGATTATGTGAATTTTCTAAAATAGAGCTGTGACTGCCATGCAAAAAAAAATATGCCCAAGAGTTAAACGGAGAGCGAGGATGAACTATTGCTGCATTTGCGAAAACTGACAATATAATGTATGCCACATAATTCATAATTGGTGTCATTTCCTTACTAATACATGTGCTGTACAACAGCTATTTGCCTTGCCTTGGGAGAAAAAAAACATGCTATGATTTATTGCAGAGGAAAAGAAGTTTATACTTTCTCTTATTTTGCGCAGGCCTTCTTCCATATGTGTAATGTTTCACCTGGTGGAATATACTGCACAGGAGGTGGCTGTTTATATCAAATGTGCCTGGGCAGTTAGCGATGAACGGCTGGTACTCCTTACTCCAAATTAGATTCCCACCCACCCCCTTTTTTTGCTTAGTTGATCTTGCTTTATTTGTGTAAATTGTTCAGTGGACCTTAAAGGAGCCTGTTTTTGTACTAATTTACAGTTTGAGTCACAAATCAATTAAGTCAGAGTAGTAGTGTTCAAACAAATTTATTCTGATTTAAGTCAGCACGGCAAGCTCAGCAACCCAGTGGTTCCCTGCTCATTTCAGCGTTAACATGGGCATAGTTGGGTTGTGACTCTACACACTTCCAGCCGCCAAGCTGCGTACAGAAAGATAGCATTGCAAGCCAGAGATAACATAACAAGAACAACCAGGGCTCCATCTGTATTCATGGCTACACCGCCAAGACACACCTATCATGAAGCAGCATGCCAATGACGACACTCCTCTGCGTGGAAGGCTCTAGTCACCACATCACAAGAGGAAAGCATTTCCATGACCTTGACCTGTCCCACCAATACAAGACCGGATGTTGTTGTTGTTAGAATTCCTGCTCCATGATTGCAGTCATGGGATTATTTTCTATCACATGACGGTGTATGTTTTGATGCTACAAAGTGGGAAGTGACGAGACAGGATGTTTGTGTTGCTGTGTTCTGTGAAGTGGGACTGTTGTCCTTTGCTCAATCTCTTTGCTGTCTGATGCTCGAGAGAGAGGGAGCCATGTTGTAGTGCTCCGTGTGTGTTTATATGTAAATAAAGTAGATTAGCCAAAATGCTGAGTTGCTGAGGTCTGTCAAGCAACTGCGAACTCTGTGGATCCCTAAGTCTGCTGATGTCTGTTGGCATCGGTCACTGTGATGTTCAGGTAGAAGAATGCTTTTGAAGCTCCCGAACAATCAACTAGGAGGGAAAGAACATGCCAGTCAGGCATGTGTCTCTGCCAGGGTCATACTCGAGTGTAGGATGAGCTCCTGACAGTTGTGGGGCAGAGGCACTTACCTGACATCCCGGCAGGTGACCTGCTGCTTCTTCCCAGGAGGGTGAGAGATGTGGTGGCAGCCAAGCCAGGTCAGCACTTCAGCTGGTGCATCTACATCCTGCATGCTTCCTCTTCCTTCCTCCTCCTAGTAAGCAGCAGGGACTCATCTGCAGAGATGTCAGATAAGTGCTACCCTACTCTAAGAGGCCTTGTGCTACTGCCTGATACAAGAACAGTGCACTGCCATCAACAGTGTCATCAACCTTTTAATTTCCCGTTGTAACTGGCATTGCTCGGGTTATTGTGTTTTCCTTGAACCTGCCGACCACACCCTATGTCCTAGCCCTGTGCTCCCAGCCACGGCAGAGCTCAGTGGAGGGAGAAGCCAGCCAACCAGCCGAGTCTCAGGGGGGTACTTGCCTGGAGGCAGAGTCTGTAAACAAGGTCCAGTCCAGTTCTAAGGTCAGGAGTATCCCAGTTCATGTAGCCAGACAATCTGGGGGTCAAGAAAGCTGAGGTCCAAGGTCACAAGAAGCAGCAAGGGCTGGTCAGGAATGACAAGTGTTGTTTTCAGCAACTGGCTGAGGCTGGAAACCCTGATTAAGAAAGCTGGAGCCAGCTGGTTCTAATCAGGAGCAAGAAGGCTGATCAGCAGCAGGTGGAGTCACTTCACCTTCTGCTCCTTCAGGCTGCTGTTCAGCAGGTGAAACCGACTGCTGGTCCATGACTCCCTAGTTGCTCACTCTAAGGTTCAGTCTCATCATAATAGTGAGAAATCAAAGAGAGTTGGTACCCTTGCTCCTAGGATTCCTCCAAGGGATGACCCAACTGCAAGAATGCCTTTTGTCTCTCCTCTCCTTTTATGGGCAGGTACCAGGATCTAAGGGATCTTCCTCAGGCTTCACACAGCCATGTTGTGATCAGCAATCAATCAGCTGCACTTTGCACAGTCAGTTTCCTAAGGCCTCAGAGCTGCAACATTTCATACAGATTAGTCAAGGGGTTCCAATTTTTATAGGTAATTTAAAAGAGGCTAACCTCTTCCTTTTACTTTCAGCAAGTATGTGTTCTCCAACTTTGATGTTTTCTATCTGAATGTTTTCTATCTGAATGGCACAAAATCTGTGGGAATATTTTACTAACTCAGAACACACCAGACTTGTCAAGTTTCATGGAGATTCAGCAATGGGTCCCCATTTTATCTGCAGTTAGAAAAGGATGACAGCTTACCATTGCTTTATGTTTCAGATTGGGTTGTTTTCACATCTTGTCACTTTCAGAGCCCTTCAAGATCCCCAATTTGCTCTGAATTTTCCCTGCATGTATCAATTTTAAAAGTCTCAGAGACTTTTTGCAGACATTGAGCTAATTCAGGGGCTTCAGACTGGCCCATTTTCATGTCACTTTCAGAGCAGTCGAAGATCACCATTTCCCTACAGGACATTCCCTGAATGTATCAATTTGTTCCAATCTGCGAGGCAATGTAATGCAATGCCTCTTGTCAGTTTTCAGGAATCCTTTTTATGAGAAATGGACCAGCAAAAGAAAACAAGATGACTCTCATTCATTTCCCCATTTGTTTCTATAAGAAAAGAGAGAAATGAACAGGGTTGCATTTATTTCATGTTTATTCATTTTAGAATTCCTGTCCATGGCTGTGTCCTTGATCCTGTAGAAACTTTGCTTTTCGTGTTTGTTTCCCATTCGAGAGGTAGTGTGGCAGGTAAATCAAGGCAGATTCTTAAGTGGAGTGGGTGGGGACTTGAAAATACACAAGGCAGGAAACACAAGACAGGAAACTCGCTCAGTTATTCCCAGCAGTGTGTTGGTCTGAAGCCTTGCAAATCTATGAGAAGAGATGTAGGATTCCCCCCTCCCTCCATTACATATTCATACATTAATCATGAGCCTCTTTGGAATCTTGCCACAAGCCACTGGACCCTGCTGGGAAAATACGGGAAAAGGAAGAGAAGGGGCCATTATATTTTTCATGCCAGCTCTTGATGAGAAGTTAACAGCAAAACTACAAGCTAGCAACCCAGATTTCTTAGGGTGAAATCCATGACATGAGACATGTTGTGAAACGTTTGCCAGCTCAGTTCTGGCACCTAGTTACGCCTTCCTTTAGGATATTTAAAAGATTGTTGCTTTTCCATGTTGCATGGAACTACATATGCTTTAATTAAGACACTATGTCTTCAGCATAATGAAAGATCTATAGAATGGATAAGCCAAGGGAGGCACCATCCATATCGACATAGTACATGAAATTAAATGAGATGTGCAGAGAGTGACTGGGTGAGCCAAATTCCTTCCCTCTCCCTCTTTCCTGGACTAACTCGTTAAGTTTCCATGAATGAAGATGCCAATAGATGGTTTGGATGGCAATGTTATGCTGGGATGGTCAATCCCTGAAGCAGTCAAGGAGGCAGGCAAAAGAACAAATGCTTATAACTGCATGGAGTGACTTAAAGGGGAGGGAAATTGATGTCTGTGCTATTTGATTTATTTGTGACATTCTAGAAAGAATAAATGAGAGGCATCAGATGCACAGAAAAAGTGAGACTACAGGAAAGAAGTAGAGGATTGGTTTGATGAGAGAATGATGGGGGGAACCCCTGTATCTCTTGATTTCTCAAACGAGAAATAAGGATAAGGACCAAAACACATCAGGTTATTAAAGTTCACCTACAACTCTTTTTAAAACAAAAAATGTGTGTGTGGGGTGGAGGACGTGAACAGGATCACAACAGGTTGGGAGGACGCATTTAATCTTTCCCCACATGCTGTGAGTCTCCACTCCACAAGCTTCTATTTGCGTTGCACTGCTGCCAAAAGTAGCTTTCCTTCGAATGCAAAAAGCACCTCTGGAGAGGCAGCTTTTTCATTGTGATTTTGGCACGAGAGGAAAGGACAGGTCTCTCCCTCCATGCTTATCATGGACAAATCCCCATCAAGGAACAACATATCTTTTATTTATATTCTTTAAAACCAGTCACATGAAATGCAATAATACATTTAATTCAATGTGTAATTTAACCCTAAAGGCTAGAATTTACCTATGTAACCTCAGGCACAGGACACAGCAAAATCACTATGATTTATATTACTTAACTTTATCATGTATTAATAGGCATAAATCGGTGCATTTAGCTTAAGAGAATTAGTATTTGCATTCATAATAACTTAGATGTACTGAATATCTTCCTCCAAATTATAGTGGGTGCATGCTTTTTCTATCATCACCCTTTGATGACTATGTTCATTTAAATAAAAAAATCTTACAAGAGCTTCAGCAAAACTTGATTGACAGTGAACCAGTCACTTAAGTGGTAAATAGTTAATTTGTAATTAGAATTGGTATTTGATGTGTTCATCTCTTCCTCATGCAGAGTGCAAGACCTTGCAAATTGTTGTGAATGTTAAGTCATTTAGTGATAGCTACTGACAAATATAAACATATTCACACCCAAGCAGTCAAGCAGTTTTCATAGATCCCTCATCTAAACTGTAGCATGACGTCCTCTGCAGCATGACCTCCTCTGGCACATTTTAACTCCAATTTCCCATAGCAATTGACAAGTACGTCTGTGCAGCAGGTGGGTTGGATACCACACACTTCAGAGCGACTCAAGTCTAGATTTCTGAATTGCAAGCATCCAAAGTTGGCAGCCCTTAGAAGATGCCTGGATTCTCCAGTCAGAATTAACGATGTGGATTTGACTAAATGTGTAACACTACAACTCTATGATTGTATATGGAGGTTTTCAGAATTCAATCCAGAGAGAAAGCAAAGATGTGATTTTTCTGAGACAGAAAGACAGGAGCATTCCAGCTGGAGGAAGAGGCAAGCTCTAAAATCCATTATAAACATGATGGACCGCAGTAGAGAGAAAGATGAAATGAGCATACAAGCCGATCAAATCAATATTTATTGCACTTATTTTGCGATCCTCTTCTTGTGGCTCTTCAAACTTGGAAGGAAATAAATTCAAGTATTATTTAAATATCTCCTATGGACAAATATTTGAGAAAAAGAAACAATTCCTTGGCTTGAATTCAGAGTAGTTCCTGTGAGCATGACACTCACAGGATACTCCCTCTGGAGAATGGAGACAGTGGCTTTTGTTCATTCTTCCTTTCTCCTGCAGTGCTCAGAGTCTCTGGAGAAGCTGCTCTGGAGGGTTCTCAGACCCCCCTGAACAATATGAAAGGTGGCACCAGGTGCTGCAGAAGGAAGAGGGTAATTGACTCTCTTTCTCCAGTAACAGTCTCTGCCAGATCTCAGTCCCTTCTGTTTGTGGAAGAGACACCTTGGATCCAACACCTCATCTGGAATATTCAAGATGAGGTACGGTACATGGCAAGCTACTTGTTCTTTAAAGGGACAGTGTATGAGGTTAGGTTAGAAGAAGAGGGAAGCAGCCGTTTTTCCTGTCAAAAGAATATAGGCTTTGCTCTTTGCTTCGGTCTAGTCTTCTGTCTGAAACACAGCCCTCTCTTTCCGTTGCTGGATTCCTCTTTCCAGGATGGAATTGACCAATATGTGTTGGTTGCCCTGGCACCTGCTCCTTCCCAGCAGTTGTAAATCTTCCTGCAGGTCCCATGGCTCTCCAGGAGAAGGAAAAGGAGTGGGCTGGAGGAGAAGAGGGGGGGGAAACAAAAAAGAAATTTTATTGGCCTGGACTTACAGGTTTGGAAGGGTCAGAAATATGTGCTCCGTCCAAAGAAAACTTAGCCTAGCTCTGCATTCCTAATAACTCCTGCTGGAAGGGCTCTTTCACTGCGAACACCCTGCTGAGGTCTCCAAGATTTAACCTATAGAAACCCTCTCAAGATCTCAGGTTTTTCCTTCTTCTTCTTCTTCTTTTTCACTCACTTGCCTGGTCAGCACTTGCCAAGCATAAGAAATGAAGACAGATGGGAGAAGAAAGCCAGTGGCAGTTTTGGACCAGGGCCCAATTAAGACATTAATACTAAAGACTTTGGTCTTGGTTCTCAAGCATCCCTTCATATAATACTTCCCAAGGGGCAAGTGTTCCTCCCCAATCATTGAGTTGCTTTTAATATGAAGAATGAGGACTTGCATAGGTTAGCAGTTTATGTATTTCTAAGCAGAGTGCACTTTTTGCTAAGGTCACATCATACCATATATCTAAAGCACATGATTTCTTCCAAAAATCCAGAGAACTGTAGTTTGTTAAGAGTGCTGGGAACTGGAGCTCTGTTAGGTGTTGACTACAGTTCCCATGCTTCTTTGGGGGGAAGCCATAACTATTAAAGCAGTATAGATGAGCTTTAAATGTATAGTCTGGGTGGTGTGGTCAACTGGATGAATGATTACCTCTTCACAGTGCGTGGGGCTAGGGTGGAACTTTCTAGACTCCCGTGTTTCTGCTTTCATACAGCCATCAAGAGTTTTGCACAGATCTTGGCTTCTTGATATTATTTGCTGTCATGTTTATTTTGAGAAAGCAAGTTTCTAGTTCTCATGGCTAAGAATAATGGTTTGGAAGGTGTAGGATATGTCTTGGTGAAATGACAGAGACCAAATAGGGTCTTACGACAGGATTTCCAGTAATCAAATAGATAATTTCTATGCCTTTATCTCTCTATCATCTATCTGGAGTTAGGATGTCTTCCAGACTCGCTTCCATAAAAATATTACAAAATCATAATTACATTGTTGCACACACCCCAATTACTGAGTGGAGAGAGACTTCAACGGTGTCAGCATTTACCTCTTGGTTTCATTTCCTTAAAATGAAGGTCACTGGAGACCATGGTTTCTTTATGATATATGGTTTTATTTACACATATTTACAACCTGAGCATAAGATTGAAGGGCTCACAGCAGTAGCAGTCCAACAGGTCTTGCTCCCCAATTCCATTCCCCTAGCTCCAGACAAGATGAAACTAAGGCTAGCCCCCAACTATTGTTCTCATACCTCTAGGATGACGTGGCCTCCTGTCAGGTAAGTGGGGAAGGCCTGCCCCTCCTCCTGGAGGCATCACAAGCTAGTTATTTCTATGGCAACACGATCAACTCTTCAATCATGTGAAAAGGATGTCATTAACAGGTAGAGCCAGGGGCAAAAGTGAGCAGAGTAATGAATATAAACTTGACCTTTGTACCATAGGGCAATTTCTGCATACACTCACACATCTCTCTCCATCCTCCATCTAGGCATCAGAGTTCAAGCTAAGATAAAACATTCAAGGTGAGTTCAAAGCAGAGCCAGTGAAGGGTGTGGCCTGAGGTTCCCCACCCCTGCCATTCACTTACAGGAATAGCAAGTGTTAGGACAAGTAGGTAGCAGCTCTCAGGCCTATGAAGGTGGTGGGTCAGAGGGGTGGTTAGACATAGACTTCAGACAGCTCTAAGGGATGGCAACTTGCTCCAATAAAAGGTAGATTCAAAGTGAAACCAAGAATGCTTGTATAAACCTGGACCTACATCCTGCCATTCATTGGTGAGGAGTGACTCTATCAAGGACCTCATTTGGACCTTTGGTGTTTTGTTGGCAGGTCCTCTGGCATCTCAAGCAAGGAGACCTGGGTGAACATGGTGCCAGGGCAATTGATGGGATCCCCAGTTGTGGACTAGAACGCTGACAGTCATTTTAGCATCAGTATTTAGTATTACCTGGTGAGTAAAAATTATGCATGAATAAGTAACAACCTGTGAAATCAACTTTGCAGTCGGAAACGGCATAAAACAAATGAACAAACAATGCTTTGATATTTCCTTATATCACATTCCCTTAAATCATGAAGGCCCCAAGTGTTCATCCGTGCACATTTATTTCCATAAAAAGCAGGAAGTCTGAATGTTTCAAATGCCTACTTTTGTCAAGGGAAGGACGACTATAAAGATCCCTGTTTTATAATTGTGCAAGAGACTGCCAAGAGTTGGTTCCAGAATCTTTGGATTAAATGTGTTTTAACAGGGAAATAAAGACCACCCAAACTTTACCAATTTTGACTAAGAATACACTAACTAAAAATAAATAAATCCCTTGCTTCCTTCCATTGTGTCACTTTAGGACTAGGTGGACATTTAGAATAGGCCTTCCACTGAGCACAGAGTGTTACATGCTCACTATTAGTTGCACAGACAGTGAAATCTATACTGATCTTGCTGCTTATTCTTAGTAAGAGACCCTGAGGTATGCCTGAATCCTGGAGAAAGCCTTACAAGGGGTTCATATGCTTCTTAAGCTTTGGACTTGAAAAGAATTTTTTTGTTTAATCAGCAAAGGGATGATTAATCAGTCAAGGATACTCATTGGGCGAGAGTGCTTAATGAAACAATGAAGATGCTTAATGAAAGTTGTAGAGTCCAGCCAATTTCATCCCACCCCTGCCTGATTGAAAGTCAGGTGTTCAAAACAATTCCCACTTGGGTGGGGGGAGGTATATAGAGAGGGAGCTTATTTCTCTTTTATGAGTCAACTTCTCCAGTAAGTCTAAAAGTCTAAACACTTTCCTTCTTTGTTGGAGGTACAGCAAACAACAAAAAGAGAGAGACCCATCTTTTAAAATGCAAGATGTCTCATAGGATAAAGTCTTTTTGAGTCGATAATTCCTCTTTTCATCACCAGATTCCAGCAAAAGAAGTGGTTTAGAATTTGATCTGAAGTTTACCCATCAAGATACTTCCTGGAGTTAAATGTATTAGTGAATCAGGACTATTAATGATAGGCTTGTACTTTGCTCAACTGTTTTTGTATTCTTTCATCTCAGACCACCGCTTATTACTGGGCAACTGAAACCACATGTATCAAGAGCACAGTTGAAACAGTTCTGAATTGTCATCTTTTGATGCATATTTTATTTAACCAACTTCTATTATTCTTCTCAAGGAAGCAGCTTAAATTTTGAAAAATCTGAATACTTCGCTTTGAATCTTTCCAAGAGTTTTCCCATGAAAACATACAAGAGGAAATGGTGGCCACTACAAAAGATTGGTTGTAATAGTTGTTGTTAGCTTGAAGTAAAGGGGAAGATGTCTCAGCAATTTCATAGAATCTTAGAGTTGGAAGAGACCCAAGGGCCATCTAGTCCAACCCACTGCAATGCAGGAATCTCAGCTAAAGCATCCATGACAGATGGCCATCCAACCTCTGTTAAAAACCTGCAAGGAAGGAGAGTCCACCACCTCTCGTGGGAGTCTGTTCCGCTACCAAACAGCTCTTAATGTCAGAAAGTTTTTCTGAATGCTTAGTCAGAATCTCCTTTCTTGTAACTCGAAACGGTTGGTTCAAGTCCTAGCCTCCAGAGCAGGAGAAAACAAACTTGTTCCATCTCCCCTTTAGATATCTGAAGATGGCTTTCACTCTCTTCTTATCCTAAATGCTAAGCACACTCAGCTCCCTCAACCATTCCTCATAAGGCTTGGTTTCTGGACCTTTTATCTGAACCTTTAGAGTGGGTTCTGCAAGGCTATTGAGAGTTGACTGTTTCTTATCCAAACTATGGCTCAGCTGAGTATTTCTTGTGAATAGAACTTGGTTCTGCAACATACGAAATTTCTTATTGGAACTTAGTAAAATGCTGTAATTAACCAAAAAGATCTATCTGACTGAATGAATAAATGAATGAAAATCCTCATATGTTTATGATTAGCTGACACTATCACCTGTGCAAGATGAAGGAAATAAGCATATATGGCACTATGACACAATAATGCCCCTGTCCTACAACTGTCAACTCTGCTAAAAAAAAACTACAGTGGTACCTCAGGTTACATACGCTTCAGGTTACAGACTCCGCTAACCCAGAAATAGTGCTTCGGGTTAAGAACTTTGCTTCAGAATGAGAACAGAAATCGTGCTCCGGTGGTGTGTTGGCAGCAGGAGGCCCCATTAGCTAAAGTGGTCCTTCAGGTTAAGAACAGTTTCAGGTTAAGAACAGACCTCCGGAACGAATTAAGTACTTAACCCGAGGTACCACTGTATTGTCTGTTTCCCACTTTGTACCTGATCTCTGAGGCCGAACAAATATTCATCCCCAAATAAACCCTGTAACCTTCCATTCCATTGTTTTAGATGTTTCTTCATCCTTGAAACTCATCTGATTATTATTTTTTAGTTCTATTGTTCTACCTCTCTTCCACTACACTAGAAAAATCAACAAGCTGCCCTTCCCCATCTGATTAGGTGAGATAGTCTCCTTTCCAAAGAGATTTCAGCAATATTCCACAGCTGTGCTTGACATCTACAAAGCCAGGGCTGAAGTATTCTCCATCAAATTCTAACAGGTCTTTTGGCTCAGCCTGTCTTTGTTGAGCCGACTGCACGCACTTGATTGGACTCTGAGGCTTAGCTCATCCGGTTACCTAAACGTATATTTATATGGTGTTCACAAATCTGGTTTTTCTGAGAAGTTCTAGGCTATAATTACACGACACAATCAACCGCATTCCTTTGGGATTCATCCCAAGTTTATTTAAGAAAAAGAAAAAGTTATTATCGAAATTACAACCCGCTTTTCTTCTTTCATTTTTTTTCCTTAAAAAAAGAGAGAGAGAGAGGACATTTTTGCATTGGTTCATAAAACCACAAGAATGCATGTCAGTTTAATAGTTTCCTGTCAAGAAACTCCTTTCATGTTCAGCTGTCAGTTAGCAAGACGGGTGTAACAGCTGAGGTTAAAAAGCTATCCAACCGATGACCTTTCGGAGAGAATGAATGGTTGGGTGGTTGTGGGTTGTCTCATTTCCCCCTGACCCAAACTACTTTTGCTTTCCCCCCTTTCCCAACAGATGCAGAGAAGAGTTCACCACGGTCTCTGGTCTTCATCATTGAGAAATGTGTGCGCAGTGAGTGTGCCGAGATGAAAATACCCCTCGGGACTGTTCGTTCTGTCTGAAAACAATGCTGGCAACTTCTTATCTGCAGGTGGATGGACTGACAGCTCAACACCTCAGAATTTCCCCAGCTGCCTTTCATTTACATGTTGGCCTTTGGGTGGGGTTGTGTGGGTGGTGGGTGTACAAGAGAGGAATTGTTATTGCTTTTTGTATGTGGATTACAATCGTTGAGCCTGCGTGAAGTTACTTTATATTTATAGAACAGGCACATAAAATGCACTTCAAAATCAAATCCTTGGATTTTTAAGGCAAACGTTGGTGCGTAACCACACCAATAATTAATTTCTTCATTTAAGACTTTGGATTTCATCACATATAATTAGGATAGCAATTAACACGTAGGTGTCAAGAAGGAGTAGGATATAAGCCCACCACATCACAACAAATAGTGAAGGGTGGCTTCTTTTGATTGGAGCTCCTTAGATGTGCGTTCTCTTGCTGACTCTGTCTGCAACTTAGGGAATATTGCTCAGGCTTTTAATTATACAAGATGGGCTTCTAGCTCTGTGGTTTCATTGTATGCTTAGTTTTTTGCTTTAAAAAGCTTTAAACAATGTCCTTCACCAAAGTTTTCAAAGCTTAGAAGGATGTGCCCTTTTGTGGATTGGTAAGTGGTTAAAAGACAGGAAGCAGAGGCTCCGAACATTGGAGGGAAGCTATTAATGGAATCCTCTGAGGATTTGCATTTGAACCAGTGCTATTTAGTATATATAAGTTTGCTGGTGACCCTGAACACCAGGATAGTAAAATGATAACACATACTATGAGTCTGGTGTTATGCGTTTTGTTCCAATAAACTTCATAGCTAACACAGAACCCCCGAATCCAGGGAGAAACCCAGTGATCCTTCACACAATTACCTGGGAAAAAATCACATTGATCTCAGTGAAATCTGCTTCTGAACAGATATGTATGGAGTTGCATGCTAAATGCTCCAGATCGATTCCTAGCTTCAGTGAAGTCACCTTCTTAGTTTATCCCCATCATGGCTGTCACATTGTTCTTCAGGAGGACATCGGCAATTATTTTAATAGAGATATTTCATGCTTGTCACATCTGATTAACACAAATTGCTCAATCGTAAGTGGCTTTTACTTTATAATTCCCCCGGGCTTCACCAATAAGATATTTATCATGATAATATTTCCTCCTAAGACCTCTAAATAAACTGCAAAACCAAAAGATTTATAAAGTCGTTTGAATATGCATCAAATCAATCATACTACATCATACCTTGTAGCGCCGGGAGGTAACAAATGGGCTTAAAAACTACACTTTGGAAAAAATGGTGTGGCTGAAAAATGAATACTGAGACAACCTTTCATCCTTTCCCAGACAGCAGTCCCAAGATCTTTTTCCTGCTTTCTTACTTAATATTTCTTCTGCGCAATAAAATAATACGTTAACTTTACTTTTTCATGATAGAAAATGGTTTTTCAACATCACTGTGCATGTTTTTAACTGCTGATGATCACTGTGGCTTTATCCTTATGAGAAATAAAACTATACAAAACTGGATTTTACAGTTTGATTAATTCTCTTCCTAGTATAAGTAAAGCAACAGAAGTCTGAAACTTTAATAAGCAGCCTTGCAGGGTTACAGTGATGTATACTTTAAAAAGAAAACAAAACAGATTTTAAGCAAGAGTCTCAGGGCTTATCCAATCAGACTTTGCGTTGTGCTTGCAACTGTTTGCATTTCCTCTGAATGTGTGTAGTCCAGATGACGTAACCCGCAAACACCACCAGTCTCAATGCTTTCCCTCATAAATTCAAGTTTACCTGATGGGGGGGCATTAATTGGATACGTAGGAGCAAATTGTGCTCCAAATTGCTCCACTTGGGTTCACAAACAATTTGTTTGGTATTTTCGGGTGGGAAGCTCAGTAATAACTTTCTGTTATTCCGCTTTCCATGTCCATTACTTCCTGTGCTCCTATTTCTGCTGTACTCCTAAATGGAGAGTGTTTTTTGATCTCTCAGATTTGCACAAAACCAGAAAGCTGCACACATAAATTTACAATTGCTTGTGTGCTTTTGCACACTTCATAGGTTGATGAAGGCTGATCAAGTGAGTCTAGTAAATAAGTAATGTGGAAGAAGTAGCCCAATGCAGAAAACTGCGAAGCCTGGTCATTTGTTGTTTACAGCACCACATGTTGTCAGTGACAATAATGAATGTACCACCTCTTCATTTTGATAATTTTTTCAGCATTTCCAGCAATACTTTGAAATGTTCTTATTAAGTACTAAGCTTGGATCGTAGACCAATAGGCAAGTAGAATCCTAAAATGCAACAACTGATTGGCTTGCAGGAAAAGACCAATCAGGCTCCAGGAGGAAGTTAATCAGCCTATTAGGTTGGTAGGATCTTAGAATGCAACAACTGATTGGTCTGCAGGGAAACACCAATCAGGCTCCAGGAGGGAAGCAGAATCAGCCAATCAGATGGGACTCATTGTGTAAATAATGTATTTAAAAGCCTGAGGTTTGCGGGGCAATTCAGTCACTGTTTTACAAGCTGCAATAAAGAGCATGAAATCATTACAGGACTCTGAGTATATTTCACTTGTTTGTTTGTTTCCATTTCAGTTCTGACTCTTTAGAAAATAGAGAAGGTGTCCATTTCCATGCTGCATTTCTTAAATGATATGACTCCTGCTACCAAATGAGGAATTGATTTATTGGGACCCCGCTAATTGATTTGCGATCCTCAATTAGCTATTTATGGCAGCCAGGTCCGGCGCGCTTCCCTCAACTTTGAGTTTCACTGATTTGTCGAGAACTTTATATCAGCTCAGATTTTGCAAACTTTCACAGCAGAATCGCCCTAGAGTGACACATTTGTACTGCAAACAGTTGCTTTACAGTAACATCTTCAGCTATAGCATCTGGCTTTGGTGGCTGACACCAACAAATTCCACTGGCTGGCTGCAGTAGCTTCCACCATCTATTGGCCTGCTCAGTCAAAAAGCATCCACTCTGGCAGCAGAGATCTTAGGAGATGAACAGAGCATGCTTTGAATACGGGGTAAATGCATATCCATTCCTCATCAGCAAGGAAATATACACACTTTACAAGAGAAATCACACCTTGGGTATTTTCATTTCCCTTTTCAAATCAATCAGAAGCTTTAAGATAGGTTTTACGGGCATCTATTTTGCATTTTGTTGAAGGGGAAAAATTCAAGATGAATATACAAACTGCTCCATTCAGTGCTTGCATTGGCAAGGCGTCTGGTACTAGAACGTAACTGCTTAGCAATAGATGGGAATATACTTAAACCACAAAAATGTGGAACCCTTTCCCAGGTGCCCCTAATGCTTCCTGATTTCACTTGGAGTGGGGATGGGATGGGGCAGGCAGAGGCTGGTTTGACCTCTTGTGCAAGGAAAGAACAGATCTTCTCATTTGCTTTAAGACCATATTTAGTGTCAAGCACATTGGAATTGGGATTTGTGATTTTAGTTACCTGACAGTCAGCACGCACATAGCACTAATGAGTAAGTCCATATATTTGCTATTCATTTATCCTTTGAGGCCTGGGAAGCATTGATTAGGGACTCCTCGGGTCTCACAATATCTCCAGGTGTTCTTTGGGTCTTGATTCATTCCCAGGAGCTCTCACACAGTGATAGCAATGTGTATATGCTATCAGAGGGAGGATGTGAAGTGGATAGAACAGACCACAAACATTCACTGAGACTCTCAGAAGAAACCAGAAAGCAAAACAGTCAAGTTTTGCCTCTTACCAAGATTGAGTGGTACTGGCAAGGAGACCTGATTCAACAGGAGGTCTAGTGATATGGCTAACCTGACCCAAAAACCACCCTCTCACACACATAAACAAATCTCACTACAGCCAACCAAAGACAACCAACCACACCCCAGGCCACCCCAACCTCTCTCACCACCAAGGAAACATAGCAAGCGAATAGAAAGAGAACCCACACAAGTGCCACTGACACAAAACCCCACAAAACACATACACTAAGTAGAAAAATAGAAGCATTGCCACCCCATGCACCCTCCCCCTCTTTTCTTCCCATCCTAATACTGCACGCAACACTAACGTTTCACAACAAATGTAACTGATCTGTAGAAAACACAACTTGAAAAAAGAGACAATTTTTGTAAACTAAGAAATCTTTAATAAAAAATATTTTTTAAAAAACAACAACAACAGGAGGGCTAGTGCTGTCTCCAGAGAGATGTTGAGAGAAAGATGAAGAACTGATTCATAAGCAGCTAATAAAACATGTAGACATAGTTTCATTTTGAACGTTAAATTTTATTTTATTTGTCTTACTCAACAGGGTGTAGCAACTGCACAGCCCTTGATCTTGTTTCTGTTCGCTCTTTTTCCTCTCTGTTCTATTGGTATGGGATGTTCAATGGAAGGGTTTTAGGACTGTTCAATAATCCTATCGCTATGATCCTATTATAGCCACCAATTGCCATTATGGATCGCATGACTTAAATACCCTTTCTTACCCAGTTCCAAAATACAGTCCATTCAGCTCTAGAAGTGCCTCAGTGTCATCGATTGGTTGGATGTAGAGGAATGGTGGAAAGAACCAGCTGGGGAACCCCCAAGCAAAGAAGGCTCAGAGCCCAGGGACTGCACAGGACCCAAGGCAGCTCACAATATGAATAAATATTTTAAAATTAAATAACTTTTAAATAAAATTAAATGTTACCCTTTAAAAAAACACTTAAAACCATTTAAAAACACAAAGAAAATAAAAAAGAAAAGAAAATGTGCAACACACTCAGAAGACCCTGCCATATGTCAGAGAGCCAGTGTGGTGTAGTGGTTAAGAGCGATGGACTCGTAATCTGGTGAACCGGCTTCGCTTCCCCGCTCCTCCACATGCAGCTGCTGGGTGACCTTGGGCTAGTCACACTTCTTTGAAGACTCTCAGCCCCACTCACCTCACAAAGTGTTTGTTGTCGGGGAGGAAGGGAAAGGGGAATGTTAGCCTCTTTGAGACTCCTTCAGGTAGTGATAAAGCGGGATATCAAATCCAAACTCTTCTTCTCCTCTTCTTCTTCTTTAGCTGTCATTCTTGCAATGCAGGAGGTCAAGCTAGATGACCCTTGGGGTTCCTTCTAACTTCTCAATTCTATGCTTCTATGAACAGCCTGCTAGTGACCAAAGCCCTGTCAGAGCAAGAGTCTTTGCCTGCTGAGGAAAGCAGAGAGAGGACCAACCTAGCCTTCCACAAACCGGGGACAGCCACCTCAAGGGCCCCCTCTCATTACCTTACCAAACATGCCTGTGAGGGTGGGAGGACTGAGAGAAAGGCCTCCCCCAGATTATCTCAAAGCCCAGGCAGGCTCATAGAGCGAGATGTGGTCCTTTCCTGAGCAACTTCCCCAAAATTATCAAAATGGAAGTACTTTTCATTGCCACTGTAATTTTTCACAAAATGTACACCCTATTTGGGTTCAGTCCTGGATGGATTACGTGATTCAATATGACCAACTAGTGAAAGTTAAATCAAATTTATTTTATCAGGGCTGCTCAGGTAGTCTATTTACCGAAACTTTTATATATATATATATATATATAAATGTGTGCTATTATTGGCACGCTGGCGGAAAATCCCAGTGTGAAGAAATCTTCAACAAAAAGGGAAATAATTGCCAAAATGAAAATATACTCTGTATGCAACATTACTGGAACCAGTTTTTATGGCTCCAATCATGTAAATGTTTTGGGAATCTTGCACTGGTCATATGCCAGGACCTGGAAAAAATGCTAAGAAGCAAAACTGTCTTACCCTGAGAATAACCCAGGCGTAAACCAAAAGAAAGGATAGCATCACCTTTTGAATAAAAAGCCACGATAAATATAGGAAAGTCATGGAATGAAGCCTCTATGCTCTACCAGCCCTCAATTTCTGCCTATGCAGTTAAAGAAAGGTTCCTTTACCTTCTTTCTTAAATATTTCCCTCCTCCCTTTTGAAAAGTCATGTCGCTGTAGTCTACCATGAATTCAACAGTAGACAATTAGGAAGCAGACTGAGATACGTACTGTAGGTTCACTAACTAGATATAGGATCTGCCCAATTCCCAAAACAAAGAAGAACTCAAGATTTGCATGGACTCTCGAGACACTCTGAAAGGAAACTAAAGTTCTCTCTCTCTCCCGGCTCCCACCTACACATCTTATCTTCTACCTATGTGACTCTTTGGCACCAGAAGTCTAGACTAATGTTTTACCAAAAGAATTTCCTGCATTTCTTCCTGACCATTCTCAATTGATGACAGAAAGAAACTATATTCAAAAATTATCAAGGGGGAGAGAACATTTTGGTGAAATTCTCATAGGTAGGGTATAAGGTTTTTCTTTCACTTTCAAGGTGGCTGAGACGTATTTGTGACTGCCCTTTTCTTTCATTCTACATTTCATCTCTCCAGTGGTCTTCATTCCGCATCCCTCCAGGGTACCTTTGCTTCCTGACAACTTCCTGACATCATCTTATTTTTAAAGAAATCAGTAACAATTTATTCGAAAAGGAAAGAACTTCCCTTGAAAAGAAAGCCAGCAACCATATCAATCTGAGAAACTCAATAGTCAACCACCTGGGCTTCCCATACTTCAGATAAAGCTTAGGGGGAGACATCATGAGGTAGCTTCTCCCACAGGGCTTCTTCAGATCAGGATGTCTAGGCAAGCGCTGAGATTGCAGAATTCTGGAGAAATGTTTAATGGCAAGAAAAGCACATCCACCAAATGTGGCCATCTTGCAACGATAAGATAAACTCAACCACATGTGCACCAAAATTCTAAAGGAATGAGGCAAAACAATGGAAGCCTCTTCCTCAGAGGAAAACAAAAGCAGTTGAGAAATTATAGGACAGGTTTCAGCACAGCATTAGTCAAGACACCAGTTGTATTATTTATAGAATCAAGTTCTTCCATAGAAGAAAAGCATTTTCCTGGATATTCAGCTTCGTCCCCAAAGATCCCTGAGCAATAATTCAAAAATTGATTTATTGCCGGACTTCCGGAGGCGGCGCGAAACCGTGATGGCGGACCTCTTCGAGCTCTGAAGAGGGGCACCGCAGAAAAGGGTTGTTTCGCTACGGCGCAGCGGCAACCCATCAAGATAAACCACGGACAGAGTGAGTTCGTGGCCGTGGGACTCGGCGGGCACCTGGAGCGACCCCAAATTCGCAGAAGGGACCCCGTAAGGGGCTCCGGAGTGAAGGAGGGGGAGCGGTGCTGTGAGTTCATCGCTCTTTCTGCGGAGGCGAAGCCGCGCGGCTGTCACGGATGAGCGCTGACCTTTCTTCCAAAAATACCAGCCTGAAACTGCAAACCCGTGAGTAAGGATTTAAGATTTGTTGAAATAATTTGAAGAAATTCGGCTGAAACCGGGAGACGAGAAAGAGGAAGTCCGTCTTCCGGCACTGCTTTCAAGATCAAAGCAGACTGTTCAAAGAGCGGAAAGCGCTGCGAACAGGGAAGCCTTAAGGCTTTAAAGTGGGACTTTCGTGCACATTTGAACTCTATCTTTAAAGGAAAAATACAGCTAAAGATACAGTCAAAAATATCGTTTAAAAATTGAATTGGAGCGGTCTCCCAAGGGGTGAGGGAAGACTCTAACCCCAAATCTTTGGGTGGCCGGGTGAAGTTGCTTAACTGCGGAACTGTAACAAACTTCCAGATACTTTTGTAACTGAAGTGCAACTTTTGAGCTTACTTAGTTTGAATGGATACAATTGCAGGCACCTTGCTGGAACTTTGTTAAGTGTTTTAAAGTGCTCTGCAGGACTCTCTTCTTAGTGTTTTGGAACTAACTTGTTTTTAAAACTGTCTTCAAAAATGGAACAAAAGGGACTTTAATGGCGGAAAAGTTACCTTCTTCTTACTAAATTTTGGTGGCACTCCCCCTAGAGGATATTGGGATAACAAAGGCCTGGGAAAAGTTTTTTCTGTTTACCTTCTCTCTCCAGATTGTTTTTAAATTTGGGCTTGTCTTTCCCATGGGACTACAACATTTGACCTTGAACATTGACTGATGAGTGGCACAGGAAAGACAAGAGCAGCCAAAGCTAAGGAAGCTAAGGAAAAAGAAAAAGCGAAAAAGCAGGCACAGCTTTTGCAAACAACTTTAACTCAGGGACGCAGACTATCAGTTCCAGCTGTGCTTGCAATACAAAAAGTAGAAAGTGAAAAGCCTGAAAAATCTGAGGAGGAAGATATGGCATCAGGAGGATCAGAGGCAGTACTGAAACAAGTTTTGGAACAATTATCAGCATTAAACCAAAAAATTGATAATCAATCAATAAAAATTGACCAAGCTACATCCTCGATCCAAAAACTGACAGATCAGGTTTCCCAACATACCCAAGCAATTGAAAAATTGCAAGGAGCAACAGAAGAGAATCGTAAATTGGCAGGGGAAGCTGTTCAAATTGCAACAGCAGCTAAAAAAGAGGTTGAGGAAGTGAAAGCAGAAGTCAAGCCTCTGCACAAACAGGTAGGGGACCAACAAACCTACCTTTCCTTGGTGGAATTGAAAAATCGCCAGACCAACCTCAGGCTGAGGGCGGTGCCAGAAATCGAACAAGGAGATTTGATTGGATTTTTGACAACAGAGTTTTCAAAGTTTTGGGGCCTAAAAGAAGATAGTGATTTTAAAATAGTATCGGCTTTTCGATTGGGAAGATTGGTAAGAAAAGATAGATCAAGAGACTGCTTAATAGCTTTGAGATCAAGAGAAGAGAGAGACAAAATATTAGGCCTACATTTTAATAACTCAATTGAGATACAAGAGAAAAGGGTGGAAATTTACCGAGACATCCCTAAACAGTTATTGGATTTGAGAACCACCTATTCAGAATTGGCCAAGCTGTTGAGACTCAACACAATTCCTTATAGGTGGGAATTTCCACAAGGACTATCATTTACTTACAAACAGAAGAAGGTTAAAATAAGAACGCCAGAGGACCTACAAAAGTTCCAGCACGACCACGGAGAAGATCTCCAAAAAGAAGCAGCAGCCCATTGGCCTCTACCTAAACCAGGACCCATTCTGCCAGCAGGCGGAGGGACGCCTATACCCTCGGAACCAGAGGAAAAAGAAGACACACCGCTCTAGGTGTAACAGAATAGTTCAGGATGTCTCTGCAGCTACTAAGTTGGAATATAAATGGTGGAAATTCCCCGGAGAAAAGAAGGAGGCTATTTCATATATTGAAGAAAGAGCAATTGGACATTATTTGTTTACAAGAAACCCATGTAACCAGGCTCCACAGGAAAGTTTTGGTTAACAAAAGACTAGGCCAAGAGTTTATCTCTTCAGATAAGGTGAAGAAAAGAGGAGTGGTGATCTACGCTAAGGAGAGCCTGTCACCTAAATTTCTATTTAAAGATGAACATGGAAGAATTTTGGCAATTGAAATTCAGACTCAAGGAGAAAAAATATTGTTATTAGGAATTTATGCTCCAAATGACGGGAAATCGGAATTTTTCAAGAAGCTGCATGAGACTTTGTTGGACTATCTGGACTATGCTAACATCATAATGATGGGAGACATGAATGGAGTGGTGTCTACACATATGGATAAGTCTTACAACCAAAATTTAACATCAGACGGCAGACTGCCTAAAACTTTTTTTGAAATGACTGACAATCTGGATTTGATTGATATTTGGAGGACAAAGAACCCCCTAGGTAAAGAAGGCACTTTCTTCTCTGAGGCCCACCTGTCCTGGTCAAGGATCGACCAAATTTGGACCTCCAGGGGGCTGGCACCCAAGACCAAAAAGGTGGAAATCTGCCCAAAAACATGCTCCGACCACAACGCTCTGAAAATAGAACTCAGACTAACTCAACCCGGTTCCTTCAGATGGAGAATGAATGACACACTATTAAGAGATCAAGAGATCGTGAAGAAGGCCCAAAAAACACTAAAGGATTACTTTGAGATAAATCTGAACACTACAGTAGAAAAAAGAACAATCTGGGACGCAAGCAAAGCTGTTATGAGAGGGTTTCTGATACAACAGAATACAATTAAGAAGAAGCTCTGGAATGGAAAGAAAGATAAAATATTGGAGAAAATACGCCAGGGAGAGGAAAAATTGAGAACCAAACCAAAGTCAAAGGAACTGCTGAGAGAAATTAAATTCCATCAAGCAGAATATTCAAAATTGACTAACCAGGAGATTGAATGGAAAATAAAACAGATGAAGCAAAGATCTTTTGAATCAGCAAACAAATGCGGAAAGCTGCTAGCCTGGCAGCTGAAAAAAAGACAAAAGCTAAATACGATAACAAATCTAGAGATTGAAGGAAGGATGGTACAGAAACCAGAAGAAATTAGGAAGTGCTTCCACAGATATTTCAAAGAACTCTATACACAGGGGCCTCAGAAAGAATCTGAGATAGACCAATTTTTAAAGATAAATGGATTATCAAGAATAACTCAAGATAAAAGATCAATCTTGAACTCTATAATAACTACTCAGGAAATTGAAGGTGCCATTCAGAACATGCAACTAGGCAAATCTCCAGGCCCGGACGGGCTTACCTCCAAATACTACAAGACTTTGAAGGATTATTTGATACAACCTTTGTTGGAGGTATGCAACCAGATTTTGGATGGGAAGAGGGCACCAGAAACGTGGAAAGAAGCCTTCATCACATTGATACCTAAGACAGAATCTGAAAAGACTCAGCTCAAGAACTATCGCCCCATCTCACTCCTGAATGTGGATTACAAAATATTTGCAGACATTTTGGCAAGCAGACTTAAAAAAGTCTTAAATGAAGTAATTCACAAAGACCAAGCAGGCTTTCTCCCTGGTAGACATTTATATGAGAATACCAGAAACATCATTGATATCTTGGAACTTTTACAAACCAACATGAACACAAGGGCGGTGTTAATTTTTATTGATGCGGAGAAAGCATTTGACAACATATCTTGGAGGTTCATGAAGAAAAACTTGGAAGGGATGGGAGTGGGGCGGGGGTTTGAAAATGGGTTACGAGCAATTTATTCAGAGCAAAAGGCTAAATTAATAGTGAACAATGTGGTGACGGAGGAGTTTAAAATTGAAAAAGGGACACGACAAGGGTGCCCTCTATCCCCTCTTTTATTCATTTCAGTCCTGGAGGTGCTATTGAATATGATAAGGAAGGACCGGTTGGTACAAGGGATAGAGGTCGGAGTGAAACAATACAAATTGAAAGCCTTTGCAGATGATCTAGTTTTGACACTGCAGGAGCCAGAATCCAGTACAAAAAGAGCTCTTGAACTTATATCTGAGTTTGGTCGGGTGGCGGGATTTAAGTTGAACAAGCAAAAAACCAAGGTTTTGACCAAGAATTTGACACTTACAGAAACAGAGGGGTTTCAGAGAGAAACAGAACTGAATGTGGTAAAAAAAGTGAAATACCTAGGGATCTATTTGTCTTCCAAAAATTTGAATTTATTTAAGGACAACTATGAAAAATGTTGGTCGGAAGTTAAAAAGGATTTAGAAATTTGGTCAAGATTGAAACTTTCCTTGTTGGGAAGGATTGCAGCAATAAAAATGAATGTGTTGCCGAAAATGTTATTTTTGTTTCAAACCCTACAGATCGTGGACAGAGTGGAATGTTTTGGAAAATGGCAGAAGGATATATCTAGGTTTGTCTGGCAGGGCAAAAAGCCCCGAATAAAGTATAAAATATTAACAGATTCAAAAGAAAGAGGGGGGTTTGCCCTGCCGGACATGAGATTGTATTATGAAGCTGCAGCCTTCTGCTGGCTGAAAGATTGGTTTTTGCTAGAAAACACTGATGTCCTAGATCTGGAAGGTTTTGATAATGCTTTTGGTTGGCACGCATACCTATGGTATGACAAGGTTAAAGTTCACAAATTGTTTAAAAGCCATATTGTCAGAAAAGCAATTTTTGCAGTCTGGACGAAATACAAAGACTTATTAGAGAGTAAAACACCGAGGTGGGTGTCACCGGTGGAGGCCAAGGCTGGAAAAAGACCCAATATGGAGGCTTATTGGCCGAAATATTGGGAATTAATTGAAAAAATTGGAGACAGTTGGAAGTTGCAGAGCCAGGATAAACTAAAAAACAAGGTGCGAGATTGGTTACATTATGCTCAAATGCAAGAGGTTTTTAAAATGGATAAAAAAGTTGGTTTCCAGGAGGAGAAATTGAAACTAGAGACAGAATTGCTAGAACCAAAGACCAAGATTTTGTCTAGAATGTATAACTTGCTGCTTATGTGGAACACACAGGACGAGTTGGTTAAATCTGCTATGATAAAATGGGCACAGGATGTTGGACATAATATTATGTTTGAAGACTGGGAGAGGTTATGGAACACCGGAATGAAATTCACGGCATGCAGTGCCTTGAAGGAAAACATTATGAAAATGATATACCGGTGGTACATGACCCCAGTCAAGTTAGCTAAGATACATCACCTGTCTGACAATAAATGTTGGAAATGTAAGGAGGCAGAAGGTACATTTTATCATCTCTGGTGGACCTGCCCAAAAGTGAAGGCTTTCTGGGAAATGATTTATAATGAATTGAAAAAGGTATTTAGGTATACCTTCCCTAAGAAACCAGAGGCCTTCCTGCTGGGCATGGTGGACCAGAAAGTGCTAAAGAAAGACAGAACGTTGTTTATGTATGCTACTACAGCAGCAAGAATTCTCATTGCAAAGAACTGGAAGACACAAGATTTACCCACGCTGGAAGAATGGCAGACGCAGTTGATGGACTACATGGAATTAGCTGAACTGACCGGCAGAATCCGAGATTTGGATAAAGAAACAATTGAGGAGGACTGGAAAAAATTTAAAGACTATTTGCAAAAATACTACAAGCTGTATGAATCTTAAGATAGTGCATGATTAGGAAAAGTTATGCTTCTGCAATTATGATTAAGTAAATTGTAAAATAAGTGATAAAAGAGAAAAGGAGACAATTTGAATCGAACATGTTATGTTTATTTTAAAGGCATCGAATATGAGATACAATATATCGAATTTGGGTACATAACATTGGAAAGTTACAATAAGGCATGAAATAAGGTAACAAAATGCTGACATTGTTAATGTAAATAACGCAGAATCGGAAGGGGTGGGGAAGTCCAAGTTGTTTTTGTTTGTTTTTGTTGTTAAAAAAAAGGGAAAATTTGTTTCTTGAAATTATGTTATTTGTTTGTAACCTATAAAATTATGGAAAGAAACGCAATAAAAAATTTATAAAAAAAAAAACAAAAATTGATTTATTGCCAGTAAATGAACCCAGGTAGAGAACACTGAAGGCTCAGATGGCTGTTGAGGCCTTGACACTTACATTTTTTACAGTAGGCCAGAAGGAAGGTTGATCCAATGAGGCTGGTGCAACCATTTTGTTGCTGGACTCTTTAATTTCATTTCTTCGCATCTGCCTGTCTTTAAGCAGCTGTCTTGCTTTGCTTCTCAGCTATTGTGGATTTAACCGCTGCTTACCAGGGGCCAGCCTTTCTTGTCTTGGCTATTAGCCAACACAACTTTAACTATGGCCTATACACAATACCAACATACTGGAATTGACCTTTAGCTGCCTCTGCTGCACATCCAACAGTTTCTCCCTTGGCATCCTGGTGTGTCAGCTCACAATGATGTCACTGTTAACTTCTGTGGCCTTGCAGCCATTCGTCATAGATGGAGGAATTCCACCAAGGTGATTGGGTAAAAAGCCATCATGTCTACAGGATTTGGAGAACTTTTCAGTCTTCGTAAGTGTTCAATTAATTGTCATGGGGCTCTTTTTTACCCCTTTTAAAAACCGCTGTCATTTTCTCTTCTCTGTGGAACACTTAAGCTTGGCTTTTAGAGAAACAGGAGCAAAGAGATCATATGTTAAAGCATGGAAAGTTCAGCATTGTTAAAAGCAAATTTTCCTTTTGAACACGAAGGATCTGAACTGTTTTCTGGCATTTTAAATGTTTCCATGTCACCAGGATTGGTGGTGGCAGGAGCTTCAGTCAGCTCTTCTTGTAAGAAACATTCTTCAGTAATAACCTCTTTGGAAAATACTAAACATCCAAACAAGTAAGTTTCTTTCTTTCTTTCTTTCTTTCTTTCTTTCTTTCTTTCTTTCTTTCTTTCTTTCTTTCCATTTTCTCTCATTCTGCCCTCCACTTATAGTTCTGTTTTCTCTTTAACACTCTGCCCATTTCATATACCTGCAACATTACCAAAGGGACTTCAGTTCTTTTGCAGGCCTGATATCCTTGACTAGCTTCACCTTAGACCTGTTGGATATACCCCTAGAGCTTGCAGGTGTGGATCCCATTCATTGCAGGAATGTAAGATGATCCAGTTTCTGGCACGCATCAAAAGGCTGGAATAAAGAGATACATTCAGGGATATGTTTTCAAGCTCAAGAGATCGACAGGGAAAGAAAAGCATTAGGCAGATATAACTTTTGTGCAAACATCTCTCTGGTAGCCTGCAGACGTTTTCCTGCTATAAATGAAGTTCCCGTTTGAGGGCTCATGTGCCTGTGGAGCAAACCAGGCACTAATGTGTTCAGGATAGCATGTCTCTAAATCAACAGTCAACACTGCAAAACCTCAGTAGGAGGTTAACGCAAGAGAAAGAATCAGTTCCACTGAAAGGAACTGAAGCAGGGGCAGTTGCACCCCCCCTTTTTCACCTAGAAGAAAGCTGAATTCCTTATACTGTAAAGTGCTGAAAAAAGAAACCAAAATCATCCTTTATAATATGAGAAGTCAGTTCATCCAAACTAGGACCCACAGTTTTAAAATCTGAGTAGGTATACTCAGTATTATGCTATGTGGATGAGTTAACATAAACTATCACCTCAAACATATGAAGATCTAAGCTGGTCTGTGTGGTATTTTAAGAATGTATCTCAATAAAAGACCTCTTGACCATGGTCTTTATCACTTCTTGATGCCATTTAGCACCTTATGGATTTCTTTTCCTTTGGTGACCTTTATTTAAAGTGTTTGTAGCTGGGACAAGCAAGGTGGAGCTTCTCTGCTAGATCAGATTCGAGTTCCTTGGAGTAACCAGTTAATGAGCACAAGCAAGTTACTTCTAAATCAGGCATAGGCAAACTTGGCCCTCCAGATGTTTTTGGACTACACAACTCCCATCATCCCTAGCTAACAGGACCAGTGGTCAGGGGATGATGGGAGTTGTAGTCCAAAAACATCTGGAGGCTGAGTTTGCCTAGGCCTGCTCTAAACCACACAACAGGCTGGATGCAGGTTAAGTTAGTTGCAATTAGATTCGATTGAACTCAATATGACAAGCTGGTCATGTCTTAAGATAAACCCCATTGATTTCAATGGGAACAAAGTGCAGCAATGGGATTTCTTTCAGCCAAATGCTTCAACAGAGCATTTTGAATTGTATTAAATAAATTTGTAGATGTTCAGACTTCAAAAGTATTAAAGTTTTCAAATCAAGGCTATTTCAAAATCCCAATGGAAAAGCAATTTGGACTTTTTCTCTGATACTTTGCCAGGCTTTGTACAATCATAGCAACAGACAAATTTGTCAGGGTGAGCAACAGTGAATAATATACAACTGATGTTCTGATCTGACCACAGAATGAATCAACTTCATAAAATATCTGCAAATAACCTATTTACAATCTCTTGTATAACTGGCTGATTGGTAAGAGAGGAGTCAAATTCTGGGAAAAGGGTCGTATAGGGAACAGAAAGGGAACCTCCTTCAGGGAGTCCTAACCAGAGAGCTAAATTCCAAGATGCATCTCTTTGGTTTCTCAAAAGCCTTTGAAATAAGAGCAGGAGGTTAACAAGTTGTGGAGGGAACTGGGAAATTCCTATGCAAATTACTGAAACCAGGAAACCAGTTACGGTACTTCCACTGTGAACTGGTCAGGGAGGACAATGCAGTGTGGAGGTTCTCTTATGTAGACAGCACCTTTCATGCGAACCATTTGTAAAGTTGCAAGCGAACTAATATCAACAGAAGAGGGCCAATTAAGAACCAAATGAGATGGTGGTTGAAAGGGATGAAAGCAGCAAGGTGCCGAAATTCAACAAGGGCTACTCCAGATGGCAGAACCTGCAGACAAGATTAATCCTTCTTAGACCTCGGCTCAGCACATTAGAAGCCCACATGCACATGCAAGTCAAGAAAGATTGCAAAAAATTAGATACTATGCTATAATATTAGCAAGTAAATGGGAAAAAATATCATGGCTACATTTTAGTATAGAGCAAAGTAGATAACAAATAAATAAAAAGGTCACACTTTCCTAGTGCCTTGCTCCAAATGAAAACTGGGTGTGATCCCTGATAGCGTTGCTGTTAATTTTTTTCTAGTTCCTTGGTTATAAAGTTTGGTGGCCATCATGTGTTCTACCTTATAGAGAACAGCTCTCTGTTTGAAGTGCTGTCAGATGAAAGGCTGCCTGTTCCAACTCTGGTTTAGAGAAAAAGAACCATAAGAAGAGAGAGCTGAAGGAGATGTAACATTGCTGATTAACAGTTACCATCTGGACATCAGACAGGGTGGTGCACTTGGCCATAGTCTTAAGAAAAAAGAGGAAGAGTTCATGGATGAGAAAATCCATGTGGGTTTACCTGTAAGTTCAATATACAGTAAGCCTGCAATTTCTGTGGGGGTTATGTTCCAGGGATCATGCCTAAAGCCAACACTGTGTATAGACAAAACACATTGGGTTCAATGGCAGGTGGGATTGCCAAAGTCATTTTTCCTGAACCCCCTCCCCTTTATTATTAAATCCTGAATCTTTGCGACATGCATAAAGCTGAACGTGTACCAGTTAAATGAACTTCTGTTTTCATGCCAACACTAAGACAACATGTGTTTTTAAAAACAAAAATCAGAGCTCTGCCTACTCCTCATGAACAAGAGGAAAACCCTTCTCCATCAGAAAGGTCCCTGGAATAAAGGCTTCTCTTAATAATGATGATATGGTACTGCCTGATCTGGGATTTCTGATGACATCCCCCATTAGCAACCTTTCCTGTTGGATTCCCTGGGTTCACATGAAGAAAGTGGTGGAGCCTTCCAAACCATTTTGGGATTTCCTATATGTGACAATGCACATCGTGTTGGAAATAAACAGATTTCGGAAAGATGCAGCTGGCATACCTTAGAGGTCTTGTTTGGCAGACTGCTAATGCTTTGGCAGAGAGTCTTCAACATGTCCTTGCTACTTCAGCTCCATCCTATTGCTATGATTTTATTATGCAACAAATAGTGACTAATGTATAAGGCACGATGATCCCGAGATTTGGCATTCAAAGCAGGAAGGAAACTTTTTTTCTTTGCCCCAGGACAGCTGCACCTTATTGGAGCATCAGTTCAGTACAAGTGGAAGCAACTAACTAAAGCTTTATTTTTGCAATAACATCCCACCCCGCGCCGGAATTCTTCCAACAGTGATAAGATTGACTGTTAATGGACATTTATATCATGCTATGTCCACCAAGCACATTCTAATCCTAAACACATGGCATTGGAAAGAGATTGGAGCACAGTACATACCAGAACTGGCCCAATACATTTTGCTGCCTGATGCAAAGGACAAGATGCTGCCTCCCTTCCATGTTCCAAATGTGCCTGAACTGAGAGCCAGCTCAAACCTCAGTGCTGGCAAGAGGGTAACATCTCCCAGCACACCTGAGAGTTGCTGGCTAGTTTAGGGGGTGCTGGGCATTCCTGCTTCTGCCCTCCAACATGGGGGGGGGGGAGTGCTGCTTCTGCCCCTCAGCTACTGCTGCCTGAGGCAGTTACCTCCTTCTGCCAATGGCTGTGCTGGCCCTGGTATATATGGTTCTTCTTATACAGCCTCTGCTCCAGAATCCCAGGCCTGCTTAACTTCAGAGACATAACACACCTTCAGAAGTGCTGCTTAGGTTTAAGTGTATCTTTGGTCACATTTTATGTGCATTTATGTGAGCATGTACTTCAGGTTGGACAGAATGACTCTTGTGACTTAAAGACTTAGAAATAGGAAGGGAACTTTATCTGTTGCATTCAGGTTTTGCTAACAGGGTTCCCATGGGCATTTGGTGGGCCACTGTGAGAACAGATACTCAGTGGGCCCTTAGCTTGATCCCAGAAGGGCTCTTATGTTCTTATGATAACAGAATTCCACTGATAAGAGGAAGAATGGATTCTGAAACACAGAGACTATGCTGGATGTAGGACAGTACGGGTGGTTCCTCTGCACAGGGTGCTGAGTCGAAGGGACACATAACAACAACAGCAACAACAACAACAACGCCTTTATTTATATAGGTACCTACAGTGGTACCTCAGGTTACATACACTTCAGGTTACAGACTCCACTAACCCAGAAATAGTACCTCGGGTTAAGAACTTTGCTTCAGGATGAGAACAGAAATTGTGCTCCGGCGGCACAGCAGCAGTGGGAGGCCCCATTAGCTAAAGTGGTGCTTCAGAACAGTTTCAGGTTAAGAACGGACCTCCAGAACGAATTAAGTACATAACCAGAGGTACCGCTGTACTAAGAAGATCTATTAAAAACAACTGTTCTAAAAGGAATTATTGTGAAAATAAGAAACATTTAAAGGGGGCATCAAGTTTTGTGCTTCCTTGGGGCACAAAGTCCACCCCGCCAGAGATGGGTGAGCCCCACCAAACTTCTTATAACATCAGTGCCCTTCGAAAAACTGCATCTCCCAGAGGCTACTTCAGCCTGGCCTGACATGCTGCTATCCAGCATACCAGCAGTAGCAGTCAGTGGGGCAGTGCTGGTGGGGCACCATTGCTGTCCCAGTTTCCAAGTGGGTCGCAGGCACCTTCCCAAAGAGGAGGTGTGAGGTGCAGGGAGTTTGACTCAGTGTGGCACATGGCAGCAGAGCCAACCTAATGTTTACTCTACTGTTTGCCCTATTTATTATTGAAAGCAAACCTCTTGTTTCTTAGAGCTCTTCTCCCCACACCAAGCCAGAAATTGTTTTCTGAGCCACACTTACACACACAAGCGCACACACACCCTTCAACCCTCCCCTTCAGCAACTTATTTCCCCCTTCCCCATAATCCTGGAACTGCTTATAGAAGGGGAAAGCCTTCTCTGTTTTAAAACAGAACACTTCCAGTGATGGGTCAAGTTTGTTTCTTTCCCCTTTCTCCTGTCAACACATTCTCAACTTGCCCTTTCAAGCACATCCAGCATTGTGCTTAGCAGAATGGGGGACGTTTATGTGATGAGAGAAATTAATTGTGTAGACAAGAAGGGAGGAGGAAGAAAAAGAAATGTAGGAGCAGGATGCAAGGTCAAATTGTGTGGGCAGAAAGGAAACAAGTGGTATGTTCACAACTGTTGTTGTTGTTGTTTAGTCGTGTCCGACTCTTCGTGACCCCATGGACCAGAGCACGCCAGGCACTTCTGTCTTCCATTGCCTCCCGCAGTTTGGTCAGACTCATGCTAGTAGCTTCGAGAACACTGTCCAACCATCTCATCCTCTGTCGTCCCCTTCTCATTGTGCCCTCCATCTTTCCCAGCACCAGGGTCTTTTCCAGGGAGTCTTCTCTTCTCATGAGGTGACCAAAGTATTGGAGCCTCAGCTTCAGGATCTGTCCTTCCAGTGAGCACTCCGGGCTGATTTCCTTAAGAATGGATAGGTTTGATCTTCTTGCAGTCCATGGGACTCTCAAGAGTCTCCTCCAGCACCATAATTCAAAAGCATCAATTCTTTGGCGATCAGCCTTCTTTATGGTCCAGCTCTCACTTCCATACATCACTACTGGAAAAACCATACAACTGCACAAATACCATTAATAAGATACAGCCCCTTTATTTTTTTACCATATTTTATTCTTACTATATCTCTAGGAAATTAAGATTGACATTTGATCCACTATGCATTCAACCTATTGTAATTACCATGGTATTGTATTTTCCAAATATGTAGAAGTATTTGTTAAACCACAAATATATTTTGCTCTGCTTATGTTCCATGTTTGTGATGCAGCTGCATTGATGCTTTGTGGTATTATCTCTCTCTTATTTTCTTTTTGTAAATTTCCTCTTATAATTTTAAACTTCAGTAAAAAAATTCTGAAACAAAACAATTGTGCGAAGAAGGAGAAGCATGTGTGGATCACATGTTCCTGGTAAATTGACATGATCTTATTTTTGGCTCACGTGCCTTGGGCTTTGACTTGCTCCACATGGCTATAGACGAGTTGGAGAGTGCCACTGGATGCTTGTATCCAGCACTGGCCTTCGTGTTCACTGGATTGTCCACCTACACCTGGCTCTTGGTCATTCACAGAGGAATAGGATTAAGTGGATAATTTGCCATATGAAATCCTCTTAGACGTGACTTTGGGGCTCTTTGACCTGCAGCCTTTGGAACTGCACCACTCCAGCTGATGTTTGTTTTGACAGCTGTTTGGGACAGCAGGACATGTGTCAGCCATGTGAAGCAAGCGACCTGTTGATGGATGAAAGGAATATGTCTAATATTTCTAGCTGTGCGTGTCTCGAATTCCACTTCCACCAATCTGACGGGGTGACAAATGCCAAAGACTCCCGTCTTGGAAGTGATTTAGACAATCAAATCTGTACTCTTTCACCTTTGGAGGGATGTTGCTTTAAAAAAAACACACACGAGACACCAGATTTTAAAATAATTTATTTCTCTTCCTCACTGCTTCAGTTTCTTCCTCACCTTCCATCCCCATCTCCACTCTTTCTACTGAATGGAGGAAAACCTCAAGGGTGGAGAAAGAATGTGTTTGGTCTAAAGTCAGCATGGGGAGAGGAGCTAAACATTGTAGAAATCGACTAATGATGGCTTTCTTATTGGAGCATTGCTTTTTCCTGCCTGTGGATGGTGAGTCTGAGGAGTGGTCATGAGTGTGCTTTTAAAAATTGCATGTAAGTTTAGTGTGGTTTTGATGCCCTGCAAAACCATGCTAAACTTATGGACTAGATTTGCCTTTCCCAAATTATAATTTTGTCACAGGGAGAATGAATATGAATGTATGGTGAGCAACTTAACTGATTCTATATGATAGCTATAAGTGCAAGCTAGGGAGCTCTTGCTTTAAGCTGCTTTCACTTCTGCGATTTAATTAGTAGGCAGTATGAAGCAGCTTGGGACGCGGGTGGCGCTGTGGGTAAAACCTCAGCGCCTAGGACTTGCCGATCGCATGGTCAGCGGTTCGAATCCCCGCGGTGGGGTGCGTTGCCGTCGTTCAGTCCCAGCGCCTGCCAACCTAGCAGTTCGAAAGGACCTCCGGGTGCAAGTAGATAAATAGGGACCACTTACTAGCGGGAAGGTAAACGGCGTTCCGTGTGCTGCGCTGGCTCGCCAGATGCAGCTTCGTCACGCTGGCCATGTGACCCGGAAGTGTCTTCGGACAGCGCTGGCCCCCGGCCTCTTAAGCGAGATGGGTGCACAACCCTAGAGTCGGACATGACTGGCCTGTACGGGCAGGTGTACCTTTACCTTTACCTTTACCTTTACGAAGCAGCTCACTCTTCAGCCTGTTCTTTCAGCCTGAATCTCTCTTGTAAAATATTCAGGAAAATAATCCTGGTCTACCTTGCAGGACATTTTGTGACTTGCTCAATTGAATTTGAAGTGCTTTATATGCTCAAATGTATGAGAGATACAGATAGGAATATAT
The DNA here is from genome assembly GCF_964188315.1 of Podarcis muralis. Lineage (NCBI taxonomy): Eukaryota > Metazoa > Chordata > Lepidosauria > Squamata > Lacertidae > Podarcis > Podarcis muralis. Next base: position 48,070,759 of record NC_135659.1, read on the forward strand.
ATTATCTTCTTAAAAAAAAAGAATGTACTTGATTTTTGGGTTGAAAAGCTATGGGTGTCTTATACATTTTCATTTCAGCTTACATCTCCTATCAGAACTTCCCCTGGAGATTTCCCCTGCTGGATTATTTGCGGTGAGAGGTCATCTGTATCATACTCCATCTGTCTTTATATTGCTTCACATGCATCAAAGGAAGGGTGATAGCAGGACTTCAGCTGTTTCACCAGCCTGGTATCATCATGACCTTACGTAATTAGCTTCATCTTCTAAAGTTCCCAAATATGAGTTCAGCTTCTTACTGCTTTGACTTATCTGATATTTCTGTAAGCAAAATGTCTGGAATGTGGCCTGGTGGTCATTCCATATGATTGACTAAGTGTAAGTGCAAGGCAATTGTGCCAGTGGTGCTAGCTGAGAAGTTCCTTGGATGAAAAGGTATACAATGAACTCCCTTGGGAGGTGGTGGACTCATTCCTTGGAGGTTTTTAAGCAAAGGTTGGATGGCCATTTGTCATGAATGCTTTAGTTGAGATTCCTGCATTGCAGGGGGTTGGGCTAGATGACCTTTGGGTTCCCTTCCACCTTTACAATTCTATAATTCTATGATTCCCTCAGTCTGCATCCTCTGCATTTAGGAAATCTAGAATGTTTACCATTTAAAATATGGTGTTGATTCTAGAGTTGGAAAGAGACCAAAGGCTCTTATATATAACCAAATGGTTGATTCCTGCTCTGATTCAATGACAAGTCACCAAGCAGAAATTCCAACTTGTAGAATTTAGGTGCCCCTAATTCATCCAAACGGACTTAATCTACGACCCAGGAACCTTGGCATAAAAGTGACACAATAGATGTCAGTTACCTCCACCTCCCTTCTCTTGTCCTGGGAAGATTTGGGAGCCCTAGGGTAGGCAGGAAAAGGGGACAGTAGAGACCGAGGATCAGGATGAAGACCACAAATTCAGCCCCAGCATCCACAGGTAGTGCTTGGAGAGACTTCTGTTTGAAATCCTGGAGAGCTGTGAGCAATCAGTGTTGACTATACTGAGCTAGATGAATCAATCGTCTGATTTGATATAAGGCAACTTCCGATACTCCTGTTCTTCCACCCCATCCCAGGGAGGAGTTCTACAGTGGCATTTGCTTTTGCAGAGTCCCTATTTCTCAGGACACCCCCTAACAGAACAGGATTCTCCTAGGAGCTAAGATACAACAGAAAAGTTTGAGATTCAGGAGGAAGAACCGCATGCAGATTTCCAGTTTACAGTGCAAATCTCATGTTCAAACACAACTACAAAATACCAGACTGCTTTAACTATACAGTGGTACCTCGGGTTGAATTTAATTCATTCTGGAGGTCCGTTCTTAACCTGAAACTGTTCTTAACCTGAAGCACCACTTTAGCTAATGGGGCCTCCCACTGCCACTGTGCTGCCACCACATGATTTCTGTTCTCATCCTGAAGCAAAATTCTTAACCCGAGGTACTATTTCTGGGTTAGCAGAGTCTGTAACCTGAAGTGTCTGTAACCTGAGGTACCACTGTAGTAAAAATGGTAATTGATATAGAGACAAAGAGCCTAAGAAAACAGGAAGTGAAAGATTTGCCATGAGTCTTCCTGTGGCTTTTAAAATGCATTCAGCTCATGGTTTGGATTGGATCAAGAACATGGTGCTTGGGAGGAAGGATAGGATTATACATTGTGACAGCCACCACCAAGCCCACCCTCCCTCTCAACAAGGCATTTCCTGTCTTTCTGCTAATATAGGATTGGGTATCCATGGAAGGAAGAGATTCCACCCAGGTCCTCTCTCTCATCTGTGTTGCAGCATTGCAATAGGCAGAAGTGGCTACTCCTCTTCTTGTCATCAGGCAATGGCTGGGTTTTCTAGCTAGTACTTGTCCAGGTGGGCAGGTGAAACAATTCTTGGTGACAAGGAGCAGTAGTTGGTGGTTGTCTCTTGGTCCTCTCACTCTTGGTGAGTTCTAGGTAACCATCACTCCGGACAGAAGTTGGACGGATGATGATGGCAAAGAATGGCAGCACCTGACGCCAATTCTACCTATCTTCTCATTATCATTGTTTGTGAAGTGATGATGCACCCCAGAACACACTCAACACATTGGAGAATAGCTTTTGCCACAGTGGTTCCTCCAGAAGGTTTGGACTACAGTCCCCATGCCAGTGGTCAGGGATGATGGGACTTGTAATCCAAAACATCTGCAGAGCAACAAGTTAGGGGAAGGCTGTTGTAGAAGAAGACCAATGATTTCAGGCAAGTTGTCATTGAGAGACGTTTGTGTGCCATCACTGATCTAACAAGTTTCACTTTGAGACAATCTTGCAGGCATATTGAGGCAAAGCAGTTCCAGGCAGGGAAGAACAAGACACTAAGTTGCTAACTTGATGTTCAAAGCTACTTCATGATACTTCTGCTGGCCAGCAGTTTCCTCTTTCCTTAAATATAACCCAGATGCACTTTTTCATGAGTACACTATCCTGTCTTTTAATCACTTTATTTTTATTTTGAAGGTACAATATTTTTCCATATTGTGTAAAAAAACCCAACCCCAAATAAGCATGAATGAGACTGGGAAACTACGAAACGTCTCCTGTGAGAGCAGCTGGGAAAATCAGGTCCTGCATAATTTTGCTCGAAGGATTGCAGAACCACAACAGGGTGTATATTATCCATATTATTGGCCTAATATTTCAAGCTGATTTTCTGCTTACAGTTCATGTCAGCACCTAAACTGTTATAGTCAACCTCTTGAAAATGTCTCCTAGAGATAAAACACTCACACACATGCACATGTGTGTGTGCATATTATAATCCCTCTAAAGTCAACTCTTGTTCTGTAATGTGGTGATATTTACAGGGCACTGATCATTTTCAGCTGTTTTGTTTAATTCAGCTGGGTCGTTAGCAAGGCATTAACAGAGAAGATGCACTGGATTCTTCCTAAGAGGAATTTGTATATCTTTGGAGAATTCATTCACCAACTCATCAGGCTATTGGCCATTTAGATCCTTGGAACTGTTTATGTCTGATGTACATTAAGGAGAGGGATGGCGACCCATCTCTGCATCCCTTGGCAATTGTCCAAAGAGAGGCAGATGTTATGCTATCCCAGTGTCTTCCCTAATATCTTTTCTTTATACGTGAAGGAATATATTCTTCCAACAATCTCCAGTCTGCCAATATGTGCAAAACCTATCAAATTTCACCTCTGATATAGATCTCATTTCTCAAGCTCTGAAGAGTATGTAACCTAAGACACATGCTAGACCCATCACATGCATGGTAACTATTGCTATTTTGTTGCATATGGCAGTGTCTGTCCAAGGGCTAGATTTAAACATGAATGGGTTGGATTTAAATCCCCTCTATGCAGTGGAATCAATGAGTTATCCTGGATTATTCAGGCTTTCTCTGGCTCAGTTTACCATTTGTAAAACCACCCCGCAATGGACCCACATGGCTACTGAGCTTTCATCAGGTATAAAAAAAAGTTCCTCACACACTGGGAAAGTTGGGAGAAACTCCTGTTTTCCTGCTAAGTATGAATTCCTTGCCAACAAAAAAGCACTACAATGATGTTCGGTCTTTTTAAAGTGTAAAGGTAAAGGGACCCCTGACCATTAAGTCCAGTTGTGAACAACTCTGGGGTTGCGGCACTGATCTCACTTTACTGGCCGAGGGAGCCAGTGTTTGTCCACAGACAGCTTCCGGGTCATGTGGCCAGCATGACTAAGCTGCTTCTGGCGAACCAGAACTTGAGTTGGCTCATGATTTAGATGTCAGCAAGACCACCTTAAATTGGGCTGGATAGCAAATTGGCAGTGAAGGCAGCTCCATCAAAACTGGCTAAATCTGGCCGCAATCATCTGCCCCACTCAGCAGACTTGCCATTGCATTCTGCACAAGCTGCAGCATCTGCACCAGCTTTAAGAGCAGCCCCACATAGAGTGCATTAGATTGGCAATGCTTCAGCAATGAAGTTAATACAAACATGTTGTTATGTATGTTCTTGGACAGCAGCTCTAACAGCCAGGAGTCCAGTTGGCAATTGATGGATCCAGAGACAACAGTCATGTGTCTTACCATATAATCTCATACACGTCTAGTTAGAAGCAAGACATTGTATTTAATGGAGCTTTCCCCCAGGGAATAGGATTGCATTACCCAGGATTACCCAGGACAGTTATGAATATATGCTGGAGCAGGGGCAATTAATGGCGGCTAGGCCACCTATCAAAAGCAATATACATTTGTTTTAAGTTATTTTGGGGACAACAGAAAGGAAAGAGGAGATGGTTCATTGAAAGGAGAACGCAGGAAATAAATCTCTTATTTGATGTATTTAATCAGCATTGCCATAATTTCTCTTGCAGTTCATGCAACTTCAAAATATGTGCTGGTGTTTTTGAGCAGTTTTACATGGATTTCATTGTATAAAGCAATTGAGATCCTGCCAGACCTAAAACTTCCCAGCTCTTTTTCCCTCTGGAGAGAGAACCCATGTCATGATAAGACATTTCATTAACACACAAGAATACATACATGCACAGAAACTCTCTGGACTACGTGGTGACGTAAACCCTAGTAAAAGTCATGCATCAATATGCAGAGCATCCTCAGGAGACTTGTGAGAAACTTCCCCATTATTTTTAATCAAAGATTCTATATTGGCAACTTAAGCACACACCAGAAAAAGTCATCAGGGACACTTTCCACACATTTGTCAGCCAACTGGGTTAAAGGAATCAATATAGCACACTGCAGCTATGAAACACCAACTTGTTGATGTGTCAAAAGTCTTCGCATGGGAAAGGATTAGGGACTTCACAGGAAAAAAAATTGGCCGACTGGAGAACTTTAGGATTTCGAACGATGAGTTATTTATCCTTGTGTTCCTTAATTCCTCTCCAGGGTTGATGACAGAAGGTGTCAGTGACCCACAAATACTTTCTCAAATAAAAAAAGTAACATTTCATGGAGAGAATAATGGAAAAGACTTACGGTAATGGTTGGAGTTCTACTGTTAAGGGTAAATGAAATCTGGCAGCCTAAGAGAACTGAGAAAAGTGCCAAGTTGAAAGGTCCATTTACTTTGGAACATCCTGCTTTCCATGCTAAGTAGCCTTTCGCAGAGGTAGTAATTTTAAAGGGATATTGTCATAATAATAATTATGGCTTGCATTTTCAAAGGATCCCAAAGTACCTAAGTATCTTGTTCTCGCTGAAAGTCAAAGGAATGCAAAGCCTTTTTGTTTTGTTTTTGGGGTTTTTAAAAAATGATATTCTTGCCTTTGTCATTATTATGACATTAGCAAGGCTAGAAGAAAGAATGATGGTGCCATTCCATTTCTCAGCAAGGGCGCACTTACTGCTTGAAAGCCTTCTGAATACTTGAGAGGTAAGGAGGTTATTCCATTTCTTTTCACTTGATATTCCTTGCTCTTTTCTCTGCATCCCTATGGAGTTCAAATATGGGGTAGAGGGGAAATGCATTTTTTAAAAAAACTGAACTGTACCACTTTAGGATGCAAGGTGGGGATTGTTGGAGTCCTGGAAGCCAAAACCCAAGTTTGGGACAAGTACTTTTCAGTGAGAGAACCTCAACAGAGATTTAATGTGGCAAAACATGTAGCAATGAAAAGTGTGAAAACATAGGCTGCAAAACATTTAAAATGTGTTCTTTCCAATGTATTCTAAAGTATTTCACTTCCCTAGCACAGATATAGATGACACATTTGGTAAGTCATCAAATTGTTTACTTACAAAACTCTTCAAAGGTCAGATTCATGGGCTTTTCCATACAGCAGCCACAACAAGATGCACAGGCAGTAAAATATTGATTGGTTACAAAATGGTAAAAGTTTCCAGAGCTACAAGTATACATAAATACTAGTTTCAGACTCCATTTTTGTCTGAAACAAAAGAAGCTGTTTAAAGCCGTGCAACTGGAGTGAGCAGCTCAGAGCTCTTCTCATAGAAACTGAGGACAACAAAAGGCTTAGTTGTGCATTTCCTCCCAAGGTGAGGGGAAGTGACATAAGCTAAGCCTGGCAGAACAGTTTAATCTATGGCATTAACCCCTTTATGCATTAATTAGACTAAAGCATGCTGGCTATATGAGGCTAGTTGCCCTATAAGGGGTATCATAAGGCTGAATGTTTCCCACAGTGTGTATAATGTCAACTGGTTTGCTCAGCTGATCATCAGAGCATAGTGTTAATAACATCAATACCATAGATTTGAGGCCTATACTGATGATAGCATGTGGGTGGATTCCTGTGGACTCTCGTTTCTAGCAAGTTGGGCATATGAACATGCAGATTAGTGCATCATTAGAACTAGCAAACCTGCAATTTAAAGCAATGCCACAGTTTTCACATTCTGTAGCATTTGTACATGAGGCAGTGCAACCTCCTATTAGCTTTACTTTTGGGATATTTGAGGCTCTCAGATTAACCACCTGCAGACACTTGGAAACAATTCAAATAGCTTCCACAGCACCCCACTTGTTTTCACTCCCTCTGGGCATTTTCAGAGTGCCAGTGGAAGCTCCTTGTCTTTCTCCTAGGTTAATCATTGCATTAAATAATACAATAATTAACCTCCAAGGTAGGAGACACAATGAACTTCCTTTGTTGCACTGATAATTTTGCATTAGCTGGGAGGAAGGAAAAAGGAAAAAGAATTAAACCTTCCCCCTGTTTTGACTTTCTCCCAGCTATTACAAAATTCCCTCCAATCCCCTTCTTTCTTGTCATGTTTTTTTGTTTTTTTAAGATTGTGAGCCCACTGGAATGGGTTTTTGTGGTTTTTGTTCTGATTTTGTTCTGTCTAGTGCATATTAGGCACTTTTATTAATGATAAATGATGGTAAAGCTCAGGACGTAGAAGATCATTTCTAAGAGTTCTACTGCAAGACTTACAATCAACTCATCAATCACAGGAAGCTGCCTTATACCATGTCAGGGACTATTTGTCCATCTAGCCCAATATTGTCCAGTAACTGGAGATGACATCAACTCCTGTCAACACTCTGTATCTGGTCAGGCATCTGGTCAGCCACCCTGAGAACAGGATGCTGGACTAGATGGGTCCTTGGCCTCATCCAGCCTCTTCTTGTGTTCTGTTTGTGGGAGATTTAGCAGCCAAACCTAACAATGCATAATCTTGTCTTGCTGATAGGCAGACCATAGAATTGCCATTGGTAGAGAGAGCTCTGTGTGATGTCATTTCCCTCCTCTCCTCGGAGAGAAGGAGCATACAATAATTTCTTGTTCCTCTCCCTCTTTCTCTTTGACCAGCCACGAGGGCCAACATGCTCACCACGTTCTTCAGCTCATGTACATGCCTGAGACTGTTTTTACTGTAAAGTATTTTACCTGCATAGTTTTTACTGCTGCTGTAGCTGAGAACCAATACAAGACTATGAGTAAATAAATCATATTTTAAAATTACTTCCCAGTCTTTTGTTTGATTCTTTGTTAAGTGGGGTAAAAAAGAGGGGAGCCAGCTTTCTTCACAGCTGGATGTATTTTTTTAAAGGCTTCTCAGCCTATTCCTATGTGCTTCAATTTTGCTGCTAAAAGTGCTGCCCAGATGTGGGCACCTGGAGGAATAAATTGCAATTAATATAGCCTCTCATACCCATTAAACCCCATGCCCCACTGTTGTGCTCTACCACCAACATTCTTCCTTTTGCCAGGCACTGAATTAGCATAGCTATTTTCCTAATCCAGGAAAGGGGAGCCTGTGGCCTACTAGATGCCAGTTCTCATCAGCCCTGACGACTGGCCATGCTGACTGGGGCTGGTGGAGTCCAACAACATCTAGAGGGCCATAAACTTCCCACCCAGGACTTTTTTTTTCAGCTGGAACTCACCTCTTTGGTGCATTTTGGCAGCTCTTTTGGTTGGGCAAAAGCTCCACAACTTTTGCTGCTCCCCCTAAAAAAAGCTCTACAATTCTGCAGTTTCCCCTTAAAAAAAGTTAAACAACTTTGGCTGCTCAGCAAGTTCCACTGCCTAATTTTCTAGAAAACAAGCCCTGTTCCCATCCCTAACTTAATCTGTTCAAAATCTGCTTCCACCATTGTCATCTACATCTGTTCCCCAAGATGTCATCACTGTTGAATCCCTGAAGGTCATGTAGTTTAGTTTCCAGAACTATTAAGAAATATAGCCTTAAATGCCTGATAATTAATAAAATTAATCTCTTGGACTGTAGTGAACCAAGAGCTTGTGGGAAAAGTTATAAAAGCCCAACAAAATCAGGGACTTTGATCCATTCAGAGTTTGCTGGCTAGCACACAGGAATTATATCAAAGGATTCTACTGGACCTGAGAAGATGAGTCCACATGTCCTAAAGTGCATTACAGAGGGACATAAAAAAATTCTTGCCAAGTTTCCTTTTTGGTTTCTCTCTCTCCCCCCCCCCCCCTCTTTTGGTCTCATTTTGATAACATGCGTCTCTGGAGAGCCTCAGTTGTCAGTGTTAATGGTTTAATCGGCATTGATAGATTCTATTTATGTTGGGAGAGGACTCAGGTGGCTCAGTGTAATGTAAACTTTTCCTGGATAGTAAATAGTCAAAGATGGGTGTTTCTTCCCCCTTTTTTAAAAATAATGAGTCTACTGAATTTCAGTCCTGGTTCAAAGATCACCAGATGTTGTAATTCTTTTCATAAGTTAAGATGGCTATCAAATTGCTCTTGTCATCTGTATGAACCATGTATGTACTATGTAGCTCATTTTCTCCCCAGACTACAGAATATATTTGAGTATGTTGCATACTATAAAGCCGTCTGCCCCAACTGTGGTGCATTCCAAGAAGAACTGAAAAGGGGAAAAATGAGTGAGTTAAATATATAGCTCCTTTGCACTAAAACTCACAGAATCCAACACTGCTCGGGTGCCTGAGTGTGACAAATGAATCTTTTTTTATTCATTCTTCATTTCAAGGAGGTCCAGAGTTGGTACCAGGCAACTGGACCATTTGGGAAGATATTGAAAACATGCTACTCTGGGTTGCTTTGTTTGTAAAGAAGGGAAACTTTAAAAGCAGAGCACCGATTAGGCTTACTTAAGGAATCCCACATCTACAGACACCAGTATGAACTGGCCAGACCTACAGCTCCTGAGCTAATGTGCAGATTGGAACTTCATCATCTTCATGCTACCTGAATGTTCTGGTGCAACTCTACAAAGTTTCAAAACCTGTTTTTAAAATTGCATTTTGAGAGAAAATGTATCACAACATGAGTATTTAAACATTGTTATGTGCCACCTCAATCTCCAAGTAGAGAAAAGACTCCAGGAGTTACAAGCAGTTACACAGGTTCAGGTTCCTTGGAGTGAAAGTCAGCAGAGACTGTGGTGTCTTTAGGATATATGGTTTTCTTCCCCATTTGGTTTCCAGGAGAGCCCCAAAGTTCAGCACAGACTTGTCTCTCTGCAGCTTCTGGCATCTGCCTCCAGCTTCCAGGTCTCTCACACACCTCAGCTTGTTGTTCTCTTAGGTAGCAACTAGGTGAGGAGGGTGAGGAAAGGCCCACTCATTCACCTGGAGAGCATCATCAATGGTTGCAACCCACCTCATTCTTTAAGATGCTGATGAGGGCATTTAAGTGGCAAGCCATTACCGTGGAACTGGTTTGGCAAGTTCCTCTACTAGATTTGAACCCTAATGGATAGAAGATCATAGGCCTAGAAGGGATTCGAGGATATCGTCCGGACTGGCCTCCCCATAAACAGTATGAATTTAAATCCAATTATTGAAATATTGTCTCTGAATGTGGATGCAGGGAACAATGGATTTATCAGTGAATGTATGTGCAAGTGACAGAGGCTGGAAATAGATGGATTCACCTATTGCTAGTATGGAAGTCAGTGAAAAGCAAAATCTGATGGAAGTCCCTCAAAGCAAAGGGAGCAGCTAAACTGTGGCCATGCCGAGGCAGCCTGTTCTTGCTTAGGAGAGTGCTAAGGGCCTTTCAGCAAAACGTTGAAAGGTTTTCTCTGAACTTTTTCAAAGATTGGAACTGATGGGTGCTGATGCCTCAGTAATGAAACCTGAGCTCAGCTGAGAGATTAGTTGTCAGTTTTGTTTCAAGCTAAATTCTGGGCCAAGTGTGCTTTGTGCATAACTTAGAAGACTATATGTATACATATGGCAAAGTCACTCATTCCTTCTCCAGTAATCCAGTGTATTTATATACTCACATAGTCTCCTTGATGTCAGTGGATTTAAAGGCTTTCTGCATGTCACTGCAAGAGAAACTTCTCAAGGCCTCACAGGAGCGTCCTATGAGTAGTGGACCTATGAGGCATTCTGCAGATGTGCAGATTGTGTCAGCCTGGCAGCCATGATTACAGATCAACACAAGCCCTGTCCAGGTATTATTTTATTTTTGTTCAAAGTATGTGAGATGTGAGTTGTGTGAGCACTTCCCTTATGTCCATTAGCTCTACTTCTGACTGCAAAGATCTGAAAGGAGAGAATAACCTAAGAAGAGGCTGCTGGATCAAGCCAATGGCCCATCTAGTCCAGGCAAGCATCCTGCTCTCAGAGTGGCCAACCAGATGCCTATGGGAAACCAGCAAGCAGGATTTGAGCACAGGAACACTCACCCCTCTTGCGACTTCCAGCAACTGGTATTCATAAGCACTGCTGCTTCCAACTGTGACAGCAGAGCCGAGCCATTGTGACTAGGAGTCATTGCTAGCCCTCTCATCCATGACTTTGTCTAATCCTATCTTGAAGCCATTCAGGCTGGGGTTAAGACTCCTTCCAGGGATCAGAAACCCTGGGCAACCAGGTTTCCACATTGCAGGAACGATTCCAACTGGGCTTAGCTAAATGCATGAATGTATTTATTTTGCTTAATTTTGGGTTTGGGGGCTATTCCCTTGTCAATTGAGCCCCTATAGGGAGTAGGGGGAATGCTTCATGATAGTCATAAGGATCAACCAATCAGCACTTTGCACCACTGGATTCCTTCTAGAGTTGATTCATTCTCTCTCTCTCTCTCTCTCTCTCTCTCTCTCACACACACACACACACACCTCTGTCTTAAAGTAAGAGTCCATGGATCTACAGCATTTATCCTTCAAGATATCGTCTTCCATCCTGGGCTTTAATTGCTAAGAGGAGATCTGATTGCCTTGCTCTGTTATTTCTGCTTTCTTTCCAGGGTGAGATTTGATTTTCCTGTGGTGGTATCTATTTAACAGACCCAGTGCAGCGTTTAGCTACTATCTCTTCTTTTAAAAAAAAATAAAAATAAAAATAAATCTTAGTTTGCTGAAGGCGTTTAGACAACTTTATCTGACAAGTGCTGACATATCCCCTATATTTCAGGAGTCCCGTGCTGATATTGTCCCGCTACATAAATAGTACATTATTCTTTTGATAGGCCTGCTGAAACTTCTTCCAGGGTGGGGCACTTGCTACTGTTATTGCCTCAAATGGTGATAGGTTACTCACAAAAAATAATCAAGTGCAAGAAGGTTGGAGGCTGGCTAGAGTTTTATTTCAGGATATGAATGGCAGAGCTAGTTGATTATTACTTCTCAGAATGTCCAGGGAACTCAACAGATATTTAAAAATGGCCATGGTTTCTTACAGTGCTAACTGGTGTATGTGAACAAGAAGATCAAAGCTATACTAACCATGCAAATAATTCCTCAAATATTGTTAGCCTGTCTGTGCACTTGCAGCTTATGAATTTATAAGGAGAAGGAATTATGGAAAATTCAGTTCAGGAGATTCCAACTAAACATTAGGAAGAGCTTTCTGTCAGGAAGAACTGTTTGACAGATGAATGGACTACTAATGGTAGAATCTCCTTCACTGGAGGTTTGTAGATTGTCAGATGTCAGGGATTTTTCAGCTGTGATTCCTGCATTTCAGGGTGTAGGACTAGATGACCCTCCCAACTCTACTATTCTATGAATCTCTGAAGTGCCTAGACATTTAAGATGGTATTACAAAAAAGATATAAAAATCTACATGTGTTCTGAATTGCATGGTTCAATTAGCATCTTTTTTCTAAGTGGTTTTGGCTAAGACCCTCTTTTCTCTCCCAGGAGCTCTGAGTCTCAAGCCTATGTCTGCTGCTGTAGTTCAACTTACCGTATATATTACCCAAAAGTGTTGCAGTAAACCAGTTGGCCCATACTTCAGAGCAAGGAAGTTGTGCCAGGAGGAATCAACAATCAGCTCCCATTGTCAAGGCTGGACAAATATATTAATTTTAGTTTCTCTCTTTTCACATTTTTCCATGTTCCTGTAACAATTTAACTTTTGTTTTTTAAACCATTAGGAAAATATATCCACCTTTTTTTGTGTATTTACCTGCTTGCCCATCCCAGTTCTATGGATGTGTAGTGCTGAGCAAATCCTTAGGTGGCGAGATGCACTGTGCTTTGTCTCTTACTGAAGCTTGAGTCTAATGAAAAGCAACGTCTTTCTTTCTTTGGAACCCACAGTCCACAGGTCCAAGGTGGGAAGTGGTTCCCCAATACACATACACTCTTACTTTGAGGCCTTGGTGAGGCCAAAACAAGACCACAAGGTAAGTAACTGGCTGCACCCAGGTGACCACCCTGTATGTTTGCACAGTATTAGTCCAGACAGGGAGGGCAGCAGCTTTTGCTCATGTTTTTTAAATGCCAGTGACCAAAGGATCACTCTTAACCCTTGATTCTCCCATTTATTTATGTAGACGGAGCCAAACATATGTCAGCAATGTTTACGTTAAATTGGTAAATAAATTAGGCTGCCAGGTTTTTTTAAAAAAATGCTTAGTGGTTCAGAAGGAAGCAAATCTTTGAGGTATTGCTCGGAATATATTTTCAGAGCTAGGGGATACTGGAATTCTGTTCTCTGGAGCAAAGCATTCAACCCAACCCCTTCTTTCAGGCTTCCCGCAGGCATCTGATTGGCCACTGTGAGAACAGGATGCTGGGCTAGATGGGGCATTGGCCTGATCCAACAGGCCTCTGCTTATGTTCTTATGTTAGCACTTGACATTTTTACAAAGCTCAGCAACCATCTATGCACAAGACCAAGGTATCAGCAGGCTTGGGAGAACCTCAAGGTTTGCAGAAGTGCCCAAAGGCCCAAAGTCTGAATTAGATCATCTCTGTTCTGTTATTGGTCCAGCAGTGTTACTGGTCCAGTGCTCCTGTGTTATGCACTTAAGGACGGGAGGTATAGAAAAGTAACAGAAGTTCCTATTCCCCATTGAAAATAAAAGAACACGGAGTTCTGGGGCTTATCACTAAGGTATATGGAGAGAGTTTTGTTGCCTTGGCTACAAAACTGAGCATTTTTATGTCTTAAAAATGTGGATATAGTTCTTTCCACTGCACTTGGTGGGGGGTTTTTTGTGGGGTTTTTTTTTTTTTTGCAGATTTATTAATAGAGGTATTGTGGTCTAAACCACCGAGCCTCTTGGCTTGCTGATTGGAAGGTCAGCGGTTCGAATCCCAGCGAAGGGGTGAGCTCCAGTTGCTCTGTCCTAGCTCCTGCCAACCTAGCAGTTTGAAAGTGTGCCCGTGCAAGTAGATAAATAGGTACCACTGCAGCGGGAAGGTAAACAGCATTTTCGTGCACTCTGGCACTCATTATGGTCCTCCGTGCGCCAGTAGAGGTTTAGTCATGCTGGCCACATGACCCGGAAAACTGTCTGTGGACAAACGCCGGCTCCCTCAGCCTAAAAGCAGAGATGAGTGCCACACTCATTAAGTTAAGTCCTTTGACTGGACTTAACCACCCAGGGGTCCTTTACCTTTTTTCTTTTTTTCTTTTTTATTGTGTCTATTAAAGGACTCCGAGTTAAGGGGTAGTTTGGGATTAGTAGTTACAGTTGCCATCAGCCTGTCCCAGCCTGGTCCATTACTACTTGTCAGTTTAGGCCTGTTGAGAAGGAGCAATCAACAGTGAAGAGGACCAACAAGCATTTATTTTGGTTGGGAGTCAGTCCTGTTGATCTCAGTGGAATTCAAAATGTAGGGGAAAGAGGAGTGAAGTTATAGAAAAATTGACACATGCATATGTCCTGCCTCCTTCAACTCAGAGCAGTAAGCAGCCCCAAACATGGTTTTTACTATTATTACAAGTATTGTGGAAGTAAGTGTGTGGTAACAGTGTTGGAGGGTTCGCCCTACCTGGAGTTCCTCAAAGAATACCAAATGGACACAGGCTTAAAGTGAAATAAATTAATAAAAATGTACATAGGCGTCAGTCTCCTGAAAAATCAGAGGCAGACTAGTACACTCCCAATCAGCATGTCAGCTGATTTTTGTGCCATTTTGAAATCTAAGTACTTTAGCTTCCCAGGCTGAGCACATGTAGGATGTGGTCAGCGAAGCAGGTAACTGGAATATAGGATTGGCTCTGTCCACGTTTATGAAAATATTAGCTTTATCTTTTTTTAAATGGGCACGTATTTAAAGGAAATAGAAATAGTTTCCTTTTATAACAAGCATTTTATAAAACAAAAACCTATAAAAGGCTAGTTTTTCTGTTGCACGTTTCTTGGAGAAAGTGCTATGGCTTCTTTTCTATATTAGATGTAGTGTGTGTCACGGCTAAAAGTTGGCCGCTGTTTCTTTAATGCTTAAAAAGCTGGGTCAGCATGAGTCAGCGGCCTGCACCGGGTTGTATATATAGAGTGAGAAATGTTAGTTTGTTGTTGGGTTGGTTGGTTGGTTAGTGGAAGCTGGTAGTGTTGATGTGTGTACCGTTGGTCAGTCGCTTTTACAGAAAGATTTTTAAGAATAAAAGCAGAAAGAACTCTGCAATGATATTCTTCTCATGGACTCTTTTATGCCAACAAGGGTCCGAGGACCAGGCTGAGGCAACAAAGGGAGGTCAGAACCCTTTTTTTTATTTAAGAAACACTGACAGAGTGACCACTAAAAATGAGGTCCATAATTTGCTCTATTGAGCAAGAAGTTGTGACCAGAGGTGAAATCAGTTTGCAATGGTTATTTAAAATACATCAGCTGAAGACTAGAGCATGCATTTCACTTTTATGAAAGATGCAAGCAGAAAGAATATCTGAAGAGAAGTCAAAAACACATTATACATCAGTGAATCTTGAGGAAGGGGGAAACATAAGGAACAGAGTATGCAGGTAAAATAAAGTACAATGACTACATGGAAAAACAAAGCAGAATATGAATATGTAATCTTAAACAAAATGGAATAGCTATTCTATGCCAAGATTACAGCATGCATATTGGGATTAATTAAAGTGTAACTTTTCAACTTAACCGTACTTAGGTAGAAGAAAAATACTGACGTATCAGATAAAATGACTATTACAAACAATACTTATGGCATGCAAAACAAGCAATAATCTTAGCCATTATTCAACTCTACTTTGATTTACTGCTTAGAAGTCCCACCAGTCCATGTTAGTTAAAGGTTTTGCTATGTTCCAGCCATATAGCAATTTATTCTGAGCATTAAGAAAAGAGAGGACATTATAGCTACCTATCTAAGCAGCAATTCAAAGGAACAGGTTATGTGGGATCAATTAAGAGTTAAGAGATGAATTCAGGATTCAGTGGGTAGGATCCAGAAGAATGCTGGTAGAGGGGAAAGGTTGAAAAATAGAATGATGAAGTTTAAACTTCACCAGGGAATAAACAAAAACATAAAATAAGGTGATTGTACATGTAAAACGTATCAAAACCAAATCTGTTTAAAATTGTTCATGAGCCAAACCTCCAGTCCCAGTGGGCTAGTTTAGAGGAAAACTGAACTGAAGAAGGGTTGGATTCAAAGCAAGAAATCTTCTCTTCTCTAATGGGCAATGTAAAAAGGCAAACTGGGTTCCAAAGGACCAGGAACAAGTAAATGTCAGATTTGGAGCTAAGCAATGAAGAAACAAAAATAAGGGAATAAAAAGCGAGTTCTAACGCTGAGTGTAGCCTCTTTTTAATTCCCTATTGACACTCCATATTAGAGTGGCCCTTTGGTCTTCATCCCACTTTTTCTCACTAAAACCCAGTCTTTCATTGGTAAACAACAGGCATGGGGCAGAAACTAGCAATGGTCCATTTTTTTAGTGGATTGGCATGTTCTTGTGCCTTTACAAAGTGCAGGGGGACTTCTGAAAGTCACCCAGTACTGCTACCCACACATAGAACAAATCTTCTATATTCTTCACACTTAGTTTGACTATGGCCTTGCCAGCATTTATTCCCAGATCCTACCCGGGCAGATACATTTTGGCCCTAATCAAGGCAGGCATTCAGACCAATTTGAACCATGACTCAGAGTTTCTTGACCAAGGAGTTTGCACTCCAGAGCATCTGGACAGCAGACCCAGCAGGCACAGGTTACCTAGTCACCTAGTCACACTCTTCCCCACTTTGGTGAGATGCATTGTATTTCTATTCAACACACACACACACACACACACACACACACACACACACACACACGACATATGCAGATTTTCTGCAAATCTGTGTACTCTTTCACCCTCTTTTTTGTTGATACATTTCCCTTTTTTTGGAGAGGGATAAGTGGGCACTCTAATTATATATATGTGATATATAATATAAATTGGTCATATAAGCATAACTTGCATATGCCACAATTTCAATAATCATGTTTCTACATTATGTATTTTGCTTTCGTTTCAACAACAGCATACACCATTATGGCTGTGACTACCATATTCAATAGTACCCCTTCCTTTTCGGTAGGAGCTACACCTTTGAACAGAAATGAAGTTTAGCTTGATGGTGGCCCTTTAAATACAAAATGTAAATATTAATACTTATAAACATAGCCAAGTAAATTTACCTCAGATTTGGTCAAAGATCCCAATTGCTAGGGACTGGTGATGGAAAATGTGAGGCATTTATTTACATTATCTTTGATTTATATCAGTCTGAAAAAAATGGCATATTAAAGGAAAGCCCATTAAAGGAAGCCAAAAAACCCAGCTCTTGTCAGCATCTGATGTTTGTCCGACTGAACATATTTAGCACATCAATGCAGATTGTTGTTTTTATAAAGTTTGAGCTGCAACGGTTTGGAATGGATCAAGCACAAAAAAGCCACAAGGCAGATGCTTTGTTTGTCTGGCACAAACAAAGCTGCTGGACTCAGAAGAGGCTGCCTGGGATGAAACTCGGGTGATGTGGACCCTCCAGAAAGCAAAGCCATGTTACCCTGAAAGAGTCAGCTTCGGAATGTTTGCAAAACAGCACCAAGCCTCTCAACGACTTGCTTTAAGAGTGGCTCGCTCACGTTGCAAAGCTTTCCCAACTCTAATTTATATAATTGCTTGGACTGAAAATAGGGTAAATATCCTACTGGGTTGGAGCTGTATCAGAGGAATTCTGCATGTGTAGGGAAATGGTTGCTGGTGGTGAGAATATAGCAATACTCACCACTCCCTGTAAAAAGGGGGGAACCCATAGTTGATTCGTATTTCTGATTATTTATAGCCAACAATTCTAATTTCTAAGAAATAAGAAAAGGCTTGCTGGGTCTGAACAAATGGTCACCAGCCTGTCATCTCATGCACTGTATTATAATGAGTTAGAAATTCTATCTATGTATGGTGTTCATATATAGTGTTTTACTATGTTTAGTGTTTCTTAACTCTCTCTCTCCCCCCCCCCCAATTTTTTGTGAAAGTAATCACTGGTACTAAGAACCGGTGCCTCTTATTCCACTGCCATGGCAGCCATTTTTGTGCTGGTACCCACTTTAATCAACACATGAGCACCAGAACCTCAATTTTTAATCAATATTTGAAGCACATTTCCCCCCTCAGAGAATTCTGGGCACTATAGCTTGTTAAAGGGTGCTGGGAATTGTAACTGTTTGAGGAGTAAACTACAGTGCCCAGAATTTTTTTGAGGGGGAACAAAGTACTTTGAATGTCCTTTAAAGGCATAGCGCATATGCAGTCCTAGCATATGCAGATTATGCGGTGCTCCTGTGCACTGATCACCTTTGTTAATTCCCACTGTTATTCTCCTTTTAGCTTCTCTTTATATATCAAATGGTAATCCATCCTTGAGCTCGGTACACTCAGTCATTGTAAGAAAAACACTGAGGCCTAATTTGATTAGGAGAATGTCTGGCATCTGGTGGGCGGAGCTTTTGTGTCGGCTCCGCCCTTAAGTTCATCTAGAGGGGCCAAATGTCATTGTTGCCTCATGATGTTGTTTTAGTTTCTCTCAGACAGTATGTTATTGTCTTACACTTTTCTTTATTATTAAAGCTTCGTTAGACATATGCATGAGCCGCTTACTCTGCTGAAAGACAAGAAACGCCCATGAAGAATGGTGGAATATTCTAAACTGGGTGAGTGAGGAGATATTCCCAGACTGACAGGAGAATTGTGTTTTTTTATCGTCCCACCCTCCACAACAGTTAATTCCCATTGTTATTTTCCTTTTGGTCTCTTTTTATATATCAAATGATAATCCATCCTTGAGTTCAGCACACTCAGTCACAACCCTTAGCAATGGATTCCAAAAACTGATGGCATACTTTGTGAAACTATATTTTCTTTTGTTTATTTGATACCTTTGGTGGTCTATTTTTCACTGGGTGTCCTCTTCTTCTACAAGTAGACACAATAATGAACAGAGATTCCATGCTTGCTCACAAACAGATCATTCCCCGCTTCAACTGTCTGGTCAATTTCAGATAAGGTAGAAGGTCTTTCAGAGATAGATAGATAGATAGATAGATAGATAGATAGATAGATAGATGATAGATAGATAGATAGATGATAGATAGATAGATAGATAGATGATAGATAGATAGATAGATAGATGATAGATAGATAGATAGATAGATAGATAGATAGATAGATAGATAGATAGATGATAGATAGATGATAGATAGATGATAGATAGATAGATAGATGATAGATAGATAGATAGATGATAGATAGATAGATAGATAGATGATAGATAGATGATAGATAGATAGATAGATAGATAGATGATGATAGATAGATAGATAGATGATAGATAGATAGATATAGATAGATAAGTGCAGTAGCCACCCCCGCCCCCCAACATGTGAGATTTGGGAGGAAATATGGGGTGAAGTTTGGTAATGGACTTCCAAGGATGTTGGATTATGTCTGCAAACCTATATATACATATCTGTGTATCTGAAGAAGTGTGCATGCACACGAAAGCTCATACCAAGAACTAACTTAGTTGGTCTTTAAGGTGCTACTGGAAGGAATTTTTTTTGTTTTGACTATATATACATACATATACATATACATACATACATGTAATAATTTGCATCAAACACACTGGACCTTACTTCTGAGTAAACATGCATAGGATTTCACTCCATGTATGCAATCCATGAAAGCTGGGTAAGGTCTCAGTCCAGAAATCTCACATATGCTTTTACTATATGTGAGAGTTTTCAACAAATGAATTCATGGTGACATTTATCACCTATTGAAATAGAAGGAAGTGCCTGGAATGATATTCTCTTAAGTGTTTTTCACTGTTGTTGTTTTTTATAAAAAGGCAACAGGTTTCATGAATAAAAAAAAGCCACCTGTTCCCACCAAGCAAGGGAAACAACAGTGTAACAAACCAACCATTGTTTAGTGGTGCATTTGGGTTCTGTGTGCCATTGACTGTTCCCCTGCCCATGCATAACGTGTTGAAGTTTTGTGTTCATTGAATTAATCCATAAGGAAAACTTATGCTTGAAATCTTGTTTCTCTTCGTGGAGCACCTCTGCAGAATTAGGGCATTTGATTTTTATCTCAAACACACCTGAAATTATTTTCTACTGAAATTATGGGGTCTTTCTGTAGGCCAGCTACCCATCATTTTATGTAGCAGTCAAATCAAAGCAACTGTGGACCAGGTAAATGGAAGAGTCTATAATGAGCTAGTAAGATGGCCATAAAATGAGAAGATCTGGACAGTGGTTTCTAACTGGTAAAGTACTAATATATCTATATAAGGGAATCTTCCTTTTAATTGGAAAAAAATTAAAGTAAATTCCAAACCTTATTAATGTTGGAAGGGAAAAAGAGAGGGAGAGAAAACATATATTCAATTCCTTGATTTGTTTTGGCAAAATGCCCTTTTTGCATTCTCAAAGGTTTGTTATTGTTCCCTATGGATTTAATGCTTGATGTAAGTAGGAAAATGTTTTATTTTATTTTTTGTTCCTTTGCTAGATTATGGAAATGTATTTAAAAACCCTTCAAAAGGAGTCTAGGCAGGACAGGAGTTCCAATAAAGACAGATGCTCAAGGTAGACTTTTAAGCTCATATCTACTTTATACATAAATGCATGCATACTTTGGTTTATCGAAGCACAATGTTTACACAGTGAGTTAAGAATTAAACACCAACAGATTTCTTCTGTAAAACAGCTTAGGAATTTGGCGGAACAGTTTCTGAAGAGGAAAATAAACTCCAGTTTAATTTTGTTATTTTAATTTCTGGGTACTTGCATAGCGCTTTCTCCTCTGAGGAGCTTGGATTGCTCTTGAGTAGGGTCTGTATCAGGGGTAGCCAATGTGGTGCCCTCTAGATGTTGTGGACTACAACTCCCATAATTCCTAATCCTGCTGGCTGGGGCTGAGGGGAATTGGAGTCCAACAATATCTGGAGGGCATCAGGTTGACTTTCCCTGGTCTATGTGATAGGCACCATTACAGGTAGTGTAAAACATGAAGCTGGAAATGGATGTCCAGAGGACTTGATTTCTGCATGGAAGTAGAGAAATCCAGTTCATAGGAACATTTTTTTTTAATGATGTTGTTCTGTTGGATGCTATGAATCCCATTGTTTTTCCTGATTTTAACATGTTTTTCTGGTAAACTTCTTGGTGAGAGTTTATCCTAAGAAGGCAGGTTAGAAGCAAAATAAAAAAGCCAGGATTCCCACCAGGGAAATAATATTTTCTCCAAGGCTCCTGTGTTGTGCAATTAGGGTTGCCCAGGGCACCTTCAGGTGTGAGTTCTTAGTGTTTTCAAGGTGTACAGTGCTCTGAAAAAAGAGTTTTCATTAGTTTACAAAGCCATGACACAAGCGATGAAATAGGAGCTTCCTCTCAGTGGTGTGATAAGTTTAAGCATGTTTCTAGAAAGGTGTATTTGCATATGTGGTGCCAATTCTTCTCACATGCAAACACACACACACACACACACACACACACACACACACACACATTCAGCTTCTGGCAGGGCAAATGCATGTACGAAACTGCCCCAAGTTCTTGGGGGTAGATTATCTGATGCTATTTGCCTGCTAACACAAATCAGGAATTACTTGAGCCTCACCCCTTCTATGCTACAGCATACTACTTGTTTTCACAAGTCTCAATTCTGTGATTATAGAAGATAGATCTGATATTTCCCCTTGAAATTCCTTCTTGCCTCTTTCCTCAAAGTTCTCGGTGACTGCTTCTCAGCCACTTTTGTATCTTTGCTCCTGCCTTCTGCAGCCATTGAACCACACCGTGCTCGGCCTCCTCCATCCCCTCAGCATTGTGGGGGCCCAGCCCCCTGCCAGCAAATATTGAGGGGACCAAAGACCCCTCTGCCTCTAGGAGTTGGCACACCTGGTCCCTTCCAATTCTACAATTCTGTGATTCCAATGGTCAGGGATGATGGGAACTGTAGTTCAACAACATCTGGAAAGCAACAGGTCTGCCTCTACTGATTTAGAAAGCAAAAAAAATATATATAAAAAATGCCAGATCACACTAAAAAAGATTCTCAGATTTTTACTGAGTGAACCACACAGAAATGTTCAGAGCCAATAATACAACATGTTATCTTTTCACTAGACTTATGGGATCAACAGCTGGAAGATTTCTGATTTCACAGTTGTTTGCGGATGGAATCGTGCTAGAGATGTGGATTAGCTCAACCTAGAAAAGAATTATGGTCCATGCTTCCAAAATGCTGAGGAATCCTGACAGCTGTTGAAAGGGATTTGTTAAAATGTTAGTTCTGATGCTTCCCAATAGTTCGTTACCAAATAATGTCAATTAATTGTAGCCTTGCTTCCATCTATGTGGCCAGTTGTGATGATTGCCCACAGTCCTGTGTGCCATCTTTTGGATTTAACTCTGTTCTGGCACCTCTCAGGTGGGCGCCATTACCATTATAAGCAAACAAGGGAGGTGCTAATGGTGAGTTTCTGCACCTCTTTTTCTAGAAAAATACACTGGATAGATAGCAGTTTCTTAATTACTAATCCTCCACTTAAGTGTGATAAGCAACTGGCTTCATGGATTACAGGTTTTCTTTAATAGAGGCCGTAAATAACTCTTAGCTAAAACCCTGCGGTAGCAGGTAGACAGTTACACATTTCCGAATACCAGAACAATGTAGTTAAAGTTTTTTGTAAATATTGACATTAGAAGCTGGTTATAACATTACCAAGACTTGCTTGGAACTGCTGTGCAAAGTGCAGTGACATATGGAACTGATCTGCAGGGGGGGAGGGCGGGGGGAGAGAAAGAATTAAAATTACAGCAGAAGAATTAATTTCCTTGCAGTTGCCGAAGAGATGCCCTTGTAAAAGTCATCCATCTGAGGCTAGGGCTTAAGTCCTAGGTGAGATGTCATCAGGGATGGCAAACAAATTGGGATCTCCAATTTCCGTTCTTTGGAATGTACTTGGAAGTTTCCACGAGACCATGGAAACCAACCATTCCATTGTAACAGGAAAGCTCACGTTCTGTCTATTTTTATGCTTGTGCTCTACCAAGAAGAAACAAAATTTGCCTTACTTTCAGGGGCCATAAAATCCTGTGTCATAAGATCACCATCCCCATGGATCACGTTGATATTGATCAAATTCCAATTTGTCATTGGTTATGGTATGGATGAGTTGCTGATATTGCTCATGTGTGCAACCCGCCCCCCATCCCACCCTGCAAATCACCTCCTGAAAATTCTGCAATCATTGGGAGAACTAAATCCGGAGGTGTTAGATGTGGCTAACACTGGATAGGATAGAAGAAAATTAATTTCTAACTGGGGAAGGGATCAGCTCTTCTTGTGGGTCTTAGCTCTGGAACTGGCTTTTAATTCCAGAATTCAGCTAGATTTATCTGAAGAACTATGTCATAGGCAGAATAGCCTCTAATCTTCAAATAACAATGATCTTCCCATGCACAAGGGTGAAGCTTCCAGGTAGATCTGAGGCTTCATATTTCTTTTTTAAGGAAATACTAGATTCATGTGGAACAAACAAAACATATCTGGAGCAGTTTCTTGGCAGCTGAAGTCCCTTATAAGAAATGGGCAATGATCACTTGTCCCAGAGAAATGATCCATTCCCCCCACCCCCCCCCCCCGTTACCACAAAGGTCCAGCTAAGCAGCAGCTATTTGTTTGGCAAATAGTACAAATGTTTTACAGGAGGGGAGAATGCTCTTGTGCTCGAATCCTGCTTGCTGGTTTCCTACAGGCAACTGTTCAGCCACTATGAGAACAGGATGCAGGACTAGACTGGCCACTGGCCTGATCCAGCAACCTCTTATGTACTTCACAACCACCAGTGACAACCTCCTTTAGTCATTTATTTGCTTGGAGTGCTTGATAACATTGGCAGACTTTGTTATCATCTGAAGGTAGACAAAGCTCTTCTTGACTGCCTGCAAAACCAGGGGCTTGTTGGTACCAGATGCACACTCAGGTTCGCAGCAGGCAGCCAAACCAACAGCCCTCAATCACCACACAGTCTGGTTCAATCAGAGGCGATCCATTTCTTTTGATTGCCTCCAGGCATCCTGGAGTAACTGGCAGGCAGGATGAGCTTAGGAAACATTTAGAAGCGATGATCAATATGTTGAGTTATGGCTTTTCATCAAAACTGGTCCCAAGAGGGAAAAAATGTGAAGGTGAAGAAGAAGAAGAAGAAGAAGAAGAAGAAGAAGAAGAAGAAGAAGAAGAAGATGAGGAGGAGGAGGAATCTGGGCATGGTGTGTGTGTGTGTGTGTGTGTGTGTGTGTGTGTTGTAGATTAATTGGAAGGCAGCTCTTATTAATATGGACATTGTTGAGGAGATGTGATTTGGATGGCATCTAAAGGAAGCTAGACCCATTTCCTAGATTAATGCCATTTTCCTGAACTTCTCTTTATTATAATTTCTTCCAATTTGGTTAGTTTGTGGGGTCATGAGGAGTCAGACACGACTAAACGACTAAACAACAACAAAAAGATAATTTATATATTGATTGGTTTATTCAAAATATGTATGCTCAACCTATTAGCAGAGTAGAACCCTTTACCAAAAATGCATGAAAAATAATAATTGTCTTTCCTTTCAGACACTGAGAAATCCAAAGAGCGTAGAAATTGTTGTGATAACAAAGAATGTTGCTGTCTCACACAGAATATGAGTTTCTTTCTGTTTTGCCTTTTGGATGGGAAAAGATGGGGTTGGTCAATGTACTTAGAGCAACATTAAAGCCAACACCCAACCTCTCATCCTTGGCAGTAGACTATTCCCTTCATTTGATGCTTGGGAGAAACAAAACAACAACTTTTGATAGGGAAAAAATGTGTTTTAAGGAGCTATGGGGAAATGTCTAAGTAACAAGCCAGTTTCCATTGATACAATATGGCCTGCCAGCATATCTGCTTGCCATGCTGGTGTAGCATTGGGGTTTCTGAAAGCTTCCAAGTGCAGAGATTGATACACCCCATTCAAAGGTCACAGTAGTGCAAATCAGATCTCATGCTTGGCTCAGTAGACTACAAAATGCTTTTCAGACCTTCTCTTACTTATCTGCATTTCAAAGGGTGTGTGTGTTGCTGACATTACTGATGCAAACCATGTAACAGAGAAGCAGCTATTCATGTACCTTTATGTTCTAGTTCACAGAGAACTTCTGCATCTTGAAAAGCCTCTTGCTGACTGTAGCAGCTACCTGTTCTGACATTTTCTATGTTTCATGCATATCTACCCCCCTTCTAGATTTCTGTGCATCACTGCAGACCCTCTGGTCTGTTTACTCACCTGTTGGCATCCCTACTGACTCTGTTTCTGGCTTTAGCCGCAGTCAGAACCGACAAGCATCTGGGGGCTTCTGACCATAGGGTGATGCTTTTGAAAACAGCTGTGTGAATCAGGGCTGAGTTTGTGTGAATAAACAATTTAGGCTGCATTCTGAATCCAATTTACCTGGGAATAAGCCCCCTATAATTCAATAACCCTTACTTCTGAGTAGACATGGCTAGGATTACAGCTTTAGCTCCCACTTTTTAAAGGATTGTATCTACCATTACATGAGCAAAAGGGCCAGTTCAAAGACAGGACCGTTCCCTTTCCCTATCCCCCATTGCTAAAACCTCTCGAGTGCCTCTGTTGAACTTACTGTATTTTACGTGCTGCGCAGAGAGAAGAAACACCATGGGACATTTGCAGTAGCACAACTGAATGCCTTCATCTGCTCCAGCTGCAACAAAACATGTCTCTTCTGCGCAGCAGGCACTGCAACCTGCCAACAGTTTGACCTCACCCCCAAAGGCGAACGGATACCAACAACAACATTTGGGACTGCTGTGGGAGGGGGTGCAAGATTCTTCTACCCAATTTTGGGTCATTCCCTGCTCCCACACGGCCTACAAGGCTTGGTTGGTTCTCTGATACTCTAGAGCAATAGTCATCAGTGTTTTCGGACCTGGGATCCACTATCCAAACCTGCTTTTGGGGAGCCTTTTCTTCCTCTCTTTCCCCCCATATATGTGTATGGTGATAGTAGTAGTTGTGGTTGTGAACCATCTTACATTAGGCTACAACCTGATATTGGCCCCGACCCACCAGTTGAAGACCAGTGCTCTAGAGAAGGTTTTCAGGGATTTTATGGGGCTGAAGAGAGCCAGTATGGTGTAGTGGTTAAGAGCGGTAGTCTCGTAATCTGGGGAACCGGGTTCGTGTCTCCGCTCTTCCACATGCAGCTGCTGGGTGACCTTGGGCCAGTCACACTTCTTTGAAGTCTCTCAGCCCCACTCACCTCACAGAGTGTTTGTTGTGGGGGAGGAAGGGAAAGGAGAATGTTAGCTGCTTTGAGAATCCTTAAAGGGAGTGAAAGGCGGGATATCAAATCCAAACTCTTCTTCTTCTTCTTCTCTTCTGAAGAGGAGGGTAGAGGAGAGCTACACAAAGACCTGTTGTGCTGGCTTCCTTCCACTTGCACACAATATTCGATACAACCCACAATCTTGCAAATTTTACAGTTCTGAAACTTGTTTGAAACAAATGCCACCCGTTTCATTATGTAAGAATTCCATGGGTGTCAGGATCACAGCTACTGAGATGCAAATTAAAAACATACTGGAAATGTAGTAACTACGAATCTATTTAGTAGATATGGTAACAACATCCATAAATATTAGCTAAATTTTGCATTCTGACCACCCTGCTTCTGGTAGTCTATAATGATTATTACCACTACGGAATAATTTCCTGAGGCATCTATTAATCTTTAACACCTTATAACAACACCTATTAGTCATTAACTTTTAAAGAAACAATTTAAATACAGAATGTGCAGCCGAATCTCCTATTCTTTGGCATATTTCCCTTCTATGGGATCTGTTTGATAAGTCAATGGGTTTAATTTTTCTTCACATATTAAAACCTTCAGATATTGCAGATATTGTTTTCATGTCTGGAAGGCAGAAACAGAATCCAAGTAAAACAAACTGGATTTGTTTTTTAACGTCAACCCTCCTTCATTAATTCTCTCTATGTAGTCACAGTTGTTTAGCACTGTAACCACAGTGACCAAATATCTATGATGTAGCTTTTATTATTGAAGCTGGTTTTAGGGAAATCCTGTACACAGTTAAGTCACTGTTCGCTCCATTTATTTTAATGGGTCTACTCAGTCCATAAACAACAGTCCACTACGCCCAGGAAAACCGCACAGCGTGGACCCTACTTCAGCCCACACAGAAGATATATTAAGGCTGAATTCCCGTACCAACCCTTCCTGGGAGAGAGGCCCATTCAAAGTGTGTAGAATTGCACTGTATGCAGATTTATGAAATAACACAGACACCATTTTGCAAACACCAATTGACAAAACAGTGATTGATATCCAATGTTAGACATAGAGTGAACCCACTGAAAGCAATGGACTTAAGTCCATGCTCACTGCTTTGGAATATAAGTAACCACATTTGCCAACTCACAAGCAGCCCCATTGAGTCTAATACAGCTTCCTCCTAAGTCAGTGGGGAGAGGTTGCAGCCGAAATTGCTTATGAGAGCCGATTGCCACCTCTCTCTCAAGCATCTAATACCAGATTGAGGAAGGGCAAGCATCTCTTGAGGAGTTGTAGGATTAAGCCAGGCTTCCTCATCCTTGGCCTTCCAGATGTTTTGAGATCACAGTTCCCATCATCCCTGACTAGTGGTCCTGCTAGCTAGGGATCATGGAAGTTGTAGGCCAAGAACATCTGGAGGGCTGAGGTCGAGGAAGCCTGGATTAAGCAGAACTAGTTGGGCTGGCTATGTAATGTTTCCTTAAATCATGATGGGATTGCATTGGCTCCATGTGTAGCCCCACCCAGATTTTTAATTGATTGTTGCAGATGAACCTATAGGTGCAAATGCACCTACTTAGATGATATAGTCCAATACGTAAGGGCTGCAATCGAAAAGAGATCTCAGGAGGCAGACACAAGGAGACGTATTTGGGCCTCCTTCCAAATAAACACGCTTGGGCTTGTGCTGTTGATCAAACTCGAGCGTCTGCAACTTAGCCTGGTGGTGTTCCTTCTGCTTCAGTTTCTGTGGCTTCTTGTGGGACAATTTTGCAAGGCTTCCACTTTCTCTCTTTGAGCCCTAGGACAGTAGTGAACAAAGGAGTACAAGAGTCAGAAGGTTCCTGCTCAGAGGCAGCCAGCACATCAGGAGGAAGGGGGTTCTGCCTTGTCTCCTGTGGTGGTGCCCTGACTCTGGAATGCCTCCCCAAAGAGAGATACCTGGTGACAAAATTTTAATCTTGCACCCCCTGGCTGAAGACCTCCCTATTTGCCTAATGGTTTTAGGTGACCTTTTAGTTGGATTCTGCCCTTCCACTGAACTTTTGCATGTTCAGTTTGCCTCATGTGTGTTTGCTGTATAGTCATAGCTAGATTGGTTGGGATTTTTTTGTTTGTTTTTTGTTTTAAAAACAACATTGTTCTTATAAACCGGTTGAATAGTTTTACTCTCACCTTTGTACATTGCCTTAGAACCCTCTCTATAAAGGAGTGCCTAAGAACAATTTAGTGGGTGCTTCCAGATGGGTGTTCCTTTTGGAACCAGATCTCCTAATGCATGAAAGCTTTTTTGCAGCAACCTCACTTTGATGTCAGCATCAAAATACCAACCCATATCCCCCTACCCAACACAATCCGGACTCACCCTTCCTCTGGAAAATGAGGTGGCCCTGGTCTCAGCTGACCAGTTTGCAAATTAAGCCCCAGCCTAGAAACATGCTAAAAAAATAGAACAGCTTAATCCTTGATATACTAGCTATTCAGTTACAGAAAGCTTTTGACTTGATTAGAAGACAGCAGTCTGAGGTGCCAGGAGGATCACACTTGCTATCTGAAGAGGGTTTCCACTGAAACCACCCTTGGCTCAGAACCAGGCCTGTGCAGGTAGGTGGGGGAAGCTGGGTACAATTGCCCTGGGCTTTGGAGGGCTAAGCTGACCTGGGGAGGGCAGGCCGGGGGCATGCTGGACTTACACTGCCAGGCCAGGCCTCAGAGAAGCTCTGCATGGGCCTGCTGAGAACTACAGCAACACTAGACCCAGCAGGCAGTGTTGACTGCAGAATGCCACCCGTGTGTAGTGTAGTGGTTAGAGTGTCATATTAGCACCTGGGAGACCAGGGTTCAAATCACCACGGGACATATAGTTCTCTGAGCCACCATGGGCCACTCACAGCCTCTCAGTCTACCCTACCTCACAGGGTTGTGGGGAGAAAATGAGGCAGAGAACCATGTGTGCCACCTTGAGGTCCTTGGAGAAAAAAGGTGGCCACGGGCCACTTCTCAGCTTCTCTGGGCTCTAGGAATCTAAAATGCCAAGCCTCCAGACACATGAAACAAAAAATAGCTGAGGAAATGTGCAAAGTGTACCCCCCCCTTCACATGCACCCAGCTTTCTGAGTAAGGAGCGTGTCTTCGTCCCTGACGCACCTCAAAGCAGAGCCCTCCTTCGCCCCAGTCTATGTTCCCGTCGGAGAATGCCTCGCCCCGCTCTTTCGCATCTTTCCTTTCGGGATCTCTCTCCCCTCCCTCCCGGGAGTCCCGTCTGGCTCTACCTTGAGCTCCGCGGCGCTTTGTTTGTGCACCAGGCGCCCTCTTGCGGCAGGAGCCGCCCTCTCCAGGCTTGGCCGCCGCGAAGTCGCAGGCGGGATGGGAAAGAAAAGTTTGGGAAAGTTTGGAAGTTGCTGCGAAGTTGTTTCTTTTTCTCTTTTTCTCCCTTCTTTTTGGCCTCCTGGCTTTTCCTCGCCGTGTTTGAAAACTGACATGATGACATCCACAGCAGTGCCCGCCTTCCTGTGCCTGTTCAAATAGCATTCCCTCCGTCTCTCGCCATCTCAAACCCGGGATCGGCACCACCTCCGCCCCCCCCCCTCGCAGACAAACCTTGACTCTCCCACCTCCTTCCTTCTGAAGGCGGAGAGGGGGGGCGGGTAGAGACCCAAGCAACTCCTGGGCAGCGCAGAAAGTTTACCGCGCCGAAGAGTCCCATTGCCCCCCAAGCATGACAGAGGCTCAGGATCAACGCCGGGACCCTCAGGATCGCCCTTGTGGGGCCATTTAAGCCCCCATTCTCTTTTTGCTAGCTTTCCTCAGCTGCTCCCTCTTCCCTTCGTTATTATTATTATTATTATTTTATTTTTGCACTTGTCAGATGCGGACGGGACCGTGGCCGGGACCGAAGCACCCGAGGCGAGACCGGGCGGAGAGTTCCCTCTGAAGGCAGCCGGCAAGGCGGGTCCCCCGGGAGGAGCAGGATGCAGCCCCACCTGGCGCTGATGTGCTTGGCTGTCGTCGGGGGGGTGCTGCCGGCGTCGGCGCGCCCGGAGCCCAGGAGGCGCCAGCAGATGGACCCAGGGCGCTGCGAGCTGCCCCGATCGGTGAGCTGGAGGGGAAGGGGAGGAGGAGGCCCGGGGGTCGGGGTGGGGGGTCAGTGATTGCCGGTGCTTAAGGGGGGGTGGATCCAGCGCAGAGGCAGCGCCACATGCCACCGTCAACTTTGGGACTCTCCTTCTACTGCGATGATCCCCAGAGACAACCCATAGTGCCGGTGCCCCTTTCTAAAGTTGCTGATGATAACCGCCCCTCCGCAACATCCGCACTACACTAAGGCGCGGGCCAATTACGCGGGTCAGTTCCTGTCTTTCCTGGCTGCTCCGGGGTGTCCTAGCGAGGAAACCCTCTGCAAGTGGAGAGGGAGCGAGATAGATGGATATGGCTCCTACTAGGGAGCGCCGATCGTCCGCCCCCCAGGGAGGCAGAGGTTGTGCCCCTCGACACCTGAGGAAGTGGGGTGGGATCAAGCGAGCAGGTTTGGGAAAGGAAGCGATGCCCTTCTTTCCTTCTGCGGGTTGCACAGCCCCTAGCACACTGCTGGCGTGAAACAGGAGTAGTTGGACTACTACCGGTCAGGACACTTTGCCTTCCCGTCCCTGGGTACCACTTGGCAAGAAATCTCTCTCGCCCTTCTGCTCCTCCTCTATGGAGGTGCCCGCAAAACAATCTAGATTTCTCACATAACTTGCAACATAGTTAATGCCAGATAAAGGACTGGAGCCCTATTTCCAGAGTTCAAGAAACACTGGCAAATTAGTTGAGATTTGCCAGGTAACCCTTTCTCTCCTCCCGTGTGTGGCAAGCTTGTCAACTTCCCCATGGCCACAATTTCATATTTGGACAGTCTCACAGATCCTTTAGATCTCCGGAGAGATATTGATTTCCTGCAAGACCCTGTTAGTTATGTTGAAATCTTCAATTTTCTGCACTGAATAGGCTAGGGCTATGGGTTGTATTCAACTTTCATAGACAATGTAATGAGGTTTTTGTTTTGTTTTTTTAAAAAATGCTGCTTGTAAGTTATGGTTCATAGGAACAATTCAAAAGGGCAGTCAATGGGGGACTGTATAGGAGAATTCCCCTGCAGAGTGATCCATATTTGTCTACAAACAAATTTGCTCCGAGCTGAAACTTTACGTACATTGTATAGCACAGTGGGTTTCTGTAAATATCGAATGAAGGAATAAATGACCAGAAGCTCTTAGCCTGGGTTGGATTTCTGCCTAGATAGTTAAATGTGTAAAGATTATTTGATCCAGTTTGAGGTATGAGTGTTTATGGGTGTGTATGGGTATATATCTTTTCAAAATCTCTCTCTCTCTCTCTCTCTCTCTCTCTCTCTCTCTCTCTCTCTCTCTCTCTCACACACACACACACACACACACACACACACTCACACACACTCTCACACACACACAAAACACACACGATGTAATGCTTGCATTCATTCTCACATGAATAAGATATTTCTGTGATTTTATACAATAATCCCCACTTCATAAAGTTAAATCATAAGGTTTTTGGTTTGTTTTTTTAAAAAAATGCTTAGTTTTATTTATATCACTTAATTGAATTTGAATACCACTTAATTGTAAATAAAAGACTCCAATTTTATTGGTATAATGATCTACTCAGTTTTACCACTCTTTTAATCACAAAGGAACGTTAACTGGTTGATAAGGCATAACTAATCAGACAACTTTGAGCCTTCATCCTGTATTTTATCTTTCTTTCCTGAATGCATGGTTTTCCTACTTGTCTGCTCACATGTTTAATTGCAGACTATGTGAGATTATGGATGCAATCCAGGATCCACTTAACCCAGGGAAGGTCATGCTGGGATAGTTTTACTGGTTTCAGTAGAATAACCGCAGCGTCGATGAACTCTGATTTGCAGTCATGCTTGACTTTCCATACACATACCATATCCACAGGCCTACAAGTTGCACATTGCCGCTTCAGTCCTACCAGTCTTATACTGATTCCAATAGATAACTTGCTTTCATGCCAGCATGGTTAGGGCTAGGATATTGTGTACAATGGCAGCCCTCAAAACATTTTGCAAAGTTATGCCATAGGAAGTGATTTCAACCACAACGCTGATGGACAGTTCCTGTTTGCACCCCCCCCCCTTAACTGGTCCTGAATATACTTTTCTCAGCGCTTTATACCATGGGTAGGCAAACTAAGGCCCAGGGGCCGGACTTGGCCCAATCGCCTTCTCAGTCCAGTTTGCGGATGGTCTGGGAATCAGCATGTTTTGACATGAATAAAATGTGTCCTTTTATTTAAAATGCATCTCAGGGTTATTTGTGGGGCATAGGAATTCATTCATTCCCCCCTCCAAAAATATATATAGTCTGGCCCCCCACAAGGTCTGAGGGATAGTGGAGTGCTGAAAAGGTTTGCTGACCCCTGCTTTACACCAAACTGACTCTTGCCTTCTTTTCATTCCCTTTTCCCTAGCAAAGAGACTTGAACTCTTTCCTCTGGACTATCCGGAGGGACCCTCCGGCCTATCTATTTGGAACAATCCATGTGCCTTACACACGCGTGTGGGACTTTGTCCCTGAGAACTCCAAGTCTGCTTTCCAAGCCAGTTCCAGTGTGTACTTTGAGCTGGACCTCACTGACCCCTACACCATTTCGGGCCTGGCCAGCTGTCAGCTGCTACCCCACGGGGAGAATTTGCAAGACGTGCTCCCCCGGGATCTTTACCACCGCCTCAAGCGCCACCTTGAGTACGTCAAATTGATGCTCCCTCACTGGATGACGCCAGACCAACGGGGGAAAGGTCTTTATGCTGATTACCTCTTCAATGCTATTGCTGGGAACTGGGAGCGCAAAAGGCCCGTCTGGGTGATGCTGATGGTCAACTCCCTCACGGAGACAGATATCCGTTCCCGTGGAGTGCCCGTATTGGACCTCTACCTGGCTCAGGAGGCGGAGAGGATGAAGAAAAGGACAGGAGCTGTGGAGAGGGTGGAAGAGCAATGCCATCCACTGAATGGGCTGAACTTCTCCCAGGTAAGGAGATGCAGGCCGTACACACACTTTCAAGAAGTCAAGATAACCTTCTTCCTTAGAAAAATGACCTGTGTTAGGTTGGGCCAGGCAGAACCTTGAGACAGATATGAAATAGAGACTAGTATGTCTCATATTTAGTTTCTGCTCATTAACGAGATTATTCTATGAGAACATGGGATGTTCATTCTTTCCTACTGGTTGTGTCTTGTTCTCAGATACACATTGCGTATGAACCTAGGTGTTTGTGGGCAAGGAAATGTGGTGTGTGTGTGTTTTTCTGATCGAGTGGCAAAATTCATTTGAAAGCTTAGGGTGCTGTTCTTTCAGGGGGAACATAATATGTGTGCATACACAGGCCCAGCTGTTGCATATGCTGGAGAAACATAATGCAGAGCAATGATGGTGGAGACATTGCCAACGCAGTGGTGCCTCAGTTTTTTCCATCACACACACATTGTACATGATAAAAAGGTAAAGGTACCCCTGCCCGTACGGGCCAGTCTTGACAGACTCTGGGGTTGTGCGCCCATCTCACGCAAGAGGCCGGGGGCCAGCGCTGTCCGGAGACACTTCCGGGTCACGTGGCCAGCGTGACAAAGCTGCATCTGGCGAGCCAGCGCAGCACACGGAAACGCCGTTTACCTTCCTGCCAGTAAGCGGTCCCTATTTATCTACTTGCACTTAAGAGTGCTTTCAAACTGCTAAGTTGGCAGACGCTGGGACCGAGCAACGGGAGCACACCCCGCCGCGGGGATTCGAACCGCCGACCTTTCGATCGGCAAGCCCTAGGCGCTGAGGCTTTTACCCACAGCGCCACCTGCGTCCCATATTGAACATGATACCAGGCTTTAAAACATGATCGTGTCCTAAAGGCAGAAGATAAGCCATTGGGTATATTCAACGCAAGCGAATGTCTGATGGTGTTAGACTTTTTGGAACAAGGCTGGCTGTGTCTTGCTTTTATAATTACGTGATACCCATAGAAAAATATACATGAAACCATGTCTCTCTACATGTTGAATGCATACTGTGGATAACAGACATAGTATGAGAGCACATGATGCTTTCACAGTGCTGACCAGGTTGAGCTCTGGTCAGTATCTAAATGGGAGGCTACCTGAGGTTTGCCTAGGGAGGAGTGCATGTCTGCTGGCTTGAATTCTACCTTGAAGGAAGCATTGCGATTTAAAAATAAATAAATAAATAAATTAGATACCTTCTCCAATATGCGCACCATTTTGTGTACCCTTTCCTTTATATATTTCACCTGACTTACTTAGATCAGGAAGTGAATTGCTTCCCAACCTGTTACACATAAAGCATAGCAGTTTGTTGATCCTGCAGCATTTTCTAGGAATCTCATCACTTCCTGTTTTAAAGAGCTAAGGGAAAGAAGGAAGGAAAGTTCCTGCATGTGTTTACTGTTTTTATAGCTGTTTGTATATAGAGAGTAAAGAAGTGGCTTATGTTGTTATGAGGAGAGTTAACTTTAAATTTGTTGTGAAAGACAATGTGTTTATTTAAAAACTCTCTTCTGAAAAACTTTTGTCTCTCCATTTCTGAGGGTAGATCTTGTCTTTGTTGACAGATCTCAGTATAAGTCCACGCTATATATTATTTAGGTTTAAGGGATTCACCAGCACCTATTCTAAATTTAGCATTTTTTTCTGCAATTGTTCATGTTAAATCCAAAAGTCTTGGTTACCTGGCTTGTGTCTGTTTTTTTTATCACATTTTAAATCAGAGATGTCCTCTATTTACAACAATACCCTCAGCACTGGACACTCTTTGCTTTCATAATCTATGTATCTTTCTTGATAATGGGTTTCAGATGTTTTTCTGAAGAAAAAAATCTCTGCACTATTTTGGACAGAGTGGCTGTTTTCCATTAACAATCTCCAAAATATCACCTGTGAAAATATATAATTAGTTGATAGGTGTGCCAAAAATAGAAGGCTGGGTTGGAATAAAATGGGAAAAACATGCTAGCTGACACATGATTTACTAGTGCAGTGTATCCTGTTGGTGATGTTGGGCTTGCTGGACAAATAACCTCAGTCCTTCTATGACCCCAGCAGAAATGTACACAACTCTGGAGAGAAAAGCATCAGGGACTTTTCTTGGCAATTTTTACAACTGTATGACATTCATTACATAACTCTCCAGAAGTTCCTTTTCAAATAAGATACTTATTTCAAGGCAGAACAAAAAGAGCAGAAGTGCTGTTTCTCCTCCTTTTGGGGAATTTCTCTTATTTCTATGGCTGTCAACTAATTAAACATTTTAGCCATCCAATCCAATATTTTACTCTGTTGGCAAATATATTCTTAAGACTGGTGTAATAATGGGATTGACTAGATCCATGAACTATTATCTTATTCCAGGGTTGCCAGCACACAAGTTAGTGTGGATGTTTAAAATGAGATTGCCATTCGATTCAATTTCTTATTTAATATTTTCTATTAATTAGCAGACTATTTTCTATTAATTAGCAGACTAATCATGATACACGTTATGTTTTAGGGATATTAAGCAGTTGCAAAATACTGTAAAACTGAGCATCCTTTAACAAGGCATTAGTTTCAATTCAGGTCAAATCTAAACCCACTTTAAAAATAGACAAACCCAATTACCGGTACTCAGTCACAATGAACAAACTCAACGTTTTTGATCCTATTTATTTTTAAAGTGAACTAGATGTAAATCTTTTCAATTTTATTCATTTGAAAATTGAACAAGATACTTTTGACCCAGCTTTCTCCAAAGAGCTGTCAAGTTTTCTACATCAAGTACACCCTATTTGAAACAAAGTTCAGAATAATGAACCAGAAACATAAGGTACCTCTGATGACACTGAGGCTCTATTAGGTTAAATAGTACTCTGATAAAAATGGATAGTTGGACAGTTTTCAAATGTGAATTATATTATACATTTTTGTAGATAGGGAGTTATTATTTTCATTAAAAGAAGAACCTCTTGGAGTGGGACCTAATAATATTGATTTATTTTTTGGTCCCTGATTTTAACTCTACCAGCAATCACTCTGCTACTGTTTTAGTCATCTTTTTAGCATAATGGAGATGATGATGATGGAGGAGGAGGAGGAGGCAGAGAGATACTCATATATTCAAGAAGGATTTTGGCTTCTGAACAAAAGTTGCTTGTTCAGAACATGCTGCTTAGTAAGGAAAGCTGAATAATCTCTGCCATTCAGGAAGAGTTTTAAAATCTCTTTCTCAAATGTGAAGTATTTGCTGCTGAAGTGTTACATTAGACATCACTACGCCCCCAGGGCAGCCACTGGCCTGTAGAACATGCTTTCATTTTGTTGGTGCAGGTCCTTGTGGAATAAGTGGAAGCGGTCAACAGAGTACTGTGTGACCTCAAATTTGAAAAGTCCCTTTTAAAATTCCCCCTGATTGGGAAAGCAATGTATTCCAAAGTAACATGGGAGGAAAGAAAGCACAACTAGGCTTGCTGATCCTCTTCTGTCCTTTTTGGTGCTGTCTAAGAACTGGCTGCACTTGGCACCTGGCAGATTGCTCAAAGGGAGCAATTTGTAATGTTATCATTCTGTCTAGCAATCCCACTGCGTGGTGTATTATGGCCTTAATTGAAAGGAGTGGATTACGATGAACTAGATTTCCTCTCTTAATTCTAAATCTTGGATCTTCTCCTGAGAAACATATAATTAGTGGTATTAATGATGGAAATTAGAAAATGACCAGAGTTTGTATTCCAGTGGTATGTCTAGGCCGATGTGAACATCTGTGATCGTTTATAGCCCTGAATCTGTTATGGGCATCAGTTGAGTTTGTTTTAACCTGCTTTCAGCATTACTTTAATTGTAATATATAATCTGAAAAATTTGGAAACAGAGTCCTAGAAAGCATGCTGTACCGAAACATCCTTAAGCATTTGTTTTCAATCTATCCAATTTTCAAACACTTACTGAGGGAAAATAAGTGGTTTGCTTCTCTTCCAGCCAGTCCCTCCCCTTCTCGAAGTGGTTAGCTTCTTTCTTTCTTTTTTACCCTTTTCTCAAGTTTCATGCTACTGGAAATTTAAATAGGATGGATGCATTGTGTCTGCTTAGTTGAAGTTGGCTTCTATTGGTTTCTGAAATAAAGTGAAGATGCTTTAAGGACAGGGAAGAAGATCCCATCTTTGGAGCATCCACCACTACTTAAAATACGATGGAGATTTTAGTGGCATTTGTATCCCTGAAGACTTTTATTGTATCACATTTAATTATGCAAATTTGTGTATCCCAACCCAGTTTCCATGCCTGTGTGCTCTTGCCCAGCTCCTGGTTCATTCCAATTTCTATAGTGTCTTAGAATAGTGCTTACTGCAAGAAGTAAGGTTACAGGGAACCAGGCAGAAGGCTTTCTTGGCAGTGGTGCCCGCCCTGTGGAACACCCCCCCACCAGATGTCAAAGAGAAAAACAACTACCAGACTTTTAGAAGACATCTGAAGGCAGCCCAGTTTAGGGAAGTTTTAAATGTTGGATCTTTTATTGTGTTTTTAATATCCTGTTGGAAGCTGCCCAGAGTGGCTGGGGAGGCCTGGCCAGATGGGTGGGGTATAAGTAATGATGATGATGATGATAATGATAATAATAATAATAATAATAATAATAATAATAATAATAATAATAATAATAGGATGCTGTAGAGGGAGGTATTTGCAGTTTGTGACTCATCAAGTAAAAAATCTATTCAACAGTCATGAGCCTGCTGGATGCCTGAAGTGCATTTGTGCAATCCCAAGCGTGTGGCAAAAAGATAATTTGCTGAGCTCGACAGGCTGCCTTACACAGCTGGTGGCCTGCATTTGGCTCACTGGGCCACAAATTGCACATTTGACTTGCGGGGGGGGGGGGGGTTTACAAGATCTGCTTGGGATATGGTACAAAAAGGTATTAAATCAGTACCTTTTATAACTTACTTCTCAAAGCGATTAAATACACTTATTCAAACTGAAGATATGTCTTTTCCCAGAACACCACAAGCCCATTGTGGACTGTTTCCTATGCCAACTGTTTATGCCAAAATGAAGTGGTTTGTCTCTAAGGCTGCAGTCAAACTCCTGATCTGCCATGCTGGGATGGTTGAATGGGGTGGAGATCTCTTTCTGCTCATCTCAAAACAGCTCCTCTGGCCTCTGTCCACCTGCTGAAAGTGCAGGCAAACAGAATACCACTGGCAGGATTTCTGTCTGGGCATTCCAGGGACAAGGGAGAGGGAGAGGCTGGATCCTGAGCTGGCCCCTCTGCCATGGCTTGATGACATCAGGCTCAATCTGGGCCCAATTCGTTCCACTGCCTGCAGCTTAGTATAGCATGGGGCAGGGTTTTGTGTGAGCTTCAGCCTTCTGCCCGTTCCTGGTTACCCCAGCCTCTCTTTATTTCAGCAACCCAATTTAGGTGAAAGAAGTCATTTTGATGCTGCTGCTGCAAATCACTCAGAGATCTACAGCAGATCCCAATCTCTTTTCCAGCAAGTAGGTTTTGCTTGGCATCAAGAGTATGAACATATCAGTATCATTATTATTACTCTTTTGAATTATCAGACTCTGAAGATTCGTTGAACTCAATGGAATTAAGTTAGTGATAAAGTTACCATCAATCTGATCTAGGCATGATTAAGTTTGGATCCAACCCAATTTATCTTCTATTTCCTGAAAATGCACTATTAACGTATTCAATTGTATGCTAAATTAGGTGGGATTCAGTGGACCCCCAGAACGTGTTTGAATGCAAAGGCTCACGAGATTGACTTGAATAGTTGATTTGGAGTAAGTGTGCACATATTCTGTTGGTGTAACCTGCCTTGTGATCTTCGGCAGAACGTGGCTTATGTGTTTCATGAATGAACAAGGCTGTTCGTCTCTCTTCCATACATTAAACACAGAGGGCCAAAACAAAACAGATTCCTACATTGCCTATCATGAAGCAGCTCTGGGCGGTCAGAGGAGGCTCCATTTTCAAAGATTCAAAGCAGTGTGGTGACCTGGGAGTGCTGTTTAACCCTTTAGCCTCGCACTGTTTTCCCCAAATCTACCCTGCCTCCCAAACGTGCAATTAGCCCTGCTAGGGATCTAATAACAGCTTCTTGGGGAGAAAGGGTCAGGGTCTAAAAAGCAGGACAATATAAAGAACTAAGGATACCTCTCCCCAGCACCACTGGGGGGGGGGGATCTGATTATATGTACCAAATCATATCTGTTCTAGACCAGAAAGAAAACCTTCTGGGGAATGAGCTACCCTTAGGTGCCAACAAAGGACATGTTGATGCTGCTGTAGCCTAACAGGACTTTAGTATTATTAGTATTAGTATTGGTATTGGCATTATTTATTAATTACATTTGTATCTAACCTTTCCTCTAAGGAGCTTAAGGTGGCTTACATAATTTCCCTTTCCATTTTATCCTGTGGGTGTTTAACTGGTCCAAGTTCACCACATGAGCTTCATAGCTGAATGGGGATTTGAACTCTGGTCTCCCAGGTCCTAGTCCTATACTCTAACCACCGCACCATGCTGGTTCTCACTGGCCCCACACTTGTGTGAGGTAATAGTGTGCCACTGGTTTTCTCTCTCTTTCTTTAACATTAGCTTCGGCATGGAAAAACATGGCTATCTCCCCCAGCCTCAAAACTTCAGGCCAGTCACCAGCACAGAGAACCCAGAAACTTGGTTTAAGTCTCCAACCTCTCCATCTTCATCCTCATTTCTTTCTTTCTGATTTTTCATGTTGCCTTTCTTTCATCTCCTATCACTGGCCCTTTGTATGCATCCTTAATCCGCCTGCAGTTGGAAGCTAAGCCTTTTAGCCTCTTGCTACATTTTTTCAAAAAGTTGCCTTGCTGAGGACTTGACATTAGCATCTTGATTTTTTAAATCTCTTCACTGAAATCCCTCTCTATAGGGAATTAGGTTCTTTCTCCTTCGATGGGAAATATCTGCCCTGCCTGGTTTCGCCTTCCCTCTTTTATTTTTGCTCATGAATTCGGTTATCTAGATTGCATGATGTCAACCCATGGTGGAATAAATGCAAAAAACAGACAAAATATCAAAGTGGAATTGATTAGATCAAGGGCAACCTCAGAAGAAGAAAAAGAAAGTTTCCAAAGCTTGTCACCCCAGACTTCACACTTAGCCACTCCTGCCTTTTTCCTCTCTTCTTTTTGTGGATAGACAAATAAACTTTTTTGCTTGCTTCCCTCGGCATTAAGTGGCAGAAGTGGCTTTGTTAACAATGTCAGTCTTCATTTCCCAGCTCCCGCTGTTCTATCAAATCCTGAGACATGGCAGCTCTGATTACTCTATTGATAGAATTACAGAGGCTACAAGTGCTATTTAATGAAAGGCTGATGGGTGGCCCATCATATTTGGTCCCTGACAGATATCTGCACTCTCTAAGCTGGTCTCCACATAGCAGAGCAGCAGGAAACATTAATATACACACAGGACCATATTTTGATGTGCCCTTTGGCTTCCTTTCCTTTCTTTTCCCTTTTCCCTTTCAAAAGAGTTTAACAAGCAGCGAAAAGACAGCCAGATTCTTCGCCAATGAAAAGTATCTGTTGAGTGAAGCTAAGCCTGAGAATGCAAAACATTTGGTGCACTAGAACTTGGGTACTATCTGCACTATATGTTCAAAGCTATATCATGCTACTTTAAACAGTTGTGGCTTCCCCCAAAGAGTCCTGGGAACTGTAGTTTGTGAAGGACCGTCCTGAGGGTTGTTCGGAGCAGTGTTTTTTTTGGGGGGTGCTCAAGGGTACTGTTATGAGAATTATAAGGTCTAAGATGTAAAATAAATATTCATAAATGTACCAGGCAAGCACATACATGTCTGAAATGGTACAGGAAAACAGTCCTGAAACCATTTTGACTCTCCCAAATTGACCTCAAATGTTTCTCTGCAAGGAGGAAGGAAATGGGAAAACCTCCCCATTGTCTCTTTGCTCACA
This sequence comes from Podarcis muralis, assembly GCF_964188315.1. Lineage (NCBI taxonomy): Eukaryota > Metazoa > Chordata > Lepidosauria > Squamata > Lacertidae > Podarcis > Podarcis muralis. The sequence continues at coordinate 48,111,889 of NC_135659.1, forward strand.
AATCCTGTCTTAAGGGTATATCTGTGCATGAATAGGGTGAGCCTGTGACCTGGATTCAGGAACTGAGTAATTACCATCACAAAAGAATGGTCAGGATGCCCAGGTAAAAGCAATCAGTGACCATTATTGGGTATCCTGGCAGACAGGTTTTTTGCTGTAGACCGCCCCTTCAGTGATGTATGTATGATGTATTGGGGGGGTTGGCTTTGAGCTACAGGGTGGCAATTTTAGTCTATATAAGAGCTTGCACACCAATGTTCTGGGTTCCTCCTCCCTCCTGCGTGCGGGGGTGGGGGTGGAGGGGTGAGTACCCTGTTGCAACAGTTTAATAAAGATCAGGCTTACTAGCCACTTTGCTTTTCAATGTTCTCTGGTTGGCCTCTGTTATTTTCAAAACCTACATAAGGACTCTATATGGGCTCTTGGGTACCCCATAAGGAAAAGGGAGCATTTTTTCTTATGGCAGTACTCTGTAAGAAAAGCACTGGTTAGGAGACCCCCATTTCCATGAGAGAGCTACAATTCCCAGAATTCCCCTGAGGAGAGAAATTGACTCGTTAAACCACACTGAGGGGAATAGGAATCTCTGAACAACACTCAGCACATTTATCAAACTGCAGATCCCAGGATTCTTTGGGGAAAGCCATGAGTGTTTAAAGTGGGATCATAGTGCTTTAAATGTGTAGTGCAGATGGGGCTGTCATATGCATGATACTGAGTAAGCATGGAAACAAGGTCTGATGTGAGACCTGAAACAAAAGGTTGCTGTGTGGAGTGCTTCTGTTCAAGATTCCATCTAGCTATGCCCTCTTGCAGGATACTCCCTTCCCTCCATAGTCTGGTTCTTTTTTTTCTTCTCCAGTGCAGGTTTGGGAAGATAACACAGAGAGAATATTTCACATTGGCAAAACTGAGACTTTGGCAAAAGAGCTCCCTGCCACCTTAGACCTTTTCCTGTGCTTTGCAAAAGTTTCCTAGCAAGTACTACAGACATGTCCAGGGAGAATGTTTCCTGTGCCACTTTTACTTCTTATCACATGCATGGATTTATTTGGGTGAAAATCTGGTAGGGGTTAAGTGTTTGGAAAATATTTCCTTGTTCATGGAAAATCAAGACTGCAAACCATGTTTTAGCCAAGGCGTCAGAGATATTTCCATATCTAGGTCAAGCATTACATGTCACATCGGTGGATGGACATGTTATGACTCCTATTCATAGATAGGATTCATTCATTGCCATTTGCTTGCAATCCTGTGCATTACTTGCAGATAAATCCCATTGGGTTCAGCGGGTGTTACTCCCAGCTGAGCATGCATAGGATGGCAGCCCAAGTCCCCTGGTCTCTTGTCTGTAGGATGATGACAGTAAACTACCCTTCTTGGCCTCACAAGGAGGTTGTGGCTATAAATGCATTGCAGATTGTGAGGTTCTCAGATAACAAGGTAATGGAGTCTCCATAAGCCCCTAAGATAGAAAGGGTTTGATCCTTGGACAGAATGTTAGAGCTTTGGCAAAATCCTTCCTTTTAAGGTCAACAAGAAAGGACAACTAGAATAAATGTTACAAACAGAAAAGCTGCTTATCAGCCCTTGTTTACCTCTTTATATCCTTATCCCTATGTGTGGAAATTGCAAATCCTATCCTAGAAACTCTGGCATAAGTTTAGTGTAAAATAAAGCTTTGCTTGTTCCCTAGACCAAGATATTCCAAGAAGGGGTGGGGGTGGCATCCTTAGACCATATATAGTTACATATGAGAAGTGATTCATCTGCTAAGATCCTACAAGTGATTGGTATCTGTTAGGCTCACTGGAAATGACGACAGATCTAAAGGAATAGCATTGGTGGTATTTTGTGTGCATGTGAACAATAGCAAAGTAGAATTTCTGCTTTTTTACATCTGCTTTTGAGTTGGAGGCATTAATGACAAACATTGAATAGTGCTGGTAATTAGAACATTTTCAAAGTGGGATCATAGTGCCATAAATGTGTAGTGAAGAAGAAATGTCTCCTTGTGTATTAGAAAGCTGGCTTCACAATATGTGAACTGGATGCAAAACCTACCGTATTCATACACACATGCCAGTATACATTGTTTTGCTACCTAGAGATGCTCTCCATCTCAGAAACATGTTTTGCAGAAGGCATCATTTCCTAAGATCCTACCTGCTTTACCTGCTATGCTAAAGTTATCTCCACCTGGGCAGATTTATAACCACATTATATGTAGATTCCCTGATGTAAGGAATGCATGAGTCCCAGAAAACCTGAAAATGTAACTTGCAAATAAAATTACAATAATTTTACAGTATTCATTAACCTCCACCTACAAAGCCAGGATTCGGCTGTCCTTGTGAGCTGCATTCGTCCAGTACTCCATTGCTGCCTTAAAAGGCTCAGGACCAATAAAAGCGAATGCATTTAGTTTTACAGTGGTGCAGAAGTCAGCAATTGAGAAAATGATAAAACTTGGACTAAATTTTGAGATACCCTTTTTAAATGTCATTATTTTGGGGGTGGGCTGGGCTACTATAATAAAGACTTTGGATTGGTGCTCCTAGTTATTTTTTCACCAATATAGTCCTAACTAATACACTGGATGCAAGATCAGGAGCATAATTAAAAAATAAAATAAAAACAAATTATACCCTCCAAGTGGCCCGGTTTTAAATATATATTTAATCATCCTAACAGCACATCATGTGCTGATATGTTGAGAGAGAATGTGACATTTATGCATACATGCAGGTACCCTTGTAAGAAGACAGATGTGGAAATGCAGCTTGTTCTGCATTTCATTTCACAATGAAATGTGCACAAACACTCCTTGCATGCAGCAGAAGTTTTCTGTTTGTGATCTAGTTTATATAACACCAGCAACAGGAAAAGCATCTGTTGTACCATCATCTTTGTTAGGAAGTCTCAGTTTGATACCCATATATCATCAAAATGAAAATAGATGGCGTTATATGCTAAATTTCATGGTGCATCACTGGTAGGGATTCATAGAGCTCCTTTTGCTTCTGGAGGAGCGCATCCTGCGATTTAGGTTTTAGAAGCCATCAAATAAACCAAAGTCTTTTTAAAGCCATGAAGTCTAAACATCATTTGGAAAAACGGTACTTAATTGCTGGGTGACTATTGTGGTACTTGCTGAATGTATGGCTGCCAGAGCTTGTCCCCCCACCCCCATTGTATTTGTCTTACAGCTTCATAAATACAGTCTGAACAACTTTCGAACAAAAGGGAATTTTGCTACTTTTGTAGGCATAAAAGTTCGGGATCTCACTCCTGGGTTTAGAGTGGGCTATGCCTATAACTGTGCTAATAACACATCCACAAAGCATGGTATTAGGCAAGCACTGAATACAGACATGAGTTAGGAAGCCAAGATAGAAGAAAAATGGAGGGGGGGAGAAGAAGCAGAAGGGGGATATTATTCTTGAAGAAACCTAAGTATTATGCATACTGCTGCTTGAGCAACCCCAAAGGACATTGATAGTTCTTGGTTTGTTTTCTGCAACCAAGCACATTTTATTTGCCTTTGATTTTTTTCACAGACATTTGCCTTTATAGGTGGTAACATGAGAATAGCGACGGAATATTTATTTTACATTAGGCGCATATAATGGTCTCACTATGCAGAGGATGCAAAGTCAGCAAAGGGAATGGGGAAAAGCGAGAATGGAGAAAACTGCAAATTTGCTGTTACTGGAAGCCTTTGTAGGCCTATCCTGCATCTAATCTACAATTTTTAAAAAAGATGAAGCAAAACAGTGGGTTTTATTCCACCTAAGTAAGCATCCATCAGACAGATTGGTAACATGGTGAAGCCAAAGGGAATCTGAATTTAATCAATCTACACTAGTTTATAAAAGGTAAAGATTTCATTCCATGAATGTAACTTTTAAAATGTAATTAGGATTTTTTAAAATAAATTTAAAAAAAACACAACACAGAATCACGACCTACAAATCATAGAACTGCCTTTATACCTAAGTGAGGCCACCAGCTTGTTCTTTATCCTGGGAGTTATTTATACTTCAAAGAATAGCTTTGATAAAATAATTAAAACTGAATTCTTCAGGGCCTATGCAGTTTCTGCACAAGCTAATTTTGTTACTAGGGAGAGGCTATAGCTCATTGCTTTGCAGGTCCCTGTTTCAATCCCTGACATTTCCAAGTAAACAGGATGAGTTGAGCAGGTGTTGTGTAAAACCGCTGTCTGAGACCAAGTAGATTGGCAGCTGCCAATCCAAAGAGACACATTGGGCTAGATGAACAAATAGTCTAACCTAGTTATATGGCACATTTCTCTGCTCCTGGCTCATTAGATCATTGGAAGCCACACATCTCCAATGTGGCTCCTGCTTCCACTTTGACCCCCTACCAAACTGTATATCAGGTAGAGACAACTGTGCATGTTCACCTATCAAAATCAGCCAAGATTCAAACCAGGAGATTCCTGGGGAGAGCGGAGAAGGGGAAATATTGTTTATTTCAGCCCTGTCAAGAGGTACCAAGGTCTGAACCTGGTAGCTTCTGCATGTCAAGCAAGTCCTTTGCCACAGAGCTACAGCTCTTCCTTCCTCATTCCCCCACTTCCGACATCTCATTCATTCTTACTGGTTTAGTCCTGATATACATAGTTGTAGGTCATGCTAGGGTGTTTGCCTGGGTCAGGGCCTAGCCAACCACTTTCTCGTTTTGTCCTTGCTATTGGTTCCTCCTTGTGTCCCAGTCTGTGAACATGTCTGTCTGTCGGTTTGTCTGCTTGCTTGCCTGCCTGACTTCTTGCATTCTCAGTCCAGCCCCCAACCTCCCAATTTTCATTTGAATTGACTTTTTGCTCCCAGTGTTACACCTGAACCACCCCAACTTCAACAATATCAGGAGGATGTGAAGTCAGGGTAAGTGGCAGCAATGCCGCTAAAACAGGAGTCCGGCTCTGGGGCCTCATGGTTGATGATGCTAATACCTTACCTTCCTTGTCTCACCTAAGTGCTAGAACTAAGCATAGAGAAAACAGAAAGAAAAGGTAAGAGGACCTTTCATCTAGAGGACATAGTAGGTGGGAAACCTTCCAGCGATGCATTATGTGTCAGACGTTTTCCAAAACACTGTCTGCTTCATACCACATTATGCATTTAGAGTAGTGACATTCTGCTGACACAGGGAAATGTGAGTTCCCATGATATTCTTCTTCAGTAGCATCAATTCCTTAGGAAGTGAAACCCCTCTTGCATATTTTGATGCAGGTACAAATGTAGGGCTTATTTAAAAAAACCCACTTTTTATTTTAAAAAACCCACTGCTCAACAAGAAGCCATCTGGACTTGTAATGTTTGGCATCTCTGGTGCTGGATACAGGTTGTTTCCTCAGGATAACAATACAATGGTACCTCGGGTTACACACGCTTCAGGTTACATACGCTTCAGGTTACAGACTCCGCTAACCCAGAAATAGTGCTTCAGGTTAAGAACTTTGCTTCAGGATGAGAACTGAAATCATGCTCCGGCGGCGCAGCAGCAGCGGGAGGCCCCATTAGCTAAAGTGGTGCTTCAGGTTAAGAACAGTTTCAGGTTAAGTACGGACCTCCGGAATGAATTAAGTACTTAACCTGAGGTACCACTGTATAGGCTTATCCACATTTCCTCTCATCCTGCAGCTGTGCCCCAGGGTATACTGATCTTTAGAACTAAATTGGAGCAAACAGCAATTTGGGTTTTCTCTGGATTGAGATTTTCTCTGATTTAGCACTAAAGAGTGAGTTTTCCCTGGGGAAAGAGGAGGGCAAGGGGAAAACTACTGGGACCCATGTTTTCTAGGCACAGGACAAGCGGAAGTATGGACAAGCCCTCTAGAAATCTATACAAGCCCGTAAATGATTCTGCTGAAGTCTTTTAAATGTAAAGTGAAATAGAGAAGCCTGCATAGTTCCTTAAGTAGTAGTTGAGGGGAGGGGGTGTACAATTAAGCAGGCTATGGGGATGGGGAGCAACCTCCAGCTACTTCTTGTCTGAGAAAAGGATTGTAAGGGTCAAGGGTCCAAGAGAAGGGGGCACACTTGGATGTGTGCTGCTGTCTGAGTTTAGCATTTCAGTTTTTGCGGTGGTGCTGACTGACCGTGTTGACTTTTCCTTCTTTCCCCCCAGCTAATAGTGCGAGTCCCAAATAAGGTTTTTCTTTATTAAATCAAGTGACTTGGCTGTGAAAGGGGACATATTGCATGGGATATAACTCAAGTCTCACTTTCAAAGGCATTCATTGCGTTCTTAGTGAAGCAGTTTAGCAGGGTGTCCGGAGAGACCAGAGACTAATATATGTGCAGCTGAAACACTGCTTTGAGAAACTTAATAATTTCAACTGCCCTTCCCACCACTTTACATCTTTGTAAGGTTGCAGCACATGCTTCTTTTTTCAAATGCTCTATTTACATCATAATATAAAGCCCCTCTGAAAAATAGATGTACTACTTTGCTTGCTTGCTTGTGTATCTTAATTTGATGGGGCGAGGTGGGGTTGAAGGTTCAGGGTCTGGAGAGAGTTATGGCCACTGAATCCATTTTTTTTAAAAAAAAGACTACAGGGAGATGTAAACTGGCTATTTTTCAAATCCACTCCCAGGAATTTCATGCTAACTCTTCATCCAGGCTTTGCAAATAGTTTGCACCTCTTGCAAATTTTGAAGGGGCAACTTAGGGCAAGCTGGAACTCTCCAGATGTCACCCCTGACCACTGTCCATGCTGGCTGGGGATGATGGGAGCTGTGGTTCAGTGTCATCTGGAGGGCTACAGGGTCCACATGCCTGACCTAGACCACCCCAGCAGTCCATATACTTGCTAAGCTTACTGTGCCTCTTACTGGTTCTGCTCATGCAGTCAAAATCATTATGCTCAATGCGTGGTGTGGAAAATGTGGGATCACACTCGCAGGACCTGTCCAGGAGCTGTGTGGGTTGAAGAAAATTGTCTGTATATTTTATATATCCTGTCCAGCCCTAAATCTTTAGCATCTTATGGATTACAGGAAAAAGAGCAAGCTTTTTTCTATGCTGCCTGTCCAGTTCTCTGTAACATGCCCTCATGTAGCTGTAACGTCTGAACAAAATGAATTACTGTAATCCAGCTGATATTGGCTCTAGCTGCAGAACACCCCCAATTTGCATTTTTCACTGCTGCTGTGGAGCATCTATTTGCAATTGCCGCCTCCCTAATACCCTTGGCTTTGTTAATGTCAAAACAAGTGTGTTAGCTGCCTTTCATTTGTTTATGCTGGAATTGCTTGGCAGAAGCTGAGCATAGCTGTGGCTGTGGATTTCTAAAAGGACTTAATAGGCCACTTTGTAAACAGATTGAAATATTTGTGTTAGTAACATTTATGGCCTAGCATATCCAGCCTTACCATTGTTTTACATGCCTGTTTCATTTCCTTAGAAATGCTAATGAAGTTTGTGAGGGACAGGGATTAACCCTTCCTTAAGGGTTATGATGCCCAGAGGATTGAATTGGGCAACAGCATGATAGCACTGTGTTCAAGTTGCCACGGTGACTTCTGGCTCACCTGAGTTTCCATGTAGCTCACTTGTAACAGAGGTCTAGATTCTGCTTTGATTTATTTAATCACACCTTTGGCTCTTGCCTTGTATCCTTTGCATAAGTTCCATTTCTGCAGCATGATTATGCTACATCAGCTTCCTGGTCTGATTTTGGGCTCAGTGGAGGGAAGAGAGCAGGAAACTGGAGAGAGTGGAATTGGCCATACGCTACATTGCCTTATTGACTAGTGCAACATTGCAGTTGCCTGTGCATAGGCATGCCAGGGAAAGGCTATAAATATCCTATTTTGGGTGATAGGGTGATAGGTGCTGAGACTCTTCATATTATCATGCCTGTGTTAATTCTGGAATGATGCACATTCCAAAGCCATTTTAACCCTATAGTAATCCTTAACTCGTGGGACGCGGGTGGCGCTGTGGGTAAAAGCCTCAGCACCTAGGGCTTGCCGATCGAAAGGTCGGCGGTTCGAATCCCCGCGGCGGGGTGCGCTCCCATTGTTCGGTCCCAGCGCCTGCCAACCTAGCAGTTCGAAAGCACCTCCGGGTGCAAGTAGATAAATAGGGACCGCTTACCAGCGGGAAGGTAAACGGCGTTTCCGTGTGCTGCGCTGGCTCGCCAGATGCAGCTTGTCACGCTGGCCACGTGACCCGGAAGTGTCTGCGGACAGTGCTGGCTCCCGGCCTATAGAGTGAGATGAGCGCACAACCCTAGAGTCTGGCAAGACTGGCCCGAACGGGCAGGGGTACCTTTACCTTTACCTTTAATCCTTAACTCATAGAATGTTATGACAAGTCCTGCTAAGTCTTGGAGACCAGGGCTTTTTTTCAGCTGGAACTCTCCGGAACTCAGCTCCGGCACCTCTCAAGTGGGCACCATTGCCATTCTGAGAGAATGAGGGAGGTGAGTTACACGTGAGTTCCAGCACCTCTTTTTCTAGAAAAATAGCACTCAGAGGACTAAAATGTTTTGTGGCCCAACAAATAAGCAGAATACGTGGATTTTATTGTGCTTGATGATTGCAGCCTAAAACTTTTTTTTCCGGGGGGGGGGGGGGTGTTGGTGGACTGGGTGCTTGTAGAATTTACAGGAGCAGCAGCCTAAATGGTAAAAAATGATGGGTGACTTTAATTGCAGCCATTGGGGGGGGGGGGTACTTTGTATTGGCCAAGAGTGTCTCATCAGTGCTGACTAGGCTTCAAGGTTTTTCTTTTTTTTCTTTTTAAACAAGCTGGGAAGGAAACCATATGGGAAAGGACCTTGCATTAATAAAAGCAGACCACAAAGCCACAGATTTCAGATACACACATTTTCTTTATTAATTAATAACTCACTTCTGAAAGGCTGAGCTGTGCAAAGAGTACACAGCAGCTGACATCTTGTGCCCGACTTCTGCATAGTGTACTATTTTGTTTCATTTAATACAAATAAAAAGTATTATCTACACAATAAACCAGTGCCAGGTAACTTTAAAAGTCAAAAACAAAAACAAAACTTCAAAACTTCAAAAACACCTGTTTCTTGCGGCCTGCCCATTCCTCCCTCTCTTTGGCCAACTTTGA